>NC_135664.1:32169371-32777848 GCF_964188315.1 Podarcis muralis | reverse complement strand
CCTAGAGGTCCCGGGCCCTAAGGAAGTTAGATTAGCTTCAACCAGAGCCAGGGCCTTTTCAACACTGGCTCCAGCCTGATGGAACGTTCTGCCTCATGAGACCAGGGCCCTGCAGGATCTGATTTCTTTCCGCAGGGCCTGTAAGACAGAGTTGTTCCGCCTGGCCTTTGGCTTGGAGCCAATTTGATTCCCTCCCCCCCTTTCTTTTTTCTTTTTCCTTTCTCCTCCTGTGATGAGGCTGCATTTTAATATTTTAATGTTTCAATATTTTAATGTTGTATTTTAATCTTATTTTTAAGTTGTATTCATTCAACTTGTTTTTATTATTGCTTGTTAGCCGCCCTAAGCCTGGCATTGGCTGGGGAGGGTGGGGTATAAATAAAAATTATTATTATAATAGTAGTAGTAGTAGTAGTAGTAGTAGTAGTAGTAGTAGTAGTATGCCACTCCTTATGCCTCCTTATGAAGCCCCATTTCCCCATCCTATCAGAGTCCCTTCCTGCTTGTTTCTCCACCTCATTATTATTGTTTTAGTTTTTCTCCCTACTTCAGTGCAGTTTCAAAATAACCGAAAGGGACAATATTTTATTTGATTTAAAATAAATTGATGGTTTTTTAAAAAAAAAACAAAAACATTTTCCTAGGTTTGAGGTTCAAGCATTTCCTACAGCTGTAGGAGCACAAATTGTTACACTTCTCTTTCTCTCTGGCATGCTACAGTCAGAAAGGAATCGTTTTCACTTGCTTTCCAAAATGGTGTCTGTATTGGTATGTTGCACTTTTTAAAAACAACACCACCACTGTGTATTTATTTGAGAGCAGCCCTGTCAATCCCAGTGGGGATTCTGAGAATTCTAATCTCAGAAGCCATGGTGAAAATGGCAGTAGAGTAGTCTTTATGCCTCTTTGGTTAATTCAGAACACTTTCGTCTCTGGCTCTGCCTACCTGGTACCAAATGACAACATTGGTGCCAGGTGGGCCTCCCTGGGAAAAGCATTTCAAAAGTGAAGTGCCACAGCCCCAAACTCTCTCTCTAGGATTACTAGCAGACTTAATTTAGAAGGTGGAGGCACCTGGATGAAAGCCTCACATGATGATCTTTGGACAAACAGACTGATGCAGGTGAAAATCATCCCAGAGGCATTCAGGGATCCAAGACATCGTAAGATCAGCACAGTAGTTTGAATTGAAAACAGACTGGGAGCTAATAAAGCTGATTCAGCACAGGTGAAATATGATCCTGACAACAGCCTGACAGTCATATTTTGAACTAAGTGCAGGTTAGTTAACAGTCTGTAATAGCAGGCCCACATATGACATCGCAGTAATCCAACTCAGCCTGGAGGAACAAGGGATCTTCTCTCAGATTTCTATACCATCTCTTCCCTTTTATACTAGAGACACTTCATGGACACTCAGTTTAGATGGCAAATATGTTTGCAGTGTGCTTGCCAAACCACAGATATGGTGGCAACATTCAAAGGGGAGAGACATTAATTTGCATCAGAAACTGGACTGTGTTTTACAGGTGTATATTTCCCATTCAAGGGTATGCTATTCGTATCTTAATACAAGTATATTTATAGATGCACATGGGCCTTTCGAAAGTTACAGTGTTCATTGTGCTCATATGCAGAAAACACATTTGCAGCAAAAAAGCTATTTGGAAGTAATTCCTACTGAGTTCGATGAGGCTTGCTCCCAGGTAAACGTGCATAGAATTGCAGCTTTATTGATGTAGCCAACCAGGTGGGTGGGGGACATGTGGATTTTAGTATCTGACACCACTCCAGTTTCCAAGTGATATGAGATTCCGGGGTTCGTGCTCCCTTTTGGAATGAGGCACAGCAGACTGTGGTGTCTTTATGATATATGGCTTATTTACACACATATAAAACCTGAGCCTACGATGGAGGGGTTCACAAACATCAACACCCCAAATGCATCTTATTTCTCCCATAGCTGCAGACATCAAACATTGCTCTGTCTCTCTGCCTTCTCCCAGCTTGCTGTTTTACATCTGTCCTACATCACTGCAACTCTTTTCTCCAATTTTGGAGAAAACAGACTTTGTCTGTTAAGGAAGGGGCCACCACCCATTCTTCATCTCACACAGAGCCCCTTAATTCCCCATTACCTCACCGGTAAACTAGCTTGGCTATTCCAGGAATTAGAAGTCTTGATTAGCTGTTAACACTTGCTGGATCCAGGGATTAGAGGGGTCTGGCATACTACTTAACGCTCCCTCCTCAAAACTCTTAACTGTGTAACCAAAAAGCCACTGAATTAAAGATTCATACTTAGCCATACTTTTCTACACAGATCACATTCATGCCTGATCTTTACTTTCACCAGCACAAGTCAAATAACATGTAGAGTCACACCTTAGTTGTCAAACGCCTTGGTACTTATCCGTTTTGGCTCCTGAACGCCACAAACCTGGAATTGAGTGTTCCGGTTTGTGAATGTTCTTTGGAAGCCAAACGTCTGACACAGCTTCCGTGGCTTCCGATTGAGTGCCTGAAGCTCCTGGAGCCAATCGGAAGCCTTGCCTTGGTTTCTGAACGTTTTCAGAAGTTGAACAGATTCCGGAATGGATTCCGTTCAACAACCAAGGTACGACTGTACAGCCAATACGGGCCATTTCATGCATCCCCCCCCCCCCTTTTTCTTTCTGAGATAATCTCTATTGTAAGAAGAAGTGTGAGTTTCATTTCTTCCAAAGCATAGTTTGGGCAGCTGCTTGATGGTGCTCTTTGAAACCAGGGGCGTTTTTACATAATTTTAGACTATACCTCATTTTCTTACAGCTTCCACTTATTTCAAAATGTAGTACGCCACCCCAATGCATTGGGGGGCGGGGCGCCTTCCTGCTCATTCTAGTCAGCTTGTGCACCAGAATCCTACCCCTGATGGCACCACTGCAGGAAACTGTTTCATGTTTCACAGCACCTTCTTAGTTGAACGAAGTCATATTTTGAATAATAGGCCGTCTGCACCAGATTTGTCGACTGTGCATTCTACAGATAACAGCATTAATCACCAAAGAATAAATTCCCCACCCCAATTTGATATATGTATAATCACGCAGTAGCATGTATCCTAGTTACACGCGTAAGAGCCTTTCATGGCACCAGACAAGGCTTGGATCCCCAGCCCTTAATTAGCATAGGATAAAACAAAAAGGTGAAATTTATACTTCTGGTATACCTTCAATCCTCTTCCTCGCCTTTGATCCTTCAAGAGTTGCAGATGTCTCTGTTTTTCTTCTGCTCTAAATGGGGACGCTAAAGGGAGGGGGGAGGGAAACAGCAGTAGCCTCAGCTGAGCGAGGAGGTTTTGTTTCTTATGAGCGATCTTGTACCACAGCAATGTCAAAAGAACAAAAAAAAAGCAATTACTACATGATTTTACACAGTCATTATCAAACCAAACAGCTGCTCAGTGTCTTAAAACACAGCATGTGCACAGAACATGGTGTGTACAATGGATGGGGGTGGGGGAGAGACGGCTTGAAATGGTACTTCCTGGTCCTGTCTCTGATGTCCACACAGAGGCTGTGCATCCCCAGGATACAGATTATGGTCCAGTTTCAAGTAACCCACCGTGCTAGTGGAAGCCAGTGCAATGGCTCCCGCTAATGCCATTGGGCTTATTCTCCTCCTCTCATGTGTCCCCCTTCCCTTAAATCCACTCTGGAGTGTCGGAAGAACCCCCAGAACAGTGAGAAAGAGGAGGAGAAGGGGAACTGGCTAGCAGAAATGCTTGCACTCAGCGAATGATCAGAAGGGCGCAACCTTGAGTCCCTCCCCCACTGCACAGTTTGGACACAACGTATGCCTTTCTCAGGCATGTCAATTATTGTGTGGAGGTCCCGGAGGATGGCAGCAGGCACAATCCTTTCTCGACCGCAGTCATGTCAATGGGGCTGGATTTTGCCAAGAGCACAAGGAACCATGGATTGCTTAAAAGAGGGGGCACATTCTCTTAGGGACCATATGCCAGTAGTGGATGGGGCCTGAGGCAAAACTGAGCACAGCAATGGTTGTAGTTTCTCCTTTTTACACCCTCTCTGTCCCCCATTCAGGCAAGCAAGAGGCATTATCAGAATTCAAGGATACATTCCAGCCAGGCCAAAAGAAATCAAGGAGGCTATGTCTCCTTTTTCTTTGGAGATCCCTCGTAGCCGAGTAAGATTGTCTTCCATGAACACGGTTTTAAAAGTGAGTCCATAAGTAACTGTGGAGGCCAATTCTGGATCCACAATTCCTTCCACAGTGGGGACATAGGTTTCTGGGCGGGAGTTGATCATAGTGAGGGTTTGCCAAGTGTGCCTTCCTCTTAGCACATTTCTCCCTTTTGTCCTGAGTTTGAGGGTCTTCAAAGCCTATGACACCTTTGGTTGTTCTCCAGTTGGAGCGCTCACAGGCCAGTGTTTCCCAGTTGTCAGTGTTTATACTCAATTTTTTTTAGAATTGCCTTGAGAGAGTTTTTAAACCTCTTGTCGACCACCAGCATTACGCTTTCCATTTTTACGTTTGGAATAAGTAGTTGCTTTGGAAGACGATAATCAGGCATCCGTACAACATGACCAGTCCAACAAAGTTGATGTTGAAGAAGCATTGCTTCGACACTGGTAATCTTTGCTTCTTCCAGTACGCTAACATTAGTTCGCCTGTCTTCCCAAGTGATGTGTCAAATTTTTTGGAGACATCGTTGATGAAATCATAGGAGGTTGTGAAGAAGGCCTGGTGTGGCCTGGACAAAGGGGTGTGGCTACAGAGGGTCCCATGGACCAGAAAGAGAGGACTAGAGGGTTGCAGTCAGTCCTTGGGCCCAAGGCTTTCCAACTCTAGTGTAAAACTCATCTCCATCCAGACTCTTCTCTATTCCTCTTCCAACCTTTTTGTGATGATCCTTCTGAACTCAGATATAAGACAGGCATGACTACAAACTTTTAGACTATATACACAAGGAGTGGGGAATCTTTTTCAGTTCAAAGGCTGCATTGCCTTCTGCACATCCTTCTGGGATGCCAGCGGTAGGCAGAGCTACAAATGTGTATTTTCCCTTTGTGTGGTAGACTAGTTTCTACACACTCTCGCCTCCCCATCTCTGTTCTCCATCCAGGCAAGCAAGGGGCGTTATCAGAGTCCATTATCAGGCATATTCCAGGCAGGCAAAAGTACTCAAGGAAAATGCGAGAATGCAGCCAGGAGAGAGAAGATTGCATTTGCCCCTGGGACATGAGTTCCCCACCCCTGACCTACTCCATGCATGAGCCACCATAGATCACAAGCATTGCAATTCAGGCTTGTAAGGAATTGTGCTGCTCCTGATTGCTCCTTCAGCTTCCTGCTTTGGGATGGTGAAAGTCCACCTTCAGTTCTCATCAGTGAGGCCAAGGAATTAAATTTAATTCAGGTCATAATATGTGAGGGATCTTTAGAATCATGGAATTGTAGAGTAGGAAGGGACCCTGATGATCATCTAGTCCAACCCCCTGCAATAGAGGACTATGGAGCTTTCCCATATGGGAATTGAACTTGCAACCTTGGCATTATCAGCACCATGCTCTAGCCAGCTGAGCTATCCAGGCTGAAGATGCAAACTTGGGCTGTTTCTGGCTTATTGAAATAATCATTGGATGTCTGTGTAGAACAGGTGAGCAGGTGTGTTCATTTCATTCTTACTTTGGAATGATCATGCTACATTTTACAGAACAAAACTTTTTGTAAAAATCTGGAGTTCTGCCTCAACCCAGTCCTTTAATTTCTAAAAAAAAAATATGATGTTATAACTCGTAATCAGTGAAGCAAGCAACAACTTCCTGTCTCTCTCTGGCTTATTGCAGAAATTGTTTGACATTGCAAGCAGCTCTAATTAGCACTTTGGGGAGCCAGCTTCTGCAGATACCCAACAGCTTGTATGAATAGTTCCAACATGTCCTGTTGAAAACAACTATATTTATCCATCGTATTATGTGACAAGATGGGTCATGATGCCATCTCTTCTTGAGAGGCAAATACCTTTGCAGATGGGTCATGATGCCATCTCTTCTTGAGAGGCAAATACCTTTGCAGATATATTGGTTTATGCATAGTTGTCAACACACCAAACCACCATTGTTCTATCTTCATGGCTCCTCCTGAAACCCAAGGGTGTCACAGTGGCATCACTGGTCTACAGAGCTGTTTTATTGACAAAGACTTTTCAATTTATCACACCACAGATACCAGTAATGGCATGTTTGGTGCATTTAGAGTAGAGCCCCAGAGCACCTTCCCAACACCAACAACACTACTGCTTCCCTAGACGAGGCAGCAGCAATGTTTGGGGAGCACAGGAACACCTGTAGGACTGCCTGATGAGCAGCTCAACAGTCCCACTGGTGAAACTGCACAGCCCCAAACTGGTTGCAACATGGCACCCATGGGAAGAGATGCGACACACAAAAGCCTTTCCAATGCCCCTAGGGAAGAAGAAGAAGAGGAGGAGGAGGAGGAGGAGGAGTTTGGACTTGATATCCCGCCTTTCACTCCCCTTAAGAAGTCTCAAAGCGGCTAACAATCTCCTTTCCCTTCCTCCCCCACAATAAACACTCTGTGAGGTGAGTGAGGCTGAGAGACTTCAGAGAAGTGTGACTAGCCCAAGGTCACTCAGCAGCTGCATGTGGAAGAGTGGGGACGTGAACCCGGTTCACCAGATTACGAGTCCACCCCTCTTAACCACTACACCACGCTGGCTCTCTGGATGGTTACCTTGCCTCTGTTTCCTTGCTTAAACTTAAACAAAGCCTTCCATCGCAGCCAACAGAAAGCTTTATTCCCAGCCTAAATGCTGGCAAGGGGAGAGTGAGTGTTGCGGTCTCAGTGTGTTCTTGGTGCCCACAACAGTTTCTCCCATTTGCAAATGTACCCACGAGCCTAGAAAGGTTGGGGACCCCTGCAAAAACCAACTAACTATGGCACTCCCTCCCATTAACAATCAGGCAGTGAAAACCACCCTTTTCACTCTACCACTCTACTGAAAATTTTCAATAAAATATAATTAAAACCAAAACAAAACCAGACAGGCACTGCCCCTGCTGAGCTTCAGACACCCGGTTAAAACTGTTTCACTTCAGGAGACCTTTGCGCCGCTAATGCTGTTCTATTGCTTTGGTTCATTAATATCGGAGGCCCTGTTTTCAATCTTGTAATTTTATTTTGTAAGATGCATTGACTCACCAATGTGGTGAAATGCAGGGTATGCGTGTTTTTTAGAGAGAAATAAAAGATCCACAGCTGGAGGTAGTTTTAGCTGTAAACATGCCAAACTTTCTGCACAAAATAGACAGTGTACATTTTAGGCCTTAAGGTCTCATAGTCAAAGCAGCATCTGTTGGGGCAATCACAGCTTCATTCATACCGTCAGATTAATCGATAGAACTGAAGCTTAGGAGAAGACACTGGAATCCTTCTGAAAAATGTGTTTCCCCCTCTTTATCCTAGAAGCTTTTAAGGTCCGTTGCCAGTTATAAAGAGCCAATAAAGCTTGCTATTACCTCCTTAAGTTACCTTTCTCGTTTTATCATCTTTCATGCCCACCACAGGGCTTCCTCATTAAGTGCAGGCAAGATAGTTTAGCAGCCACATTAAATATTTTGAATTTTTTAAAAAAGGATATAAATGGTACCATAGCTGGGCAAGGCGAGTGCACAGGGGCATCACAAATGGATATTTTGGCCCATTGCCTGTTTTATCTCCATCTTCAAATTACCGTCAGGTTTCAAACAAGGCAGTGGAATAGTTTAGTCTTTGTCCGTTCATGAAATCAGTGGCTGCTGTCATCATCACTCAGCTGCTGTTGGAGTGAGGAAGTGTTGCTGATTCATTACTGGGGAAGGGGAGGTATTAATCAAAGTATATGTTCAGCATTTAATGCTTTTACATTTGAGAGTCCCCCTACCTTTACTGAAGCTGGGTGTCTTTCTCACAATACCTCCTGCAGTCATTTGTATTGAGTTGATGAGGGTTTGGACTCTTGAACTCTTGAAGGAGGTCAGCTGCAAGCGCTTCCTACCCCAATACATTCTTAGAGATCCTAAGGCAAATTTGAAGTCCTGGCTGCAAAAGCAGCAGATAGAAATAGCCACAATGGCATTGGCATGGATAGGGCAATGGCTACCACTACCATCTGGGAGCCAGTGTGGTGTAGAGGTTAGAATGTCAGACTAGGACCTGGGAGACCAGGGTTTGAATCCTCACTCAGACTTAGTGAATGACCTTGGGTCAGCCTCTGTCTCTCAGCCTAAACGACCTCACAGGATTGTTGTGAGGATAAAATGAGGAGGGTGGAGAGCCAGGTATGCCCCATTGAGCCCCTTGGAAGGAAGGTGGGACATCGAGACAATAAATAAAGAGCAGTGCTGTGGATTTGGGGAGAAAAAAGGGAGCATGGGCAGCTGGCTCCTAGCTCTATCTGCAAAAGTGTTGCCAAGTTCTTAAAGGACTTGAGGGACAGGCCTATGCCACAAATTTGCATGTGCTGATTGATATGCATAGGATGAGCAAATCCAGAGTGGGATCTCGCCAGCAATGCACTTGGCACTTGGCAGTGCACCTAGCCACCCTGCCACCAAAGTAAAACAAAAACATGTTTTTGAGAGAAGGGTAAAAATTAAACTACGTCACTAGCTCAACCCACCTAGGCAGAAGATCCAGGGCCTGAAGTGGGACAGGGCTTGGGCTTCCTGGGCCACCCCCCTCACAATTATTATTAATATTTATTAAATTGGTTTACCACCCTTCATCACAAAGCTGTTCACAACAGAAAAATACAAAATAAGAACACAAAATACAGTGCTACACCAGAAGTCAAATGGAATCAGTTCTGGAACTCTGTTTGACTTCCAAAACGTTCGGAAACTAAGGCGCGACTTCCAATTGGCTGCAGGAAACTCCTGCAGCCAATCGGAAGCCGTGGAATCCTCATCAGACGTTCGGGTTCCTAAAACGTTCACAAACCGGAACACTCACCTCCAGGTTTGCGGTGTTAGGGAGCCAAAATGTTTGACTCGCACGGCGTTCGGGATCCAAGGTACGACTGTACATAATAAAAACAGAAACAAATCAATACATATTTAAAAGGTCATAGACTGTTAATCAGTCAAATGCCTGGTTAAAGAGAAATGTTTTTGCCTGACACCTAAAGGTGCACGATGAAGGCATGAGGCGAGCCTCCCTGGGGAGAGCATTTCCACACACGGGAAGCCACCACAGCAAAGAACTGTTCTTGTGTTGCCACTCTCCGGACCTCTTCTGGAGGAGGCACACGAAACAGGGCCTCCAATGATGACCACAGGGTCCAGGTTGGTTCATAAGGGGCGAGGCAGTCCTGGGGTATTGCAGTCCTGAACCATTTAAGGCACCACTTCAGCCAACCAGCATTGTCTTGCTATTATAATATTCTCGACTTCTTTAAGCCACAGCTTCACTGCCAGGTCTCAGGAGCCTCTCATCATAGAAAGTGTCAGGGATGTTGCTGTCTGAAGCTCAAAGAAGCATTTGAAAATTTACTGCCCTTTAATTTAATCAAATGTTCTCATGTCCTTGTGTTGTGCACTGAGGAACAAAGCAACCAATTACGATTATGTCCCATCACAATCAGGCATTTGCCAAAGCAACTCCCGCTCAGAATAAATAATCTAGAATGTCTGGAGTTTTCCCTTGATTGCAAATGTAGTTAAATCCCTACATCTTGCAGTTTTAGAAGACACCTTTTCAGCCAACAATAGAAAACAATAAAACAGGTTTCACTTTTAAATAGTTATTGTAATAATGGTATAATGCCAAAATGATTCCTGCCTTGGTGGGTTTAAGCGTAGATACAGGTCAAGGGTGGTGTCTAGGGCTTGCGTAAAGAAACCAGAATTGACACATTCACCCATCCCTAGTCAGGGATAATGGCCGTTGCAGGATCTGGCCTGCTGTGTGAAGAGACTGCAGCAAAAGGAGAGTGAAAGTGCTTCTAGCCTCAATGCCAATAGCTTTGTGTGACTTATTTTGCCACAATGCTGTTTGCCTTTATTGCCTCAGGACTGCAATCTACTCTGCTGTAAAAGCACCTCCAGATATATGAAATCTATAAAATGTAATGTTTATAGTTGTGTTAAACAACAGGGGGGCAGCGGCTTGGGTCCATATCTTCAGAAATTAATGAGAAGTGTATGATTTAGCCAAATCCCTAAATGTCAACCCTGAAGCACCATAAAGAATCTTACCAGGGCTGGGTTGGTGCTTTGGAGCCCTAGAAATTATCATTCAACCTCTGGGATTTGTTTTGATTAGGAATATTTAAAAAAAAAAAAATTGGAAGGAGAAGCCACCTTTCCAGTGTATCCTGATCGGGAGCCTAATAATAAATGACACAGCCACCCTGCCAATATGTTTTGCAACCCGAGAGAAGAATCAGGAATTATCTACAGTTAAGACATACATGCATACATGCATGCATATCATCATTGTCCTGAGAATTTTTAGCAAGGCAAAGCATTTCAGAATCTGGAAGGACTGCCTAGTTCTGCCATGAGCATGTTCGCTTAACTTTAGAAATTAAGCCCTTTGACAAAACCCATTACAACGGGGGAAACAGCAATAGCAGTGCTTGCAATAGCCCAACTTGCATGCCTATAAAAGGCCCCCTGATGATGCTATTGTGATGGGAGATTAAAACAGCCAAGCAGAGTCATTGCAAATTACTGAAACCTCAACCTATAAACAGGGAGTGGGGAGAAGCGCCATGCAGAATATATATATATGTTTCAAAGCTGACTGAGTTCCAGAAGAAATCTCTCCACCATTTAATATTTTGCTGTGTTACAGTGCAATCCTATAAATGTCTGCTCAACGTGGCCAATTGTCAGGGGTGATGGAAGCTGAAATCCAGCAACATCTGGAATGTCACAGATGTTTCCATCCCTGCTGTACAGTCTGCCCTTCCTCTGACGAGCTCCAGGGGGCTGTTGCTGTAGTACCCTCACTCCCTTTATCCTCACAATGGACTTGTGTGAGAGTGTGATTGACCAAGACACTCATCCAGTTATCCAATCCCTGGGTCATCTGAAGGCAACCCTGTATAGGGAAGTTTTTATTATGGGATACAAATTGTTGAGGGTTTTTCCGAAGACCCCCAAATCATTGATTTTTCAATTGACCTGCCTAACATCAAGGACAAAGCGTTGCCTTTCGGCAATTCCCCCCAGACGTCAGTTCCACTTTTGAAATCCCAGTAATGTCCAGGAAAATCTGAACGTATGGCAGCCCTAGAAATAGTAATATGATGATGTAATAGGACGAATTGTTGGAAGGTACGAAGTGAATTTTGCAACTGAGTGAAGATTTCAATCATCCCCCATCCCGTGGGCCTAGTGGGCAGGTGGGTGGGGCTGCCAAACTGTTGATATCACAGTGACACCCATTTTTTCTCCATGGTACTTTGAAGCCCCAACAACCAGCTGATCATTGGGGCTTCATAGTGCCACACATGGATGTGTGATGTAGTGGTTAAGAGAGGTAGTCTCGTAATCTGGTGAACCGGGTTCGTGTCTCCGCTCCTCCACATGCAGCTGCTGTGTGACCTTGGGCCAGTCACACTTCTTTGAAGTCTCTCAGCCCCACTCACCTCACAGAGTATTTGTTGTGGGGGAGGAAGGGAAAGGAGAATGTTAGCCGCTTTGAGACTCCTTCGGGTAGTGATAAAGCGGAATATCAAACCCAAACTCTTCTTCTTCTCTTTGCAAGCACCAATGGTTAGCAGATTGTAGGGACTTGCAGAGAGCTATTAAGGGCACGGGGTGTTGCAGTTTCCTGCAAACCACTTTTTGTCCCAGTCATGCCTTTACCTGCCTACACCTGTCATATATAGGTCTAGTCAGACCCACGGACTGGAGGTTCCTCACCAATGTTCTAGCACAACTCTCTAACCACTACACTGCACCACACCAGCAACCTTAAAAAAACATTCAATTCACTAAGTTTACTTTATATTTTGCATCAAAGGTCATACCGAAGCTCTTACTGAAGCCGTCTGAAGTCACAGTATGGAAAATGTGAACATTATAGAGCATCTTTTAAGCTGGCATCCAACCATTTTTCATTTTAATGAAGGCACATCCTTTGCCTAAGCAGCGATGCCTCTCCTGTGTGTATAAATGGGTTTCCTTAAGTTGCTGGCTTAAAAACAGCTCTTATTAGCAGGCCGTGGGGTAAATGTATCTATCTGTCTGGAGCAGGATGCATTAACCAATTTTATTTGCAAATAACATTTGGCAGAACAGAGCAATAAAAGGGGGAGACCTAATAATCAGAAGATCAATTTTATACTGCTGCAAAAGCTTTTGGCTGTGTATTAACATATAAATTAGCTCGCTAAGGACACAAGAATGGTTTATGAGAGCTAAAGATGTAGGTAAAACAATATATTCAAGGACTGAGTTAAAGAAGTAGCTTTTTTGCTGAATTGTGGAAGGGGGAGGAGTCTGTAAACTTGGGGAAATCATCCCAAGGAAGGCTGGTCTTGCTCCTTCTCTCATGGACTGTATGGGGAAAACTTTTCTTCTTAGAAAGGCTTTGCAATGAAATATTTGCCGGACTTGTTTTAATCTCTTTTGCCAGCGCTTCTGCATTTATAACATAGCCCTGCTGTTGATTTATTGAGGATGCTGTAAGCATTCTATGCTTTTTACATCCTACAGATGAGGTTTTATTCAGCTGCTGATGTTTTTGTATTACTTTACCGTCCGCCATGCCCCTGCAAAAATGATCTAAATATGTTTTTAGTGACTCTGTTAGCAGCTCTGAAACTTCAAAGAAAGCTGAGGAAATAAATAAAGAAATTTGGGCTGCGATCCAATATTCACTTTCCTGGGACTTAGTTCTGAGCAGACACGCAGAGGATTTGCTGCAAAATAAGTTTGTCACCTGTTGTATAAGTGGTAGAAAATCATACCTCTCTCTCTCCCTGCACTGCAATTTCATCTTCCAGTTCCATACCTTCCAACATTTCTCCGATGAAAATAGGGGCATTCTATTTAATAGTAGTAGTGGTGGACTTGTGATATAGTGAAAACGTATTGGGAAAATATATATAATGAATTAAAGAAGATTTTTAGGTATATGTTTTTGAAAAAACCAGAGTCATTCCTGTTGACAAGAATGACCAGAATCTGTTCTTATACGCAACAATGGCGGCAAGGTTATTGCTGGCTCAGGTATGGAAACAGCAAAAATTGCCTACAATAGAAGAATGGCAGTACAAGGTTATGGAGTTTGCAGAAATAGCCAAATTAACAGTAAAAATTCGACATCAGGGGGATGAAACATATCAAAAAGAATGGGGGGAAATTATGTTATACATAGAGAAGATGATGTGAAATAGGGAACCAGTAGAATTAAAATAATATCTCATAACGGGAAAATACAAGAAATTTACTGGATAATAATATCAAAATGAATTAAAAATGTATATTAGGACTATTATTGAACAATATTTGTAAATGAATATAGACAGACAACAAGAACTTGTAGATATAGAAAGGTTTATATGTTTACAGACATTTAATGGAAAAAAATGAAGAAGAACAATCTTATTGAAAATGGACAAAGACAATGCGAAAAGTCAAAGAGGACATAAAAAAGCCAGAAGAAGGAAGGAGGGAAGTCAGCTCAAGAGAGCAAGAACAAATGTGAAATATAATGTATGTGTATGTACAGTATGTAACTAAAAAATTAATAAAGATCATCTGAAAAAATAATAGTAATAATAATAATAATAATAATAATAATAATAATAATACCACGCCCATCTTTTTGGGTTGACCCAGCCACTCCAGGCAGCTTCCAACATATAAAAATAATAACAAAACATTAAACATTAAAAGACTTACCTATACAGGGCTGCCTTCAGATGATTTAGGGTTTGGATAACTCCATACCCTCCTCCCACTCAGTCGCCCTACAGCTGAGGGGGAGGTGGTGGGCAGACCATTTGGGGCAGCACGGAGCCTGCGGCCGCCCAAGCCACCGTGTCACTCCCAGGGGAGATGCATGGCTCGGGCATGCTGCAGGCCCCATAGTGAGTGCCACCTGGCATTTTGTCACCCCTTCTTTAGTGGTGACACCTGGGGCGGACCGCCCCCACCGCCCCCCCTTCCTCTGCCCCGGGTGCTCATTGTTGCATACGAAGATCTCTGAACTGTGCCAGATCAGGCTAAAGATCTATATAGTGCAGTCTGGTGCTTCCCATTGTTGTCAGCCGCATGCCTTGAAAAATCTCACACAATAATTACTGTCACCATATCTTTAAAGTTTGCTTTTTTAAAAAAAAAAGTGAGCACAGATAAAATCTGAAAAAGACACTGAAACATATTATGCAGCTGTCTTGAGAATCAGTTTATAGTCTTCCCAGAAGAAGTCGCAGAGAACAGGACAGTTCCACCAATGCCAATGAAGTATTATTACATCTTTCACTATTAACAGCTTATTTTTCATTTTCACCACTTCCCACATATCTGTTCTGTATTAGTCGGGACATTGGATTTCTGCAAGGACACGGATACAATTCCAAAGTGAACATCAAAAGAGAAACACAGACTTCAGAGAGAAATCCCTTGCAACGTATTAAGCGATCCCCAAAGAGCAAATAAACAATTGGATTAAATCCCAGAAACTGGCGGGCTTCTGAACTATACTTTGTAACAAGAAATTGTGCATGATGCATAGCAAAATGAAATATTGCTGCCGCTCGAACATAAAGGACAGCAACCTTCAGAATGAGACAAAGCTCAGGTGTACTAATTTAAACTTTGCAAAATCAGGAAGAAAAGGAAAACTTTAAAAACCAAATAGAGTGAAGCAGAGAGTCTTATTCACTGTGGGGCTCTTTGGATATATGGTATGTAGTCAGTGCAGTAACATACAAGGGGTCACCAATCTTTTGAGGTCTGTGGGTAAATCTGCAAACTGGACAAACTGTTGTGGGGAAGCACACACCCCTCAACCAAGCACTTAGTACGCTCTGTTCTATTGGCTACAGCTGAAGGCTTCTTTCAAGCCTAATTTCCTAAAGAAGTGGGGCAGAGAAGAATCTATGGGCTCCAAGGAAGGCTTCTGCATGCACCATGTTGGCAACCCCTGAGAGGTTTGTTTGTTTTATTGCATCTATACCCCACCTTTTCCTTCAAGAAAGCTCAATAGTTCTCCCCCTCCTCTTTTAATCCTCACAACAAACTTGTGAGTTCGTTCCAGATTTTGGGAGGGGGGGGGGAAGGTTCTTGGGCAGATCACCCTCAGCAGTTCCATCTCTTCACTGCTGCCATTTTTATTTCCTCCTCAGCACTGTGGCCACCTCAATTCCCAGTAGGGCTGGACCCAGGGGAGAAAATGGGGCACTTCTCCACCAAACTCTATCTGCCCATAGCCAGCCCCCACCCACCTGCCTCCTTACTTCCAAGAGGTGGCACTGCCTGTAAACCTCCTTCCTCCTGAGTCTCAGTGTTGCCTCTTATAGAGCAGGGCGGAGGTTGGGGACAAAACTCCAATGAGCTGGCTCTGCCTGCTATTGGTTCTGGCTCCCCCTACTGTTGGCCTCCCAGCCTACCATTCCACCAGCACCAATGGGCAACAGCCACCACTGGCCAGACTAGGACATTTTGCTGCCCGAGGCAATTGTTTGTATATGTAAGTATCCAAGGCCAGCAGGCAAATGAAAAATCAGCATTTCATTCAAGGTGTCCTTTAGAGCATCCCTTGTGTGTGTGGATTATTATCGCCAAATCCTCCAATTCTGTAGTCCTTGTTCTTTGATCTCTTATCCATATATCCTTCTCTTGGCAGCAGAAACAATAGCGTAGGCTGGATTGTAGCCAGAAACGCTTCTATATATGCAATGCCTAGCAGGAAAATCTATGTCAGTCATCTGAGCTGAAAAGATCATATAGGATTAATTTCAAAACGAACAAAGCGAGATTATTCCTAGCAGGATTCCTAGTAAATTGGTGCAAGACGTTTTCAAGACAGGGTCGTATAATTGAATGTCTAGCAAGAAAGATTACATAAAAGTGGAAATGCAGCTTTTCCTTCTGGAGAACAAAAATAACCTGGGAAGAAATTGGTGTGAAATTATTTGGGGGGGGGGGGGTGTTTGAAAAAGTTGGTGAAATAATAAGATGCTGTATTGTTTATGGAAGCCATCCAGATGCTGAATTTATTTTATCAGCACATGCCTAATCCAGTTCCAAACAGAACTAATCCTTGACTAAAAAAAATCCTGGCATAGCAAATCCTCCTCTTTTTTTGGCAATAAGTACTTATTCACAAATAGCCTTCAGGACTTCAAACAAAAATAAATGGAGAGTTGCGAGGAAAAGAGTATTACTCGGTTCGGTGCAGAGAGTATTACTTTAAAGAAGAGTTCACATTCAAACATAATCCTTTCATCACATGCACCACACATGGAAAGTCATTACACCTAGTGAGGGTGTAAGAGGCAAAATCTGCCTGGCAACAGCGTTCTTCCCTTCTATCAATGATTTCCATCTGTGCTCGCTGGTCACTCTCCTAAATCAGCGTCAAGGCTTAGTACCAGACTTGCAATTACTTCGCTGGAAGCAGATACCTTTGCGATAGTTCAAGCAGAAGGACACACCGAGAAACTCTATTTCTTTATATTTCAATTCCGTCACATCACCTAGGTTGAGAGGATCATGCCGGTTGAAAAACCAAAGACACATAATTCTTCTTACTGCAGAATCTTCATATTAAATCCCCCCCCCTCCAGCTCTAAAAAAGATTAATCTCCCCAACTCTTCACCCCATCAAACAGCAGTTTAATCTCACCATTTTTAAATTGCATTAAGGCTCTTTAATTGTGGGGGTTTCAAATGGATAGGCTACCATTTCTGTAGTGCAGAACTCTACAGTTACAAGCTTGAGTTACTAGAGAAATCCCACCAGGAGAGGGTGGGCAGAAGGTAATTTGCTTCTCCCTTCGGCAACACTCTGAGTTAGCTCCACCCAGTTTTCAGGGAGCCTCTTTTCCCCTCAGCCCATCCCATCATACTACAGCTCACCCTGTTCAGGGTGGTCCTCCTTGGGACGGACTTTTTCAGAGAGGGGGAAGGAGGACTGGGGAAATCACTTTCTGCCCAAACCTTTCTGCTTCTCTAGATCTAAATGGTGCAAAGAAGAAATAAACAGGATAATATACTTGGTTGATTTCAAATCATCATGGAACAATGAAAGGAAGAAGGTGATATTTCAAATATGCAAAGCCGGTGGTGTTTTTCATTTCCTAGGCCAATAACTTGCCTACTGCTGATGTCTCCCCAAGTCACCCATGGCATCCAACATGTAGGAGCAGGTTGCCATTTTGGATATAGTCCACAGGGGAGATTCCTATGCATAGCAATGAGCACAGAGTCTTCAATAATATACATGTACATGTCTCTGAAATTGGATCTATGAGCTAAAAAAGATGTGTTCTTCTAATACCTGATTCCAGGAATAGTTTGGAGTTAGATACCTTGATAGTCAAGTAATCGATCCCATTGAGGTCAGGTGTAGCCTTGGGAAATATTGGGAAATGCCACAAGAACCATAAGAAAGAAAAGTTATTAAAGACACGGGAAACTGTAAAATGTAATTACGGTAAATTTTAACTGCTTTGTTGAGAATGAAATCAAAACTTCTCTGGTGGCCAGTAATTCAGTATGTACATTTCCTTATTAATGGTATTTTTATATCATCCTTCAATCATATTCCTAGTGCTTTGTATTACAAAGAAATATGAATTAAGATATATACATTTTAAAGATAATCATTTTATTGGCTCCTGGGACAAAGGCTTTGTCAAATGTTTCTATTTTTCTGATAATTGTGTGTGCATGTGTGTGAAGCTTCTTTGGTTTTGTCACTTGTGTTTTTGTAAGAATTTTATAATAATCAAATGCTTACACATTCCTAACACCATCTGAAGCTGTTAAAATAAAATCCCAGTAAAATGTGTCATTTTGCCTGTTTCGTACAATGTGCCCCTCTAACTAGCCTGGACTGAGCTTCAGACTCTTGGCCGCCATTCAATCCTCTACAAAGCCTACATCCCACCTATGAGAATTTAATTGAAAATTTCTCTCACATTTTATAACTTTAAAATGCAAATTATTTTCTCATTTATTGATGGAGTACAGTTGGGATGGATCTCAAACCCTCAGTGAGTTAGGAACTTCCCCTGCATGTGAAGACAGGCTCCGGCGGGTTGTGAGGACAAGACCAATAGTAGGTCCCATGATCAACAAGGCAGTTAGTGTAAATTGCTAGAGTCCCCCTTCTTTAAGATTTAGCTTCCTCCCCAGGTCTCTAGAAGCTAGATCTCAGATGGTGGAGAGGGCTGATCTTACTTCCAAGTGTGCATGCATATGCATGTGTAAAAAAAGGTAAGGTAAAGGGTAAAGGACTCCTGGATGGTTATGTCCAGTCAAAGGCGACAATGGGGTTGCAGCGCTCATCTCGCTTTCAGGCCAAGGGAGCTGGTGTATGTCCACAGACAGCTTTCCGGTTCATGTGGCCAGCATGACTAAACCGCTTCTGGTGCAACGGAAACCAGAGTGCATGGAAACACCGTTTACCTTCCCGCCACACCTGTACTTATTTATCTACTTGCACTGGTATGCTTTCGAACTGCTAGGTTGGCAGAAGCTGGGACAGAGCAACAGGAGCTCACCCCGTCACAGGGATTCGAACCGCTGACCTTCCGATCGGCAAGCCCAAGAGACTCAGTGATTTAAACCATAGCACCACCCACATCCAATTCTATAGATGTCTCAGATAGCTCCAAGGGAAGTTGGTATAGGATCAGGGTTGTCCCTAGGTGGCTGGGCCAAGAGGCTACAAAAATCACATCTCTCCAATCTGGCTCAGAGTGGCTAGGAACCCACCTGTGCAGTCCCCAGGCCATTCTTCCAACGCTCAGAGTGGCCCATATCTCCTTGCCAAGGGCACAAGGGAGCCTAGGCACGCCTCTGAATAGGATTGCAGCCTACGGTGACATATGGCGCACAGCCAGCCACTTCGAAAACTGCAGCTGCTGTCCTATATTTTGAACTGTCAATAATGTAATTATATGATAATCCCCCCCACCGAGCACCTCTTCGGTGGTTGAACTTTAACCCAAAAGAGGAATGAATTGTTTGAGCATTTAAATCAGTGGCCGGCAGGGCCATATTTGAGCCACCAATGAATACAGCAGGCAGTGGCAAATCTTCAACAACCTATCTATATAATAATGGAAATGGTAGATATAGGGTTACCATATAATAAGAATAAGAATAATTTATTATTTATACCCCACCCATCTGGCTGGGTTTTCCCAGCCACTCTGGGCGGCTTCCAACAGAATATTAAAATACAATAACCTATTAAACATTAAAAGCTTCCCTAAACAGGGCTGCCTTCAGATGTCTTCTAAAAGTCTGGTAGTTGTGCACCAATTGTGCACCATATGTCCAGGAATTCCCAGACATGTCCTCTTTTGGTGGTCCTACATGCCCCTCCAGGAGAAATTTTACCATTTAAATCAAATGTCCTGAATTTGGGTATTTTTTATATAAAAAAAAATGTGCCCAGGCGGCTCTTGTTCAGGCTCTGATGTGGGCAGCTCAGGCGGCACTTTTTGTGTCTGGATTTTTACCTCTTGAAATTTGACAACCCTGCGGTAGAACTCTTGATGTGATCCTTGGCATTGGAGTGTTGAAAGCACAACTCTCATTTGTGAAACACTGGAGAGCATGAATTAACAGAGAAAATAACAGAATACAAAAATGCATATTATGCACAGACTGCAAGCTCTTCTCGCTATTGCGTGTGTAGCATTCAACCGACAGAGGCTTTGTGAAGCTTCAGTGGTACTGTTGCGTCATACGTAATGTGGCACTACAACAGCCGCCACTTAACGTTTGTAATTGCTGTGCTCTTTCACTCCTGCAGGACTGCTGCTTAGGTTCCATCAGCTTGAAATATTTATGCATTTAACTGTGCATGACCTACTCCTCATGCAAGCACTTTTTAAAGAAAAAGGCTCCCGGAGTCTGGTTAAGTGGTTCTTGAGAAAAATGGTTTTAGTTCAGGAACAGGACAGCGGGCACACCCAACCCAACCTAGTAAAAAATAAATGCTGGTAATGAAGCAGAGTGGCAGATTTATGGCAAAATAATCAAAAGAAATTCAATGTGCCTATTAGAATGGAGTCATAGGATTGCAGAGTTGGAAGGAACCACAGAGGTCATCTAGCCCAACCCCCTGCCATGCCGGAATCTTTTGCTCAACACGGGGCTTGAACCCATGAACTTGAGATTAAGAGTCTCGTGTTTTACCAGCTGAGCTATTCCAATCTCTTTTGCACTCATGGCAGAGGCAAGATTTGAGCCAGGCACCTCCTGATTTGTAGCTCAGTCTCTTTTAGACAAATTGTGAGGCAGCTACACAAATATGGGGGTGTAATATGGGGCTTTTTCTTTCTTTCTTCTTTTTAGAAAAAAAGGCAAGTAAGGGAGAGTATGATAGAGGTGACTCAAAGTATACATGGTATAGAGAAAGTGGATTGGGAGATGCTCTCCTGCTCTCATAATATTAGAACTTGTTGTCATTTAGTCGTGTCCGACTCTTCGTGACCCCCTGGACCAGAGCACGCCAGGCACTCCTGTCTTCCACTGCCTCCCACAGTTTGGTCAAACTCATGTTGGTAGCTTCAAGAACACTGTCCAACCATCTCATCCTCTGTCATCCTCTTCTCCTTGTGCCCTCAATCTTTCCCAGCATCAGGGTCTTTTCCGGAGAGTCTTATCTTCTCATGAGGTGGCCAAAGTATTGGAGCCTCAGCTTCAGGATCTGTCCTTCCAGTGAGCACTCAGGGCTGATTTCCTTCAGAATGGATAGGTTTGATCTTCTTGCAGTCCATGGGACTCTCAAGAGTCTCCTCCAGCACCATAATTCAAAAGCATCAATTCTTCGGCGATCAGCCTTCTTTATGGTCCAGCTCTCACTTCCATACATCACTACTGGGAAAACCATAGCTTTAACTATACGGACCTTTGTTGGCAAGGTGATGTCTCTGCTTTTTAAGATGCTGTCTAGGTTTGTCATTGCTTTTCTCCCAAGAAGCACTTGGAAGAATTTAGAACCACCCAATAAAGCTGAACGTTAGAAGATTCAGGATAGACAAAGGAAAGCACTTATTTACTCAACACATAGTCAAACTATTGTCTAATATAAGATGTAGATCCACCAACTTGGATGACCCAGTCCATGGAAGATAAAGCCCACAAAGGCTACCAGCAGGGATATATCTATGTTCTACATCCACTGCTAAAAGCAGGCTGCATCTGAACGCCAGTTGCTGGCAATCACAAGCAGAGAGAGTGCTGCTTGCAGGGCTCTTATGTTCTTACCTGCATCACCATCCTGTACCATATATTTTAGAACGGAGTCCTCTGAGAAGACTTCATTCCACCAATAACCCTGGACAAAGCTCCCAACCTTAGTTGCCTGTCTGTAAAAAGGATATGACTTAAACATGCATCACAGATTTGTTGAGAACGAATGTGGAAAGTTTATCGTAAATTAAACGCTACCCTAGGGACACAGGTGGCACTGTGGGTTAAACCACAGAGCCTAGGGTTTGCCGATCAGAAGGTCAGCGGTTCAAATCCCTGCAACGGGGTGAGCTCCCGTTGCTCGGTCCCTGATCCTGCCAACCTAGCAGTTCGAAAGCCCGTCAAAGTGCAAGTAGATAAATAGGTACTGCTCCAGCGGGAAGGTAAACAGTGTTTCCGTGCGCTGTTCTGGTTCACCAGAAGCGGCTTAGTCATGCTGGCCACATGACCCGGAAGCTGTACGCCAGCTCCCTCGACCAATAAAGCGAGATGAGCGCCACAACCCGAGTCGGCCATGACTGGACCTAATGGTCAGGGGTCCCTTTACCTTTACCTTAAACCTACCCTGAAGTTTAAATATAGATAAATACATGTTTAATATTTATTCTTACAGGGGGGGGGATTTTAAAAGAAAGAAATGGGAAACATGTGTTCCTGCATCTGTCTTCTTTTATCTCTGTCCCCGCCACCTCCAGACTACCAAGAGCAAGTTTTTCAATAGTTAGAAGCTCCATAATGAGACCATCTAGATCCGCTGGTGATCTCTTTGTGAGCTTCCCCATCCAGCTCACATTCCCTGTTTATAGGGCGCATGGTGAGAACATGTGCAGGATGACAGACAGCTCATGTACTGACAGCTTTTGGCAAAGCTGCATTATTTCACAGAGGACTCTCCATCTGTCGCTACATTCAGCAACACATACTGACCTCGCCGGCCCTGGCAGATTAACATTTAATGATGCTTTCAGCTTGAGCCCTTATAATTTTTCATCTTCCAGGGGGCAAACAGAGAGCAGGAAACAGAATTCATGTGGTCTAGAGCACACGAGGGACAGGTTGGCGGTGGGTCCTTGCCAACAGGATCAGAAATGCTGTTTGCTTGTTTGGGCACCAAAGGTTTTGTCACAATCAAGTGGTATATGGATTTTGCAAAGCACATTTAAAGCACATGGCTACCCCCCTCCCTCAATAATCCTAGGAACTGTAATTCACACATCACAGAGCTATAATTACCAGCTCCCTTAAAAACTACAGTTCCCAGGATTCTTTGCAGGAGGCCTTATGTTTTAAATGTGCATTAAATGTGCTTTACATGTATGGTGTGAATTCGCTATGTAAAATACAAAGATGACCTTGCGAAAGTGAGTGCAATTTCATTGCTGCTCCTTCTCAGCAAATGGAAACTATAGCCAACTGTCAGGAGACGCGCATGCTCTCTGGATTTACGCCAGAGAGAAATAAAACGCTGCAATTTTTACCCCACATTGATTTACTTTGTGTGTGCGTTTGTGAGTGTAGATATGCATATATATAAATACACGTTTCTGCAATTCTGTCAGTTCTCTAGTAACTAGTAACTGGAATAAAGTGGGTCAGGATTGTGTTTTATTCATACAGAGTGAATTAACTGCACGCTGTCCCCTCAAGCATAATCCATCTTTCCTTGGCCTAGAAAGAAACCCTGCTGCAGGCCTGCACTAAGAGCCCCGACAGCAAGGTGTGTAGAACCCCCATAGTCACAAACCGCTAAAATTGCCAAAACCTGTGCAGAGCTCCAATTCTGTTTCCACAGAGGACACAACACAAAACAGGGCCCTTTCACCCAATACTGTACTATCAAATGTTTGTTTTGTAGATATAAGATTAGGCTTTTCAGCACCCACAAAAAATATGGGGTGTTGTTTTTTAACTTGGGCTGTACATGCATCATTTGCGCTCCCATGGCCTGGTTGTCCATGTAAAATTACTCTGGCCTATCTAAACATTCATATTTAGACACCAGTATTGTGACACGGGTGGCGCTGTGGGTTAAACCACAGAGCCTAGGACTTGCCAATCAGGTCAGCGGTTCGAATCCCTGGAACGGGGTGAGCTCCCGTTGCTCAGTCCCTGCTCCTGCCAACCTAGCAGTTCGAAAGCACGTCCAAATGCAAGTAGATAAATAGGTACCGCTCCAGTGGGAAGGTAAACGGCGTTTCCGTGCGCTGCTCTGGTTTGCCAGAAGCGGCTTAGTCATGCTGGCTACATGACCTGGAAGCTGTACGCCAGCTCCCTCGGCCAATAAAGCGAGATGAGCGCCGCAACCCCAGAGTTGGCCACGACTGGACCTAATGGTCAGGGGTCCCGTTACCTTTACCTTTATTGTGATTGGACAGGCAATCCCCCTCTCCACTTACGCGGAAGTTACGCTCTGGGTCCCCGTGCGCATAGGTGAAAATCACGTAAATGGGGAGCTTCCTCTAAACACCCTCTCTGCTGTTGTCTCTCCAATCTAGACCAAAAACACTGTATCCAACAATTAAAGATGTGGAATTGAAGCTCTGGGGCTGGCTGGAGGAGGCGTGGGGAAATGACTGCAGCTGCCATGCTGCCCCGCACATCAGCTGTTAGGTGGGGAGGCTGAGCAGCCTGAACAAAGCCCCGCTGTGCCTCCAGTCTCTTCAGGGGTTGCTCCACCCTCAATGGCATCCTCTTCAGGCTCCAGGGAGGGTCTCCTTGCAAGCCATGAGGGCTCACCAGCTCTCTCCTGCCATTTCCAAGTTTGAATTGAATTATTTCTTTCTTTCCCAGCACCACATGTCCGTGTGTAGTCACGCATGTAAGGGGGGGGTGCCTATACTATTGGGAGAGGCCTGTAACAGCATCAGCTCAAGATACATTCCTACAAAGCACATTTATAGGTGACATAAGAAAAAGTCATTTGGTTAACATAGTAGGTTTCCCCGTTGCCCTCCAATTGATTAGCGTGGGTTGCAAGAGCACACTATTGTGTATGGGGCACAAATCCCATTAGAAATCCAATTGTTTTTTCCCTTTGGTTAGGGGGCCAGTTAAACATGCCGAGAGGCTCTGCAAAATAAGATTGTTTCCGTCCAATTACTCTGTTACTCTATTGCACCATTAAAATGAATGATTACAGCCCAGTCCACAAACTAGATCAGACAGATAGTTGGATTTAAGCCAATTGTGTCTTACTGCGGGAAATCAGCTTAAACTGAAGTCGGCTCATGTGCTCGCCTTTGAATCATCAGCAATCACACAGTTTTACTAGCAGCTTCTATGAATACCTCACAAAACAACAAAAAGCTTCAGCTTTATTTACTCCCATTTGATATTCCCAAAACAAGGGCATAAAACAGAAGTTCATTAAGTGTTTGCCAGGAAGAATTAATGTGGCAAACAAGCTTTCAGCAGCACTAAAGATTTCCCCCTCCCCATTTTTTTCAGGGAGAGTTAAAGCCATCCTTTCAGATGCAGTTCCGATAGAAATAGAAGAAATAATCAGTGAAAAATATCCCAGCGTAGTTAGGATCCGTTGAACAGTCTGCAAGATCCTGGTGGGATAAAATAAATAAAGTAAGATTAAGACAGATCCAATAATCATAGCTAAATGTTTTGTTCTTTTTTAGTCTTTCTTTTTTTAAAATAATAATAATAAGACTTACTGGAGCAGCAACACGAAAATGGTAAGCACTGTCATGGAACGAGCTTACAGGGAGATACCAAATATGATGGAATCCCTATATAACCAAATAAGAGAGAGAGAGAGAGAATGACAGGGAATGAAACTTGCATGGATGTCTATTGCTGCAAATGCACATTAGGGAAATAAGAAGGCAACCATTTCCACCTGGACATGTAGTCATTGCAAGCAGCACTGTTTCCATTCTGCTGCAGTTCAGTTTTCACCAAATAATACATTATTTGTCTTGCTGTCTACTATTTCACGTAAGCTACATAAGTTATGGTTAGCTCACATAACTTAGGTAGCAATTTACATAACTTACATTCATTTCAATGTAACGAAAACACCACCACGTAAAAAAAGCCATTAATTACATATCATCTGTGCACATCAAGAAGAATACCAATTGCATTCATTTCATTGACCACAGACAAATACGCAAACTGCAGTAATTTCCGCTTCCTTTCCCATTTTCATCAGAATTCTCTGACATTCCTATTACACATGTGGGAAAGCTGCAGTTTCTAAGGCTATGACCGTTCTGGGGTTTGCCAAGGTCAGAATGAGAATTAGTACTTTATCCTAGCTCAAGGGAAACACATGTTTACAAGCCTTTGTTGTATTATTTCCAAGAGCTGGAGCCTCCCTAGGTCCCAGAAAATATATCAGCAGTGGGCAGTGCTTCCTTCTAGTTGTTTTTTAACTGACAGATGAAGTAAATAAAACTCCTTGTATGGAAGAGACAACAGAACTAAGTACCTGTGTAGTTTCTGGAAAGGGTTCCCTCTTATGACGGGTTTGTTGTGGAAGACGAAAGCAAGACTTTCCAAAGGTGACTTTGCATTGAAAGATAATGAGTGGTTCCGTTGTACTTCAAGGAACAAGGATAATATTAAAAGCTGCAAGATTCTATAGTACTGCTTTAAAAAATATACGAAATAAGACCTATGGAGTTTAACAAGCAAAGCACCCAAGGCAAATGCGTGGCTCCATATTGGGAGACAGAATTCCACTGAAAATCAATGCTAATTCTAACAATATACCTGCTCAAAAGAGTGTGCCAACATGGAAATGGGATCATAGCAATTTGGAAATGTTGAGTTTAAATTCTATGGGCCAGTTCATATATGACTGCTTGCATTCCCATTTTGCAGATCAAGTGAATGATCTACTTCCAGGAGTACCATAGCATAGCAGGGGGTAACTCATATCAATAGTGCAAATCAAATTTTGCGAATGTTTGAATGATGGACTTTCAGGGCCAGTTCCACTATTAGACAGAGTGAAGCAGCTGCCTAGGCTGGTGGATTGCTGGAGGATAGGGAGAAGAGGGGAGATGTTGGAGGACCTCCTATATTAGTCAGCTGCTCGCAGGTTCAGTGGAAGATGCTGTCCCATCATCAGTGATGAGCTGAAGTTAGATTCAACGGCCAGTACACTCAACGTCTGCACTCACAGGGGGTCTCTACTGTAAACTTCAGCAGCCAAGCACAACACATGAATTTGCTCTAAGGATGCAACCCAGCTCCATTAAAGCCAACTGAGGTTTCCAGCAGAATGTGAACCATTAAGGGACATTCGTAAATTTCGATTTAGGCTTTCTCATCCTTGCTGTTTCATTAGGATCTGTTAAGATCTGGGCACAATCTTCATTCATACCATATACATAGTAACAGATAAGGTTAAAAAAAAAAGAGTTTATCTATAGCAAAATCTGTCTGTGTACTTACTTGATTTCCAGAGAGATTTTCACTATGACAGGTGTGTGTTTGTTAATGGGAACAATGTAACTATAATTTCCAGACCTAAAATAATAAATAGTGACAATGGCATTCAATATTTTGAAATTCTAGGCAAATATCAATAAAAGTGAAAAAAAGTCAAATGCTGAGCCAATCAGCTATATGAACTGGAGACTGCAAAGTACAGCCTTAAGCAACCATATTAACTATTCTAATGGGAAACAGCAATAGCATAGCTGGGCAACAATTTCACTGGGAGGCACTTCGAGACAGTCACCAGCACTGCACAGAATAGCAAAGTAGCCTGTTTTTTAAATGGAGAACAGCAGTGAGCAACAGGTAAAATAATTCAGCCATCCTCTTGCAAATTATGATCCAACCTTCAGCAGCAGGTCCCGGGGTGGGTTACAACACTTTAAAATTCAGTATTAAAAACAGCTGAAATAAATGACAGTCGTATGAATGAGCTAGGATGTGAACTAAAAGCAAAAACAAAATTTAGAAAATCTTGCCTTTCTGAAGATTCTGCATCCCCATGTGCAGATGGTGATGATTATCATTATTATTAATTAAATTTGTATACTTCATCCAAAGATCACACTGTGATTTCACAAGATCAGTTTCCTGAGCATGCAGTATCACTTTTTTGTTCTTAGATTAAAATATTTGCACCATTAATTGTGGAGGCATGACACGATCACCTTACATATGTCTACTCAGAAGTAAGTCTCATTGAATTCAATGGCACTTTACTCCCAGGTATAGAATTGCCCTCTCCAAATAGCTAATCCCTGTTGAGTTAACTATAAGTTAGTGTAAGACCAACTGACAGCTAGGGATTCAAAGATCCGTTTTCTCAGTTTCGTTTTTTTGAATCTGAACTTCAGTTTTCCACATTGCACAGCAACTTAGCAATTTTTTTAAATCCTCATAAAAACTCATCTGCATTCTAGTGCAAATTTCTCTTAATAAATACATTTTTATATGTAGTTTTGATCAATGTGCCAATTTTTTGCAAGCAATTTCCCCTAATCTATGAAATTCCGCAAACATTGGCTGCCTCGAGAACTTCATTGCAAAATTCAGATTAAGTGCAATTGCTGAAGGATAGCTGTGTTTCAGTCTGCATATTGTTTCAGAAATTTGTCGGAGTGCATGCTGAATAAAATTTCCCCTCCATCCCTACTGATTTTTCGCAGCAAAATCCTTAGCTCAACTTAACATATTGAGGCTCTGTGCTGCATTAGACAAAGAGATGTAAGGAAACAAATTTACCCACCCACACTGCAGGTTTTTGCGACAATAACGGCGATCTATTTTTTGTTGCGTCTCTAATATCTGCATAGAGATGATTGATGTGTCAGTCCCTGAAAGGAAGAAGAATTGTTTTCGTGAGCATAGACACTTGGCATGAAGAAACTTTTTTTAAAAAAATGCACACACAATAATAATGAAAAGTTTATATGAAAACTTTTTGTTACAACCGGCTCCCCATTCCATTAGCTGCCTTTGCCCTCTGCCGTCACCCTGGCACTCCTGGTGAAAGGCCCTATGACTCGGAGCCCTGCAGTGATTTCATGCTCTTTATTGCAGCTTGTAAAACAATTACTGAATTTCCCCCCAAACACCAGGCTTTTATATACATTATTTACACACTGAGTCCCGTCTGATTGGCTGATTCTGCTTCCCTCCTGGAGCCTGATTGGTCTTCTCCTGCAGGCCAATCAGTTGTTGCATGCTAGCATCCTACCAGCTGATTAACTTCCTCCTAGAACCTGATTGGTTTTCTCCTGTAAGCCAATCAGTTGTTGCATTCTAGGACCCTGCCTCCTTATTGTTCTAGGATCCAAGCTTAGTACATAACACCCTATTAATGGTAGTGACTTTGCCTTATGGTTTTTGCATGAAGCAAAAGTCAAGCTTTCAGAAGACATATTAACTTTGAAGAGTCCTCTGGAATTGTAACTCTGATACACACACAGTTTCATCCAAATCACACCACATGTGAAAACAACAACGTGGTACCATTTCGAAAACACATGTACAAATCGTGTCAAAAAAAAGGATGGGACTTAGGGGAGCAATGGGTCAGCGTGTCTGGCTGTTAACCAGATGGTTGGTGGTTCAAGCCCATCCAGGGATGGCTGTGGGCAGGATTCCTGCATTTGAGAGGGTTGGACTAGATGACCCCCAAGGTCCCTTCCAACCCTACAATTTTATGCTTCTATATGAAGGAGCCCCAAGGATTGTTTCAAAAAGTGCAGATTAGGTAGGTTTACCTTTAAATGCAAACTGATTCAAATTTCTCCCTGTTCCTGCTGGTAACGGGAGGCAAAAGGAAGAGGTGGAGCAGAACACGACCCATTGAGCCAAGTTGTGGGTGACATCCCCCAGAATAATTATTCACAAAGTGGGTCTAATACATTCCCTCAAAACTATTGACAGGAGGAAATCATAAGGGACCACAGAGACTAAGATGTGCCAGCTGTCCTGGCAATGATCTACAGTGGTACCCCGGGTTACAGATGCTTTAGGTTACAGACTCTGCTAACCCAGAAATAGTACCTCGGGTTAAGAACTTTGCTTCAGGATGAGAACAGAAATTGGGCGGCAGCGACATGGCGGCAGTGGGAGGCCCCATTGGCTAAAGTGGTACCTCAGGTTAAGAACAGTTTCAGGTTAAGAATGGACCTCCAGAACAAATTAAGTTCTTAACCCGAGGTACCACTGTATATGTATAACTTCTCTAAACTAGATCAACATTTTAAAGTAACCAAAGGGGTTTTGAGGAACTTTATTTTTCAAAGGAAATAAAAAAATACTTTACAGTCATTTCCAAGGTCAGGCTTCTCAAACCAGTTGTTTCCTGGCAGTACTTTCCTTTTTGTTCCTGAGGAAAGAATAGCGGGCCTTCACAAACTGAAACAATTATATGACAAAAACAAATACAGCAAAATGAGCTTCTGCATGAGTTTCCCAAGCACAGGTTTGAAGGACGCTTCCAGATGCTCTGTTTTGAAGACAGTTCATTTTATGAAAGGGGACTTTTTTCACACTCTAGGGGTCATATTCAGTTTCTCAAGGACCATTCCATTTGGAGAAGAGAATAAGCAAAGGGAATACTGTATACAGTTTGCATTGTAATACTCTGTTTTATTTACAAAAGTATAAAGCGAATTAGGTGTTGGGGGGTGCAGCAGAAAGTACCGGCAGGATGAGCCAGGGTCAGCTCCACTGTTAAGTAGAGTGAGATGGTGGCCTCAGACCTTACATGGTGGGGAGGTGCTGGAGAGAACAGAGCTGTGTGTGTCATGTGACCTGCAGTGTGCTCCGTAGGCCAGTGTCCTTCAACCTTGGGTCCCCAGGTGTTGTGGGAACTACAACTCCCATCACCCTCCGTTAGTTTATCCAATAGTCAGGGGTCATGGGAGTTATAGCCCCACAACATCTGGAGATCCATAGTTGAAGAATACTGTCCTAAGCTAGCCTGCTGCTCTCAGCTACAGCGGGGGAGCAGACCGTCCCTTTGTCAGTCTTGAAGTAAGTTTTAGCTACCAGTCTGGCCACTTTCCAGGATATAGAATGAGATGTGGTTCACCATATTTGCCTCAGATAGCAAAATATATTCAGCCAGCCCCTGGTGCTGGTCTGTAAGCATTATCTGTTCTGGTCACCAGCACATCAGTGAAAGCCCAGAGAAAGATAACATGAGTAACTCCGCTTGTGGCCTGTTTTGTTTTGTTTTTCAGATAGGCCAGCCAGAGAGGCTGCAGAAGGAAAAACACATAATCCACCTTTGAACACCTTGCAATAGCAAGCTGCATACCCCCCCCCCTGAAATTCTCAAGGAATCCTCATCTTCCCTGAGAAAGAGACAGAAAAACTGAAAAATAATCTTTCACAGAGAAATAAAACTTCTGAGAAACTGAGAACAGATTTCAGCAAAGAGCTAATTTTGTCTCCACATTATCGTCATTGGGCAAGTGTAGGAACACAGCTACATGGAGAGATCTATCCTCAGCAACCATTTTCACAATCACTACAATCACAGAAATTGCCTTCTCGTAAGTAGTAGCAACATCCATTCATGATTTAACTTACTATGTTCCTTTGCCTTCACCTTCTGATAATTTAGGTCTTTTCTTACTGTTTGATGACTTGGACAGCAGTAAGTTTCCTGACAAGGTAAAATGCCACAAAAATTCACTTCAGGAATGACGCCAGTAGGTTTGGGGCTTGAAGACAGTGTGCTGTATCTGGTCACTACAGTAGAAGAAATCCATGAGTGACACACATATCACCTTCACCAGTTTTAACATAGCGAAATTTGGGTGTGTCAATACATTCTAATTTTTCAGTTCAAACAGATTTGCTTCTTTTCAATAGTTAATTCATTCTACTTCTGCTCTCCACATTGAGTAGCAATGCACACCACGACAACGGGAAATTTTGACCCACATACCTGCCTTCAGAAATAGGCATGCCACTTATGTGAGGGTTCAGTTCTGGGGGGAATCTATGTTCAAAGACAATATCATGCAATGTCAGGAACTCCCAGAAGCCCCTGGGGGTTTATTGTTTCATTTGTTCAATGTTCAATATTTTTGTGGCTTTATATTGTAAGTGATGTGCCATCTTCCTTACCACCCTTGGGATGCTTCCAGAGCCCTCATACCTCCTTCCCAGAGGCTGGTAAGGAAGGAAAACCTGCTGGGATTGTGGAAAATAAATAAGTGGAAAATAAATAAATGGAAAATAAATAAAGGGAGAGCAGGGAATTGTTTCTCCCAATCTCCCTTTTTTTCCTGCCCACTGCATAAGGTTGCATATGTAAAGTGAGCATAAGTTGTGAGTCTAATGTATAGTGCTGCCCATATATTTCTAAGTGTACTTCTTCAGCCTTATAGCCTAGAAATATGGAGCAACGTCCAATGATGCCTGCTTGTTCGCACTGTAGAGTTCCATTTGCGCTTCCGGTTTCTCTTACTCACCCCCCAAGATCCCTGCAAACACACCCCAAACATCTGCTCCGAGGGCATCACCCAACTCCCTGGAGCAGACTTAGGAGGAATAGAAGGTTTTTCAGGACTGAAGAGAGGAGGATAAATCCTGTTGTATGAGTGGATGTCCACTCATGCTATGCCGGCTGTACCTCATGGGCTTTTTAAAAAAAACAGCACAATGAAGGTTATGGTTCTGAGGATGCAGAATTCTGTGTCACCTGCCAAATTCCATCAATGCAGGGTAAAGTTTTTAGATTTACTCTATTAACATTTTTTCAGCCTCAAATAACAGCTTAAAGCACAGTACCTGTCAAAGTGGTGGGTGGAGGGAGTGTTATCAGACTTGTTGAATTGCTGGGAAAGGTTGATAAAATCACATTAGCATATTAAAAAAACACCATGCAGATATTACTCTAACACAGCAGCAACAAGGGTATATAAGCATATTCAAGTATGCTTTGCTAGCACCAAGTGGGAAACAGGCACATACAAGTGGCTGCTCCCAAAAAGTGCAATTGCATCTCCATGGAGGCTTGCCAATCCTTTTCATTTAATGCTTATACGCTTTAAATAGGCTGCTATCTGCCCAACCCCAGAGCATTACAAAGAGGAAACAATGAAAGTTCAAATGAGCGACAAATCAGTTACTTGCCTGCTTGTAGAACTGGCCGTGACTGGGTCAGGAATGCTAAGGACATAAATGGTGGCTATCGACAGAACACTGTAACGAGACATTTATTCCATAGATTGACATCTATAATCATATACCAAAAAAAAAAAAAAAAAAGAGTACAGAAGAAGCAAAATCTTCTAAATATCTCCTCCCCATTGATGAAGTTCTCTTATGAGCCTCAGTTATCATTTATTTCACTAAACCAGTACTTAATATTAGAATCAAAGAAATGGAGTCTGATGGTGTTGATGATTATCACCACCACTTAAATGTGGATGTATGTGTGTGTGTTCTTCCCTACAACAAGAAACCATGTTTCATTATTATTTGTTTTACAAAAAGATTTTATGAATGAACAGATGAAGAAAACAACCAAGTGGTTGTATCCAGTGCTGCTGTTCTGCTTGCACAACAGACTTCCACTTGCACAATGGAACTTCCTCTCCTTTCCTCCTTGCAGCCTTCAAAATCCTGTCCAGAGAGTTGAGGGACCCTCCAGGACAAATCTGATAACACGTAGAGGGACAGAGAGGAAAAGTAAGTCCCATTGCACTAGTAGAACTTTGCTTGTGCAATGCTGAAATTACATCCCAACATCTCATTAATAATATGCTTTTCTTTACCAGACTGCCATAACTGCAACCAAGGCAATCACAGTTATCTGGAAGATCCTGGAGCTGGACCATGACTGATTTTTCTCTGGAGAACACATCTGAGGAAGAAGGAAGGAAGGAGCATGGGCTTAATCCATAATGCCTATGTGGAGCAGGCAGTGTGCATCATCAGAATATTTTTGTGCGAGTACAGCTCAGAGTCAACACTGAAAACTATTTAACTCCTGTTAAAGTTCCTATGGCACCTCTAGGCAGAAGATCCCACAAGCACTTCTCCCTGGGAATAAAAATTCTAGGGGTTGGACCCAGGCTTAAGAGTCAACCCACTGAAATCAATGGGTCACAAGTCTAATTTCAGTGGATTTCAGTGGAACTAAGTCTTGACCCAAGCTGGGGGGGCGGGGACGGGGATTGAATAACAAACCATATGCTGCCCTTTCCTTACATCCAAAATTAGCTGCCTGAGACAACCAATTGCTGAGTTGAGGTGTCTGCAAAAAAAATTGCTCTTTTTAAAAATTATTTGTCCTTCCCCCCACAGCGTGCAGTTTAGCTCACTTGCTTTAGCAACCTACAATGCATTCTTTCATACATCTGTTCAGAAGTAAGCTGCAGTTTGAAGGTTCCAGCCCCAGATTATATTGCCCTACCTAGAAGAGCCAGGATTGGCTCCCAGTACGTTTCCGAGCACAATTCAAAGTGTTGGTGCTGACCTTTAAAGCCCTAAACGGCCTCGGTCCAGTATACCTGAAGGAGCGTCTCCACCCCCATCGTTCTGCCCAGACGCTGAGGTCCAGCGCCGAGGGCCTTCTGGCGGTTCCCTCATTGCGAGAAGCAAAGCTACAGGGAACCAGGCAGAGGGCCTTCTCTGTAGTGGCGCCCGCCCTGTGGAACGCCCTCCCATCAGATGTCAAAGCGATAAATAACTACCTGACATTCAGAAGACATCTTAAGGCAGCCCTGTTCAGGGAAGTTTTTAACGTGTGATATTTTAGTGTATTTTTTGTTTCTATGGAAGCCGCCCAGAGTGGCTGGGGAGGCCCAGCCAGATGGGCAGGGTATAAATAATAAATTATTATTATTATTATTATTTGACCTTTTGCATGCAGAGCATGTAGCCTTTCCCCAACTTTCCCATGCTTGTTCCTACCTGGAAGCAAGGTGATTTCCATGTGTGCCCCCCCTTCCTTTTTAAGAGATTATAACCAATTCAACAGGTTTTCTGTTTAAATCGATAGTCTTTTTATCTACACATCGGAGAGTTATTCGCAATCTGTGTTCCTACTTTTACTCACCTTTATGGGAGCTGATTTTCTTGATGGTAAACGAGAAGTAGCTTGGCTAAAAATCCTGGAATACATATTTTTTTAAAAATGCTTTACTTTGTGAATTCATCGCAGGAAGTAATAAAAAAAGAACATTAGAAGGGAAAATCAGCAAGGAGGGGAATCCTGTTGTTAGCTTGCTCAGATGAATGCCATCAAAGTTTGTTTTTCATGTTGAAACATCGGTTAGAATGACAAACCCCAGTACACCTGAAGGAGCATCTCCACCCCCATCATTCTGCCCAGACACTGAGGTCCAGCTCTGAGGGCCTTCTGGAGGTTCCCTCATGGCGAGAAGTGAGGTTACAGGGAACCAGGCAGAGGGCCTTCTCAGTAGTGGCGCCTGCCCTGTGGAACACCCTCCCATCAGATGTCAAGGAAACAAACAACTATCTGACTTTTAGAAGACATCTGAAGGCAGCCCTGTTTAGGGAAGTTTTTAATATTTGATGTTTTATTCTGTTTTTAATTTTGTGTTGGGAGCCACCCAGAGTGGTTGGGGAAACCCAGCCAGATGGGTGGGGTATAAATAATAAATATTTATTATTATTATTATTATTATTATTATTATTATTATTATTATTATTATTTCTTCCATGGAAGCTGCAATGGACATTTGGAGTGCATTCCATTTGCATGAAAATAGTATGTGACTAGAAACAGTTTTGCCAAAACAATGGACTCTTCAGAAATCATGAGTATAAAAGGGCAAATCTGACCATGGCGATAGCTATGGGTGAGTACTAATCCCTGATGCACACTGCTGGAAAAGGGTAAGATGTTGCAGAGGTGTCCACTGGACTCCACCACTGATGATATGGCAGAGTACGCCTTACTTTTTTTTTTAAGTGCTCTGAAACAAGTTGCAGTCTAAAACAATAAAACACAAAAATGTTCCAGAAGTATCCAGAAATTGCCATCCTATGAGTTCAGCTCTACCTTTAGATATACAGGCTATGTGTAACATGTTAAGGAAGCTGGTGAATTTGGCTGTGCCCCCTGAGGAGAAATGCAGATACCTTCTTGCGTTCTTTTCACTGGATGTTGTTGACTTCAAGCTGTTTATCTGTTTCAGTCTGGCTAGTTTTTTATTCCACGCTTCCAACTCTTCTATCCGGACTTCAAGATTGTTTGTTAATTTGCAAAGCTGCTTCACTGCACCCACATTCTCCATGAAAATTTGGTCCTTGAAAGAAACACAGACAAAGAATCCCATCAATAAATAAGATGTGAAGAAAGGAATTACCTTAGCTGAGCATCCTAGATGCCTCCCTGAAGGTATTATTTCTGCTTTTTTAAACCACAAAACTCACTCCCCTTCCATTATATCGTGACTAATGATGTGCCAAAGTTTTCCCTAATCTTTTTTTTCCCCCCTCTGAAAATGTGACAGAAAAACGGAAGCTTCTTTTGCAGGGGAAGAAAACTTTTGAGAATTTGGAGAGCAGAGTTTGGCACAACACTGACCAAATCACAATTTGCTTTTAAGACTCTTGTCGATTTCAAAAGCTCTTCACCATGCACCAGACGAGATTGCTGTTCAGGAAACACAAGTCTAACCTTTACAATCCTTTGGATACTACCCTTGACATGTGATTTCTCAGTTCTACCCTAAAGAGAGTTCAAGTGCATGCAATACCAACACCTTTATTCAAAATAAAAAGACCACAAAAATCCCCCACAACCCCCAAACTGCTGGATCAGTTATGTATGTAAATAATAAAAATAATAAATTATGTGCCATCTGCACTCAATTGCCGGTGAGCACTTGTGCAGGAACGGCAGTGACTAACAAGAAGACATCATGCAGCACCACACTAAAACATTTGTTTTAAATTAGTGTTGTGCCTAAACACTAAATAGATCGTGACAGGCATTCGAGGTTTCTGAATGTTTTCCTCCACAAACTGTTTCCCATGGACAGATTCAGAATTCCCTGTCACACGGTACGTTCTGTGCAGATCAGATGGTGCAAGCAGACTCAGCTGAACCATTTATCTTGCAACTCCAACACAACTTCCCCAGGGAGAGAAAGACAGATGGAAGAAGAGAGTCCTCTTACGCTATTTCTGAAATGGGAGCTTGGGAAGTATTTGTTTATTTTTTTTGCTAAGCAGGATAACAGACACTGAATCAGCTAACACCAGGTCCTCTTTGTGGGCCTTCAAGGAGGTGTCCTTGTTTCTTATGTATGAACTGGTCAATTTATATAAACCTGAAAAAGAACTGAGGGAATACGGTTTGAATTTGAATGCATGAAGAAGTGGCCATGCGGCTACACTGCGGAACAAGTTCCCAACATGTTCCAGAGTGCACCAGAGTGAGATAGAAAGGAGGGGAGTGAGGGACTGGTAAATCTGCTATTTCTACTCTATGACACTTTCTCACGAATTCATCTGAAACTCCATTCTGTCCCATCTCCTTGTTGATCTGTTGTTTTTTAATGTGCTTATTGATTTTATTGCATTTATATCCCATCTCTCTTCCAAGGAGCTCAAGTTTGCATACAAGGTCCCCTTCTCCCCATTTTATCCCCACAACAACCCTGTGGGATAGGTTAGGCTGTGAGAGCATGACTGGAGCCCAAGGCCACACAGCAAACTTCATAAGTGGCCCAACACACTGCGCTACTATATCACGCTGGCTCTTCCAGACACATTTAAAGATGTAGTTGTTTCTCTGAAAGTAAGCACTTGAGAAATCTTTCAATACATCTCTTGAGCTGAGAACTGCCTTGGAATATTTAGGAAGTGCACCGAGTCATTGGCCTTCCAATCTATGCATTTGCCTGGCTAGGGTAAGGTCACTAAGCATAGGCACCTCTTCGGCTTTGCAACTGGAAACAGTGCGTGTCTCCTGGAGGTCCTCTCCACCATGAGAGCCTTCCATGGTACAAAGCCTGGACTGATGCCTCCATGACATCATGTATGGGTTGGTGTGAGTGGGGTTCTCCTCCACAGCTCACCTCATCTTCACAGTCCTTAAAGCCTTGTACAGTGGTACCTCGGGTTAAGTACTTAATTCGTTCCGGAGGTCCATACTTAACCTGAAACTCTTCTTAACCTGAAGCACCACTTTAGCTAATGGGGCCTCCTGCTGCTGCCGCGCCGCCGGAGCACGATTTCTGTTCTTAACCTGAAGCACTATTTCTGGGTTAGCGGAGTCTGTAACCTGAAGCGTATGTAACCCGAGGTACCACTGTACTTTCTATGTGTATACATTCTCAAAGTAGTCACTGGTAGGCTAATTTCTGGAGGAACGAGTTCAAAGCGCCTGTTCCTCCTAACCCCACAACAGCTGAAATGGGTTAAGGGGTAGCATACCAGGTACTTGGGATCAGCAGCAGCAGGTGTGTCTCTCTCTGGTGTGCTGTACACCGCAGTCCTAAGCACTTAGCACTTACTGTGCCCATGGAAGGTCCCTGGTCCAATCTTTGATGGTCATATCAGAATTCACAAAGACTGGATTTCTCAAGCTTCCCTAGAACCATTCTCAAGCTTCCCATAGAACCACACCATTGGCTCAAGCCACATCGTTCCTCTTCACAAATGCAACCACAGGAGTGTGAAAGCAGCTCACACATGACATAAGAATGCTCCCTCAGGATCCTGGCTTTCTTCCTAGATGTCTGCAGGGTTGTGATGCCTCGGCAAGCTGCCCTTTCATTCCCATTTTTCTTACTCATCACACAAACAAACATATTTCTGTACAGAGGTGCAGCCACTCCTATGGTTGAGGGCAGTTGTCTACGCAAGGCCTCCAGGATGCTATACTATTTATATCGCTGTATTGCGGCAAACTGCTTTCCCACACTATAACGTGCAAATTGAAAGCTGCCATTCAGCCTTTGAATAAAGCAGTTATTGTTCCATATGTTATAGTATAGGGAGATGGGAAAAGAAATCTGCACCTATGCTCTCTACCTTGTGCCCGGGAAGGATCTTCTATATTCTCTCTACCTTGGAAGTAAATTTCTGAGCTAATTTTACTCCTGCAAAAGAGGGCCCCTCGCTTGCTCTTATTTTAGGAATGCGAGGTCAGCTAGCCGCTAGCAAGAGATAGCCAGACCTGCAAAAGAGGCCCCTAGGAATGTAAGATAAGAAACACACAAAGAAGTTTCTCTCAATGTACTCTGTAAGACTGTAAGCCAGAAATAACCAGACCTGTAAGCCAGAGGCCTCTCGCTTTCTATTTTAGGAATACAAGATAGCACAGGAGACAATGCAGGGCGCTTAGGTAAAATAAGGAGGGGGCTGCTTAGAGGGCTAGCAAAATAGACTTATTGTTTTATATGTTGGCAGTCTGGAGGGAGGGAGTTTTCTCAAGGTATAAGAAACTCTGCAGAGGCGTATTTCGGGGCAGCCAGTCTCAGACGTGATTCTGCTGGCTGTCTCTCTGTGCACAAAGAATAAACTGCTTTCCTCCAAAGAAGAATCTTTCCTGGTGCTTACTTTTGCTCTCTCTCTGGATCTGGGGACGCGGGCTAACATTCCCTGGCATGGACTAGGCTCAGCCTACATCTTGGTTCCCTGACCGGGAATCTGCCCCACCTCAGAGGGCTGGGGAGAGCCAGGCTCGACCTCGGTGGACAGCTCGGATCGGCGATTGCAGGCTCCACGCGCACCCTGCCAATTTGTGGGGGGAGCCAGCCATACCGCTCCGGAGCAAGGACCCAGGTCGAGGGAGGAAAGAGGACGGCGCCGAGGGGACAGGTCCGCAGCGGAAAAGGTAAGCTCCACAGGGTATAGGTGGGAGCAAGCTCCACAAGGATAGGTGTGAGCAAAAAGAGAGCCTGATCAGCTCCGCCAGCAGGGTAGAAGAAGTGCCACTGGTTTTGGTGTGCCCAGAAAAAGCAGCAAAGGGTGCTGCTAGGGCCCCGGTCGAAGTCTAAGCGCTGCCGGTTATGGTTGGTTGTTGGTTTTGTGCCCAGAAAAAGCAGCAAAGGGTGCTGCTAGGGCCCCGGTCGAAGTCTAAGCGCTGCCGGTTATGGTTGGTTGTTGGTTTTGTGCCCAGAAGAAGCAGTAAAAAAGGTGCTCTTGGGCCCCGGTCGAAGTTGTGAAGCACTGCCGGTTGTGATTTTGGTTTTTGGGGAAAAAAAAAAAAAAAAGGGGTTGGGGGAGGTGCATGGGTTTTTCTGAATGTGCGTGTGGGGACACTCCAGTGAATGTTTTGAGTGTGTGAGACGTTGAAAGCAACGTCTGGCCTGTGACTGAGTGAAAAAAATAACGTTAGGAGGAGGGAGTGTCCCAGTATCCCAAGTGTCCAAGTGTTCCAGGGTCATGGAGAAAAAGCAGTAAAACAACTCCCATGACCCCCCTGCAATGCTTCCCTGAACAAATTGAAAAGATGCCACGAAGGGAGAAGATTGGGGATTTTAAAAACCTGATGAAAAAATAGACTCCAACACTTATGTGGAGTTCCTAACCGTCTCCCATGGCTTAAGAAAAGTAGAACTGTGATTACCTGTGCCATGCCAAACTGTGCCCAGTATGGCAGCAAGTACAAGTTAAAAAGCCAGCAGTTTTGCCAGTCCCAGAAGAGAAGTCCCAGAAGAAAAGGAGGAAGGAATAATTAGCCCCCCTCCACCCTATGCAGCAACTGCACCAGGGCTAAATGAGGTTTCCCCTACCCAACCCCCAAGAAAAGAGACTGAGGGAGAAAAGAAAGAGAAGAGGAAAGTGAGGAAGAAGGTGGTATAGAGAATGAAGAATTCAGAAGGTGAAGTGGACAAGTAGTCCAAAAGAGTGTTTCAGTATGTAGAACCATGTGGCTTCTTGAGTTCTAGAAGCAGCACAATGCAAGGATGTGAATTGGCAGACAGAAAGAAACAGAGCAGAAGGCTTTGAGAGCCGCATGGGACAGAAATGTTAAAAAAAAAAGAGAGAGAGACAATTAAACCCGAGGGATCAAAGAACCCTGGGATTACAATACTGACCATTGAGGAAATCTGCAAGATAAATGCCCTCAGGGCAGCGGACAATACTGATGTTGCAATTGAGGCAGCTAATAGTTGCAATTGAGGCAGCTAAAACTCCACTTTGATGGCCCCACTCCACTGAGTGTACGACCCCCTGGAGTCATCCGATGCCCAGGACCACAGACCTCCAAGCACCTTAAATCAGAATCCTTCTTTCGAAGAGGACCTGGCCAAAATAATTAGGGGTTTGTCTTCAAACAGCCAGAAAGCCAAAAATGCAATCTCAGAGCGAGCGAGGGTGTCCACGGGAGGGGCAGAGAACGCCTAGGGAAAAAGCCAGTGCGCCATCTGCAGGCAAGAGGGTCACTGGAAAATGGAATGCCCAAAGGCCCCACGCCCGACACACCCCACTCCCCACAGGGTGGGAACAGTAACCAAAGTTCCGATGCCTATGTACCCAGCCATGAGCCTCAGCATTACAGCCACAAGCCCAGCTCTGAACTCCAGAAAAATCAAGGCAGAGGGCAAGAACAGGGATCAGTGCAGGGATACCCCATGGCCTGAACCCCACCTCTCCAGTCCTGAGAGACGGAAAAAAAACTTACTAGGATAAACCAGGCCCAACAAACGCAGGTTCCCAGAAGCTGCCTGGCCCTGGTCCAACAATGGTTGCTCGGCACACAGAATGAGGTTTCTGAAAATGATTTGCTCAAAGACTGTTGCAGAAGCAAGTGAACTAACTGTTTCTCATTCATGCAAGTAACAGGACATCAGCCCCCCCCCCCTTTGTGCCAGGCGCTTGGAGGTAGCTTCAGAGCGTTATCTTGAAGGGGTACAGTTAGGGTTACCCCAGAAAGCCCTAAAAACTGTTTGTGAATCCCCCCCCCCGCCAGGCCTTGGCGTACGCATTTTTAAAACTGCATATTCCTCTAAGACAAAAAGCATGAGCTAAGCAGTCTTCTCTGTAACAAAAACGCTGTAACAAACCCAGAGCTGAGAACAGAAAAGCTTTTCGCTTCCCAGATCCAAATAACCTTGGTCCTGGTACATTGACTTGCAACATACTTCTGGGAACAGAGCCAGAGAACGAAAAGCAACATTTCTATGTAAGAACCTGTAAAGGGGGAGAGGAAAAAAGGGGTTTGAAAAAAAGGATAAAACCTGCTTGTAAAATGTTTTCGGTGCGGCCTGTCTTTTGTGAACTGAATCACACAGGTGCCTTCTGCCCCTTCGGATGGCAGAATAAAACGCTCTTTCTCTGGATTAACCCCTTGGTGTCGTTTGGCTCCTTTTGTCTCTGCTCGGGTGCAACAATTATTCCTACCCATGGATTAATAAGGCTACAATCTCTTGGCAGCTATTCCAAGAAGGACACTGCTGCATTCAGCCAGCTACCCTGTTGCCGGTAGGAGAAGGTGAGGAACAGATGCACGATCGCATTGAAGTGATGGATGAAGTATATTCCAGCAGACCTGACCTAAAAGATGAGGCAAACCCCCACTGGCCTTCATGGTTTGTAGATGGAAGCAGCTTTGTTGAGACTGGACAGCGGAAAGCAGGCTATGCAGTGGTAGCCCTGGAAGACCAGGTGATCGAAGCAAAGTCACTCCCACCTGGAACATCGGCCCAGTTGGCAGAGCTAACTGCGCTTACCAGAGCCCTGAGCCTGGCAAAGGGACAGAAGATAAACATTTATACAGATTCTAAGTATGCATTCCTGACTTTACATGCCCATGGAGCCTTATGGAAAGAAAGAGGTTTGCTTACCTCCAGAGGAAACCAGGTGGCCCACCCACAAGCCTTATTGAACCTTCTGGATGCTGTATGGGAGCCTGAGGCAGTGGCAGTTATCCATTGTTATGGACACAAGACTGGACCAGGGGAAGTGGCCAGAGGAAATCGATTGGCAGACAAAGTGGCCAAAGAAGCAGCCCGGGAACTGGCCCCCGCCTTGGTTATTGGAGCACTGGTCCCAGAAGAGATTTTAAGCACTACTGACAAGCCAGCTTATACGAAGCAGGAAAGGGACACTGCAGACGCTCAGGAGTTGACGTTGTCCAACGGAGGATGGTACCTTACCCCTGATGACAGGATATGGATTCCAGAGTCCCTTTCTTGGCAGGTTACTCAGAGATACCATGATTCAACCCACATAGGACCAGATGCTACAACCAAGCAGCTGAAAAAATGCTTCTATATAGCCCACCTTTACCAACTGGCAGCCCAGATCTCCAGGAAATGCCTGCTGTGTCAAAAAAAAAAAAAATAATAATCCCAGAGCCGGACCACTGGCTCCCCCAGGGATTCAGCACAGTGGAACTGCACCTATGGAAGATCTTGTCGTGGACTTTACTGAATTACCCCGTTGTGGACTGCACCGCTACCTGCTGGTGGCAGTGTGCACCTACACCGGATGGGCCGAAGCATGGCCCACAAAGACTGAAAAGGCATTTGAAGTAACCAGGTGCCTGCTTAGGGAAATCATCCCTCGCTATGGACTGCCAAGGTCCATAGGATCTGACAATGGACCAGCATTTGTTCATGCAGTCCTACAGGGACTGGCAAACGCGCTCCAGATCAACTGGAAGCTGCATATTGCTTATAGACCCCAGAGTTCTGGAAAAGTAGAGAGAATGAACAGAACTCTAAAGAATCAGCTGTCCAAGCTGACACAGGAGACTGGGTCTAATTGGGTGACCATGTTGCCCTTGGCGTTACTCAGGGTCCGCAGTTTCCCGTCAAAACGGACCCATCTGTCACCCTTTGAAATTGTATTTAGGAGACCGGTCCCATATGTCAGAATATGCAACTGAATAATTAAGTCCAGATATTTTTCCGAGTTTTCTTTTGTCTCGACAGGTGGACCCAGGCTCGCAACCCCTGTGTGTTGGCTGCATCAGTTCGAGCCAGGTGACGAAGCGTAGGTGAAAGACTGGCAGCAAGCCCCCCTACAGCCTTGCTGGAGGGGACCATACACTGTGCTACTTTCTACACCTACTGCTGTGGAGGTTGCTGGCATCACCCCGTGGGTCCACCCTACTCAGTAAAGAAAGCCATTTCAAACTGGACAGTTACACCAGATCCTGAGAACTCCCTTCGGCTGACCATCTCCAGGCGCCCGGTAGACGACCGCTCTGCTGATATCACACCAGAAGCTGATACCTCTACGCACGGCTGAAAAATTGGATGGGAGGGGCGCCCGCGGGCAGCGTCCCCAACGTAGAAACTTGCTCTCCAGCAAATTCAGAGGCACCAATGGGACTTTTGGTATTGGATCCAGAACCCCTTGATATAATCACCCCAAGTGTCAGGCCATTGCAGGGGTGGACATATTCCTGTGGGTGCATGCTGATATATGAAGAGGGAAGAGCCCCTTTTGGGTATAATATCTTGAAGAGACAACACGAGAGCCCAGTCCACCCACAAGGGATTGTAGGGAAATTGCTCCATATAGTAGGTGCCTCAGCAGAAAGGTGGAAAGTTACCCCTGAGGCCCAGGAAATAGTTGAATACGAGTATCAGTGGGCCCTTCAGCTGTAAAAGAAAACTAGAAATGACCGCCGAGTATTGGTGGGAGGAACCATGGAGATATTGGGTTTGGTGGGTAGGAGTGATATGTACCGCTCTTGTCATATGTATGCTCTTGTATTTCTGTTGGCATGAACGGTATCGTATTTGTGGGAAGAAACGTAATCCATCTATACCTTTGATGATTCTCCTTTTCTTTTTAGTTGGAGAACCCACATGTGTATTGGCACAGGCAGGAAAAAGTCCCCTGACCTCCCTTGCCGACATTTCCCGTTTGATGATTGAGTGGGGTGCCCATAACTCCTACAATAGGTGGTTACAAATGGCTGAAATGGAGCATGTTGTTTCAACATTTCAGACCATGGCGAGGCTATCCGTGATCTGGCAGCAAGCATTGAAAAGGTGGCACATGTCCCTGTACAAACTTGGGAGGGCTGGGATATGTCTTGGTTGGATAGCATCTTCCCAGGTGGATGGATGGGAAGGATATTTACTATGGTGATAGGCCCAATAATGCTTTTATTGCTTCTTTGCTTTTGTATACCCTGCTTAATGCAATGCTTGCAAAATATGATGGAGAAGATAATGTCTCGCATGATGGGACCTCGCGTGATTGCTTTCATGAGAGATTATAGACCCCTACCCCAGAACGAATCTAAGTAATAGATTGTTCCAAAAGAAGAGGAGGGAGTATAGGGAGATGGGAAAAGAAATCTGCACCTATGCTCTCTACCTTGTGCCCGGGAAGGATCTTCTATATTCTCTCTACCTTGGAAGTAAATTTCTGAGCTAATTTTACTCCTGCAAAAGAGGGCCCCTCGCTTGCTCTTATTTTAGGAATGCGAGGTCAGCTAGCCGCTAGCAAGAGATAGCCAGACCTGCAAAAGAGGCCCCTAGGAATGTAAGATAAGAAACACACAAAGAAGTTTCTCTCAATGTACTCTGTAAGACTGTAAGCCAGAAATAACCAGACCTGTAAGCCAGAGGCCTCTCGCTTTCTATTTTAGGAATACAAGATAGCACAGGAGACAATGCAGGGCGCTTAGGTAAAATAAGGAGGGGGCTGCTTAGAGGGCTAGCAAAATAGACTTATTGTTTTATATGTTGGCAGTCTGGAGGGAGGGAGTTTTCTCAAGGTATAAGAAACTCTGCAGAGGCGTATTTCGGGGCAGCCAGTCTCAGACGTGATTCTGCTGGCTGTCTCTCTGTGCACAAAGAATAAACTGCTTTCCTCCAAAGAAGAATCTTTCCTGGTGCTTACTTTTGCTCTCTCTCTGGATCTGGGGACGCGGGCTAACATTCCCTGGCATGGACTAGGCTCAGCCTACATCTAAGCTGCCACAGTACGTTTAAGCCATACAAAACACCATTGTAAACGCCACACAGAGATGGTCTGGGTTTTTTTATGGTGCCCAAATTGTACTGCCGCATATGATATGTAGCATAAACAAAACCTACACAGTTGGGAAAGCCCACACAATCAACAGAGACAAGACATTCCACAATTGGTTCGCTGAAGGGTATCTTCAAAACACTCATGGTCTTGGAGCCATTACATCGATGACATGGTCCTCTTGTCCCCCTGCAGAGGAGATATGAATCTGATGCCTTCCCAACCGGTCATGCCCAGATCTCCACAAAAGTATAGTTTGTATGAGGAGAGAGAGACAGACTGGAGTTTTATTAAGTCACAAGGTCCCACAGAGTGCCAGAGCTTGCAGCCATTTAAGTGAAACTGTGCAAGTTCATAGTGAAATCCACAAGAGGGGAGGGGGCCTGCTAAAACAAAAAGTTGCAGTGTAGACCATTCCTCTTCTTTTGTACACCCCTCCAGGCTGCTGATGCCTGCTCTTTTGTGGAGGTGGATAGTGCTCTTTTGGCAACATAAGGACTGGCACTCAGATAATTTACATCAATATTAGTATGGGGTACCCAATGCAATGCCCTGTTGTTGGACTGCAACTCCCATCATCCCTGACCATTGGCCTTGCTGACTGAGGCTGATGGAAGCTGGAGTCCAGGAATCTGTAGTGCACCACATTGGCAACCTCAGGTATATACTATTAATATTTTCAGAAACAATCAAATTCGGCACATTTTTTCTGAACGGATGTAAGTATGGTTAACCTATTCCCCCTTGTGAAAATGCTCTTCTCCCATCAGGACCCAGTGATAAGAAAAATACAGGTCTACTTTATCTTGAGCAGCCTGAAGATCTGAAAGATCCAAATGATGAGGCCTAACATTTAATTCATGTTTGCCCTTGGTCCCATTTCATGCCAATGGTACAGGACTGAGAGTCTTGGAAGTTAATTCAGCTGGCAACATTGCCATAACACGTTGGCCAAAGGAAGATCCTTATGAAAGGAAGGAAGAGCTCGTTATTACTACTTTTTTATTTCCAATGTATATTCTGCTTTTCCTCAAGGAAGCTCAAAGTGGCGTACATGAATATCTCCCCCCCCCCCCACACACACACACTCCCATTTTATCTTAACCACAATCCTTTGAGGTAGGCCAAGTCAATAGAGTGTGGCTGGCCTAAGGTCTTCTTGTGCACAAGGCCGAGTTGGGATTTGACCCAGCTCAACATTCTGAAGTTGCCCTCTCCCTTTCCCTGCTTGGATGGGACACCTGTTTCTAATCACTGCTGTATTAAAACACAGAACCATCAAAGAGTAGACTATTACTTCTCTAGAAGGTGACTCTCAAAAATGATGTGACTAATCGTGAATACTAATTACAGTGAACTTACAACTTCTCTTTTTCAAAGCAAGATGGTTTACTGCACTGTAGGAAAACAGAATTACCTTATCAACCATGAGGAAATGATCCACTTTTTCTCCATTTTCACATGTTAAGTCTCCAGTGTCTCTCACAGCTCTTGGCAGAAGTTCCTGAACTTCCTGGGCAATTACTCCTGCTCACAAAAAAATAAGAGAAGGGGTGCAATCGAAAGCAGAACATTTCTCACAGGGGGTTCCTTCTGTAAGCACTCATTGTTGCTTTACCTAGAAGCTAGAAGTTTTATTTTATTCTTAAGCACTGTAAATATTAATAAACAATGGATTACTGACTGCTATGGAAAACAGGGAGGACCTCCCTCCAAACGGAATGGAGTATCCTGAAAAAAGGACATGGCTTATTGATTTGAATCCCGAACAGAAGCATTCCACACTGCAATATTTTGTTGCAGATTCCACTTGTCTAGGTGCAATGCCTGTATGTAGTCCCTGGTATAACCCAGGAGACTGTTCCTCCCAGTTCAGACCCTTGGCCCACCTGCACATTTTGTACCTTATTATTTACTGGAAGACAGAGGCACCCCAATTTTGGAGCGCCCTCTCTAAAAAGGTTGACCAGGTACCTACTGTGAGGTGTTTCCTGTGCTAGGCAACCCCCTTTTTATTTCCCCCAACTTTCCAGACACTTTTCTGAACTTGGGGCCTTGTGTAAAGGTTTGCTGTTGTGTTCGCATTTGCATTTTAGGTGTTTCGTTCTTTTGCCCATTGCCCTGGGGATGTGATTGAAGGGCAGTCTAAAAAACACAATACAATGCAATTGATACATTCATTAATTGGATTACTGCGCTACGTTTGACTGCCAAGGCAAACATTGCAATATTATAAAGGAAGATGATGCTGGGGTGTATTCAAGATTATTATGCCTGAAGACCTGAAAACAACAGATGATTTGATGGAATACCTGTTTCGTGGATCTGGTTAATCCCCATAACAGATGCAAACTCGGGCTTGTAGTCGTATTCAACCAGCCGCATCTGTGCTATTCTTCTCAGCTGCTCATGTGTATCAACCTAATTGACCAAAGACAAGGCTTAGCGTGTTCAAATATTTAACACAGTCAAGTCATGTCAAAGGGCTTTCATTTGCACGTGCTTTTGAAGTCTGAGGTGGCTGCAGTTAATATGCCTAGTTGTTATTAAGCAGCTTTAATGCCCCCATATTCCAATTCGTATTTTGAGGCAAAGCGAGAGGCAGTGCTATTTATCTAGAAAAAGAGGTGCAGGAACTCACCACAAACACCTCCCTCGTTCTCTTATAATGGCAATGGCACCCACCTGGAGGGGGGGAGCCCTAGGGAGAGGGTTTCCACAAGGTGGGCTACCCCATTTTTGCCAATTTCATCTTACCTACTGAAATAATCTGTGCCATATCCCACACCATTCCAGAGGCTTCCTCAACCCTCAGGAGTAGCTTTCTGAGGATCACAGGGGGCTGAAACTGATAGGGCAGGTTGTTGAAAATTGAGTGCCCTGTTTTGTACAAGTACAGAAGTGCTTTCCACTAGTGCAAAACCACCACTGGATGCAACCCAGATACAGTCGTACCTTGGTTCTCAAACGCCTGGTGACTCAAACGTTTTGGCTCCCGAATGCCGCAAACCCGGAAGTGAGTGTTCTGGTTTGCGAACATTTTTTGGAAGCCGAACGTCCGACACAGTTTCCGAGTGAGTGCAGGAAGCTCCTGCAGCCAATCGGAAGCCGCGCCTTAGATTTCTAACGTTTTTGGAAGTAAAACGGACTTCTGGAATGGATTCTATTTGAGAACTAAGGTGCGACTGTACAGACTTCAAAACATAGTCAGGATAGGTTCCTTTAAAAATAGTTCAATAATCAGCATCTCTAGGTGGGCTGGGGGAGATTCCGGCCTTAAACCCTGGAGTCGCTGCCAGTCAGTGTAGACAATACTGAGAGAGATGGACCAATAGTCTGACTCCGTATAAGGCCGCTTCTTATTGAAGAGAGAGGGAAGGGTTGCTTTCTATATGCTCTCTATACCTTGTACCTAAGAAGGATTTTCTATATTCCCTGTACCTTGGATCTAAGTAAATTTCTGAGCTAATTTGATTTCTGCAAAATGTGGTCAGCTAGCAAGAAATAAACAGACCTGCAAAAGAAGCCCCTCGCTTTCCTATTTTAGGAATGCAAGGTCAGCTAGCAGCTAGCAAGAGATAGCCAGACCTGCAAAAGAGGCCCCTCGCTTTCCTATTTTTAGGAATGCAATATAAGAAAGACACATACGGAGGAGACGGGAGGAGGGGATGCAGGACGCTTAGCCAGCGAGGGGGCTGCTTAGAGGGCTAGCAATAATAGGCATGCCATTCCATATAAAGAAATAAGTTGAAAACTTTCCAGCTGATTGGGGAAGTTTCTGAGGGGCGTTTGGGGGAGGAAGGAGGGAGCTTTCTCAAGGTATAAGAAAGTCTGCAGAGGCGTATTTCTGGGCAGCCAGTCTTCCAGAAGTTATTCTGCTGGCTGTCTCTCTGTGCACGGAGAATAAACTGCTTTCCTCCAAAGAAGAATCTTTCCTGGTGCTTTCTTTTGCTCTCTCTCTGGATCTGGGGACGCGGGCTAACGATTCCCTGGCATGGACTAGGCTCAGCCTACATTATGTTCCTCACTTCCCACTTAATGGAAATGATGGGGACAACCCCTTCCCCATATAACTACTGCCAGCCTGAGTTGGCAATACTGGCCTAGATGGACAAAATACTTTTATGCCGTATAAGGCAGCTTCTTATTTTTTCCTTCCTCCACATCCCTTCTGGCACCCTGCTAGTTTTTTAAGCTATGAGGCAAAAGCTATGAAACATCTGGTTACTTCGCAACGCAATGCCTTCCTCTCAGTCGCCATCTCCATGCGAACATGCGCTGCTGTGTTGGCAAATTACTTCCCTGTCTCACTCACCTCCTGGATATTCTGTTTGGCTCGCCTGTCAGATGGATGCATGACTGCTCCCATAACTTTCATGTTTCCACAGACAACCAGGGCTTCATCTGGTGCGTCTGTGTTAATTCCCACTCGACCGTGGCAAACGGCGGTTTCAGGAACATGTCCTCGCTGCCAGAGCGTATCGCTGTCATTCTCAAACTGTCCAGGGTTAGAGGCCTGAAAACATTTTCAGGTCAGTAGCGTACAAACACAGAACTCGTTTTCTAAGGGGGGGGGGGATTAGTACCACGCAAAATCCTTCCAGAGAAATGCGCCCTCATGCTTCTTTGTGACACAGCAAAATTACTGTAACAGCTGAGTAAAAACAACCTCACCCAAAAGGAGTCGGTGTGTGTTGAAATACTTTAAAGATGCAACAGGGGGCAAGGAAGGGAAGACCTGAAGCAAACATCTGGTCCAAAATCACCTCACTGAATCTTATCAGAGAGGGAAGGGGGGCAGGATGGAGGATGGGATTGGGAGCATCTACTAAAGCAAAGTGACTTTCAAAAGTGCACAACTGATATTAGACAAATCTGGCTAGATAACAAGAAAAGAATCTGCAATGGCATAAATCCCCCAAAGGGGTGTTCTGGGGCATGGCCTGAGCAGGACAGGGCAAGTGTCCCAAAAAACCTGGGACATCCCATTTTTTCCTCTGAAGAGGATGGTGGCCATTTTGGGTGCCATGATCTCAGGCAATTTTTGCCTTTAAAAAGCAGCTTTGCTGGGCCACAATATTGTGCAGCTCCCCCAAACGCACGTCTTTGGGCGCCGTGCCCAAAAAAGCACTTTCAGAGGGGATAATTGCAGTGTGAAATAGCACAAGGTCATGGCGTCCAAAATGGCCGCCATCCTTTCACAAGAAAAAGATGGCATCCCAGAAGATGGCGTCCTGGTTTTTGTGTACCGGAAGGTATGAGAAGAGACTTGCACCTATTCCCAACCCTCAGCTCAGTCATGTCCTCAAAACTCAGGCCCACCCTCCATGCAGTTTCAGCCAGCAATAATCCCTTGCCAGAGGGTCCTGAAGGAAGCTTGGAACAAGGGTAAGAGCATAAATTACACTGGCCTAAATTATGCCCGCTTCCTGTTATTAGGATTGCTCTGTCACCTGGCAATAAATTTCACTCAACTCAGCCGGACGTAATTCTGAGTAGACATGCCTAGGATTGTGCTGTAAACACTATAACATTTCACTGGAACATCTTACCATCCAGGGAAGTGGGATGAGAATGCAAAATTAGGGCAGGTGTTCAAAATACGACGAAGCTGAGATTCTAGTGATTTATTAGCGTTTATTTTAAAAAAGAACAGACAAATGGGAATTCAAGGATTCCCATTTGTATCCAAGCAAAACAGCACCGGGGGAAGCTTTCTTTCTTTTTAACCGTTCTCTGCCATCTGTAAGTATGTGGAGCCAAGCACCTCACAATTAGAGCATGATCTGATATGCCTGTTAACCACAACTCGGTGAGTAGATGGCTGAGTTTCCCCAGTATTGCAGGAAAAGCAGAGCAGAGCTTCTCTCTTACGGGCCTTTGCTGCACATAGCAAGTTAAGCAGAGATTTCAGATGCATGAGATCTTATTACGATTTTATTCCTCTTCAGGCATTCTTAATTTGTATCTGGGGTGGCAGGACTGCATGACACCCCAGCCCCCTCCACCCTGACCTTCCCACATTGAGTGGCACAATCTGGAGATGGGGGATGGAACCAAGATCAGCTGTGTGCCGTTAGAATTCCCTCTCAGACCATCCCAATCAACGCAGGAAGGTTGTGGTGGGTTGGTAAAGGGGTCAGGCTGAGATATGTGGTCTTGTGCCTCTCCTTGGATGCAAACCAAGAAGGCCTGAAAAGAGCTTTTGTTTACATGGCAGTCGTGGAATTTTTGGATGCTTGTTTTTAATTGTTTTGCTTTTAGTTTGTTTTTAATTTTTTTTAAAAAGTGATTTTACTGCATGGTTTTATATAGTTGCAAACGGATGTGATGTATTTCTAGAATGCAGCTGTATATACGGTAATATATTTTTTTACAAATAGATTTTTAAAATGCCAACTTTTGAATGAACGTTTGCAACCTACGCTTTCGTGGTGATCGAAATAGTAAACATGGGTTATCCTGCTTTTATTCTCACAAACGTCATGTTAGTTAGCCCAGGCTATGAGACCATTCCAGTTCCAAGCGCTGGATCCACTTGGCAGCCCCTTGTAACTGCAAGGACTTTTTAGCACCCCAACTTTCACAGGAATAAAATGGAAGATAAAACATGCTTCCCACTGCAAGCACAAAGGGCGGGGAGGGAGGAAGAGGTGGGGCAAAGAGTGCGAAACCATTACTGCAGCAGCAAAGCCACCCCATAAATCTCAATAGTAATACTGCGCAGCTGAGGTGAAGAGCAGTAACAAAACACAGAGGGACGTATCCGGCACTGGACCTACCCTGACAATGATCCTTTCCGAAACATGAGCAGCCACCAAATAAGGCTGGTCTTGACTGACGGCGTACAACCCAGCAACTAACATGAAGTACCTAAACAGAATGTTGTTTTTTTTAATTAGAAAATCATTTCAAGCATTAAAAAAATCACAGACATGGCCAAGAACTCCGGAAACAAAGGGGTGTGCGCCTCAAAAACAGAGAAGCTTCCTGTACTCTGTCCAAGACTTACATTACAAGGATGCTAATGCTGTCCAAACCACAACCAAAGTTGGGATTTCCCTTTGAGTAAGGTTGCAAGCCGAAACCCACTTATCTGGAAGTCAGTGCTATTGAGTCAATGGCACTTACTTCTGAGTAGACATGCTTAAGAGCTTGCCTGACAAAGTTTCTCTCTCTCTCTCTCTCTCTCTCTCTCTCTCTCTCTCTCTCTCTCCAGCCCCCAGGGGATCCCACACCTGAAGCTGGGATTTACTTTTGAGTAAACATACTGTGACACTCCACCCCAATCTCTGAGCGGTGTGAGATTCCAGGGTCTTGTGTCCTTACCAGAGTCTGTGTTTCTGTTTGGACAATGAGGCACAACAGAGATTGCAATGTCTATATGATATATGGTTTATTTACACATATGTACAACCCAGGCAGTGGAAGACAGGAGTGCCTGGCGTGCTCTGGTCCATGGCCTCACAAAGAGTCGGACACGACTAAATGACTAAACAACAACAACATGTGCCTAGATAGTGAGAGTGCAGAGCATTCAGAACGCAACAGGGTCCTGTCCTTCTACTGCTGTAGCCTCGGATTCCAAGAGACCCCCAAACATTGTGTCTGACCTTCTCTGCAGCATGAAACAGACAGCCTACCTCATGCTCCTCCCCTGTCCAGCTTGCAAAACTGACACCTTTTCCTGTTTGCTTACTTCTTTTTCCACTGCATTCTGTCCCCACCTTCCTGAAACTCTGACCTTTTGTCTCTGTTAATTATCTCCCATCTCAGAGAGGGGCTTTCACCATTTGCCACCAGGGCCAGAGACTCTGCTAATGGCCTTCCTTGTGCTCTTTTAATGGTTCATCTCTCCAGGCAATGACTTCATCAGGAAGCCAGCCTGGCTAATGTTTTAACATGACTTATATTTTAACATGCTAAATTCAGGCACCCTGGAATTAGAAGTGGGGTCCAGGATTAGAAGGAGACACCAGGCACCCCACAAACTTATAGCAATACATACACTAAGGTTGCAATCCTAAATCCACTTACCTCGGAGTAAGGCACATTATTTCAATGGAATTTGCTTTAAGTAGACATGCTTAGGATTGTGCTGTAAGGTTGCACATGCCGTATACATTAATTAGACAATAGATATTCGCTGTTCTGAACAGTGGGACTACATGTGCAAAGGCTTACCTGGGCATAAACCCTTCTGCATTGAATGGGACGACTGAGAAGTGTGTATACACACACACACACAAATCTATATGAGAGATTTTCATGGACCAGAAAAAAGTGAGATAACAGAGGAGCTGAAGAGTAATGAGCCTTAAAACATAATCACATGGTGAAATGTGTGAAATGCTTGCTGTCAAATGCAATACCTTTGGTCAGGGTTAGGTTTTCCTTTCTTCCTCATATTATTGGCTGTTGTTTCACTAAAGTGCAATCGTGCCAAGGTTACTTTGGTCACCTGGTCTCCTGGCAGATCAACTCTATAGCACAAAAGGGGGAAAGCACACAGATATCAGTTTAACTGTTAATTCACAGCAAATTTTCCACAAGGTGCCTAATAAGTTAAACTCTCAGTCCTTAACAGAGGTGAGCATTCGCCATCTATGTAGTGCACAGAATTTTTTTTTATCACTTGTAACAGACATGCACTTCAAAGATAGCAACCCGTAATTTGAGGTGGCAGTGATAATAGGTGACTTTGCTCCCCACTTCCTGCACCCCAGTTTAATTGCCTCTCTCAAGTATTCACCTATTTACATTTGTGAAAAGATGTATATTGCGTAGTATCACCAGATTATTGACAGATAACTGGCAAGACAACTTGTGAAGACTCATTTTTGGCTAATGCTCTGCTGAATCTTCTTACAGCCAGATGCTCCCAGATCTCAGCAGTTTTGGATTCCTTCCCTGGTGCTTTCCATCTCCCAAATGACATATCCCTCACCTCAAATACTCCTGAAGTGTAGGTGGGTTCCCATGATGCAAGACGCAGTGATAACAGCAAGAACCTTTATTTAACTACTGTAAAGGATATTGGGGTTGCTTGTGCGTAAAGGGTGCTACTGTACTAGGCAACATAGCCTGGCAAAACCTTTCCCTGGCTGGACAGCCCTTTCTCCATGGCTGTGTCAGTCGCTGGCAGAATCCGTCAGTGGGCGTTTCCTGAACTTCTTCCAACATAGAAACTCTTTGACAGCAAGTCTCCTCCTCACCTCCCTGCGTGGAAGTCTCCTGCGCAGAGTGGGCGTGCCCAACGGAGGTCCTGTGCTCTCCCCGCTGGTCTCTGTGGAAGAGTCTTGGAGCCCTCTCTCCGCAGTTCCCCCTTGCTTCCTGGTGTCACTCCTATTTCCTTCCTCAAAGGAGGTGTTCTCTCTCCCCCTGCTGGTCCCTTCTCCTGCATCGTTGGAGAGCCATACCTCCACTATCGGCTCCGATGGCAGTTCCCTGACAACTACATAACTGGGAAACAGGGGCAAAGCAACTGCTTATATACATTCCTGAAAGCCTGGGCCACTCCCACTCCCAACATGATTGGCTGTCTAAACTTCCAAGCTGCGAATCACGACTCAGAATTCAAGGGCCAATGGCAGAGGCCCAAATCCTGAAATGTTCTGTGTGATTGGACATCATGTATTGAATCAGAACACAAGAGCTCAGAATCCTTAGTCCAGACTCAAGCTCAGGCAAACACAGACCACTGAATACATAACACCTCCCAGGAAATAGATATGTCTTTGGCCTTCTCATCAGCAAAACAATGATGTAGGCAGAGGAACATGGAAACAGGACTGGAGCTGCTCAAGAAGCATCAACTGCAAAAGAGCCCAACTAAACATGACAGCATCCCCAAGATTAGCAATTGCATGGATGGCTTGCTAAACTAAACAGTGGGACTGGTGGGTCCAGTTTGGACCCTGGCAGATTGCAATGGTGGAAGGGGGTCTTCAATGCCTACTGAAGTCCCAACCCAGATTGGGCCTGAGGAACACCCATACTATCCACTTTTTAAAAATCACTTATGCAGTCACTAATTGTGGTGAATGATGTCACATCTAATTTGGTCCCCAGGCTGTGCATGCAGGATCTCAGCCTACCCACAGGGAGGAAGTTGCCCTAAGGTGTCTTTCTATGGAAAAGTAAAAGGATGGAGCTCATTGATACTCACACTTCCTAATCCTAAAGGTAGTACTGCCACGACCCATGGATTATTGACAAATGCAGACAGGCAGCACCTAAAGATGCTAAATTTAAGAATACAGTGATACCTCGGGTTAAGTACTTAATTCGTTGTGGAGGTCTGTTCTTAACCTGAAACTGTTCTTAACCTGAAGCACCACTTTAGCTAATGGGGCCGCCTGCTGCCGCCGCGCCGCCAGAGCACGATTTCTGTTCTCATCCTGAAGCAAAGTTCTTAACCCCAGGTACTATTTCTGGGTTAGAGACTTAACCATCCAGGGGTCCTTTACCTTTACCTTACCTTTACTAAATTTAGAGTTAGTAAAAAAGTTTTTCTGACTCAGTAGTGCACAGCTTAAACAGTTTAGTGGCTTTAGCAAATGAATAGTTAGGGTGTCCACACTTCCCCTTGTGCCATGCCTAGAAAACATGGGTCTGAGCAGTTTTCCACTTGACCTGCCCTTTTTAGGCAGGGGTGGCTGGGTGGGTGGGGGTCTGGAATGGAAAGGTGCCTAGACTGGAAATCAGAAGGAGCCACTGTGATATTTCTGAACAGAAGAGTGGGATCTGTCCAATGAATAACTGGATGGATACATATACTTACTTGTTAAGTACAGTGTTTTATTATGCTTTTATATTTGTAGGAAGCCGCTAAGAGTGACTGGGGCAACCCAGTCCGATGGGCAGGGTACTACTACTACTACTACTACTACTAATAATAATAATAATAATAATAATAATGTGTGGGTTTTGGTGTTTTGTGCTTTGTATGTTTGTTTTTACTTACTGAACAGGGTGGAAAGGTTTTTTGCTTCGATCAGGTTGAGATTGCTCAATGATGATTACTTGATTGGGAGCTTCCATCTAAATATGGAATAACAAGCAAAGGAGGTTTGAGACTGACACACTCTCTCTCTCTAATACCAGAAGGTTTCTGTACATTAAGCTTATCTAGGAAAATACCTGACCTCCATCCAGGCAAGCAAGCGTGAGGATCAGAGTTCAAGGGCATATTCCAGCCACACAAAAACATTCAAGGAAGGTGTGAAGCAGGGCAAGTGAGGGGGGGAGGCTGGGAAGAGTGCCGAGGGTTTGGAGGGCTGTATTTGCTTCCCCATACCTGAGCCATGGTTTTCCCAGTAGTGAAGTATGGAAGTGAGAGCTGGACCATAAAGAAGGCTGATCGCCGAAGAATTGATGCTTTTGAATTATGGTGCTGGAGAAGACTCTTGAGAGTCCCATGGACTGCAAGAAGATCAAACGCATCCATTCTTAAGGAAATCAGCCCTGAGTGCTCACTGGAAGGACAGATCGTGAAGCTGAGGCTCCAGTACTTTGGCCACCTCATGAGAAGAGAAGACTCCCTGGAGAAGACACTGATGCTGGGAAAGATGGAGGGCACAAGGAGTAGGGGGCGACAGAGGACGAGATGGTTGGACAATGTTCCTGAAGCTACCAGCATGAGTTTGACCAAACTGCGGGAAGTAGTGGAGGACAGAGGTGCCTGGCGTGCTCTGGTCCATGGGGTCACGAAGAGTCGGACACGACTAAATGACTAAACAACAACAACAACAACCTGCCCTAAAAGGTAGCATAGAAGTATCTGAAATAAATTAATAATGAAAATGAGAAAGAAAGAAAGGAAGGAAGGAAGGAAGGAAGGAAGGAAGGAAGGAAGGAAGGAAGGAAACACACTTGCCTTAATACCAAAAGTTTTCAAGTAAAACGTTTCTACTGGCTTCAGCCCCAAATGGGTTTTGACGAATTTTGGGTGTCCAACCACTCGAATGTAGACTGTGATCTGGAAATGGTTTTTCTTCTGACAAACAAAAGCGCTATCTGCTGTTGAAAAATTAAATCCTTTGTTTGTAACAATGTAATATCCCACATCTGGGCTGGAAAAAAAACCACACACAAGAGGAATCTGTAAGTGGAATAATATTTCAGCAAGTCACGTCACTCAGACAATATCATAGATGTGGATACTCCAGTAACAAATTATTCATGTCTTTTTGGAGGGGGATCTTTGAAGTAATAATGGATTCTTAAATTGGCTTTTAATGCCGTACAGGAAATAGGTAGAGATACTTAAACACCTCAAGTACTTCCTTTTTAAGAGAGTGATTGGCTCCTTCCAGGGCTGACAGGAAGCAGAAAGGAGCACTGTTGCTCACAATGCCTCTCTGACGCAGTGAGCGAAAAGGCTACTCATTTTTCTCATGTAACCCTCATTTTAAAACATCCAGTCAGATATTTATGACAGTCAACCAACCAATAAGTCAAAATACAAATATGAAATGCAAAAGCACAGCCTCAGCAAAAAAAAAAAAAAAAATTATTTTTAAAAATGCCTAGCTAAGAACTAACAGCCACATCAGGTCTAAGAGACATGCTGATGTTTTGCAGCTGCTCATTAATAAATGTAGTAGCACCCTCAAGGAAGATACTCTTTAAGTATACTCTTTAAGATTGAGGATATATTGTGTGCCATCAAACCCCCTGATGTAAACGACAGTAAAAAAATACATGGAAGATTGTTTCAACCTCCTGCAGTATTATCCAGCAGAATTTTTCTGGGTAATAAAAAAATTCCTACATTTGTAGTCTCACGAAGATTAACACCCACTTCAACTGATCTCCAGTTTAGTTAATATAAGTATGTTTCTTTCTACTTCCTTGTGTCTGTTTCACTTAATGCTAGCAACAGATCTGGAAAACTGATGCCCCTGGGGTTTCCAAATTGCTTCTTTGTCCTAAAATCATAGGCATAACCTGAGACTTGCAGCAGGCTCTAGCAGGGACATATCCAACCAAGTCTACAATCTCCCATCTTGAGACAGCAACAACATCAAGCCCATTTTTGTTCCTCATTTGCTTATTTGTTTCCCTCCTCAGCCTCCATCCCAGTCCACGGCTTTGTGTTACACCTCAGCCTGGAGAAGAATTCTAGAGAGCATTAAACCTACATCCTATTTTGTGACATTTTGTTTTGGACCTAATAAATATACTGTGCAACGTGGATTAGGAGGTGATCACTATGCAGAGTCACTATGAGGATGGCTGCTATCATGTGCTGTTTAAACGTGTGTTTCTACCAAATGTGAGACCCTTCTTTTCTGCTATCGTGTATGGAGCAAAGGTCTCAAAGGCCGTCTAGAAAGAAGCAGTGAATTAGCTATCTAGGACAATTGTGCCTCTCTGTCTGCATCTCTGTAATACATCACTTGAAAGCTACAGCCCAAGACTCAAAGTCTCCATTATATAGAGTCACTTTGTTCATTAAAGGAAGGCTGAACAATGATCCCTTGTCACATGGTACTGTGGAAACCCACTTTCCTCCCAGCAAATGAAAGGTGGCTCTTTGGGATTCCTCCTTTCACTTGGCCATTAGAGGTTAGAATGTATAGACTTTTGCAAAAGATTTATTTCAACTTTATGGTCTCTCGGGATGGTGAAGAAAGAGCAAATGGTCCCTTTTGAGACCTGTCACTTTCTTCATGAGATTTTAATCTACGGCAGAGAAGAGAACTGGCTCATAAATAATGTCCACTCACTTCTGGATTTGTAAAGCATGTAATAAAGAGGATATCAAGTTTCAAAGATACAAATGTCTGAAAATCAGGCTTTATCTGTATTTCTAAATGTTTCTTTTACATTGGAGAGTAAACATTTGGTAGTCCCAATATTACCCTGCTGGTGAAAGAATAGATATGCCCAGTTTTGGACAATGAAGACAAAAATATATATAGACTGAGAAGATATTCACTACTTCTCTTTTGTATTGTGGACACCTCCACCCCAGCCCAATCTCATATCCCTGTTCATATTATGGGACTACTTCTAAAAAGATGATAACACAAGAAATGGTTCCAACAATTGTGCATTTCCAAGAAATAAAATAAGGTGTTCATAGATATGAATGACTTTGGACTACTGCACATTTCCAAGAAGTAAAATAATGCATTCATAAAGTAAGACTATATTAAGTTTTAAGCAGTAACACTTAACCATAACTACATTGAGAGTCACTTGATTTCTAACAGGGTGCAAGAGCGTCAGAGAGATGCCATGGTGCCTTGTTTTTATGCCCCCAGCAAACCCCCGGGTGCTTATTACCCCTGATTTAAACATAGGTACCCCTGACCATTAGGGACGCGGGTGGCGCTGTGGGTTAAAGCCTCAGCGCCTAGGGCTTGCCGATCGAAAGGTCGGCAGTTCGAATCCCCGCGACGGGGTGCGCTCCCGTTGCTCGGTCCCAGCGCCTGCCAACCTAGCAGTTCGAAAGCACCCCCGGGTGCAAGTAGATAAATAGGGACCGCTTACTAGCGGGAAGGTAAACGGCGTTTCCGTGTGCGGCTCTGGCTCGCCAGATGCAGCTTTGTCACGCTGGCCACGTGACCCGGAAGTGTCTGCGGACAGCGCTGGCCCTCGGCCTCTTAAGTGAGATGGGCGCACAACCCTAGAGTCTGTCAAGACTGGCCCGTACGGGCAGGGGTACCTTACCCCTGACCATTAGGTCCAGTCGTGGCCGATTCTGGGGTTGCGGTGCTCATCTCGCTTTACTGGCCAAGGGAGCCGGCGTACAGTCATGTGGCCAGCATGACTAAGCCGCTTCTGGCGAACCAGAGCAGCCCACAGAAACGCTGTTTATCTTCCCACCAGAGCAGTACCTATTTATCTACTTGATTTACATAATACTAAAAATGCAGCTTAAGCCACCAATCGGTTTCAGGTGAAAAATGTCTCTTATTTTCAAAGAATAAGAAGAGCTGCATTGCTGGATCATACCAGAGGTTCGTTTCGGCCAGCATCCTGCTTTCTACAGATGCTTCTAGGAAGTCCACAAGGAAGCATGAAGGCAATAGCTCTCCTCATCTGTTCCTCCCCAACAAACAATATTCAGAGGCAGCCTCCATGCTGAATGCCTGGAACTTACGGACGCAGGGTGTCCATGTCGGACATGAGGGCAGAAATTAGAAATGCCATCTTGAAGGTGGCTCACCAAGTGGACACTCAGTCAAGCTGAACAGTTTAACAGGGTGAGCCACCGGATTGGCCTTCCTAATGTCATCTGCGTGTCTGGCATGGACACCCAGCACCCATTAGTTCCCATTAATCCTTCCCTCTCCAGCTGTGTGCACTCCCCAAGAGTGCCTCCTGTGTTGCAAGGTCCCAGGTATAATTCTCACCTCTCTTAAGTGGGGCTGGGGGTAACTCCAGTGTCTGAAACCCAGGAGAGCTTCTGCCAGTCAGCAGAAACCGTATGAGCCAGACGGACTGTGTTCTGACTTGGGACAAGGCAACCTACAACCTAACATCCCAGTCATGATGTTTTGTTCTGTTTTTAATCTTTTGGGAGCCACCCAGAGTGGCTGCGGAATCCCAGCCAGATGGGTGGGGTATGAATGAATTCATCATCATCATCATCAAACCCATTTAAATTTGTAGTTCAAACATCAATTCAGTCTCTTCCTCAAGAGAAGCCTGTGGTGTCTATTTCTTTCCAATCTGAGCATCACAATGAAAAAAGGATGGAATGTGATAAGCACTTACAGCTTTTCATAATTATGGTTGAACAGACTGCTCCAGGGAGATATCCGATATGGTTGCCAGGCGAGGGACGGATAGGATTTTTCAACAGACGCTATGTTCTGCACACCACTGTCATACTCTTGCATGTCAGGAGAAGAATCCTTTACAGTCACTGGAAGGAGATCAGACCATCAGATGATCTGTCATATTGTTGTTTCTGGGATTCTGTTAGGCTAGAAGAAGCATGCCTTGGCCCTGTATACCCGAAGGAGCATCTCCCACCCGCATTGTCCAGCCCATTGTCCAGCTCTGAGGGCCTTCTGGCAGTTCCCTCACTACGAGACGTGAAGAAGAAGAAGAGTTTGGATTTGATATCCCGCCTTTCACTCCCTTTTAAGGAGTCTCAAAGCGGCTAACAATCTCCTTTCCCTTCCTCCCCCACAACAAACACTCTGTGAGGTGAGTGGGGCTGAGAGACTTCAAAGAAGTATGACTGGCCCAAGGTCACCCAGCAGCTGCATGTGGAGGAGCGGAGACGCGAACCCGGTTCCCCAGATAACGAGACTACCGCTCTTAACCACTACACCATACTGGCTACAGGGAGCCAGGCAGAGGGCCTTCTTGGTAGTGGCGCCTGCCCTGTGGAGTGCGCTCCCTTCAGATGTCAAACAGATAAACTATTTGACTTTTAGAAGACGTCTGAAGGCAGCCCTGCTCAGGGAAGTTTTTAATGGTTCATATTTTATTGTGTTTTTAATATTTTGCTGCGAGCCGCCCAGAGTGGCTGGGGCAACCCAGTCAGATGGGAGGCATATAAACAATAAATGATGGTGATGGCATCTTGAGCCATCGAGACGCTCTTGTACCATCTCTTGCTTGTTGTTCTTGGATAGCAGTTTACAGGATTAGAATTGCAGAATCTTGGAGCCAAAGAAGATGATACATTGTGTGTGCAATTGCATGTGGAGCGCAGCACCCCCCTAAACAATTATGCAAGAACAAGCACTTTGGGCTGTACAACTGAAGTTCCTTTCCCTGTGTGCTCCCCACATACTCCTAAAAGATGTCGTGGGTTTCCTCCCAACGCTCCAGAGCAGATTTAGGGAGTGCACAGGGTTTGTGGTGAGAGGAGAGGGAGGGGAAGTTCTGCTGCACAGTCAAAAGTGCTTGCACTAGCAGAACTACTGAACTGAATACCATCCAAGGTGTCCAGGTCTTTCCGTTCAAACAGCAGTGGTGCAGAGGCAGGGGGTGGACTGATTGGCACATTGGATCAATGACAGCTCCCCTCCTGGTGCAAATTCATTAGCATTACACATGAGACATGTGAGTCGCATTGATCTCCAGCCCACAGAACACAGCAAACCAAAAAACAAAATTAAGGAAATAACTAAGTCCAAGCCTCCTAATACAGGTCCCTGAGGAATGTCAGTGATCAGTTTGATAGGTAGATAGACAGATCTTGGCTCAAGGCTGGCTGTTTTTAGTTTCATGCTTTCCATCTTCCAACCCCACTATTATATTACTTTAAAGTCTCAGGTGTATGGAGGTGGGCATATCTGTGCTGAAGGATGATCCCCACCCCATCCACAAAATATACATTTCCACTTACTTTGTCCAACATTGCCAGACCATGTTTGAAATTCTAGAGGGTCCTCCAACATCTCAGAGTGCTTTCTCTTTTTAGATACCAAGGAAAGACTAGAAGGAACATGAGCGTTGATACCGATTGATTAAAATATTAATGCAATGTTTCAAAGAAAGATCATGTGACAAATGCAATCCTAAATTCGACTGGACACAATGTAACTTAGGTAAAGGTAAAGGGACCCCTGACCGTTAGGTCCAGCCGCAGCTCTGGAGTTGCAGCGCTCATCTCGCTTTAGTGGCCAAGGGACCTAGTGTGTGTCCGCAGACAGCTTCCGGGTCATGTGGCTAGCATGACTAAGCCACTTCTGGCGAACCAGAGCAGCCAGCGTACGGAAACACCATTTACCTTCCCACCAGAGCGGTACCTATTTATCTACTTGCACTTTGATGTGCTTTCGAACTGCTAGGTTGGCAGGAGCAGAGACTGAACAACGGGAGCTCACCCTGTTGCGGGGATTCGAACTGCCGACCTTCTGATTGGCAAGCCCTAGGCTCTGTGGTTTAACCCACAATGCCACCCACGTCCCTTACAATGTAACTTACTTCTGAGTAAAACTTGCACAAGACTGAGCTGTTCAACATTTAAATGCTGCCACCTTGTGGAGAGATTGAAATCTTATTTTGTGCGCCTTAACAACATGAATTTGCTGACAGCAGCTCTTTCCTACAGAAGGAAATGCCTCTAAAATATGACGAGCCTCTAAAAGATGCAGCAGAATATTTTTCTTTCTTTTTGCAGGTGAAATTTAAATCAGTGTCATTTTTTTCTCCACACTTTTTCTTGCTAACCCATGAGGGGAAAAGCACTGGTTACAGTAATATATATTTTAAATTACCTGGGGTTGTGAGAGGGTCTTAACGGGGAGCCATTTAAAGCATGATTATTTGATGGCGTGGAGTTATTCCAGGGAGTTGGCGCATTGCCTGTCTTCAGACTGAAGTCATGGTGTGCACCACACGCTTGTCCGATAGCATTTGTCTTACAAGAAGTCTCAAAAAAGTTGCAAGGGAACTTATTGGTGGGTCCTACGGAAGGGAGAGATGCTGAAGGTCGCAACCCGGTAGGGTATGAAATGTCATAATACGTGACTGTGGAGAGAGAGAGAGAGAGAGAGAGAGAGAAGCATTGCATCATCCAGCGTCACCACTTCAGATGAACACTGAACACCCAATCCAGAATGCCAACCAATCAGGACTCACACAACCAACCTTTAGTCTGTGGTGGAGAGCAGGGCTCCGATCCTGAATCTGGCGGGGAGTCTGGGAGCGTGTTTTGCCTAGAATTTGAGACGAGAGGGACAGGGGGGAAAAAAAAAGCCATTATACAGATAACAAAAATGTATCTTCCAACTTTTCTTCTTCTTTTTTTTCTTTATTTTTCTTCTTTTTTCTTTTTTTTTTCTCTTTTGTTCCTTCTTTCATGTATATGTGCTTATTTGAAATATATATTTATTTGCAATATTTTGTAACAATTATGTTAAATAAACAATAAAATTATAAATAAAAAAATGTAGTTTCTATGTGTTTACAAAACCCCCCACAAACCTATTTGTTAGCTATGCCAAGGCCATGTGGATAGCTTTTAATGCAGATCTACATGTTACGTGAGCTATTAAATTCTCGTTCTGTGAGGATTCCTGATAGGCCCAATAAATGTGTGGGCTAGCCCAAACCCCACGGATGGCATGATAACAAGTACTGAAGAGAAACTGTGGTTATTAAGATCTGCAATTGATTCTCGGGAAATTATGATGACAGCAGTGTTTGTACCCTTTCCTTCTCCTTCCAAAGTGAGTCTGCTAGTCTAATGACCGCTGACACTTGTCTTACCACACATTCACATGTGTTATATGATGCATTGACATATTCAAAGCGTTGCCTATGGAAGAGGAAGCAGCACAATCCAGAACTGATAATATTGCCACTTTCTCGGCATTGGCATGGCTCCATTAAACAGAAGCTTGGGGCACATTTGCTGTTCTCTCCCTCCCATTCCACAGGATATTTCTAAGTATCAATTGAGCCGTTGAAGATTTTGGCTCAGGTCCTAAGTTCACAGCGGAAAGTTTCCCATTCCTTGCTTGCCACTACAACCTCTCCCCGCCCCAAGCCTATTCAGAAGGTATGGGGCTCTCTTGAACAATGTGGGGTGGAAGACACAGGAGGAGGGATAAAATAAATCTCATTGCTGTTTAGCAGCCATTCGTCATTTTTCCTTGAAAAAACTATTTTGAATAAGGCATGGATCTTCACCCTGTTTCAGGAATGGGGCGTCATCCCTGCCATTAAAGGTAAAGGTAAAGGGACCCCTGACCATTAGGTCCAGTCGTGACTGACTCTGGGGTTGCGGCGCTCATCTTGCTTTATTGGCCGAGGGAGCTTCCGGGTTATGTGGCCAGCATGACTAAGCAGCTTCTGGTGAACCAGAGCAGCACACGGAAACGCTGTTTACCTTCCCGCCGGAGCGGTACCTATTTACCTACTTGCACTTTGACGTGCTTTCGAACTGCTAGGTTGGCAGGAGCAGGGACCAAGCAACGGGAGCTCACCCAGTCATGGGGGATTTGAACCGCTAACCTTCTGATCAGCAAGTCCGAGGCTCTGTGGTTTAACCCACAGCGCCACCCGCGTCTGTTATCCCTACCATTATTTGTGTGCAATTTTAAGAAATTGGTGGAGGAGGGAAATGATGGGGGAAACTGTACTTTTCATACTTACAGGCTTCCAAACGATTCAAAGTCACTGTCTATAAATTCTTCCAGCATCCGTGTATCCACCAATGCATTCTCCAATGCTCTGTGCACGTCTTGCCCTTAAGATTAAACATGGAGAATTCGGGCTATGGTTTTTGGCTGGAAAATGCTGTTATATATTCATTTTTTCGGTGACCACATGATTCTCCGCCCCCATTGTTCAGCCCGGACACTGAGGTCCAGCACCGAGGGCCTTCTGGCGGTTCCCTCACTGTGAAAAGCGAAGTTACAGGAAACCAGACAGAGGGCCTTCTCGGTAGTGGTGCCCACTCTGTGGAAAGCCCTCCCATCAGATGTCAAGGAAATAAACAACTATCCGACTTTTAGGAGACATCTGAAGGCAGCCCTGTTTGGGGAAGTTTTTAAATGTTTGATGTTTTATTCTGTTTTTAATAGTCTGTTGGGAGCCACCCAGAGTGGCTGGGGAAACCCAGCCAGATGGGCAGGGTATAAATAATATTTATTATTATTATTATTATTATTATTATTATTATTATTATTATTATTATTATTACTTCAAAGATTCCAAGCACAATAGTACAGTATCATAATGTCAAAGGGGGTGGGGGGACTACAGAACCACAAGCAGCAAATATATATATATATATTAATTGTCCAATACTAAAAAACAAACTGAATTATCCTTTATATATTTATAGCTTAGAAAATATGGGATGTAGCTAATGTGAATATGTGTGAATATGTGGCTAGATTTCAGGAAGATATTTTGATTAATATTCATGTACAGTAAAGTCGCTGCCAGAGGGTTTTAGGGTATTCCGAACAAGATGACTACGAAGTTCATTCTCTTATCATTGTTCATTTAAATATTTCTAAATGTACAGTCGTACCTTGGCTCCCGAATGCCTTGGGAGTTGAACGTTCCGGCTCCCGAACAATTGAAAATGGGAAGTTAGTGTTCTGGTTTTCTAATTTTTTTTGGAAGCTGAACATCTGGCACGACTTCCGCTATTGTTTCCGGCACACCTGCGCAATCGGGAACCAATTGGAAGCTGCACCTTGGCTTCCAGACTTTTCAGAAGTCAAATGGACTTCCGGAATGGATTCTGTTCGACTTCCGGGGTACGTCCATACTAAGATTTTTAAAATTAAAACCTCACACGCATGCAGTGCTGGATAAGATCACAGCTTGAAGCTGCATACAGTATGGTGAACATTCATGTGTGTTAAAACCTCAGGTTCAAATCTCTACTCAGCCATGAAGCTTACTGGATGGGCTCACACCAGTGATCATCTTTCAGCCTAAACTTCCTCACAGGGTTGTTGTGTTGTAGTCATGCATGGCACTAGACCTAGTTACCTGGCACCAACACTACCATTCTTTAGGCACCAGGAAAACAGTTGAAAAGAAAATCTTACCCATTTTAATGGCTTTATGTCTGCTCTGAGGTCTGTTTACATTTTCTCTTTATTGAGTTACAGTGGTACCTCGTGTTACAGACGCTTCAGGTTACAGACTCCGCTAACCCAGAAACAGTACCTTGGGTTAAGAACTTTACTTCAGGATGAGAACAGAAATCGCATGGTGGCAGTGGGAGGTCCCATTAGCTAAAGTGGTACCTCAGGTTAAGAACAATTTCAGGTTAAGAACAAACCTCCAGAACAAATTATTAACCCGAGCTAGCACTGTATTTGATTTTATGCTTCATATACTCTGTAGTCCCTGTAGTCCAAATAAGAAGCATGTTGTTGTTTAGTCATTTAGTTGTGTCCGACTCTTTGTGACCCCATGGACCAGAGCACGCCAGGCACTTCTGTCTTCCACTGCCTCCCGCATAATATATAAATATCATAAATGAATCAATCTCAAGTTCCTGGGAGGTAAGGCAGGATATAAATATATTAAAATATGTTCTTTTCTACTCATTCACATGGTCCCACCCACTCAATACATGTGCTCTCTTTGGAAACGAAATTGGAAGACTAGCCCAGCAAAAATTAAGAGTCGTCTTTTGGTGTATATGAATAGGGAGTGATCAGAAGAGGCAACGAAAATACAACACACTCCCTTAGCGCGGACAAAACCATCTTTTACTTTAGCCGCTGGCCACCTACCTTCGAAGAACTGTTGAAGAGCCTCATTTTCACCCACAACATCCATGGGCAAGTAGGAGGAGGAGGCAGTTTGCACCCCAAACCACTTTGCGAGCGTTCAGACTTGCTCAGCTAGTTACGGAGAGCTGGCACTTTTTCAGAGGGCTGCCAACATGTCCAAAAAAGATCTCCTTCATTCTTGTCAAAACACACAGGCTATGCGTGCCGGAGAGAATCCAGGACTTTTGCAAATGAGCTCCTGGTCAGATTTGAGGGTTTCAGCACCAAATAAAGATCCTGCCACAACTTTAGGACCAAAACGTGTACAGTATTTTCCCCTTACGTAATGCTGATCCCAGTAAGAGTTTCCTTCCTTAAGGACCTTTACCCTTTAATTCCCTCGGCTATGCAGCATGTGTGCAATTAAGAAGGCAACAAAGGTTGCTTATCTCTTGCCTGTCCTTCCCCTGCATGTGTTTATGTATAGCTAAGGTAAATGCTATAAATGGAGGCATGATCAGATTTTTTGCTTTTTCTTTTCTTTTTAAAAAGCTAGTCTGAAGATGCAGTGATTTCTTGATGATCAGTCATAGTTCCAGTTGTCTCTTGTTACACCACTGTGCTATAATGGTTAGACTGCTGGGCTAGGATCTGGGAGACCCGAGTTCAAGTCTCCACTCAGCAATGAACTTGGCTGGATGAACTTGGGCCAGTCCCTCTCTCTCCACCTAACCAACAAACAGAGTTTATTGTGAGGGGGAGAAATATGTAAGCCACCTTGAGATCCTTGGAGAAAAGTTGGGGTATGAATGTTACGATACATTCATTCATAAATCTATTTTGTCCCATTTCTGCATCTGATTAAACAACAACAACAAAATCTGTATAAAAGTTTTAAATGCTCATTTTTATCTCTATATACATTTCCAGACATATTTTATCTTAAAATACGGTTGACATTTGGGTTGTTGTTGTTTTTGAAGCCAACACCTGTATAGCAAAGCAAGTGTAAAACTTGAAGGATAATTATATTCCAGTCTGCATGTTTAAAGTCCAGGAAGTGAAATGCAGAACAAACTTCATTCTTCTCCACCCACAGTTGCACTTCTTATGTACTTTATGTATAGTACCACAAACCTCCAATATATTTGCCGTGTGTGTGGCAGACAGCCCTGTATTTGGTAAAATAGTTAATAAAGTTTCAGGCAGCTTTAATTCCTGTGCACTTTTTTGCAAAACGAGCTTAACTTTTAACTTTGCAATTTGCAATGGACAAATTCAATGATATTTGGAATCCATTCTTACAAATACTGCAATAGGTTAACATCTGGTGAAGTACAATAACCACCTTGTAAAATATAGTTTTGGGTTGTTTTTCCCCTCCCCCTTTTATTTTCCCTTCTACACGGGTTCTCTTTCTCTTTTTCATTTATGTCTCACCATGTTTAGTGCACATATAATTATGTACTTTTTGAACTTTCAAGAAAGATTTTTTTAAAAAAGAAAAACAAATAAAACTTTGCAATTGTCTTTTTCTATTTTCCCTCATGGCAGGAAAACAGCAAAACTTTTTCTGTTGAGGAAGGGAACTCCAAGGAATCAAGTCCAGCTTACAGCCATGAAGCACACCTAGAACTGTGGGGAACCGCAAACCAGGGAGCCAAATACAGCCCTCCTGGCTGCTTCTCTAGCTGGTCCGAGGAACTCTCCCCAGACCACACTCCATACCAGCCCTGTTTTTTACCCTCCTTTTGCCCTGGCAGGAATGAGCCGCCAAAACTCTGGTCCTACTTTTTGCTTACCTTTTTGCTGGAGGACAGAGAAGACTGTACACATGTTCATATGAACTAGCCTACTATACAATAGTAAGACTCACATTCATTTCTCTGCCTGCTTTTGCGCCTGGCCCTGCCCACCATTAGCATGCGGCCCCCAAACTCCTTGTTGCTGGCATCTGTCTGTCTCGGGAGACAATGGAGGAGTCCATCTTTGACACCCCGACTTCTTACAGTTATGCTTAATACACTATCATGGGATGGAGTTGTATTCTAGTCCTACTCAAGAGTAGACCCATTAAAATCAATAACTGTAACTCAGGATCATCCATTTCAATGAGTCTACTCTGAGTAGGGCTTTGGTGATTTTTTTGTAGATCAACTTGGATGATTGACATTACCAAAAAGGCTTGCCCATCATAAGGATATTTGCAGGGTACCATAAATAAAGATGGAATAGATGTGCAAAATACGCAGATTGCCTGTTTAGTTACACGATCCAGATTGAATGAAAAGCGGCAGCTGGCCACTAGCAGCGTGGTTATGTGACTAAGCCTCTGGGGTATTTTAAACACGTTTATGGCCATACCCTGGTAAGTCATATCCCAAAAGCTCAGATGCCATGAAAAGATGGCACAGAAGGCAAGGAAAAATGGTCCTCTAGTATTTGTCAGAGTTATTTTCTTTTTAAAACGCTGAATGGTTGGGATATGTACACCCTACATTAAGTGCACAAGCCTTTTATTTAGGTTCTGGAAGGAAACAGAACTGGTGCGTAAATCGTCACCCCTTGGAAGCTCATATGGGAAAAGGGGTAGAGCACAGAATGGTGTAAGATAAGAAAACATACATGATAAACCAAGAAAGTAAAAGATTCAATGCAGAAAAAGAGGTCCGGGGGCGGGGGGTAGGATGACTTGAAGCTAGCTGCTGGGAGCCACAAGTGGACAGAGGGGCTGTTGTACCGAGTCCTTGCTTGCAGGCTTCCTATAGGCATCCGATTGGCTACTGTGAGAACAGGATGTTGGACTAAATGTCCAGAAGGGATTTCTCATGTTCTCCACTCAGAGGTAAAAGGCAAAGGGCGTGGGTGGCGCTGTGGTCTAAACCACTGAGCCTCTTGAGCTTGCCGATCAGAAGGTTGGCAGTTCGAATCCCCACGACGGAGTGAGTTCCCGTTGCTCTGTCTCAGCTCCTGCCAGCCTAGCAGTTTGAAAGCACACCAGTTCAAGTAGATAAATGGGTACTGCTACAGTGGGAAGGTAAATGGCGTTTCCATGCGCTCTGGCTTCCGTCACAGTGGTCCGTTGAACCAGAGGTGGTTTAGTCATGCTGGCCACATGACCTGGAAAGCTGTCTGTGGACCAACGCCGGCTCCCTCAGTCTAAAAGCATGATGAGCGCCGCAACCCCATTGTTGCCTTTGACTAGACTTAACCATCCAGGAGTCCTTTACCTTTACCTTTTTACTCCAGAGGTAAACCCCTATAAAGATATTTCCAACCCCACAGACACCAGGTGGGTAATTTGGGTAGTTTTACTATTTCAAAGCCCTAGTTTTTGGTTGGTATTGCCATATATATTTACCCCAAGCTATTAACACCAAGTTCCCTGTAGTAATGGGAACATCTGTGCAGAAACATGCCCCTCACAATTTGCAGAATGCGCACTTCTTTTTTAAAGTTCGACACCACAGGACTCAAGTTTGAGTTAACTTTTATTAAGTCGAAATCCTACATTATAAACTCTCCAGAACACAAAAATGAACACAATATTTGAACAGCATCAAACCTGCGTTTCTCAACTGTTAAAGTTACAATCGCTATAGTACACCTGAAAATCCTCTTGCCTTCATTTCAAACGAAACAATAATGTCCATCCTTAAATAAAATCATCTTGCTGAACTCCAAGAGTATGTGGCGCAATTTGCGCAGGAGGAGAAGCCTTGGACCCTTTTCAAAATAAATATCAATGTTGTGACAAGGATTTTGAACCACTCCGAAGATACGTACATATATGGAAGTGCATGCAAGCACCAGAAAAGTGTAGCAGTTACAGCTCTTCCTTGTAATATCCGAGTTTTGCCAGCGACATCTCTTTCCTCAGCTGCATAACCTCCCAAAACATCTGATCCACTGCACAAGAAAGAAAGAAAAAACCCAAGACATTGTAGTTGCAGCTAGACTGGTTGTAAAAAGGGAAATGGAAGCATGTGTTTACTATGGTGAACTGTTGGTGTAAGAAAGCTTTGTTCTTAGGCGTCTCAGAAAAATTAACTCATTATCTTAAGGCTCAACCAGTGGACTTTGCTGCCACTTGGAGGACTTCTGCCATACACATAAACAAACATATGAAGATACCTATCCCAGTGAAGCATGACTTTATTGGGCAACACCTCTGACATCTGACTTTGTTAGACTGTGTGGTCCAAATCATGCCCCCTTTCACCCAACCCTACTTAGCAACATTCTCTTTTTTTCATTTGCTGTCTTATGGCTCCCTCTCTGCTTTGTACTTACCTTGGTTTTCCACGAAGTGATTGTTTTCGTTTTTCCTTTACAGTGGTACCTCGGGTTACATACGCTTCAGGTTACAGACTCCGCTTACCCAGAAATATTACCTCAGGTTAAGAACTTTGCTTCAGGATGAGAACAGAAATCGCGCAGTGGCGGCGTGGTGGAAGCGGGAGGCCCCATTAGCTAAAGTGGTACCTCAGGTTAAGAACAGTTTCAGGTTAAGTACGGACCTCCGGAACGAATTAAGTACTTAACCCGAGGTACCACTGTAGTATGTTTAGTGTTATTTTAGTAAGATTTACTAGTGCTGCTTTCCTTTTAAAGTTTTAACAAAAGGTAAAACAAAGAAAACAGACATGTTGGGGAAACGCGTTTCGTTAAAAGCTCCCAGCTTTGCATACTTATCTACTTTTGTATACTTTCATGTTATTCCGCCCCTTTTACAGAATGCAAACTGGTTGCAGAAGTCGTATGAGTCAGACAAAGACATTCCAAAACATTAACAAACTAACATTAAGTATCATCCACTGCGCCAGGAACAGAGGCTTTTTTCTTTTCTTTTCTTTTTTGAAAGAAAGAAAAGGGAAAGGGTCTTGAGTTTTCAGATATTAAAAATTCAGTATTTAAAAATAATGCCGCTCGAGAGCATCGCTACAAAGCTTGGCTAATGCATTTTGCATTGGAAACACTACTAGCCTCTCATCAACCTGCCGAGGGTTCAGTTTTCTTACCAATTTAATGTGGTTGGGCACAGGGGAAGGAGAGAATACAACTAGTCTACCAGACTTGGTTCGAACAGGGGTCCACCAAGCCTTTTGAGGCCCGTTGGTGCAATCTGAGTTTTCAGAAAGTGCCACAAGCAGTACCCACCTCCAATCACTTTTCCCCACCCCCCACTGGTACCCCTGAGAGATGGAAGGGAGCTGGGCAAAGATCAGATCCAGCGGAATTCATCTGAGCCTTGGAAAGCATTCAGAGCTGAAAGAGGAAGTGGGAAAGGGTGTCAACTCTTCCAACTTCCTCCTTCAGCTATGTACTTTTCAAGGTACCTTATGTCACCTTATGGGCAAGAGGCAGGGGAGGGGAGGGGCTCAGCATCTTTGTGGGCAAGGATGCCATTATACCCACTCGTACCATGTTGGTGGCCCCTGAACCACAACTATAAATCATGTGTGCCTGTGTGTCGCAGTCCCCAAATTTACAACATTTGTTAGAATCCCCCCCCCCCAAAAAATTATTCTTTTCTGGTTATTTTAAAGCATAGGGAGAGAAAATTATCTGGTTACACAGCATCCAGTGATAACCTGGCAATTTATAATTTGGATTGCAATCTGTTTTTCGGGACACTTCCTAAATCTTACCAATAGTTAGGTGATATAAATCTTATATTATTTCAGGCTTAGTTATGAAGACTTCTCCTCGCTAGCTGTATTGCTTCTTGTCCATATTCCCAAAGTACAGTTGTACCTTGGAAGTCAAACAGGTTTGTTCCCAAACGTTTTGGCTCCCGAACGTCACAAACCCGGAAGTGACTGTTCCGGTTTGCGAACTATTTTTGCAAGCCGAACGTCTGACGGGGCTACTGCGGCTTCTGATTGGCTTCAGGAGCTTCCTGCAGCCAAGCAGAAGCCGCGCTTTGGTTTTCAAACGTTTTGGAATTCGAACGGACTTCTGGAACGGATTCCGTTCGACTTTCAAGGTACGGCTGTATATAGTATATGCATAGCCCTAGAGGTTGCAAAGCAGGGATGGGGAAGCTCTGGTCCTTTCTGATGTCGTATGACTCCAACTCCCATCAGCTCAGTCAATGTTGATGGAATGATGAGAGTTGTAGTCCCAAACATCTAGAAGGCAATGTTTTGGGAAAGGCTGCTGTAGAAGTCTTAGCTCAACTAATGGAGACTCAAACCGGAGTCACTTCCAATAACAAGTAGGCAATCTTTAGGGTCAGAAAAGTCTCAACTACAGATAGACACAGAGCCTTCCTACAGTAAGTTCACCAGTAAGTAATTTTTGGTATTTGCATTAGACATAGATCTTTACTTACCATCTTGCTGCTTCACAAGCCCCTGTTGTATATACCGAATGTATGTGAAGAAGTTACATACAGATGTAATCTGCACAAGAGAGACACAAGAGTTATAATTTAATATACTTAATTGTGCACATTACACAACTGTCTGCTCCATGAGCAGAGTCAAAGCACAGGGAACCCCAATACTTACCCTATATCTACAGAAAGGAGAAATATAGTAATAGTTGCTTGAGTCCCCCAACTTGATTCTATGCTTGCATGTTTTACTTTGTCCGCTGAGAGCACATTTCCTGTATGGATGGAACAGAAAAGTAGTTTGTTTGTTGTTGTTTTGAAACCTATCTAAACTACATGAAAACTGAGGTCTGGTACAATTGCCTACAATTAAACAAGAAATCTGCAATCTGATTTTACACTATGATTTACAGACACCACTTGACATCGTGAACGATAGTTGTGCACAGTGGTCATGCAGCTTTCATGCTCTCTTCCTCAATCATGCTCGTTGAGTCCCAAAATCTCCTTGAGAGAACATCCACCATAAATTCTCGGTCAATTAATGTGTCTCAGGTGGACAACAGAGATAAGGATATCCAGTAAGCACTCTCAACTGTGGAATATATTGCTAACTATAACTTCAAAGTCAAGACACAACAAATATTTAAAGACAACTGAAAGGACTGTGCTTATCACTACGTTCAGCTATTATGTGGCAATATAAATAAGCACTTGCAGTATTTACAGAGAGAGAGAAAAAGCTATGTTATGCTAACTTTATAGTACACTGTCAAGTTGCGAGAATCACACTAATAAAGCCCGGGTCCCTTCCAATTGCATGATTCTATGGCAGTGACATGGCAATGTTTACATTATACCAAAATGAATCAAGTTTGAGTGATCAGGTCCAAAATTTTAGTGCAGATTTGAAATCATTTCTGTCAAAAGGGGCCATAGCTGGTGAGCCAGCTGTTGCTGGAAAAAGGGACTCCTAGCCACCAAGGCCACTTGAGCTTCCAAGACAGGTGAGGAGGACCCCCAAAGTACAGACCTGCTCCTTCCTAAGGAGAGTAACCCCACCCAGGTCCAGCTGCCTCCCCAACTCCTGAGCCTGAGAACTCAGGACACAAAGCACCACCCTTCCTCAAAGGAACGCAGGACAAGGTCTGCCCCACTCTTCACACAGCAGCTGCCATTTATGTTACTATGCCAGAATGCACATCCACATTGTGATTCTTTGGCACAAAACAGCTCAGATGTAAAAGAAACCCTACGGCCCTTTTCTGCAGCACCCTGTGACATTTCTGGCCCTTAGCAAACCTATGCCAGTCATTTCTGACAGGCGGGCAGACATTATTTTGAAATAGCATCTTAATGTCTCTTGCACGATCCGATTCCACCAGTGTGAACATACTTTGGTCCTCCACATTCAACCGCAGAAGCTTTCACAAATCGAACAGGTTGCAAGCCAACTGGTTCAATGCTTAAGGTATTGTTTTCCACAGCTTCCAAGACGGCAGATGCCAGCTGAAAATGGAGCACGGAGTTTAGATCTGTTGAAATTTCCTAAATAAATTAAATACACAGCATGCTACCCTGAAAAAACTGCACACTTAGGCTGGATCTAGGCACATCAAAAACGCGTTTCGGAAAACACGCTGTAAACTTCGTAATGGGAAATCCCGTTGATGAAAGACGGGACATTACAGCGCCATCTGGTGCCACAGTGTTATAACCCATATAAAACACTTTTTCTTTACGAAGGTAGCTGAACCCCGAGTCTCTGGGACAGCAAGCAACCAGATGCCTGTGGAAAACAGTGGTACCTCGCAAGACGAATGCCTCGCAAGACAAAAAAACTCGCTAGACGAAAGGTTTTTCCGTTTGCGAGTTGCCTCGCAAGACGAATTTCCCTATGGGCTTGCTTCGCAAGACGAAAACGTCTCGCGACTTTGTTTCCTTTGTCTAAATAATAATTCGCAAGACGAAAAATTCGCTAGACGACAAAACTTGCGGAACGAATTAATTTCGTCTTGCGGGGCACCACTGAACCTGCAAAGCCAGATCCTGTGGTTTCTAGCAATTGGCATTCAGAAGCATTCTGCTCTGACCATAGAGGCAGAAAATAGTAGCCATCATTGTTAGTAGCCACTGATAGCTTTCTCCTCCACAAATTTGTCCAACCCTCTTTTGAAAGCCATCTGAGCTGGTAGCCATCACTGCCTCCTGAGGAAGAGAGTTCCTGTATATGGTTCCAAAACGTTACCTCACTTTTTGAGAAGGTCAAACACGGAAAGATATCTTCCTGGTAGATTTTATCCAGGAAAGGGCATGCCCTGTCCATAGTGGGATCATCCTTCCAGGATCTGAATTCGTTATACAGAGCTAAGTCAGCCTATCATTAAAAAAACAAAATGAAAAAAGGATCCAAAATTCATAGTAGAGTCATATATTGCAGATGACACCCACACCACCTTGAATACAGAATCTACATGACTATACAGACAGTGATAAGAACCCCTAAGTCCCACTGATTTACACATATCTAACATGGGTAGATTACACCCTAATACCACAGCTATAGGCGTCAAGTTGCACAAAGGTTATATTTCCCTCCTTGTTCAATGACCAACTAGGGCATTGGTTACCTGCCAACGTTTCTTAACCGCAGCTCGTGCTCTTGAGACTAACTCACATAAGGGTGCAGGTATTTTAAATTTGCATGCCTTATTTTCTTTGAGTGCACAAAGGAAATATGGAACACCTGATATAAGCCAGTTTTATGAAGTTCACAACAATAAGAAATATTCTCTTTGCGGGTCATTCTAAAGACCTGTTTAACGGGGTAAGGGAGCTGAATTTGAAAACAATTGAATCAAAAGACAGTGCTCAAAGGCAATCCTTTAGGCAAAATGTAGACATCTTTTTTGAGGGGAAACAGAGTGATCTGGCCACAGTTAGGCAGCCGAATTAACAAACTGTTCTTTGGAAGAGAAATGCAAATGCTTCGTTCCATTGCCTCAATGGATGGTATTGCCTTATGGCAGCTTCCAAGTGCCATTGTTTTCTACCAGTTCATGGCAGGTGTTTTGATGCAGACCTACAATACATACAAACGTGAAATACCTCTTTGCAGTCTTTCACAATTGGCTGCATCATGGCGACATCCTGGTTGCTGACCCCCATCGCACTGCTCGTACTCTTGTTCCTCGCATGGCCTTTTTTGAAGGGGGTCTTTCCGCTAGATTGAAGCTCTTTCGTGGGCGACGTTGGCGAAGTGGACAGCACTAATGTTTTCAGGGCTGCTACTTCGGCCTGAAGGACATCAATCTAAACACGTATGAAAGAAAAGGAGAGACCAAATAATTGATTGGAAAGCAAGCAAAAGCTGCTTCTACTACAGTCACTCATTTGTGACAAAATCCTTCATGGAATAAAGTATTTTGCAGCCAAAATGACCTGAAGTAACCAAGGGACCTAGCCCTGGAGACCTAGGATTTCACTCGCCAGTAAGACGCCAGAAGAAAGCTTATCCATTCAGAACTCTGCATTAGCAGACTTCGTATATTTGAATTAGTTTGGGGTTTGCTTTTGGATAATTCGACAAGAACACTCTGGGGCATTTCTGAATATGAGTAACTTGTGCGATGCCTTACTGGCAGAGTTGAAGGTGAAATCTCAGCAATGGGCTAGCTACAGAGGTTAGGGGTCACCAGGTAAGTGGCCTTTAACAGCAACGCTGCATGGCCACAGCTATTAGTGTCATTCTCTGCCCTTTCACCTGCTTGAAAGATCTGTTTTGTTAAAAACCAGGAGAAAGGAAGACACCTGTGTGCCCCAGAGTCACAACATAAAGTCATTTTCACAAAAGCAAGAGAGCAATCGGCTTTATATCCTCTTGCTCAACAGATCTTTCAGTTTACCATTCATGGTCATTCTTGCATTTTCCTCACATTGCCATACAGTGGAAACAGACTAAACATGAAAGTCCACTGGGGAGGAAATTATTCATCTCTAAGTACGCTACAAATGGAGTCCATCACCTCAGCTCACTGTTGAACTAGAAAAACAGAACTCTAGTGACTGAAGGGGCAAGGAATGTCCCAGCTGAAGTCTGTAACATACTGCAGAATAGTTACGAAGGGAAATAATGACACAACTCCAAGTGGGTAGTGTAAATTAGACCTCTGGCAAGAACTAGCTCATATATTTGTTCAATTTGTCGTACAAATATTTCTATAGGTTACATAAATGAGAATCACTGAGGCCAAACAATCACTAAATAGTGCCGGATGGAGACAGAGCTTGACACCACCAGCTCACAATTACTAACGTCATTTTCTACTGGATATCTAATCCCCCTCTGGAAATTACTAAATATATATATATATTACAAAATGTCACAGCATTTTCCTTGTGGCGAAGAATTCAATATACAGTGGAACTTCGGGTTACGTACCGTCCTCCTTACGAACACTTTGGGTAATGAGCTCCACTAACCTGGAAGTAGATGTTCCTTGTTGTGGACTTTGCCCGGGATGCAAGCAGAAGTCGTGTGCCGGTGGCGCGCCAGCAGCAGAAAACCCCATTAGCGAAAGCACACCTCATGTTAAGAACGGTTTCAGGTTAAGAACGGACCTCCAGAATGAATTAAGTTTGTAACCAGAGGTACCACTGTATAAGCTTTCCTCAAGCTAGAGTGACTCAGCCTCCCCATTTGGGGCAGAATTTGCTGATCCAGAGGGCTCTATATGGAAAATACTTTTTCTTTCATATTCTCCCCTTCCCACCCCCATTTACCCCTGAAAGTATTTTTGCCCAACTCCTGTAATTCCCCCCCCCCCTGTTCTTCTTTCACACTCAGCTTGTACTTTGTATTCCTCCTCCCTTCAAGTTTCCCGCCTCCTCTGTTGTCCTTTCACGTTCACTTCTTCCTAACTGCAACAGCTTTCGGCTCTTATCAATTTTCCTTTATATTCCCAATTTTATTTTTATTTTTATTAATAATATTAACCTTTCACCTCACTGTCTAATTGCCTTCAGCATGCCCTCTGGCCCTTTATCCTTAGAAAGGAGACTTTCCTTCCTGTGTCATCCAAAACATCTGTCTCCTGCCTACTTTTACGCAGCACGAGTTGTTGGTACTGGTACTGGGTCCAACCACAAAGCTAAGGTACAACAAGGATGTACAAGGCAGGCTCTGGTACCAAGGCCCACCTGAAACTAGCCCGGAGCCCACTTGTGGGTCCCAACCCACCTTAGTCTGTTTTTACACTTCTAACCTCCTCGCTTGACTCCACTAGTGGGTTTTTTTTTAACACCATGAGTTCAAAGGTCAGTTGGCAACTTGAGGAGGCTGTTTTGTGAGTGAAAAGCTGGGGAAAGGAATGCATACACACAAAAACAAACCCCTCTGGGTCACAGGGATATCATTAACTCACTTTTCCTTGTGCTTCTTTCAGTTGTTTTTCAGCGGTCGCCTGCTTTATGTTTGCTTCCCTCACCATTTTGTGTGCTTCCTACAAGAACAAACATTTGCATGGTATATAAATGCTTTTGCACGGGTTTTCCTGCCACATGAAAACAGTAAGCTATGAAATGTGGCTCTTTTTTGTCTTTAAAAAGAATAGATAGCAGGGATAAGGCTTTGAAGTCACCCAACCGCACAGCTGCTTTTCACGTTGCTTTTGAAAGTCTCAAGTGCACCGACAGGCGAGTCGCCCGTACCTTAAAGATAAGCGATGGAAAGTGCTGGAAACATAATGTTTGAGTCCGAGGTCCAATCAGGAGAGACAGCTCCTTTACGGTTTGATTGCCATTCAAAAGGCAACAATATAGCTGCTATTCCACCCAGGAAACCCGCCATTTATTTGGAGAAGCATGGCTTGGACAATTTTGACTACACAACCACATTTACAGGCATGAGCACACACACCCTGGTGAATCTGCTGTCAGTCACCCCAACTGGTGAAGAAATTTGCTTCATTTTTAGTAGATGAGCTCACAAGAATAAACTACTTCCCATTTTTGAAGGTGGGATGGGGGGAGACATTCAAGTACATCCTGAAATGGCAACTTCGATCCGAAGCGTGTTATCACAGAAAAGTATCCAAACAAACCTCAAAGAGGCTGGCAGTAAGTTCTTCCAATTCCTGTCCGAGTTGGTCGCGCACTTTGGAAAGCCTCTCGCATTCTTCATCTTTCAGTTTCAGCTCCTAAGAAAAAGAAATGGGTGTTGATCTTGAAAGTTATAATTTACAACTTTTCCAACCCTGGGCAGAAGAGAGATGTTTGGACCAAACTAGACACGATACAGCAGCCATGTGCATTTTACTCACGTGTTTGCTTTGTTCAGGTGTAAAAGGGCAGTGGCGTTACATGAAATGGAATACGCAGGCAAGAATGGGAGACTGAGTTCCTTTCCGCTCTTTTCTCCTGACGTGGCTCTCGCACCAGAAGCAAGTTGGGCTGGAGACAAAAGTGCTTGAAGCAATGGGGCATATAAAGGCAAGAGAGGAGAAGCTATCGCTGCCCTTCTGCTCTTGTGCTCTACATTTTCAAAAGAAACAGGGCCCACTGCTTCTTATGGGTTGCCTTGTTGCCCCTTGCTTGTCTTCTGCTGGAACAGAAACCTTGCTCCATACAAGCTCTTCGTGGGAATTGCTACTGGTGCATAGCCAGTAGTTTCACCTTGATTATATGCTTTCAGGCAAAGTAGGAATCACAGCAGAACAACCCTTGCCTCTCCCCCCAAAGACATCAAGAATGAACCAAAATAGAAACAATCCCTTCACCTTTTCATTTGCCAGTGTTAGTAAGTATACAGCACTAGGGGGCAGCCAATATTTAGAAGACATCCATGACAAGCTCACACAGAACAGAAAACAAAGAGTTATATTTCCAGGAGGTTAATAGGATACTTTTGGGATGATGGATAAGATTTGCAAAGGTTTGCAAAGCTCACTCACAAACAACTTGGCAAAATTGCAACGTAGCAAAGGGTTTCGTTTTGAAAGCAAAGTGAGCTGAAAAGGCAGTTTCAAGGCCTGTTCCTTAGGAAGAGCCCAGTTTATATGAATAGGGCTACCCTGGACTAAGCAGCTTGAAGATTGGGACGTGAGAATCTTGGCTTAAAGCAATGCTGACCTGGCCAAAACAAGAAAACAGAAACCATGCAGAAGACACCAATGCCTACACTGTACACAGCATCTCCACAGGCTATGTCATATGTGATTTATATGAGTGAAGGGAAAACCCAAACTTTTCAAACTAAAATCAGTCAACCTAAATTCATTTTATAGATACAGAATTGAAGCCCTGAGATGTACGAATGAAGGGCAATATACACATTTAACATCATCACCATCAGGATACTGAAGTGAAAATAATATTCATTTTAAAAGAGTTTGAATGATTAAGCTTGGCTAAATAAGCATATGTAATTAGCAAGAAAATGGGGGGGGGGGGCTTTTAACAGCACTTTCTTAGAGGTCTGTTAGAAAATAAGAAAGAGTAATGATAGCTTTGCAAAATGCCCATTTGGCTATTCATAACTATGTATTTTAACACTTAAAGTATGCTGTACCTGAAGGATAGTACTGTAAGAACCTGTATAAATCACTGAATTGGCAAATATTTGTAGTTTAAATTGCTTTACTATTCACAGGGCAATGAAACACTCTCCCTTGAACCACTGAAATTCATATTGACATTTTATCTCACAGCCTTTGAGATTCCATCAAACATTGCCCATGCAGCTTGAAGCCAGTCTTCATCATCACAGAGCCATGCCACTGTCATCCACGCACCTTCCACACTCAATTACTGCAATGAACTTTATGGGGTCATATTACACCTATCTTACACCAATCTTACAGCATCTCTGTTACTTACTAGAATGTTTCCAGGCCCTGTTAAAGGTACTTTAACAGGAAGCCTTAAGTGGGTCCAGGTCATGGAAAGTCTTCTATAAGAAGTCCTAACTCTCCCCACCATATACACATGATGTTTTGTTCAGATGCAAGATTAGATTCTGCTAAGAGCAGAGCACATACTGCAATCAACCCAATGAGGCGCTATTCCATATGGCCTTGTTATTTGCCTCCTTTTCAGAGGCAATCAATCACATTTTTATTCTTTTGGAATGTTAGAGTGCAAAACCTCTTGATCAAGACTGAAATTTGAAAATCTGTCTGCTTCTATTTTAAATCTTTTACCCTTGGGGTTCCTTCCAACTGATTTTACAAGTTTTATTTTTATTAAGTGCCTCATGAACAATTTTCAATATACCAATGACGTTAAGAGAATAAATAAAGGAAGTCTGGAAGTTTGCACGAACTCCAAGATTTTCAGGGTGCTGAATTCGGCGCGCAACAGTAAACTGCACTTACACAGAACTGAAAAAACATACCATATACATTAATCTTACCCTCTGAGCTTTAGCAAGTTCCTCTTTTAATCTTTCATAGCCCTTTTCTCTGACTTCCAAAACCGATGGGCTCCGTAGGCGAGACAGACTGTCTGTGCTCAGTCCCAAAACATCATCACTTCCTTCAGAGGAGTCTGTTATGGTTGCTCCCTGCAAAAATTCTCTCTCGGCATTGCTACTGGCCTTTCTGGAATTATCATATTTGGACGAAGCACCTTGGAGTCCCGAGGTAGAACAAGGAATGGTTTCTGTAACATTGATGCTGAAAGAAAAGGGCATAAATATTCTAGCAATGTATACTGCTGCACATAAAGTATTATTATGAAAAAACAAAACACAGACGAACACATACACCAGAAAGCGACTTGCAACAAAGCTTGCTTAGATCATCAGAGAAGATTCTCACAACCAACCTGATACCTGATGCTTCTGCACAATTGAGGTGCCTAGGAGATGAATAAACGGGTTGTGTAGGAAGATCAGAGACGTTCAGGGCACTCGGCTGAATTGGCGTGGAGCACACAGCTGAAGCATGAAGCCGGTAGATGACCGTGGGTGAGGTAGTTTGTTCAGAAGCACTAGATTCATACACTCCTAGAAGATCTGGAGTGGTGGGCGAGGCTAGATTCACTTCGTGAAAACCTTCCAGGGTGTCGTTGGCCATAATAAAAGATTCATCATATGAAGTCCTAAAATGAGAATAATTTTTGAATTATTGCACTACATCAGCTGTATTGCTTGTTTACCTGAGATGACCCTTAGGGAACAGAGAGGCAAACAGTGTGGCCAGATATGGCGACATTGGATGACACCTAAGTCGTACTTAGTAGTTCCACTGAAATAAATCACTTAAGCCATTGGGTGGTACCCAACTAAACAATTCCACTAGTGCAAGCGCTTTTAGCAGCAGAATCCCCTCCCAGCACAACCCCTAAATCTGCTCTAGAGCAGTGTTTCCCATACTCAGGTCTCCAGCTGTTTTTGGACTACAAGTCCCATCATCCCTCACCAATGGTCTTGCTAGCTAGGGATGATGGGAGTTGTAGTCCAAAAAAACAGCTGGAGACCTAATGTATCGGTGTGGGGAATCAGCATGGGGCAATGGCTGAAGCATGCAGCAGGGAAACCCAGCTTCTCATTCCCATTCAGATGTAAAGTCTAATGGTGCCTACCTTTCAAGTGTACTATGATGTTAAGATGTTGCTCTGAGATGCTTAGAAAAAGGAGAGGATAACAACACATATAGGATACCATGGAATGATGGTAGGTTTAAACCAAAAATAGGAGAACCGTTGAATGATAGCTATGAGCTTTCAGATTTTATGCAGGACAAATGGAGAAAGCTCCAACTATGGAAAAGATGTGTTTGCCGCAGGTGTGGGTGGGAGGAAAGAGATTCTGCTGCTTACTAACATGAAGGTAAAAGCTTAATATCTATTTCAGTCATTTAATCCATTTTTTTCCACAAGTATATTGCGGCTTAGCTCTATTCAAAATGTTATTTTTGCTCCTACTGCATACTGCGCGCAGAAGTGGCGTGCAATAAATTGCTACCCTGACAACTGTACTCCAGCTTTGGACTGTCGAAGAAAATAACCCAAGAAACAGCCACACAAAAGAAACACTGTAATTTTCTGTGGAATGCGGCTTCATCTCCCAACTGCCAAACTGTTCTGCCAAGAAACCCCCCACTAAGTCTGCGCAGTAAACAGCGACTTCCTGGTATTTCTACTGGTTTTCTAGAGGCACACACTCTGTCCAGAACTAAATCGCCTCCCATCTCATCTCAAAAATGGTTGCTTTGTAAGGAAGAAGAAAGCCTGAATATACAGCTTGCACAAACTTGCATAATACCTCCTTTTAAAAACGTAGTCTTCTACGGTTGTGCTTAACTAAACGCTCAGTTTCTGTACGACAGTAATACCACTTAAGCCAGGCATCCCCAGCCTTCGGCCCTCCAGATGTTTTGGACTACAGTTCCCATCATCCCTCACCAATGGTCCTGTTAGCTAGGGATCATAGGAGTTGTAGGCCAAAACATCTGGAGGGCTGCAGGCTGGGGATGCCTGACTTAAGCACACAAGGAGAAAAGTGTAGCTACACTTTCAGTTCTTGCCTACAGTGGATACGGTGCTCTCCCTTTTCCTTACAGCCTACATAAATGAGAATTAAAGCTTTTAATGTTCGCAGACACACACTTTTTGTAACCAAGTCTGAACCTCGTGGTTTTCTATATTGCCTACCCAATTTCCATGGATCACAAATCAAATATACAGAACTGATATAAGCTGGAAACTGCAGGACAATTTATCACCCTGAAAGTATGGTTGGCAAGGCAAAACTGCTGCAAACACAACAGCTCAAAAATCACTGTGTTTCTGCAAGTATCGTGCATGTTGTTGTTTAGAGGGAAATATTCAAAAGACTTCTCCATCTCATAATAAATATTCAGTTCATTCCTCTGTCATGAATGGTATGAACCTTGCTGTCATGTAGGGACAGCAAATGTGGGTCCCTCCAGATGTTGCAGAACTCCAACATCCATCACCCCTACCATTGGTAATGCTGGCTGGGGCTGGTGAAATATAAACCAACAACATCTGTTGTTGGCTAGCCAAGTTGGCTAACCCTGCTGGAATGAATGAATGAATGAATCTTTATTTGCACCAGCCATCAGCCATAGCAATAAAACAACAATGCGATATACAAAGAATAGCAATAAAAAGTCAATTATATAAAATACATTTTATGGTTTTGAATCAATAGTCAAATAGTGGATCTTATTCTGATTCCCCCAGCTAAAAACCTTGCAAACTTTGCTGTCACCTGCTCATCTTGATCTGCCAAGAGAAAGGACACTGTGGCAGTTGTTGGGCGACCGGGAATGGACAATAAAAGAGGGGTGATAATCTCATTCCTCAAGTCTTTATAAAGAGTGCAAGCCAGAAGGGCATGCGCCACTGATTCGGTACTGCCATCTCCACAGGGACATAAGCGTTTTTCGTGTGGAATCTGTTGGAATCATCCCTCAAGTACAGCCGAGGGCAATATATTCAATCTTGCGAGAGTATATATTTTATATGTCTATATTTTAGAATTGCTAGGTTATGCAGATAGGGTGCCAGAGATTCGAAATGGGAAGTTGTAATCAAATCAGTAGTGTGGGTCAGAAAAATTTTCCGTGCTTTTATTTCCCCAAAAATACATAGATAGATAGAAGATAGATAGATATTCATTTCATAAGCTCATTAGTAGCAATGACTGGATGACAATTACAAATATGGTCTTTGGGAGGTTTGGCATTATCAAAAGCTTTGTTTATTAAATATAAGTGAAACAAACATTCTAAGTTAGATCATTCCCTAGGGCAGAGCTTTCCACACTTTTCAGGTTGGTGAAACCCTTTTTAGACATACATCACTTTGTGACACAGTAATTCAGTTTGACTTAGCAAACCACAGAGGTTAAACTAACCCCTTTCCGGCCCCAGGAGGAGAGCAGGGAGTGTTTGTGTGACACACCTACACAGGGCAGCCGACACACTAACGTGTCGCGACACACAGCTCGGAAAGCTCTGTTCTAGGGCATCTGAACATTTTCCAAAGCAAAGCACCCCAATTTGGATAGGAAGATTTTCCAGAATTATTTTCAGAATGTCCGCAGCTAACCAGAAGACATAACTTGACCATACCGTGCCTTTCTTCAATACTCAATATTTACAATAGAATCTGATGTACTTTGACTCAGTGTGTTTGACCAGGCTTAACCCCTAAAAATCGTCTTACGAACATCTTTAAAAATAACAACTGTATAAAAATCATGAGGGTCAAAGCTTCCCAAGGCACTGCATTGCTAAAGCTTTGTTTTATACAGTCAGTAATCCAAACCCCCAAGGGAGCTGGTTGTTACCTGATGCAACTCCTGAACTCCCTTCCCCCACCAAGCACATCTCGAGGCTTGAGGATTTTTAGCAAGACAGGCAGCTGCATTCAAACAAAGGATTTGGAATGCACGTAATTGACACTGAAGAGGATGTAAACAAATTACAGTAAATAATTTAATGTTTCTAGAGACAACAATGCACAAAAACCTCTATTCGTATTTTACAGCTAAGCATTATCTTAGAATTCAACTGTTAGCAAAAAGAACGTGAGGGCTAGCCGGCGAAAAGAGGGCGAGCCCCCTCTGCGTCGGGCCTAAATAGGGCAGGTCACGCACACACACCCCCAGCCAGCCGATTGGCTGGCTGGGGGGGCAGACACGGCCGGGATTCCCCTGCTCTCGCGGGGGCTGAAACCAGCCCCCGCTCACATGGGGGGGGCGTGAAGCCCGCAACCCCGCCTCCTGGGCAGGCCGGAAGTGGCTTACTCCAGAAACTATTGTAGCAGGATGGTTCAAGTAGTGCAGATATAGCTCAATTCCAGGAACAGGCATCTTAAGATATTCATTTTACCTCCAGAAGCAAAAATGAAAAAAGCAGCATGCTATCATTAAGAGCAATGACAAACCTAGACAGCATGCCTTGCCGACAAAGGTCTGTATAGTTAAAGCTATGGTTTTCCCAGTAGTGATGTATGGAAGTGAGAGCTAGACCATAAAGAAGGTTGATCGCCAAAGAATTGATGCTTTTGAATTATGGTGCTGGAGGAGACTCTTGAGAGTCCCATGGATTGCAAGAAGATCAAACCTCTCCATTCTTAAGGAAACCCTGAGTGCTCACTAGAAGGACAGATCCTGAAGCTGAGGCTCCAATACTTTGACCACCTCATGAGAAGAGAAGACTCCCTGGAAAAGACCCTGATGCTGGGAAAGATTGAGGGCACAAGGAGAAGGGGACGATAGAGGACGAGATGGTTGGACAGTGTTCTCGAAGCTACTAGCATGAGTTTGACCAAACTGCAGGAGGCAGTGGAAGACAGGAGTGCCTGGCGTGCTCTGGTCCATGGGGTCACGAAGAGTCAGACACGACTAAACGACTAAACAACAACAAAAAATGGGTAACAAAAAATGGACACTTTTGATCACCTCCTCATAGTCATGCCAGAGACAGATAAGGGAGGGGGAGCATGCAAGCCCCCAAGTCTTGTTCCTGCCATGATCAACTATGGTTGAGCATGACTTCCCAACTGGCCAATTTACACACAATTTGATCCTAGCATTCGGCATTGCTCTAGTATGGAAGTGTCCTTGTCTTCATTGTGAAAAGATGAATTAGTCAAGTACAAATGAGAGTAGCAACAAACTCCTGCTCAGTCAAGTAACGCCCTCTTCCAGGATACTCCAATCCATTCAATGCCACCCCCTTTTCCATTTGTACCTTTCAAGTCCACTCAGCATGCTCAGCTTTAGCCAGGCTGGGTTTTTTTGGGTGGGGGGGCAGCTCTTAGGCTATTTCTTCTCAAATATGTTCTGTACTTCGGGGAACCAAGCCAATCATTCTCTCTTGCTTCAGTGACCTCATTTTGGCTAAGATCCTGTCAGCACTCACCAGCCAAACCAGCTATTAGAGGGAGTGAGTTACACTTTCAGGTAACAAAGAAATGAATACAAGAACCAGTTTTGTGCTCATTCGGATGTAAAACAGACAAAACAACTTTGTGTTCTTACCAAGCATTGCATGGTGTTGGAAACGCCAATTTCAGAAGTAAAAAGGACCTTAGAACTTCTATAGAGATAGTTATGCCATGTTTTGTCACCATTAAAAAGGTAAAGGTACCCCTGCCCGTACGGGCCAGTCTTGACAGACTCTAGGGTTGTGCGCCCATCTCACTCAAGAGGCCGGGGGCCAGCGCTGTCCGGAGACACTTCCGGGTCACGTGGCCAGCGTGACAAAGCTGCATCTGGCGAGCCAGCGCAGCACACGGAAACGCCGTTTACCTTCCCGCCAGTAAGCGGTCCCTATTTATCTACTTGCACCCGGAGGTGCTTTCGAACTGCTAGGTTGGCAGGCGCTGGGACCGAGCATCGGGAGCGCACCCCGCCGCGGGGATTCGAACCGCCGACCTTTCGATCGGCAAGCCCTAGGCGCTGAGGCTTTTACCCACAGCGCCACCCATTTTATGTAAATTACTGCCAGAGTAGTTCTACGCTCTCAAAGAAAAGCCAGCTTAAGCCTCATGTGTAAAGACAATCTAAGAAACAAGGAAGTTCCAATATTTAAATCTCTAGTGAAACAGTGACGGAAAGTTGTAAAAACACTTTAAAAAACAAACCACCATTTAAAGCTTATTTATGTTTTAGTTCTATAAACAGGGTGAAAGTGATATGGTTGAATCAGCACTCAAGGCTTGCTTACACAATGCATTAGCCTCTGAGGAGACCTTAAAACATGTTTCGGTGTCACATGTGTCAAAAGTTGCAAGCTAACTAAAGGAAAGAGGCTTTGAATACAAAAGGCTTTGGACTGGCCTCTGTACAATTTCTGGGTAAGTGGCTAATAAATTATATTATGGACTTTAGCTTGGTAAGCTCCAGACATTGGAGTCATGGACACAGTTCTCCAAAGATAACACCACACAACACACAAGCACAGGGTCAATCCACATTTTCTGAAAGCACATGTGACACAGAGCTAATTAAGAGGGTACAGTGGTACCTCAGGTTAAGTACTTAATTCGTTCCAGAGGTCCGTACTTAACCTGAAACTGTTCTTAACCTGAAGCACCACTTTAGCTAATGGGGCCTCCTGCTGCCGCCGCGCCGCCAGAGCCCGATTTCTGTTCTCATCCTGAAGCAAAGTTCTTAACCTGAAGCACTATTTCTGGGTTAGTGGAGTCTGTAACCTGAAGTGTATGTAACCTGAAGCGTATGTAACCTGAGGTACCACTGTACTTCAGTAAGGTATGAGATAGAAACTCTGTTCAGTTTCCCAGCTACATCCTAAAGTCATAAAACTTACAAAGTTTTAAGTTCTTAAAATATAAATCATTTTAAACATGCATAATAGAAAGAGTCTATGACCACATCATACCTTACATAATATATTCATTGGAATTTTAATGTAGATAATGACCATTTCAGGTACCATTTCAGTTTTCCAGTCCATTAGAATGCTAACTTACATATCAGAAATGAGTGTATCAAAAATAGGAAGGGAAACAGATTTTAAAATATTTTTTTAAAAACATAATCTTGCCATTCTTTCCAGTAATGGTCTTCCCTTCAGGAGAAGACATCAGCACTCAGTGCCCATGGGCAGCTGTCGAGACCCCAAATCCCTGGCAAGGTCCAGTGCTAATGTCTGTCTAGCCCCCCACTTTAGGTTTCCCCCCACCTCACTTAGTGCTCTGCTCGGCACTGGCTGGCTGTTCTAGGTGCCACACAATTTCCCACAATTCCCCCAATGAAGTGGCACTCTGGGGCATTAAAGGAAATTTAAATAGTGCCCACCCAGGGCTGCAACTGACTGCTGCTAAAGTTGGGTAAGCCAAGGCCAAGAGAGATGAGGATTCACCGGGAAGGCCCTTTCTCCAGAGAAGCCACAGAACCTGCACATCTTCCAACTTTCTGCCCACCACCAGATTTATAAGGATTTGTGCTTTTCCTGTATGTGTAGGACAACAGACTGAGAGGTTCCTCGATTCACTTACACAACAACATTGAAGGGCAAGCTAACTCAAGATATTGCACATTTATATAGTAAAGGTAAAGGTACCCCTGCCCGTACGGGCCAGTCTTGACAGACTCTAGGGTTGTGCGCCCATCTCACTTAAGAGGCCAGGGGCCAGCGCTGTCCGAAGACACTTCCGGGTCACGTGGCCAGCGTGACAAAGCTGCATCTGGCGAGCCAGCGCAGCACACGGAAACGCTGTTTACCTTCCCGCTAGTAAGCGGTCCCTATTTATCTACTTGCACCCGGGGGTGCTTTCGAACTGCTACGTTGGCAGGCGCTGGGACCGAGCAACGGGAGCGCACCCCGCCACGGGGATTCGAACCGCTGACCTTTCGATCGGCAAGCCCTAGGAGCTGAGGCTATTTTACCCACAGCGCCACCTGCGTCCCTTGCACATTTATATATGAAGGATTAATTCTCCGCCAAGTACACAGCATGAACTGATAAACACATGTGACTCGCCAGCAGGCTTTTGCAATTTAGGGCTATTTTTGGCATTTTGAGATTCACAGACGTCTTACACCCACTCTGTGTAGCTGCCCACAAATGCAGAATGCCACATTTAGATTCGGCCTCTGCATGAAAACCCTTAATGAACAGCCTGCAAGACAACCTCATTTATCCCAATCAAGCAAGACATAATCAAATCAGTAGACTTTAAAAAAAAAAAAAGAAAAATGTCGGAGGCAAGGGAATAGCTACATCTTTGATGAGGATTCTGGAAGTTTCCCCAGATTCCTGCCATCACTACCTTTGCAACCAATCACCAGAGACTACCTTCATCAACAATAACAACATAAGACAGAAAGCTGCTTTGTGACTTCTCTTGCTGTTTACTATGAGATTCTTTCCTTTAAATAAAAAATAATCTAGTTTCAACTGCAGATTTGCTCCAGGTTACTACATATTTTAAGAAACATTGTATAATACAAGTGAGCATTTTAATTTAAAAAAAAAAGAGAACTGTTTGAGTGGAAATTTATATGCATTACTAGTGAATTTGCATTAATCCCAATTCAGTGTTCTTCCATTAAGGAATGAGGTTTCTGGATAGAAGTACAAATGTTAACTGTTGGTTTACTATGTTGCTGAGCTGGTTAAAGATCCTAAGCTTAGAGCTTTACCTATCTTAAATTCCAAAGAATGTGTCTTTCGTTAAATACTTTAAATGTAATCTTCCTAGCAAAATTCTTTCAATCTTTGCCATCTCTGCACAACACAAAGCTATGGGTATTTTTTACTCTGACCAAAGAACGCGACTCCCTTGAGTTAATGTTTATTTGGCAGGAAATGTTCCACTTCTTCTGCTACTCTTATCCTCTACACTTTTAGTGTTAAATCTCAAAGTTTCCATTAAAGCCAAACATTTAAAGAGAAAGTGGTATAGCAGTTAGAATGTTGGACTAGAACTTTGGAAAATCTATACCCAGCTGTGAAGTTAACTGGACAATCTTGGGCCAGGTTCTCAGCCTATCCTGCCACACAAGGTTGTTGTGAGGAGAAGCTTCAGCACTCTTGAGGCAAGAGGGACATCGGTGTGATAATAAAATAAATCTCCTGCACCTCTGTATTAGGCAAAAAGCAGCAAGACTGTATAGAATTAAACCCTACATGAAGAGGCCATTATTCAGTGATAGATGCTATGTTTTGCATGCAGAAAGTTGTGGATTCAGTCCATGAGACAGTCTGATAAAAGTTCTCTGGTAGAAGGTGGCTAGCAGAGACACTGGAGAGATGCTATCAGTCAGAGTAGATAGTAAAAAAAGTTAAAGGACCGCTGGACGGTTAAGTCCAGTCAAAGGCGACTCTGGGGTTGCAGCGCTCATCTCACTTTCAGGCCGAGGGAGCCGGCATTTGTCCACAGACAGCTTTCCAGGTCATGTGGCCAGCATGACTAAACTGCTTCTGGCGCAACGGAACACCGTGACGGAAACCAGAGCGCATGGAAACGCCATTTACCTTCCTGCCACAGCAGTACCTATTTATCTACTTGCACTGGTATGCTTTCGAACTGCTAGGTTGGCAGGAGCAGGGACCGAGCAACAGGAGCTCACCCCGTCATGGGGATTCAAACCGCCAACCTTCTGATCAGCAAGCCCAAGAGGCTCAGTGGTTTACAAATGGCAGTTTGTGTATTCAATAGTAGGTTTGTGAGATTATTATGAAGGATGACTTGCTTGTTTCTTTTCCTAGTATCATGGATATGTAAACACTACAAACATGTATTTGGTGCATGTTACAAATCAAGTTGCTCAGCGGCTCTGCTAGGTCACTGAGCCACTTCTCGATAAGCACCTAATCCACTGAGCCAATGGCTCAGCGGGGCTATATCACTAACTAAGAACAACTTGCTGGATGACATGAAACAGGCAGTGCAATGAACCAAGGTGATCTTGGAAACAGAGTGAGGGCTAACGGAAGTGCAGGACTTACCGTATTTTTTGCACCATAACACTCACTTTTTTCTTCCTAGAAAGTAAGGGGAAATGTCTGTGCGTGTTATGGAGGGAATGCCTACGGGTGGCATGCCTACGGATTTTCCTCCTCTAAAAACTACGTGCGTGTTATGGTCGGGTGCGTGTTATAGAGCGAAAAATACGGTATATCAGGCAAGCAAAACACAACTTTGTGGCTGCATAATGTTACCTACTAACTCAAACCCTAAGGCCATAAATACTGTTAAATCAATTAGGCCCAAACTCCAAATGACAGCTATAATGTCCCCTCCCCCTTTTTCCAGATTACAGTCATACCTCGGGTTACAGACACTTCAGGTTGCGCATTTTCGGGTTGTGCACTGCACCGAACCTGGAAGTAGTGGAACGGGTTACTTCCGGGTTTCGGTGCTTTGCGCATGCGCAAAAGCGTCGAATTGCGACCTGCGTGTGCGCAGACGCGGTGCTGCGCTGCAGGTTGTGAACGCTGTGGGTTGCAAACATGCCTCCCACACGGATCACATTCGCAACCCGAGCATCCACAGTATTACATTGCCCCCTAAATCTCTCTTCCTCCCCAATCATTATCAGCTGCTCAGTCTGACTAGTGGTACTGCTCCTGAGACCAACCAGTTCTCAGACAGTGTGAAGAACTGCTGCTGCAGGTAAACAAATGAGACAGTAGCCTATGTATCCAAGGAGCATGGCAACCAGTGAGAAACAGCAGTTGACAGAGAATGTGCATGGCAATGAGGCTATGAATCAGGACTAGATTCCTAGGCAAGCTAGGGGTAATACTGTTTACTACTTGCATTGGGCAAATTAAATTTGCATACCTGTGCCCATAGCAATCTGTGCAGAGTACAAGGCTACTTTTCAATGCGCACTATTAGAATATCCATTAACTTGCTTCTAGGTCATTTTAAAAATCTTCAAAATATATTTGTTTTCAGGGTGCTATGGAGATGTCATGATACTCAAAATATGTTTTGCTCTAACGAAAATGACAATTCTAAGGTACACTTGAATATTCTCCACTAAATATGGCCCTTCTAAAATGAGATTTGAGTATTAAGTGTCAGCTGCAAGTTACATGGACATTAGTTATTTATTAAAAGCATAATGACTAGGATAAATTATTTATCCCTCTTTATTCTCAAGGTAATGTTAACCTAGCGTAACAGACCTCTAGCACTACTAAATGGCCTTGGGGGGTGGAATAGACAAAGGACTTAAGGGGGGGAGGGGACAGATGATGTGACCATGCACAGAAAACAAGAAACATATATAAACTGCCAGAAACATAAAAAAGCACACAATTTTGTTTTAATTTCTGCATACCAACCCCCTTGTTTCATGTATAATAGATTAAACTTATACAGTAATGACATTCATATGCATGCATTATCAACCTTTCATCTATGTTAGAAGCAATTTTCAAAGAACCATACATTATTTCTTTTTTTCTTTTTAATGCCCTAGCATTTATGAACCAAGCAGACAAGGAAGAACTTGTACAAATGAGAGACACAAGACCTATCAAAATAGAAGTTGCTTTCACAACTTTTTCAAACCAAACACTGCTTCAGAAAATAGTTGTTATGTTCCCCACAAGCCACCATCCAGAACTTTTAACATTAACTGTGAAGGAACAGAGACTCCATTTATCCTTCCTTCAACTTAACCTCAATTTCATAATACTGTTACCTTAAATCTGTAGTACTTACAGTATTGGTAATCTCCAGTTACAAGGTATTAGCATGCTATCGAAAGTAGGTCTCCTATTGATAAATTGTTCTAGACATCACAATGGACACTTTAATTTTAAGAACAACGGACACATTCTGCTTTACATCCAGCAGAACTGTCAAGTTCGTATCAAAACTTTAAAGATGATGTTTTAATGAAAAACCGACAATGTTTATCTCTAGGAACAAAGTTTTACTGTCAACTCTTCATGAAGAGTAATTCCAATCTGTTCTCCATGTTGATTTTTAAAGAAATAGTTACCAGCACCTTCCCATTCCCTTCATGAAATTTGCCTCTTAAATTCATTTGACTTCGTTTCTTATGCAAAGCCTTCTTTAACATCCTCCCAAATTCTAGTCCCCCTTCAGTCAAGATCAAGTTCAGAATAAGTTGTGCTAATTAAACTTGCATATATTGCCCTTGTATAATTTATTCTGCTTTCAAGATGGAATATAGGGGAAGACAGCTGGGAACAGCATTAAATTATGTAGCCGGCAGAGCCGGGGAAGCAGGGCATAGAAACAACAAATGCTCTTGGAGAATACAGCAGACGACTGGCTGGCCAGACATCATTATGGCTGCCACAGGGTTGCAAACATTACTCTGCACGTTTGCAGGCTTTCCAACTTGCAAGGGCTGGCTTTCTGAAAAACAACAGAAAGACTGACAGTGCAAAATGTGGCCGTCTGAAGATGGCCGGGCCACAGGCGCTGAGTGCTGGGAACCTCATAGGGTGTTTAGAATGAATGCAAAGTCACTTAAAAGAGTGTCAAGGGTTTAAAAGCCATAGATCCTGGGTGTCCAACCCTCTCTTAAGAAACACCGTTAAATGCAGTGCTATCTAGGGAGCTGCATCAGGTTACCCCCCCCCTCCATCAAATACTATCTTCATTCACCCCTTCTCGCATCTAAACTGGTGCCATCGGTATAGGGTTGTTAGACACCCTCCTTGATGAATGCACTAAGGTGGGGGAGGAGAGAAAGAGCCGCTCCTGAGCATATTTGGGCAAGGTGACTCCGTCGAGTTTGAGGAACGGCCACCCAGATGGGCTTGGAAGTGATCTTGGAGGCGCACCCCGGGTGGAAAGAGGGGTGCAGAAGGGCACCTCTCCTCCATGGGTGCCTAGCAAAACACAGCAGGGACGGAGGCGGCGGCGGGGAAGGGAAGGGCCTCTCCTCCAGGCGTCCCGGCTGCTCGGGAGCTGCGTGTTTCGGGCGCTCCGCGGAGTCGCTGGCCGGGGAGAGGAGGAGCCCCCGACGGGGTGGGAGGCGAGAAGGTGCCACAGGTGGGGCTAGGGCGCACCGGAGAGCCAGAGTTGCAGAGAAGGACAGAAAAGGCTTACCTGCCAAGCCGAGTGAGACGCTTCCCTGCCAAAGGCGGCGGCGGCGGCGGCTCCCTGCGCTGCTCCTTCTTCCTTCGGCGGCTGCAGCCAGTCTATGATAACAAGAGGGCAAGCGGAGAGGCGGGGAGCCGCCGCGCATGCGCCCAAGGGGACGCGGCGCCCTCGGGCCGGGCGGAACTCCAGTAATCAGATGCCAGGTAAGAAGCAGCGGCCCGCTGGGTAGGAGGAGGAGGAGGTCCAGGTAGGCGGCGCCAGAGGGCCCCGCGGGCTCCCCCTGGAGGCTGCGTCCCGTCACTTCAACGCCTGTCCGGGCCCCAATCATGGGGAAGAAGAAGAGAGGCGTACAAGAGGGTGCAGAAACTCTGCAAACCCTTTGCACTCAGCCGGGCAGATTGTAAATTGTTGTAGCTTAAGCGGTCTGGTTTCTAGCACTTATAAAGGGATACGTGGAGTGGTCTGGGCTCCTCTTGCCTCGTAGCCCCCTGAAATTTGAGCATTGATCAGGAAGCAAGCGCTGACTAACTGCAACAAATCCTTTGGAGGGGTTGTCAGGATTACACCGGTATTGTTTCGACGTAGTTCGTTGACAGCCTTAATAATGCAGAAACGCCACGACCAGTTTGTGTGTTTGGCAACCCAGGAAATCAGTGCTCGTTTGTAACATCTGTTTATGATAGATTTACTCTTTATTACATAGAACGCTTTCAAATATATGTATATCACTGTAGTAAACCCCCTATTCTGTTCTATTATTTTTTTAATTCAATAAAGTTGTGCTATTTTATTATGAAAGTTAATTAAAGCTGTGTTTTAACCAGGGTACGCTGAGAACTTAAAACTGTTAGTTTTGCAAAGCAGTATATGCTAACCTTGAAAGATAACAGTGCAGCCAAGACCCAGAAATTCTTGGAGCCAAGAAGTATGTTAGCAACTGCTTAGAAGGAAATGCTACTTTTAATTAAAAGTGGAGTTTTTTGTGTGTGAATGGTTTTCCTTGTCAAGGCTGAAGCTGGGGTGCAATCAAGGGGTGAAGATCAAGCTATACCTTTTAATTCTGAAATGTAAAATTCATTTTTTTAAAAATGTATTTTTATTTGTCTTATTTCTATCAACTGCCCAATTACACAGTCCTCTGCATCCTCATAATATACTAAAACCGGTGGCGTAGCGTGGGGGGTGCAGGGGGGGCCGGCCACACCGGGCGCAACATCTGGGGTTAGGGCAAATCCATGGGTTAGGGGGCGCAAATTACTTGCCTTGCCCCGGGTGCTGACAACCCACGCTACGCCACTGGCTACAGACACAATATGAAATATATCATTTCCCCCTGGTTTCTGTCTCTTCTGTTTCCATTGTTTTATTGTTTGCTTCTTGATTTAATGAATTTGGTATTGCTTTGTGTCATTGTTTTATATTAAGATACAATAAAGCCATCAATGAGTTGACATTTCGTCTATAAAAGTGGGATATAAATTTTAATGTAAATCATAAGATTTTTTTTTAAGTATATTGAAGACCATGCCTAGCAGAAGGAGCAAATCCTTTGCATGCTTATTCAGAAGCAAGCCCGATTGAGTACTCATTTATTTAATCATTCAATTGATTTATTAGCCACCATATAACAGAAGGTCTGTGGGTGGCCTGCGAAGGAAAACAATAATTTTAAAAATCACATTAGGTCTAGTAGGCAGAGAAATACACAAGCAGGATAAAACATTGTTTTTATATGCAACAACTGCGGAAGGAATGTTACTAGCCCAAAGATGGAAGCAAGAAGATTTACCAACGAAAGAAGAGTGGCAGATGAAATTAATGGACTATGCAGAATTGGCAAAACTGACGGGAAGAATTTGGAACCAGCAGGATCAGGTTTTTCAGAAAGACTGGAATAAATTTATGTTATATTTGAAAGACAACTGTAAACAGTTAACATCGCTATCAGGGTTATAGGAAGTTTTGTAAGGAGAAATTAATCACATTACTTATTGTAGTTAAGTAATTATATAAGGATAAGATTTAGCAGGAATAAGAAAATGCAATATATAGAGATTTGATTTGAAAACCATCAGTCGGGTAGGAGGGAAATCAGGCTCTTGGAGCCAGATGTTCTACTTTTGTAAAAAGGTTGATATGATGTCATGCAAGAAAGTAATCGTAAAAACCAATAATTTTTTTTAAAAAAAAATAAAAATCACAGTTCTGTGAAAGACAGTTTAAATGCCGCAAAAGTACAGCTTTAAAATCAGATAGCTTTAAAGTCAAATAGATCACTTAGAACAAGCAAATAAAACACCACAGCATCATAACAATTAAAGTAGAGAGCAAAGAAGTAAAACCTATCAGAGAACTAAATCACAACATAATAAAAATTTAAGCGGTGTTAGAAAATAAAGAGAAATTTACATGGCACTGAAAGGACATTAGTGCATTCAGAATTGCAGACTAGAGCTTCCTTTGAGGTAAGACTTCATTTAGCAATCAACCCAAGATAGAAAAACTCCCTTATTCTCAAGACTTGTTAAAACTCAAATATTGCTGTGGCTGTGTTTATTTATATTTGCGTGCTATCAGTATGAGAGTAGTATAATTCTTGGAAATTTACAGTTCAATCCTGTGTATATTTACTCAGAAATAATAAACTCTACTAAGGTACCGGTATATGGTGCAGATTCTCTAAAAGTCAGTTTTAAGATTGTAGTTTGAATGTTCGCAGCATACCTGAAGTACTGCAGTGTCAACGAACTACTGGAATAAGTGGTTGATAACAATGTCTGGATAGGATCCTAAACACATATACATCTAAGTAAATCCTCTCCCCATTTGCTCACACATTTCGGGCAGGCTTTTGTTCTGTCTGGAAAGGGAAATGGCTGCTCTTCGCAGCCAGTGTTTTCCTAGACACTGCCAAGAACTGAGCAAGCAGCTGGTGCCCCTGAGCAAAAAGGCCATGGCCCCAATCCAGCAGAGGATCGGGGTACCTACTGCTGCACTCACTGAATACCCATTAGCATCTAAAATGTTAGCAGTGCTAGCAGTTGTAAAAGTGCTGATCTCTTGATGGCTGGCAAAGATGGAGCGTCTCGATTCCCTATTCTTCCCTCCTAACAGCTACTGTCAGTGCAGAGTGGAGATGTGCAAATTCATTCTAGGTACTAAACAAGGCAGGTTTGGAGAACTTGTTGCCCTCCAAATGCTGCTGGATTTCAATGCCCATCAGCATAGACGGTGACCATGGATAATGGGAGTTGTAGTCCAATAAGAACTGGAGGACCATAGGTTCTCCACCCCTGAGTGCAAGGTACAATTGTCCCCTCTATAGCAGTCCTTTGTACACAGCCAATCTACACACACGAGATCACTCACACAGACTGAAGTGCCCGAGTACAGTGGTACCTCGGGTTACATACGCTTTAGGTTACAGACTCCGCTAACCCAAAAATAGTGCTTCAGGTTAAGAACTTTGCTTCAGGATGAGAACAGAAATCCTGCTCCGGCGGCGCAGCAGCAGCAGGAGGCCCCATTAGCTAAAGTGGTGCTTCAGGTTAAGAACGGTTTCAGGTTAAGAACGGACCTCCGGAACGAATTAGGTACTTAACCCGAGGTACCACTGTACAGTCGTACCTTGGTTTTCGAACAGCTTCGTTCTCAAACATTTTGGCTACCGAACACCACAAACCTGGAAGTGAGTGCTCAGGTTTGCAAACTATTTTTAGAAGCCGAATGTCCGATAGGGCTTCCGCGGCTTCTGATTGGCTGCAGGAGCTTCCTGCAGCCAATCAGAAGTCACGCTTTGGTTTCCAAACGTTTTGGAAGTTAAACGAACTTCCGGAACACATTCTATTCGACTTCCAAGGTATGACTGTACAAAGATTCTTACTTGGGATGGAGGTGAAATTCAGTTTTGTTTGTATGGTCAATGAGAAACGATCTGTTTCGCACTTCTTGAACCAACACTCAGACTGAAACCCAGCTACCCTTTGAAATTCACACTTGATGCAGTTCTGCCCCCAACAACATGTACAAAAATGCATGAACACGGAGAAAGTGAATATGGAGAAAGAAATGCATGTATTAGTGAAACTACTATACAAATATGCATATATTAAAGGAAATTGCCTGTAACGTGTTTAGGTGCATACAAAAATTTTCTCATCAGGAGACATACACACTGAAATGCTGGTGAATTTTCATTAAGTTTTGGGGTTTTTTAATTGGATAGTACTGCAAAAATGTGGAGAACTGAATCTAAGAGTAGGAAAATAAGAAACGGGGCAAATTGGCAGATTCATCCATCCCTAGTTCTTGCTGGTGGCCTATATGTTTATTAAGTGGAAAACCTGAATGAACTACTGAATTGATGTATCAGAATAAACTACGGTATCTCTGAGTACTGGAAAAATAGTCAAGAACAATGTCACTAGCAAAGCCTAAAAAACTCGGTCAATAATGCAACCATTTCATCACATGTCAGACTTAAGTCCTGATTCATTCATCTCGCATATTTACCATGTCATATTATTTATGTTAACTAATTCTACTCTGCATTCCAGACATTGGTCCCTTCAAGCCCCAAATAAATTCCCTGAGCCACTACTTCTCACTACGTAGTTCCATTCGTTTCCAAGGAATGAACAAGCCTCCTGCCCCACCAGTCAGACCCCTAACCTTCCTCATCTTGTAGGCTTTGGAGGAGAGAAAAAATGCATCACAGAATTCCTAATTCTTCCACCAGGAACCCTGGGCCACCAAAACAAAGCATATTCACATCATGAATCAGGTTACAGAAAACACACGCACAAATGACATGTTCAATGTGCATAATTTATTCTAATTGACTTTTTTGGGGTTGTTTTTGTTTTTTGTTTTTGCTATTTTCTGTTAACAGGATTTAGGATTTTTTTAAAGCCCAGAATCCCAGACCTCACACATCTTCCTATTATACAGTCTTCAGATTAATCACATTATTTTTGTAATGTATTTTCTCCTGATCTCAGCAAGTACTGGAGACAGGCACAGACAGATTGCCTTCAGAAAAAATAAAGCAGGCAAAGCAATACCTATTTATTGATCCAATTCCCCTTCACCAAATTGCACAAGTTTTTGAACTTTGCAGAGCAGTTAAGGGTTGCAACCCCAAAAAAGGGGGGGTCTCGTTTGTTTTTGACGCGGGTTGCTCTGTAGCACTTTTTTAAAAAGCAGGCTCCTGTTTTTTGAAGTGGTTCTTTACTTCTTCTGCACTAGGCAGATGGCAGAAAGAGGGGGGGGGGCAGGAATCCAAGCTGAAAAAACATCATGGCAAATCATGCCCACGGCTGGTTCTGCATTCAGACCAAAGGGGGTCCTCCTTTGGATAACAAGTGGAGTGATAATTATAGATTAGAAAAGAGCCAGATCAGCAGCTGCTGCTGCTGCTTGCGTTTGTTCCCTGTTGTAGCTGACAGCAGTAGAGAACTTGGCAAAAACAGGCTTCCAGAAGTGGAAAGACACGTTAACCCCTGTGCTTGTCAGTCCGCTATGGTGAGGACTCCAGGGAGCAATTAAAGCCCTGATAGGCTGTGTGCCTAAGGTGGAGAGGGAAACAAAGTGACCTGAACGCTCCCACGCTTGGGGAGCGCAGAAGGCCTCAGATCATCATCTCCGTGTTTGAGTGATCTCATCAGGAGAGCAGGTTAGTCGATTTTTATTTTGATATCCCTCCGTGCTTGCGTTAACCTAAGTTAACACTTGAACAAATATTTTGGGGGGGAATTTTTAAACATGCAGCAAAGCCCCATTTACCTCGACCAGTCATGCTATAGCCTTTCTGTGCCTGCATGTGATTGACGTTCTTACGGTGTTTTATTTACACTTGCAATTCTAGGATACACAGTTACTGTACTACACACACAAAACCCACAGCAGTTATTTATAGTTGCATTAAAAGTACTGACTGTAGAGGCATTCGGTGGTTGCTTTTCACGATGGGGAGATTATTGTCTGCCTGTGATTATTTAATACTTTTTTTTAAAAGCTTGCGTGATCAATTTATATGAGCTCGCTTCTTGGGAGGGTGTCATGGAAGGGCCTCAAAGGGGAAATGATGAATAGAGGTGGAATTAATACTCCTTTCCAATATGAGTTTTAAAAATCTATTATTATTATTTTATTATTTTTTTGAAAAGTTTGAGTTATAAATTGAATAAATAATATGGTTTGGAGGCTAATGTACAATCCCATTATCCATTATGTGTGGCTAATAAAACCATGCAAGTCTGCATGCAAGTAAATCCCCTTGAATTTCGTGGGGCTTGCTCCCAGGTTAAGTGTTTAGGGGATTACAGCCTAAATTCCACCATTTTCAGTAAAGCCAGACTGAAGCTCATGTCTTTGTTAGGTGGTTTCTTAAACACGGCCAATGCATACTGCCAATAGCATTGCAACTACTGCCTTTTGCTACTTTAGATCCCAACTGGCTTAATCAGTGCTTTGAAAATGTTTCCGCTAGAGATTCCACTAATGCAGGCAGGTCCAACAGGTAGATCGTGGACGTCTGCGGTACACCACTGGACTGGCTCACCCCAAAGAAGCTGAACAACTGTGGCTCCCCTAAAAAAAGCTCAACAACCCCAAGAACCCCAAGAAACTGTCAGTTTTTAACTCTGTGAGTAGATGGCAGTCTCTTGAGAGTTGGTCACCCCTGCACTAATGGAACATTTGCCTTAGTTGGGAAACACGTCCCCTACTGCTGAGTCTACCCGGCGGATGGAAAGCTGCCTTCTGAGCAGCATGTTGAAACCCCAGTAAAAGTCCAGAGGGTCTATTGGTATTTCTATGCTCGTTGCAGCGTCATTGCTAATGACATGTTAGATTGGCGTTAGAACAGCTTGAGTTACGTAGAATATATTCTCTCTATTAGCAGGGTTGCCACACAATTGCAGGATCCGGTGTCTCTTACAGAATTCATAATTTACAGCATATTGTTATCCCTTGGAGCTACGTAGCTTGGGAAAATGTAGGCTATGTCTGTGAAGATCACAGCAGGCATCCGGATTGTACATGCTGTGAATACTCTGGTAACACTGTTCCTTGTGGTGGCTGCTGTGATGCTGTACGTCCAAGTTGATATTCTACGTAAAAAAACCTGAGCTTAAATCCTGGAAATCCTGGTGGATGGGCAGTTCCCAGATCCAGGAGACAGCTGGATTTCCTGTTCTGGGTGGGGTTGCACTTTCTCTGAAGGAGCAGGGACGCAGTCTGTGGGTACACCTTGAGCCACCTCTGTCACCAGAGGCCCAAGTGACCTCCATCACCAGGAGTGCTTTTTACCAGTTCCTGCTGGTATGCCAGCTGCAACTATTTATGGACCACAACAGCCTGACCACAATGGCCCATGCACTGGTAACCTCAAGGCTTGATTACTGTAACATGCTTTACGTGGGTCTGCCCCTGTATCCCTTCTAAAAGTTTCAACTAGGGCAAAATGCAGCTGCCAGACGGTTCACAGGAGTAGCTTACTGGCAACAAGTTACTCTGCTCAGTAACTCTGCTGAGAGAGATGTGCTGGTTGCTGATTTGCTACCCAGCCAGGTTCAAGGTGCTTGTGTTGATTCACAAAACCCTAGTCAGCTTAGGCCCAGATTACTTTAAGAATCATCTGATCCCTTCAACACTACCACACGTACTGAGATCTTCCGATGGGGCAAGTGTGGTAGTCCCCCACACCCCTGAGTTTCAATTGTCCTTCACTAGGGAGTGGAAGGAGGCATTAGTGTGGCCTGTGGAACATCTTGCCAGTAGAGGTTTGGTGGGACCCACTCCTCTCTTCTTTCAGACCCCTTTTTTAACCAATGATGCTTTCTCAATCTTATAATAGCATTTTTGTGGATGCTTTTTCTGATTGCATTCTTATATGTAGTATACCACCTTGGTGTCTATTTTTTAATGAAAGTGTGGATTATCAATACACAAATAAATAAATAAAAATTATACGGGTTACCTGTTGTGTTTTGTCTTTCCATTTTCCCAGGAGCAACCAGCAGAGGCGATGACAGTCACATACTCTAGTAAAGTAGCAAATGCCACTTTCTTTGGGTTCCACAGGTTGCTTCTCAAGTGGAAAGGAAGCATCTACAAACTGCTTTACAGAGAATTTTTGCTCTTTGCTTTTCTCTACACGGCAATAAGTCTATTATACAGGTACTGGGTTTTGGTTTTTTTCCACCTTGTGAAAAACTTTGTATTGCAATCTTTCCTTGGATAATGATGGAGGGATCTGCAACAAAACGTTTCAGTATGTTGTTTCCTGTTCAGGATGCAGTTGTAGCCAATGCTGCCCTTTCTCAGGATACTCTGTTCCAGGGATGTGTAGCCCTCCAAATGTTGTTGGGAGTCCTATCAGCTCAAACCATCATGGCCAGCCATGGTGAGGGATGATGGGAGTTGTCATCAAGCAACATCTGGAGAGTGAAAAATTAGCCACACCTCCCAGTTTTATGGCTCCCATCCCCCTCACCAACATTCAAGTGATCTGTGGCCTGAACTATTCCTTCGCTGAATTCCCCCCAGGTCTGCCTGTATCTTCTTGTAGAAGGATGGTGCTATCTAGGCCACTTAAAGATTGGTACTCAAAGAAAGACTTGAAGAGACATGACTATGACACAATCCACTAGGATGTTCTCCTGCACAAGCTATGCAATATCACTATTTATTTAATCTTCTTAAATGTATATCCTGCTTTTCTCATGGAACCCGAGACAGTGTACAAGTGGTTTCCCAGGGTCTACCCATCCAGACACTGACCAGACTCAGACCTGATTGGCTTCAGCAAGAGCATGCATGGCCCAGGATCTCCTGTACAGCCCCCATGCCTCCTGTTCCAATAAGGAAGCTGATTGCCTTGCAGTTATCTTGGGAGTCACTCCTACACTGACTGGCAATGAAATGGAAAAGTCTCTGATATTCAACAGCAAAAGTGTTGTGAAAACAAAGTTACATCCCTTTATGAAGACAAATACTCAATTATAATAATATGTCAATAGGAGAGCTATAGCTTCCCCTCCCCCAGTTAGTAATACATTCTAGCAAAAAGAGGCCCATTTATGTCTTGTGATGGTTTTTCCTATCAAATTTCTGCAAGTAGAGCTTTGGGTGTGGGTTGCTTCCTGAGGTGTCCTTGGCCAGAGCTTTGGGTTTCTTCAGAGTTGGATCACATGACAGCTTCTCCAGAGACATTAGACTGGCCCCATCTCTGATGACATTTAGGCAGGCAGCAAAAATGTTTTATAATGCTGCATGCTTGCAATGGTTTTTTATTTACTGTGGTCTTGTTTGATCTGAAATTTTCTGTTTTAATTTTGTTGTTGAATTTTAATTTTGTTATCGTCTTCTTGTTCACTCCAACAGGGGGCCCTAGTTAGGACTGAAAGGTGGTGTAAAACTGTTTTAATAAATGAATAAAAAGGGGGGGGGGGTGCAATCTAGCCAATTTCATCTTGTTATAGATCTTTTGGGGAATGTCCTGAATAGTAATGAGAGTCGTTTAGAAGCAATCTGCATAGTTTGATCTGGGTGCTGATGTGAATTTAGAGTTTGCATCTTTCACAACCTCCAAGATTTACAACCTGCATAAGCTGTTGTTGAATGGCCATTGTTTGACTGATTCTCCCTTTCCCACCATGGACTATATAATCAGATCTGTTTTTAATGGGCTGTATTATTACCGTTATACAGAATTGTGTTGTTGTAGAAATATTGTCATAATGCACTGAATATTTCTCATTTTCACCCACGTTGCTAAGCAGGGACAAGCCTATACATGTCTGCTGAGAAGCACGCCCCAATGAGTTATATGCCCGGAATAATAGTTGTATAATGCATTTCGTTCTGCATATCTGAGATTTTTCCATTCACTTGTCAGTCTCGGAGCAGTGGCTTTTGTCATAATTGTGAAACACACAGACGAGCTTCCTTATCACCTCCTATGCAGTAAATGACTATTAATACTAGTATTCCTGCTTGCCCATATTATATTCTTAATATTCTTATATTCTTATATATAAAGAGAATTAACCTCCTCTTTATATGAAACTAATTTGAAAAACTAATCTCCCCCCCCCCCCTTTTCTTTTGTCCTTGCAGATTTTTTCTTACTGGTAGCCAGAAACGATACTTTGAAAAACTGGCCATTTATTGTGACAAATATGCAGAACAAATCCCAGTTACTTTTGTGCTTGGTGAGTATATACATATATATATCCCATAATTACCATGACTTCGTTTAGGACTTCACCACTAACCTTGAAGCAGGGACGGGCAGGAAGACGTTTGGGATCTACTGGATAGATCTCTGGGTGAGTCATGGTAGATTGGCCCAGATTTCTTACTCCCAAATTGTTTAACAATATTAACTGCACATCATATGCACCAGGGTTGTACAGCCAGTAGGCAGCTCAGTTCACAAGCTGCTCTGATGCTGGTACAATCACAATGTCAGTACCAGTCTGAGGACAGGAGACGTGCTAGCACTAGTTTCTCCCCCAGGGCTGGCAGAGTGTAGCATCCGCTCCAGGCAGAGCGGGTATCATGAAAAGGCAGTGAGTTGTTACTTATTTAAATTATTAGGATTGTATTTTTACTGCTTGGGAGGAGAAGGAGGGGAAGTTCTTGTGGAATTTTCTGCCTCTTGTTGCCAAAATAATATGGCTGGTCTTGGGTGCTGTGCACCTTGAATTGTGGCGTGGGAGTAGGAATGCACTTGCTGCTGTGTCGTGATATTGTCCTGCTTCTTTCTTTGAATACTCCCGTCAAGACACCTGACTCTACAAAACAACTACAGTGGTGGTGGAAAAACTCCTTTGGCCCTCCAGACATAGAAGCCAACTCCTAGGGGCCGAGGTGCTTTCAATCCCCCCAATAAAATATTTGAAGGGCCCGCCCCCCTAAAGTTGATGGACATTGCCATTCAAATGGTGTGTGCCACATCTTGTGATCAATTGGCAGGGCTTCCCTGCTCCCGCCCCATATTTTATCCAAGTTGGCACCCCTGCCTCCAGATGTTACTAGACTGCAACTCCCATCAGCCCTAACCATTGTGCTTCCTGACTAGGATGGGTGGGAGTCCAGAAGCAACTGGAGAGCCACAAGTTCCCCACTACTGAGTTATAGGCCCCAGCGCTTTCCATGACGGAGTTGTTGTAAGCCTAGGTGTATATTTTAACTGCGAATATTTTTTAGAAGAGCCAGAGCTATGTGATGATTTGCAGCAACGAATGTGAATCGGGATCTTTCAAAATCTCCAGGCTTCTATGTTACTTTGGTGGTGAACCGTTGGTGGAACCAGTTTGTAAATCTGCCGTGGCCAGACAGACTTATGTTCTTGATCTCCAGTACTATCCAGGGGAGAGACGAGCACGGCCGCTTGCTCAGAAGAACTCTAATACGTTACGTGAATTTAACGTCCGTCCTCATCTTCCGTTCAGTGAGCACAGCTGTCTATAAGCGATTTCCAACAATGGACCACGTGGTCGAAGGAGGTATTTGTCCATTTCTTTTCTTCTCCATCTCAGCCATGTCACATGTGGCCATAACTGAGAAGGGGCAGAATCTTTTGACGTATCAATAGACAAGGCACAGGGCCACATCGTCAGAAAGAGAAGCAGCACTTCCGTCCTTATCCTGGGAGTTGCTTTTCCAGTTAGTAAGTACTTAGGGTGATGCATGAACCATGACAATCATGCTAAATGTAGCATTATAGGAAATGGGATTCCACAAGCAGGCGCAGTTTGACTTTAAGAGCTTAGATTCAAAATGGTAGAAACCCATCGTTAGAGTTTCTGTCAGAGGCCAGGCGCTTCCTTCCCAAAGCCAAGGAAACTTCTGCCCAGCTTAGGGAGGAAGGCGTGATGCTCACACACACAACCCCCCCCCCAAAAAAAAAAAATTGTCCTCAGAAGCTGATATCTCTGGCTCTAACTGTTCCCCTACAAAAAAATTCACCGCATGTCACTGCTATCCTCCACATTCTGCACCAACTGCTGCCTCCAGACCAACCCCAAAGGTGGCCTGGGACCACCATATATATGCAGTACACAGCATTAGCTGTTGCTTCTCTTTCTTTCAGGTGAAACTGACAGTTTTTTGTTTTTTTAAATACACCTTGGCTACAGTTTGGTTGGGCCATTGAAGGTCATATAAAACTGCTTCAAGAGCCGATTCGTCACCCTTGTTTTAGACATAACGTTTGATTGTATGAAGGGGTTTATGGTCATCCTTTTAATAATACATGAGTACAAGCAGAAATGAGTACGGTTGTTTGGGGTCACGTGCTTCAGAGGATGCGCTTTCTGAACATATATAGGAGATCCAAAGCCAACTCTATTTCTTTATAAACAGGTTTTATGACACCAGAGGAAAGGAAAATATTTGATGAACTTAAATCTCCCCACCAAAAATACTGGGTCCCCTTTGTCTGGTTTGGAAATTTGGCAGCAAAAGCGCGACAGGACGGAAGGATCAGAGACAGTGTAGACTTGCAGACCCTTTTGATCGTAAGTAAGCCAACACAGCATAACGCCATAGGGGCTGAGATGTGCTCTTTCTTAAACATGCCTGTTTTACGTATATAAACCATAGGCCTGTCTCTTCCCTTTCCATTATATCATAGTGACTGGGTTTCATCCTACACTACAGTACACCAGGGCCAGCCCTAGATCAGATGACACCCCAGGCAAGGCATCTTCACATCCTACACTTCCATTGGTTTGCATTTCGAATGCCTTATTTTCATTGCATTTGTAGCCTATTGCAGGGCTGCTGTCAGGCTTGAGTGTGGGGCAGACAAAGTGCCCACTAGTGATTCTCCTCCTATGTTGGCGAGTCTCCTCTGGCTTTCCTAACAGCAGTACTAGGCAATTGGGTCTGGGAGCCGCCATTTTAATTTCCCACAATGCCCTCGTAGTAGTGTCATTCTAGGACTGTGTAAGACATTAAAATTGCTGCTCCTGGCCCCAGGAAACATGAAAGGTGTGTTCCAAAAATACAGTGTTATATTGTCTCCTCTCATACACAAGTGACCTCCTCTTGCCTTTAGCAATGATATGATTTAAAGTTCAACTGAAAAATCCAGGATATAATTGCATAGTTTAGGCTGCAATCCTATCCACAGATACCTGGATGGAACAAGCCTCATTGAATTCAAGGGGGACTTACTTCTGAGTAGACATGTATAGATTGCACTGTCAATTTCATGAAATGTTACTATTTGGCTTTAAGGTTCCAGCCTTAGGGTTCTAGCTCTAAGATCTGCCATCCCCCTAGGCAATCCACTGCCTAAACCAATCCTGCTCTGCTACGCTGTGACATCACATCAGTTAAACCAATTGCAGCCAGAGAGTCTGTTACATCACTATTACTACCAAGCTCCACCATGCTAATAATAATAAGAATGAAGTCATTCTCTTCAGTGACCACGTCAACTTTGTGTTCGTGTTTGTTTGTTTTCCACTTAGGAGATGAATCGTTATCGATCATGGTGTAGCCTGCTATTTGGTTATGACTGGGTTGGAATTCCCCTAGTGTACACACAGGTATCTAAGTGAAACCGTTTGCCAATATATAGAAACAATGATGAATGGTGGATAGAGATGGATCTTGGGATGCTGAAAAGTTTAAACTTAAATGTAGTGTATATTCAAAGCCTGAAAGGTTTGTGTTTCTCCCTCCACCTCCTCCTGCTTTCACAGATAGTTGATTCCATGAATGGGGATCCTGTGGCCTTATAGATGTTGCTGGACTCCAACTCCCAGAAGCCCCAGCCAGATTGGCCAATAGCCAAGGATGGTGGCAGTTGGAGTCCTCTGGAGGGCCTCAAGTTCCCCATCCCGGTTTATTCACTTCTTAGGGCTGAGGTGGAATTGGAGACTCAGTAAAGACCAAACCCTAACAGCCCAGCTGGGAGCTGCTCTCCCACTGCCATGTCACATTTGTATCATCTTGCATGAGAATGTATTGCACTGTAGGTGGCCAACAGAACTTTGCACGTTCACTGTGTAGGTCTAGAGATAGAGATAGATAGATAGATATGGCACACTTCTTATACAGTAATTATATCCATAATAGGGACGCAGGTGGTGCTGTGGTCTAAACCACTGAGCCTCTTGGGCTTGCTGATTTGAAAGTTGGTGGTTCAAATCCATGCGACAGGGTGAGCTCCTGTTGCTCTGTTCCAGCTCCTGCCAACCTAGCAGTTCGAAAGCAGTGCAAGTAGATAAATAGGTACCACTGTGATGGGAAGGTAAACAGCATTTCTATGCGCTCTAACTTCCGTCATGGTGTTCCGTTGCGCCAAAAGCGGCTTAGTCATGCTGGCCACGTGACCCATAAAGCTGTCTGTGGACAAACGCCAGCTCCCTCGGCCTGAAAGCAAGATGAGCGCTGCACTCCATAGTCGCCTTTGACTGCACTTAACCATCCAGGGGTCCTTTACCTTTTACCTTTGCCTTATTATACCCTTAGCAGTAGCTTAATGTGGCCTTAATTCATTTCAGGTTGTAACACTTGCTGTCTACACCTTCTTCTTCACGTGCCTGATAGGACGTCAGTTTTTGGACCCTGAACAAAACTATCCAGGTCATGATTTAGATCTTTACATTCCTATCTTCACATTGTTACAGTTTTTCTTCTATGCAGGATGGCTAAAGGTAAATCGCTACTATAGTTTTCCAGCGTGTTCGGAATTTTCTTGTGATTTTTTTGTTCAGATTCAGTGAGTAAGATTTCTTCCAGCCAAGTCAATGGAAGTATAGGGCCCCTTCAAAAAGCTATCTCTACTTTTATTGCTCCTCTCCTTCCCTCCCCCTCCCCCATTCCCCTCTCCCATTCCCTTGCAAATCTGCTCTGGAAAATCTGCTCTGGAAAGTCTGTCCTGTCACTCAGATGGAAGCCCATTGTAGTCACACAAGGTCACCACTGGACACAGCCCACTGTGAGTTTCATGAAGCTCAGCCAACAGCGTCATATCTGACATCCATGTCTCATAGTTCAAGCCAGGCTAAGATAAAGTAACTGATATTCAGACTGCTTTTTTCTATTTTAAAAATATTCTATAAAGCTTAAAAGCACACCGGCTATGCTTCTCAGGCTTGCAATCTGAATAGACGCAATTACAAAGTAAAGGGGATAGAGAGGGACACTTAGCAATTATTCAGCATACAACATCACATAGTGATTTAGGCAGTGCTTTTTTCTGGGGGGGGGGGGGCACAGGGGTACACATACATTTTGTGAATCTAAGTTTGGCCTCATTGAGGGGCAGTATTTCAATATGAGTAGGACAATGAGAGTACCCCTAAACATTTTTTTAGGAAAAAAAAGCACTGGATTTAGGTAATACCAAAAATATATAGCTATCCAATGTGCTATGTTTTTTACAATGATCTGAACACATTCGTACTGCTGATAGTGCATACTGCTGAAGGTTTGGTATTTACGATGACACTGCAAGTATTATGCACAGCACCCTGCCCAGTATCAGCCACATCAATGTGTCGAGCCCCTTGTAGCTCAACTTTGCAAACAGCCCTACTATCAGCAATGCAGGTTTTGGCAGTTTTATACATAGCCTACTATAAATTGCTGCAAGTGTTATTCTGTCTCTTGAAATCCCACTGAGAAGGCTATGTACGTGGTGTATAGAGGAATCTGCCAGCCTTGGATTTCACAGACCACTTCATCAACTGTAGTAGTGGGGTGGGGGGCTTTGAGGCTGCTTTTTAAGGGCAGGAGCCCACTCAATGGTGCTTACAAGGTAAAAACAAAATAGTACAGAGAGAGAGAGAGACAGAGACAGAGAGATATGAGTGAGTAGCCAGAGCTTCCTGCTTCTACCATAGTGGATATCACAGATGAAGAGGGAAGTTGCTCTCCAATCATTGTCCTACAATGTACAGTGGTACCTTGTTTCTCAAACTTAATCCGTTCCAGGAGTCCATTCCAAAACCAAAGCGTGCTTTCCCATAGAAAGTAATGCAAAACGGATTAATCCGTTCCAGACTTTTAAAAACAACCCCTAAAACAGCAATTTAACATGAATTTTACTACCTAACGAGACCATTGATCCATAAAATGAAAGCAATAATCAATGCACTGTACTATAAAATAAATAAGACAGTATTGTAGATGATAAAAATAAAATAAAAAGTAGTTCTTACTTGCACTGATGATAGTCATTGTTTGGATGGGGGGGGGCTTTTATCCATTTCCGCAGTCACACAATCAATCAATTAGTAGCTGAACTGGGTTCCACACAGTCACAAAAACAAATTAACCAAAAAAGCCTCAAAAACAGAAACACAAAATAAATAGCCAAAACAAAAGCGCCAAATACAGTGGTACCTTGGTTCTCAAATGTTATCTGTTCCAGAAGTCCGTTTGAGTTCCAAAATGTTCAGAAACCAAGGCATGGCTTCTGATTGACTTCCAAAACGTTCGATAACCAAGGTGAGGCTTCTGATTGGCTGCAGGAGCTTTCTGCAGCCAATCGAAAGCTGAGACAGACATTTGGCTTCAGAACACTCACTTCCAGTTTTCAATCGTTCAGGAGCCGAAACGTTCAGGAACTAAGCCGTTTCAGATCCAAGGTACGACTGTGCTCATTGGGTCAAACTCTCCCCTCACTCTCTGACAATGTCTACAAAGCAGACCTTGTCATAGGGAAATCGCAAGTAGGAATCCACCCTCTGCTGCATTTTGTATCAAAAGAGGTTTGTTGCGATTATGCTGCTGGCCCCGGTAACGATGTTAAAACACATGTTACTGTCCGCCTAATACGACCGTGTGAAGAACGCCAAAGAATATTGTGTTGATTTGTTAACCGAAAAGAACTGCAAGCATAACAAAAATAAATAACAATGTACACCATAAAGTATTACAGCCTGGAAAGAGAAATTACAGCACAGCTCCAATGGTATTATGCAAAGGTTCCCTCTACAAATAACAAAGATACATAAAAATAAAAGCATTCTCCTCCTGTGAGTTCTTTCCTCACTGAAAATAAAGGTTCTATGAAGTCTTAGATGAAAGGGACATTTGCATCTACTGATGGCAACGAATACAAGTCAGTTTGCAAAACAGGTTATTTGAAATCATTGTCTGGCTGCCAGTCATTGGTGTTATGTATAGGGCAACAGTCCCTCTCACATGAGGCCCTTTTAATCCTGCTTTGTGTTGTCCTGGATTAGTCACTAATCTGTTCAGTTCTCATATCCAGGAATCCTAAAATAGCACTTAATTGTCCTGGTTTGCATTTCTTTTCAGACTGTGATATCATGTGCCGCATTGCCCGTGGCAGATGAGCCAACTCAATGTTTCCGCTTGTAGTCACTCTCCTTTATATCTTCCACATTCATTTAAGGATGCCCTGCAATGTGATTTCTTGTTCACAGATATCTGCCTAGCTAGGTAGTATAGCAAGTCTCATTCTCCTACTTCTGTAGCATATAGATACATAATTGTTCGTAAAATCGTAATTCGTCTTGAATCCACTGGATTCGTGCTGGGAACCACTGCACCCTTGAGCCAATACTTCTGCCATCACAGGATGGTAAGATAGGCCCAATCTAGACCTTTTCATCATGTAAGCCCAGGAAGTGACATAATGAAATAACACTTTCCTTCCTGAACCACCCACCTTCCGCTCTTGCTGTCATGAGCAGCTGGGTTTTCAAGGTGATATTGGTCATGCAAATACAGTGGCGTAGCGTGGGTTGTCAGCACCTGGGGCAAGGCAAGTAATTTGCACCCCCTAACCCGTGGATTTGCGCCCCCTAACCCGTGGATTTGTGCCCCCTAACCCTAACCCCCAGATGTTGCGCCCGGTGCGGCCGGCCCCCCCTGCACCCCCCACGCTACGCCACTGTGCAGATACTATTATGCCATAAGATCCACTGTCCTGTAATATCACATATGAGCTTTAAGTACTGATGAAGCCCAGGATGGGAAAACAAGGCCACTATTCTGGAAATCCTTGTCTAGACTCTGAGTAAGGATTTTGTGGAACTATAGCAACCTTTCATGTGGATTTTTTGGACTTTACGAACAGACAGATGGAATAGACACCATTACACGGATGGACCTTATGCATGAACTGACTAAAGAATGATCTGATCCACTGGGTCTTCTGCTTTGTTCGTTTGTTGAACTTTATAAGTTACTTGCGTTGAAATTTATAATTTGATACCATGAGTAGTATACCTTATTTATCTAAGAACACAGCCGGTTACGTCTCGTGTGCTTATTGGGTCTGTTAAGCCCCAGCACGGCTGACGAGGGATTTGGATTCTTCTACCCATTCCTCTTTGTAACTGGCAGAATCTGTCAGATTTATCAAAGAAAACCCAGCCTCTTTGTATACTTTACCTCCCCTACTCCAACAGATTTCTCAGTCCAGTAGATCAGGTGCCACATGCTGCAAAATCCACTTGGGAAAATGTGGAGATTGCATAATCAACTATCAAAAGCATTGTTCTTACCCTCTAGGGGACTGTGCATTAGTACAAATCTGTAGCATAAATATCTTTTGATATTTCAGCCTTTGGTGATGTACTTACCGGTATATATACGTGCAATTCTAATAACAGGTTGCTGAGCAGCTCATCAACCCATTTGGTGAAGACGACGATGATTTTGAAACAAATTGGTGCATCGATAGGAATCTGCAGGTGTGACTTTTCTTGCTGCCACTTACAATTATTTTCTTCAGCTCTGCAGCAATGTAATTTTTTTTTAATTTTCTGCCATGGATAATATTGCGTGATGCCCTCCTCCAAAATTTCACAGATTAGACTACAGACATATTTTGAACACTTCTTCGCAAGCTCCACTTCAACACATTGCTGAAGGCTCTTCACTGCCATGTTCATTTATTTTGCTGTGACTGATTTCGGAGCTAAGAGGCTGATTGTTCTCTTGGCAAAAGTACAGGAGAAACACATCATTACCCTACAATATGCTATCATCAAGAGTTCCAAATATTTTTTGCTGCAGTATCTGAAATGTGTGCTGCATGGCTCTTTAGTGTTCACATGCATGCATTTTTCCTACAGCAGGTACTCTAAACCCAAGTAAGTGCTCTGGCCAATGGTGGCGTTTTCTCCTCTGAGGTTGTCTCACTTTCCTCTGGTTTTGGCCATTGGCTAGTCTGGGCAGATTGTAGCTTAAAGCTACCAGAAGGGAGCTCTTTTATGCATGTTCAAAGCCCTGTGGTAGCAGATCCGCCCTACTCCAAACAGCAACCACTTCACATATTGCTTCTGAAATGCCCACGTTTCAATATAATTTTGTCATATGGTGCAAGGAACTGCTGCTTGGAAAAAATTAATGACAAGGTCATGTTGGGTGTTCTGGGTATGAATAGTGCAGTTCTCTCTGTTCTCTAGACTGTGGTCCGAGTTTATTGCGCCTAAAACTGCATTGCAAGCTTTCTAATTCACGGCCATTGTTCCAGGTTTCACTTCTGGCTGTTGATGAAATGCACATGAATTTACCCAGAATGAAAAAAGACATTTACTGGGATGATTCCGCCGCCCGCCCACCCTACACATTAGCAGCTGCAGACTCCTGCATTCCATCTTTCCTTGGATCCACCATCGAAATGCGGTACGCAACTCTGTGGTCTCCTACTATAGTTAAGACAGGGTCAAAATGGTTCCTCGTGGGCCCAGTTTGTTCCATCGTTAACAGCCCAGTCCTAAAAGAATTCAGGCTTAGACATACCTAATTCTTGATAGAAGATACCAAACTATTAAGAACATAGCTCTTTGTCTGATCCAGCAAAGCTCTTGCTATCTCATCCAGTCTCTTGTTTCCAGTCACCAGGCAAGCACATGAAGGCAGCAGCACTCTCTCATTGTTGCTTCCAGCAAGTGGTATTCTGGAGAACATTGACTCCACTCCAGTGTGGGCAACCTTTAGCACCATGACTAGTAGGCAAATTCATGTTAGAGGAAGCTATTGGTGACCGCTAGTCAGAATAAACTACAAGATATTGTCGTTTATTACAAGATGAAAACACATGTAAATAACTAAAACAAATCAGCGGAACAATAACCCACCCTTCCCACAGACACATATTAAAAGCCTGCAGAATATTAACCCGCCCAAGGTCTGGTTGAAGAACGTTTTTGTCTCATGTCTAAAGATGTATAATGAAGGCACCAGGCAAACCTCCCTGGGGGAGAGCATTCTACAAATGGGGAGCCACTACAGAGAAGTCCTGTTCTCGTGTTGCCACCCTCAGGACCTCACATAGAGGAGGCACACCAAGATGGGCCTCAGATGATGAGCATAGAGTCTGGGATGGTTTATATGGGGAGAGGCAATCCTTGAGGTTGGGCTGTGTTTTTTTTATGTTTCCCTCATAGAGTTACCCTCCCAAAGGTTTTGTTGTACTCCTGTAAATCCTGGGGGGTTTGCAGAAGTTGCCTCCCTTTTCTTCATGGATGATGCCTCCATGTGTGGATGGGGCCCCATAAGGATCCACACACTAAGAATTGAGTTCATTGTTAGCAATAGGGATAATAACTGCTTTCGTGTTTCAACTTGCAGCCTGGCTGATAGCCAGTTCCTCCATGGAGAAAACTGGCCGCGGAATAACGATAAACCCAGAAGGCAGCATTCGATGCTGAGAAAAGTGAAACGGTTCCTGAGTGTCCGTGAAGGCTCTCCTGCCCCAACAAGACGGTCCTACCAAAGGCAGTCGAGTGAGAACTCTGTTTTCTTCCCCTCTCACGAAATGCATCACATTGGCAAGTTGCTAGAAATGCACTCCAGGGGGAGACATTTCTCCTCAAACAGCATGAAAAGCCATGAGAGGGGGCACGGGAGCATGGATCTTGGAGTCATTAGAGAAAGCAGCAGGAATGAAGGTCTGGAGACAGGCTACCAGTCCGGTGCGGAAGAAAGCCTAGCTAAAATGGACTTGGCAGCCGTTGAAAAGATGGTCGTTGAAAATGAAGGCAGATTGAATTCACAAATAAACAGGGACATTAACATCCTGACAGAAGAAGATTTTGACAACCAAAGTGAGTCAGAGACTGATTCCGAAGGACCTGTGATGACCCACTGTGCCCCGCTGCACAGCTCTCCCACAGATTTGCTCACATCTCCTTCAAAAATTGCACCACCTCATATGGGATCCGGGCAACAGGATTCATCCACTAGTGCAAAACAGGAAAAGGAACCTCACACCCATCAAAGCACCACATCCAGCAACCTGCCAAATGATCAAATGTGGCAATACCCAGATGTTTTTACTCACCATGCGGCACCTAGGACAAAAACTGAATCTCTTTCAACAGAGTCTGGGACAATGCCTGGAGAAGGCAGCTTAAGTACTGAGAGCACTCCCACTTCTTCTTCTCCTGTTGCTGCTACTAATACATTTGACATAAGCCACTTACCGGAACAAGTGGATGCTAGAGAAACTGATATCCTTTATATTGTTGAGTGTAGCAATGAGAAAAATAAAGGACACCTCTGACAAATTGGAGAGCGCCAAGATGTTCTGCTGCTGACTCATGCCACGCAGGGCATCTATTTTTTAAAAGCTCACCTCAGAACAGGCAACAGCTTGCAGGCAACATTATGCTTCACCAAAAGCCTCAATGTTGATAATACAATTTGAAAATATTTAATCCTATCTTGGTTTAATTATTCTGGGTAATTTAGCTCAAACTGAACAGGTAAATGTGAGATACAGGTGAGGGGTGTATATGTGGGTGTACACAATAAGATGACCATACAGGTAAACGTGCCATTTATGCACGTTCAATATGTGTGCGACTGTGTATACAACCATTGCACCGAACCCAGAAGTGACCCGGAAACGTCATAAAGACGTCACTGAAATGTCACTAAAAGGGCAGAATGGGGGTGGGGTGTTTGCATGCTTTTTTCAATGGGTTTCAGTTATACACGATTTCACCAATGCATGTGTTGCCTTGGAAGGTAACCCTCGCATAAACAGGGGGCTGCCTGTATCTCAACTGGTGTTGGAGCTTCTTTAAGAGCCACAGATAAGAAGGCAGCGGCAACATTCAGCAGGCATATTTCTGCCCATTACTGGGACATTGTGACTTGAGAAGGGTGAAGATTCCTCCTCTGAGTCCTGTCCATTCTGGCAAGTGGTTGACATTTTACTGGTGTATTTCATTCCATATCATTTCTAGCCTGTTTTGCTACGTAATAGGTAGGAAAGAAATAAACTCATAGAAGTTCCCATCAGTCACTATGTCACAGTCCAGTTCACGGACAATCGAAGTCCCGGGAGGGGATATCTGGACTGGGGGCAAGTTGGCGGGGTGGGAGCAGAAACAGGGGTCCAGAAGCCAGGAGTCAAGAAGTCGAGGGTCCGACGATCAAGCAGCAGGGAGTCAAGAAGCCGAGGTTCAAGTATTAGGAAGCTTGTAGCTATGGCAAAGAGCTGAAGGGACATGCTGACCTTATAACCCTTCCCAGCTCTTGCCACCAGGTGCTGTGAGTTACCAATCAGCCTCACCTGTGTGGCTGTGCCTTGCCTCTTCAGAACAAACTTAGGAAGGCCCCAGTCCTGCAAAGTCCTATTGGTCACATCGCCTGGCTCCTGCACGCACACCTGACATACTAGCCTTATCTTCTGTGGTTAATTGTTGCTTAATCACATAGAGCTACTAGCCATGATGGTCTCACTCTCCTTCCACAGTTAAGAGCCAGTATTGCTTCTGAATACCAGTAGCTGGAAACTGCAGGAGCAGATGGAGCTCTTGCGCTTGGGTCCTGCTAGTGGGTTTCCCATTGGGGCATCTGCTTGGCCACTGTGAGAACAGGACGCTGGGCTGGATGACCCATCGTTCTGATCTAGCAGGCTCTTGTTAAGTTTGCATGAAGAGGGCGTGGCATTGCTTCCCATTGGCCCTGCCAGCTCCACCTCCATGCCATGTTGGAGAAATGTCTGCAATGGGGAAGCCTGGTGAATGTGTGCATAGCCTTTCCTTTGATCTCCATTTGCCTGTGACAGCGATGGAAATGGATAACCTCCTCTTTCTATGTGATGTTTCCCCTGCCATAACGAATTCGTTCTTGCTACTGTAACATGGGATCCAGTCACACTCCTTCACTCAGTTGCAGAGATTGTTACAGTTCCACCCCTTCCCGCTTTATTTATTCAGCACTGACTATATTGTGTGGATGGGATATTGCACTACAGTCACTCAAAGGCAGCGCTGTTCACAAAAGGTAAAATGTGGCATGCTTTGAAACAACCATTACTTTCCCTGTTGCCTTAAGAGCCATCCTTTCCCCTTCAAACTGTGAACAAATAAATATGAGTTGTCTTTGTTCGCTAACACTCTGGCAGGTTTGGCATTTCGCAGAATAAACCTCTCACAGTTCTGACACCAGCGTCGGATCATCAGTTTCTATCAGGCCTTCTTAATTAGTGTGACATTTCTGGTGATCTTTTCAATTAGAAAGTGCCACACAACTATTTCAGCGGCCTTCTTCAACGGAAAAGAAAACCAGTCGAAAACACATGCAGGAAGCCTCGAAAAACAGCATACGCTTGTGCAAATATTATGAGTGTTATTTGCTTGAAGTGGGATATCATTACAATGACTTCGTTTCTCTTCAATTGTCCTTTTAATAACTAACGCCTTTCAAAACTTTTCTTTCTTGTTGTTAGTAAAATTGTACTCAGATTTTTAATAGCTAGCTCAACAATTATAGAAAATTTAGGAGCCAATTGACTGGAAAGCTCAGGAACCAAGAAGACCAAAAGAATGGGGGGAAATGATCTAGGAGACCACTGTAAGCAGATGAAAACCTTAGCAGGATTCTAATAACACTTGTATGTAGCAAATACTAAGGTTGATATGGAGAGATATAAAATGTGGACTATGAAATAATATGCAGTTGAGAAGGTGGACAATAGGACCCATGGAGGGGAAGGTGGGAAGTCTAGAGATTTGGGAAATATCTCTATATATGGATATGTAATTTGTATTGTTATCGTTCTATACTTGTAAAATCAAATAAGAATTATTTTCTTAAAAAAAGAAAATTTAGGAGCCAAAAATAGTCCTAATGATTAGCACTACAATAGTTACATGATCTTACTTTGGAGCAAATAGAGAAAGTTGCCTATCGACACAGTTGCATATATCAAGAGGTTCCCAAACTGGTCCATGGATCACCAGTGGCCTGAGAGCTCCATGCTGGTGGTCCACAGTGTGAAGAACGGCAGAAACAGCAGCTGCTCCATCATAATCTAAGCCTGAGCTTTGCAGTGTAGCTTGCCCACCCGCATGTCGCGTGGATAGCAAAGCAGTCAGCATTCCCCTTATCTCTTTTCCCCAGCTCTAGCTGCAGTGGCTGTGGAAAACAGGTAAGCGGCATTCTCCTCAGGATGTACACCAGTTCTAGACCACGTTCACTTTATAATATATTTAAAGCCCTCTGATACCACTTTAAATGCTTTCCACAAAGAATTCTGGGAGCTGTAGTTTGTTATGGGTGCTGGGGGTTGCTAGGAGACTCTCAGTATTCCCCTCAGATCAGTGGCGTAGCGTGGGTTGTCAGCACCTGGGGCAAGGCAAGTAATTTGCGCCCCCTAACCCGTGGATTTGCGCCCCCTAACCTGTGGATTTGCCCTAACCCCAGATGTTGCGCCCGGTGCGGCCGGGGCCCCCTGCACCCCCCACGCTACGCCACTGCCTCAGATAACTACATTCTCCAGAACGGGTTAACGATAAAATCCCTCATGACAGGGAACTGTATGTATGAAGTGAATATGGCCGCTGTGGCCGCTTCCACACTCTGTCTCTGTGCATGTGCATCAAGCGACTTTTCAGGCACACAGTCAGTCAGAGAAATTAGGGCTTGACAAATAGTGTCACAACCATTGTCCTTCCCCTTTTATGCCCCCCAGGTGTCCTTCCCTCCTCCCCCCATTTTGCAGCTCCCTTTGATGCCCCCCTCCCCCCGTCTCACTGTTTGAAGCAGAAGTCTCATTTCCCCCTCAACAGCCTGAACACTCTAATATGACTGGTGCCGTTGAGAGACACAGGGAAGCTTTTAAAGTCTGAGGTTTCTCCCACACACACACCCTCTTTCTTCCCCTCTGTATTTTTGTTGGAAGTCGCCCAGAGTGGCTGGGGCAACCCAGTCAGATGAGGGGGGGTATAAGAATTATTATTATTATTATTATTATTATTATTATTATTATTACCAACCATGGAAATCAAGTCCCTTCAAGCCTCAATTCCACTCAGCATATGAACTTGCCTTCTTGCTACTCCGCAGCATCCCATGGCTGAGCGATTACCTCCTTCCGTCCGCCATGTGGCCCACCTGAGGGTTGAACGTCACAGCAGTTGCCAACTGCGTTCTGCTAGGAAGAAGGGGATGGACCTCCTTTATATCCACCCAGCAGCATTACTGCTTTTGTGACATCACAGGCAGTCCACAGCCAATGGCAGTAGCTGTGGAAGCATCATCATGATCTCAGCAAGACCTCACAATGGTGGGTGCGGTTCAGCGGCCTTTATCTGCACTGGTACCAGAGAAGACATTTTGATACCCAAGGCAGAATCTAGCCCAATGGTTGCATCCCATTGTAGTGACTATTCCAGGGGCTGAGTGCCAAGAGTGGATGAAATAATGGTTTTTTAAAATAAAAAATAAACAATAAAACTGAAGTGAAAATAACCAGTGTAGATGATAAACCAACAGGGTACAAATTAACAAACTGGCAGGAATGAAACATTGGTAAAGGCCTGGTGTCGTGAACAGGTTAGAGAGTCCAAAGTGCGGGCAAAGGAGGCAGGAAGATGATCCAGGAGAAAGGACCGGTGATTTGTGGGGTTCTGTGCCATCCATGAGGCAGGGGGAAGAGGAAGAGGCTGGGCAGTCAGAGACAGGAGAAAAAGCTGCAGGGAGGCACAGAGGTGGAAGAGACAGTCCCAAAGAGAGTTGGGCCGTTAAAATCTCCTTTGTCCTTCTCCCAGTGTCTGTAATATACGGTAAGTAAAGGTAAAGGACTTCTGGACGGTTAAGTCCAGTCAAAAGCGACTATGGGGTTGTGGCGCTCATCTCGCTTTCAGGCCGAGGGAGCTGGCATGTGTCCACAGTTAGCTTTCTGGGTCATGTGGCCAGCATGACTAAACCACTTCTGGAGCAACGGGACACCGTGATGGAAACCAGAGCGCACGGAAACGCCATCTACCTTCCCGCTGCAGCGGTACCTATTTATCTACTTCCACTGGTGTGCTTTCGAACTGCTAGGTTGGCAGGAGCTAGGACACAGCAACAGGAGCTCACCCTGTCACGGGGATTCGAACCACCGACCTTCCGATCAGCAACCCAAGAGGCTCAGTGGTTTAGACCACAGTACCACCTGCATCTGTATCTGAATGCAAACGGTATGTGGGGGTAGTGGGGCAGATGAAACAATGATGTTAGAATCTGCACACAGGAATATCAACTAAAAGAGGAGTTCTCAGAGGATCTGTGAAGCTACATTTAGGGTGGTTATCCTTCTGGCTGAAGTAAGAACTGTCCGGTTTGTAATAACAGGATTCCTTCAAATTTAAATATGCTGTTTGTCTCCACCAAATATCTCCAGTCAAATTAGGAGAATGCAATGAAAAGAAGAGGTGTAAATCAAAGTCGGCAGCAAACACTTTGGAGATTTCCACTCCATTACATTTGGATTTTCCCCCTTTTATGCCTCACAACAATAGAGACATTTCTTTGTATGACAGAGTTAATGTCCTCCATTCCCTTTTCCCACAGCATAAATCCGCAAGAAGACACAAACAGAGTGAAGTCATTTGCAAATGAAAACAAAATGGTCAAATAAAGTGAAAACAGGACAACCCCAAAGGGCATTTTCTTGATCAACTTTAATTCATCCATACATCTGATTCTAAAACCAGATTTAACAAATCTAGCCCTGTGGGCATTAGTGGAAAATGCAGCCTTTTAAAGTATCTGTTTAAACACCATTTGATTAGTATTCAGCCTTTGTAAAATATTTTTTGTGTAGGAGAGATGGCCAAAGCAGGATCTAAAATGTGACATGTTGACACAGTTGCCAGAAGTAGAGTTTAAATTGCTTTAAGCGATTTCAGCATCTGTAGTTGAGATTTAAAAACCAAAGTGCCTGGAGTTCTCTCCTTTCCACTGTGCAAGTGACAAATTCCAGACCTACAGCGCAGCTCTGCATAAGTTTAACCTGTAAATCCCATTCATTGGACCATGCACACTTACATGGCAATAAGCCCCACTGGAATTTGTTGACTTCTGGGTAGGGATGGAGGAGAACTTTGATTCAGTACACATTTAAAGCCTTATCTATTAAATTTGCACTTGCCAAAGCAATACGAGAACCAAAACACAGATATCCTACAAAATTCAGACTCGGCCAAACTTTGCGGTGCAGTTCTCCAACCAAATAATGTTTACACAATAATGAACGTGTTATGGAAAAGTGTGGATACAATAGTGAAAATAACGTATGAAAACACCTATATTTAGGGGGAATGCTTGCAAAAATGTGTACATTAGTTAGAACATACAAAAATATGTTTATTTGGAGCAACCTGCACTAAAAATGCGGGTGAATTTTCATGAGGATTTTTTAGAAAAGATTCACAAATTGCAGCAGAAATGGGAAGAACTTAATTTAAGGTTGGAAAACTGAGAAACTGGGAGAACTGAAAAGGACAGATCCTTCCATCCTTACTTCTGAATAAACCATGCATAGGATTGCACAGTCAAAGGAATTTTTTATTATTATCACTGCCTACCTATAACGCAACACAAATTCTGAGAAGCCAGGACTCCTCTTTCCATAACTACTGCTCAGAAGAAGGGAAAATCCAGTTTGCAGTGAATAATTTGGGTTCTTCCCTTTCGTATTAGTCTGGTATCCTATTCCCTCCACTAAGAAATGTGTCATTGGAAGAGCACGGTAGGTGAGAACAATGATGCACATAGCATTCTTAGAAAAGTGGGGCTGCTGTGGGAGGGCCACCATCCCTGAGACAGCTTCACCTCCTGCTTCGCCTACAGCTCCTTGAGAAAAATTCTAGTCCAGAGATTTAAAACACAATTCCATGCATTTTTAGCCCTGAGTTTAATGGGGTTTATTCGCAAGTACAGTGGTACCTTGGTTCTCAAATTTAATCTGTTCCGGAAGTCCACTCAACTCCTGAAACAGTTCGAAAACCAGGGTGCGGCTTCCAATTGGCTGCAGGAGCTTCCTGCACTCTAGCAGAAGCCGTGTCAAACATTCAGCTTCTGAAAAACATTCAAAAACTGGAACACTTACTTCTGGGTTTTCAGCGTTCGGGAGCCGATTTGTTTAACAACTAAGCCGTTCGAGAACCAAGGTACCACTGTAAGTGGCTACAGGGTTGCAACCTACCAAGTAATTTCGTTGTCCCCGAGAGGGGGCAATGACAATATTATTATTATTATTATTATTATTATTATTATTACGACTGCTTTCCTATTCCCACATAGAGGAAAAAACACTGATTCACTTCCAAGTTGATCAAAGAATTTCCAAGTCTTCTTTAACACTGCCTCTTCCCCCCGCCCCTCCTTGTCCAAATCAGTTGGACTCATTGCACCTAGGGCAGGTTTACTGGCGGGATACAAACCACTGTCAAAGCATTCCCCATTACTTGTGCTATTTTGCTTTGTGTGCAAATCCAACTCTGTTATTCCCGCGATCAAAGACGCAATAGAAAGCTGACATAAATACGTCTCCCAGAATCCACATCGGTTTGCTGCGGGGGCCGAGATCCAGAGCCTGAAAGCCACTGAGGCAAAAAGCTTCTCCTCCACTGGTTTGCTGTCACAGAAAAACAAACACTTCTGTTTGGGTGGTGCTTTTCCACTAGCGTTTGAACCAGAGCTATTAGGCAGGGTGAGGCTGCTGCCTTGGGCGGCAGAAGCCACCCACGCAGAGAGCGCAAGATCTCACGTGATTTGGGGTGAGATGTCACCCAAAAATCAGTGCAATCTTGCCCAAAATCAATGCTGGTGGGGGCGCCACTTCTCCACCAGCTGCAGATGCAGCATGACATGTGACGTTGGGAGCAGCAGCAGAGTAAAGGTGGCATTTCCCATTTCACCTTAAGTGGTGAAATGAGCCATGCCGTCCCTGGATTGAACCAAAACCGACATGCTTTCGTTTCATGAGCCTTTTGGCCTCTTCAGAACACATGCCCTCCCTCTGACAATTTTCCACATCCTTTGGCCAAAGGGTACAGGGATGTTTGTACAGGGGAAAGTGGCGAGAAGGCAGTGGGCACCCACTGTTAAGTGCTCCTCTGAATGCCAGCTGCTAGGGAGGCTCTTGAGAGACTCTTTACGCCCATCAGCTAGAAACCCACATTCCATATCAACACTTAGCCCACAAACACTCCACACAGCTCTTGCCTCAGAAGACAGCAACCGTGAGAATTCAGATACATACCTTGATTATATACTGCTTTGAAGTTATTGTGTATTCTCTCTGCCCGATGGTAAAGGTTATCGGAGGCAGGCTGGAGAGTCTTCTGCAGTCTACAATAAACTGTAACAGAAATGAATTCCGCCACTTGAACTGGGGTTCTTATTGTCATTCACATAAACAGCGAAAGTGACCTATTGGTGTTGGTATGTTGGTGGGGAGAGCTGGCAGCTAGGAGACCTTTGACAAACTACAGTTCTCAGAATTCTTTGGGGGAAGCCACAACTCTTAAAGTGGTAGAAGACTGCTTTAAATGTATGGTGTGGATGAGACAAGGTAACACCAGAATCTTTGTTGCCCTTGCCCATAACATGAGAGTAGACAAACGTAACTTCCTATTTCTCTCAAATTTCAGCGAAGTATATTGCTAGCCTTGCCCAAAACTTCCCCCTTATTTTGACCTTTGATTCTTTTTTCCCCACAACTCAAAACAATATGTCCTGGACCACCATCATATCAACAGCTCTGGATTTTCTTTGAGGCTCTGCTGCCCCAAACATTCTGTTTACCTCGCCATGCGGTGCTGGGTGGGCTCCGATTTTTTGTTGCAGTCGTATTATTTGTGAGGGTGGGCCAGTAATGAGAGAAGTACCCGAGTCTACAATGGCTGCACAGCCCTCTCTGCATGCCGCTATCTCTCCCTGGATTTTCACGCTGTATTTTTATGGGGAGAAAAGAACAAACATGAATACTCTTGATTGAATCAGGTTGCAAGCATGCGGGGGCATAGAGATGAGGAAAGCAAGCAAAGGTCGGCAATCAGTTTAAACATAACCTTTTAGAATCATTTCAGCAAAATTATCTTCTGAAAGATATTAAAATTTGCCTCTATATTATTCAACTAGTTCTAATTTTGAATATCTTAAAACAGTGCTGGGGGAACTGCGGCGTCTAGATTTTGCTGGGCTCCTAATATCAGGAGCTCCAAAGAGATTTTCTGGGCCTGGTATATGGCATGTGGGTTGGGTCATCCCCACACCCTGCAAAGACTGGCACAATATTTGCATAAAATTAGCAGTAAAATATATTTGTATTCAGACTGTTTTGCAAGGGGGTGGAGGAAACCCTCACAAAAATAATCAGGAGCCACACACAAGTAATAAGTTTGCCCGACAGGCATAATGTCCTCAGGTGAACTTTCCATCATCATTGTATTTCCATAATAGCCAAGGCTTAACCTGCTGAACAGCTGCCAGCCATTGTCTGGAGAAGGAACTTCCTGGTTCATTTTAATGGTCCTCTCTAGGACATGCATGATTCTACTATTTCTCTATAGTACCCAACAATCAAAGCTGTGAGTTGGTTCATTGGTTAAAAACACTGAAAGGTGAGAGCAAGCGCTTTTCTCCCAAAACAATTGCTTAAAATGGAGTCTGCACATTTTTTGCTCCATAAATCACATTCTACAAGGGCTTTGGTCCAAATACAACAAAACAACCCCCCCCCCCATACCTCACTCTTTTGTGTTATTTGATCCAGAGATGCTTTCCTTTCTACATTCCCAGTCCAAAGGTTTCTGGTTAATTTATTTTTCAAACTTACTTGTCCATATGAATTTTCCAATACTTTTGCTCAGTGACTGGAACCCAGTGAATGGACCCTTTGTAGAGAGAATGGTCAATGCCTCCAAATATCAACTCACCCCCATTCTCAGTGTTGCCTCCTCTAAAAGAAAAAAGAAAAACTATTATTGGGTAGGCAAGCATAAACACAGTTGTGGTTTGACATGAAGTTGAATGAGGGTGTAAACCAGTTCAGCCTTCTCAGATATTTGTGTTTGTCTTGGAAGCTGCAAGTGTCCTAGGCTACTAACATACCATACATTCAAAGCATATTTGAAGCACATGACTTTCCTCAAATAAGCCTGGGAACAGGAATTAGATAAGGGTGGTGAAGATTGTAGCTCTGTGAGGGGTAACCTGCCGTTCCCATAATTCTCTGGGGAAAGCCATGGTTTAAATGTATGGTATGTGTGCAGCCATAGTCAAACCATGACAAGAGAATAGCCAGAATACAAAAACAGTATTTAATACTTCAGAACCATCAAGTCCAAATCTGAAAAGCAACTCAAATGGAGTTAAATGACATCAACAGAAACAACGGGCAGCCTCATATATCATAATTTTTTTAAAAAAAGGTTGGCTTTGGTTGATCTTATTGACATCCAACACCCTTTTAGAATGTGGCTTGGTGGTTTTTTTTTGGGGGGGGGGTATTGTGTTTGGTTTGATTTTATATGTTGTGGTTTTGTTTGTGAACTGCCCTGAGACCTCCGGGTATAGGGCAGTGTATAAATTGATTAAATAATAATAACAGAAGTTCATTAGAAATTACAGCCCTGATTGGAGTCCTTTAAAAGCTCACATATGAAGATGTTCATTTTCTAACAAAAAGACGAAACAGAAATCTGCTACTAGGCCAGGTTCAAGGTTTCAGTACTAACATATACAGAACCAGGTTACTTGAGGGATAGCCTTATCCATTACATATCCAGAAGATTTGTGTGGTCTGCAGGAAAGTTTCTCATGCAAGTTCCAAAGATCTCAGAAGCCAGCTCTGCAGCAACTCCCAGCAGGAATTTCAGTGTGGTTTCCCTGGTTCTGCAGAATAGCATTCCTGCTGAGATATGATAAGTGCCCACTATCTGCACTTTCTAGAAACAATTGGAGACATTTTTGTTCCAACGGGCTTTCCCAGCTGGATAAATAGACCTTTGTCATGAGTGTCTATTTTGTATTGTTTCCGTTTTGTTTTAAATGTATCAGCTGTTCTTTGTGTTTTTAACTGCTTTTGGATTTTTTAAATTTCCATTTACTTGAGACGATGGTGTAGAAGGTGATTAATAAATTAACGTTCACAATTTTGATGATTATGATTATACTATAAGTTGGCCTCCTTACTGGATAATTGGCACCTTGTCTGAGGGCCCCCTAAAACTTGTGGCTGTCCCTGCCTTTCTCAGCTCACTGAAATCAGCAGCAAGTAGATAAAATTTGTGAACCAGATTCCACTCCTGATGAATAGTGTGGAAAACATGTAGTACAGTGGTACCTCGGGTTACAGACGCTTCAGGTTACAGACTCCGCTCACCCAGAAATAGTACCTCGGGTTAAGAACTTTACCTCAGGATGAGAACAGAAATCGCGCAGCAACAGACCTCCAGAACAAATTAAGTTCTTAACCCAAGGTACCATTGTACCAGAAATCTCACAAGAACTGCAAAAATAAATATATATACTCAGAGCTTTTTTTCCTGGGGGTATGCAAGGGTACACATACCCCTAAACATTTTGTGAATCTTTGTACTTTTGTCCATTTACTGTATTTATTTTCCCCAATTTGAACTATAAAATGGTGGTTTTCTTGAGTCAAAATAAGAATACCTCAACATGTATTTTTTTTTTTGGGGGGGGGAAGCACCAAGTAAACCCTCCACAAATCTGAAGTCCCTAAGATGATTGGATGGCACATTGTGCTCCTCTTTCTGGCAATTCCTGCAACCAAGCTGGTGCCAAGTGTGTTGCTCTGCTTTCCTTTGGACCACATCAGCGAGGCCAGAGGGATGGTGGTCTTGTCTAGGCAGCCCAGGACTCTCATACACAAAGCCCAGGCTTATGTCCCAGGGAAGTTACTTTGGTGTTGCTATCACAGTGGTTTGATTTACCCCAGAAGGCACACTCTATTGTCTCTCGAGACAGAGGGATGCCGCCAACAACAACATGAATATTTCACCAGAAACCATTTTGTGGAAAGGCTGGTTTGTGCCATCCTATCTTTTCACTCTCAAACACTGACCTGTTCAAGATGAAGGAAAATACAGGTTCCTCTATCAATTGTTGCCTCAGCATATTGTCGAATACTGGAAGTCCATGCAGCACTGACAACGATGGATATCCCAAGCCCAGCACCCCATCAAAGTGTGCAAAGGTAAAGGTCAGGTCAGGCTCATAGACGGACTCTCCAAAGTCTTGAGCCTCAATGGAAAGGTTGCTGAACTGGTTAATGATTTGCCAAAGAGAAACAATATGAAAAACATGTAACCACATTATAGTTCAGGTTATTCAGTTCAAAGCAATTTCCTTCTTGAACCTCTTCCGGTTTGGTTTATGTCACAAAATTCTATAGTTTGGGCCTAAGTTTCCCTGCTTCTGATGGAAAAAGCTTATCACACAACCTGACATTAAACCATATATGCCAGTAACTTTCTCCAGTTCCGGCAAAGATGAGAAAGAATGATAGTATTAATGCTATATCATCTGCATATAAAATTAATTTATATGATAGTTGTGTGGTTTGTGTTCCCTACCTTCAAAGAGACTTTGGTGAACTAGACTGGACTGGATTTCCTTAACAATGCATTTTGAACATCAGCTGAATTATTATAAAAGACACGTCCCAAATTGTCCATGCCCTCACGTGTACTGCCAAGAACCCAACGAAATACAGAACGCTCAAAGGGAACCCTAGTAAGAGCTTCTCTCACCTGTACGGTGTCTTTGGCAGTGACGCCGACCAAACTCCCAGTCCCATATTGTAAATAAAACGGCTCCCCTACTTGCGCATAGGAGTATGACATAAATGACTCAAATCTCTTATGCATGCCTGTAAAAACAAGGGCCATTAGTAACCTCAGCAATAAACATGATTTCCCCCCAGGTTTAGGCCTAATTTTGATTAAATAATGAAAGCAAAGCATTGCATTAATTAAAAGCAAAGCACTTAATTTTCTGTATGGATCTTCTACGTCATGGAAATGTGAAACGTGCATCCTGGGGCTGGAGTCCTTTGAGTTGCAATAGGTGAATACACCTGCAGGCTTCACTTTCACTCTGATAAGTGGGGAAGATGCAGGCAGGCATCCTTTCCATTGAGACTAAAGCAAATGGGGAAGCCAACACAGAAGAAGCTCTTTGCATGCATTGGAACCTCCATGCCTGCAAGAGATCACTCAGATACCGAATTTGGCTGTTCCTTCTACTGGCATTGTGTGGTGTTAACGGAAATTACGGGGGGGGGGCATATATTTGAAGTTGTTAAATGTTACAAATATTATGCTTGAATGTATCCTTTTGATTTGACAGCTCAGGGAAGATACCTAGCTTTATGAATCATATAAAATCAACCCCTTTGCCAAGTTCCTCCATTCCAACGCCATTTTGCCCATGGAAAAAGGACTCTTTCCCCTGCCACCTCCCCAAGCTTGAAGACATGTTTACACACCTCCTACCCCAGGAAATTCCCAGAGGTGACAATTGCTGGGCTCATTGTTGTCCAAGGGAAGCCAAATCTCATCACCAGATTTGCTTCAGGCTCCAGACATGCAAAGGAAGTTCTATCATACTTTTGGGTGGTGGGTACTTAAGATATGTTTGCCTATGCTAATCTTATACTTGGGTGTTGCCCTGATATATCTGTCTATGCTAATCTTGTGTAACCCTCCCCTTTTGTGACATGTTAGTGATGTAGCAATGATGTATTGATGATGCTGTGTGAACTGTATTCTGGGATATGGTGGGAAAGTCAATGTCGCCCCCTGCTCTGGGTTCACTTGCTGCTGTTGAACCTGTTGCGCAACAAAAAAGGATCTAAGTCTACTGACTGCTGATTTGCTCCAAATTGCTTGGCTGGAATTTCCTTCTTTTACTGACCGCATGGACCCGCGGGGGACTTATATTTCAATGAGCTGGGCTGTTGAGTAGGCTCTCAACCCAGAATTTTCCTTAACAGTGGGCAATTGGTAAAAGCTCAGGAACTCACAGAGTGGTAGAAAAGACAGAAATGGATTACATCAATGCCCTACATACCTTTTTATGGCCCTCCCTGACTAAAATTCTGTGCTGCTTCCATCCCAATCAGCCATCTAAAATCTCCCTTTCCCTGTCTCCAATCCGTTATTTCTCTCTATTATTTGTACCCTGCCCATCTTTTGGGGTGTGTGGGGCAGAAACAAACCTTAAATTATTTTTGTTTGGGTCTGGAGAATTCTGTGGTACACAAGGTTGAATATGTTTGAGATTGCTGCTGCTTTAAACCCGTTAAATGTCAAAATATTTCTTACTGCAAGCTTTACTGTAGCAACGAGCGGATGGGACCCAAAAATCGCTGGAGCCGGTGTCAAACACTACGGTGAATCGCTGAGGTGGAGTGCCAACACTCACCTCTCCATAGTACTGGGCCTAGGGGGAAAACAACCCATCAGTCCAGTATTCAGTCACCTGACAGACAAGGTTACGGGAGCTTCAGGTAGGTGATGGTGCCCATCAGGTGAACACAACGTTGGGTAGGTGGTTCCATTTTAGAAGCAGAGGTAACAACCCTCCAAGCCTAAACACTGAAAATAGAGGTGGGTCTGAAAAGTATACACCCAAAAAACCAAGGTAAAGAGGTATGTCTTCAGCCTTCCCCAGAAGCTATCTAATCAAGGTGCCAGGCACACCTCTGTTGGGAGGGATTTCACATGTTACGTTAGTCACATGCCTGCCAATGTGGCGTTTGTCTTTTAAAGGAATTGCCAGCATCGGGTCCCAATCTGGACTGGGATTTTAGTGTGGTGCCAGCGGGCTTTAATCTTGTTTTCCTGCCATGGTCCCAATCCCCACACCAACAATAGGAGCTTTTTCTCTCTCTATACAAATTGGAGAAATACTAGGATTCCCATTTGTATTAGGGAACCCACCATGGCAATTTTGCTTTTAAAAACAAAACTCTGCACTTAAAGGTGCAGCTATGTTTCTAAATGACTTACTGCACAGAACTCTGAGCCATACCTTGCATGGGATGTTGTTCAAATTGGGGGAGGGAATGGTTTATTCAGAAATTCTTAACAAGCCCGATTAAGCTTTGCTTTCTTAAATATCCAAGTGAATCTAGAAACCAGGCAAAGAATCCTGGATGCCAAGACAGGATCAGCCCACCAATGAACTCTACAAGCTTATCAGCCTTCCACTTCCATATCATCCCCTGGCGAGCAGCACAGCCGCGTCTCTCGTTCTATTTTTAGTATTTTAAAAAAACAACCCATTCCTGGCATCTGCTGCAGAAGGTGACGTGATCTTGTATTCCCAGAACAGGCTTTAACTGTTAATTTATATTTTCATTGCTTTAATTGGAAATGCATATTTTGCACATTTGTTTGACCCAGCAAATTTTAAAGGACGGAATAGGAGAAGCTACCATGGTGCTGTTCCTGGAGCAATTTCACTCTTTCCTGAGCAAACCAAGAGCCTTGTTTACAGCAGAGCTGGGGAACCTGTGATGCCCTAGACATGCTTGGGTTCCAATTTCCATCAGCCCCAGCCAGCACAGCCAATGGGCAGGGATGATGGGAGCTATAGTCCAGGAATGTCTGAAGCAGGTGGCGCTGTGGTCTCTTGGGCTTGCCAATCAGAAGGTCGGCCATTTGAATCCCTGCCACAGGGTGAGCTCCCTTTGCTCTGTCCCAGCTTCTGCCAACCTAGCAGTTTGAAAGCATACTAGTGCAAGTAGATAAATAAGTACAGGTGTGGCGGGAAGGTAAACAACATTTCCATGCACTCTGGTTTCCATTGCACCAGAAGCGGTTTAGTCATGCTGGCTGCATGACCCAGAAAGCTGTCTGTGGACAAACTCCGGCTCCCTTGGCCTGAAAGTGAGATGAGCGCTGCAACCCCATAGTCGCCTTTAACTGGACTTAACCGTCCAGGGGTCCTTTACCTTTACCTTTTTATTTCTGGAATGTTTGAAGGGCCACAGGTCCCCCAGCCCTCATTGACACATTTGAAGCAACATGGGTCAACAACTGCAAGGAAGCAAGTCCCTCTATTGCTATTGACAATTAACAATATTATATACATATACATACATACACATATGCATGTATATATAATAGCGGGGCCACGAGACTCCTGGTTGTTTTTGCTTTAACAGACTTTCACGGCCAGATATGCCAACTCTAAGGGGTGGAGGTGTCATCAGCTCCCTCAATATTTCTTAACAGAGGTCTCAGCGCCCCCAATATTGAGGGGGTGGAGGAGGCCAAACCGCCAAGCCAAGTGTGGCACAGCATCAAAGGCAGCCTCCTCCTCTGAGTGTGAGAGAGGAGCAGCAAGGCCTCCTCCCGACAATGCACACACAACACATGACACAGCACGCAAAATTCACTGGCATGTCACACATGGACCGCACCGCTGCACTGCTGGCCCCCCAATCTTTGGCTCAAGGCAGCGCCTTTGTTGATGGCTACCTCAAAACATAGCTAAAACAAAACGAAAACATTTGTGGCCTCACAAGGAAACTGTTAAAGGAAACTGTTTTCCATCTTGTCGTGTTCCTTTTCTACAGCAGTTTGAGGAAAGAGTTGCTTTTACCACACCTCTCATCCAGTGGATTTACCTCACGATCCCTTTCTCCTCATTTTCTCGCACAGTCCCTTTTGAAGGACCTGCTCTAAGTCCAGCCACCTCCTCAAGTAAATAGGATCAGAATTAAAGCAAGAACCACTCACAAATCCTTAGACAAGAAGCCTGATAGCTATTCTGCTCAAATGGTTAGCACAGAGGGAGTCAACATGGTGCCCCCCAGATTTCAGAGGAATATATCTCCCCCCAGCCCTAGACAGTGTGGTCAACAGTCAGGGATGATGGAAGTAGTGGTCTAGCAATATCTGGATGGCACCAAATTGCCAATGGTACGTTAAATGATAAAACCAACCTTCCTTCTCTTTGCAGTTTATGAAGAATAAATGTTTCCTAGAATTAGGAATTTACATATGGAGCCTTCTATTATATTTTAAGAAAACATAAAAAGTCCATTGTTGCTTATTTGAGGCATGCGCTTTAATTCCTAATTGTCCTGGGAGTGAACAGGTGGTTTAAATTTGGAATCTGATTTAGGTTTACTTTACAATACAACAATAATGTTTCTGGTATGATCTGTGCTACTAACAGCTCTATAAATATTGGCTTAATAGGTTCCAAGTGCAGCGATTTTACTAAGAGACAGATGGACATATAGTTTGAGCAATGGATGTTTGCTGACATTTTTTAGTTACTTCTTTTATAGACATTTATAGACTATTTTATATGTTGCAATCTGCCTTGCTGTTTTATGAAGGAGCCTTGTTATTTCATGAAAGAGCAGGTTATCAGCCTTCAAATCAATCAATCAATGAGCAACATCTGTCCTATGAGCTTTCATCCCATTATTATGCAGTGACATACTCACATTCATGTAATCATAGAGCCTTTCTGTTGCAAGTCCCTGTGACAAATTAATATCTGAAGGGAGACAGTGCGGGTACCTCTGAACAAAAATGTCAGGTTGGCGGTCTTCAAGAAGCTTATGAAGCTCTCCTCTTTTACGGAGTTTTCCTCTGATAGATTCAAATCGCGTTAGAGGGATCCTGGGCGGATGACATGAATGCATGTTTGGTGTGGCATGCAATGGACAATGAAATCCCAGAAAAACCGAAACTAGGACTAGGACTCGTATGTTTTTTCTAGGGTGGTTTCACCAATATTTTTGCTCTGGTACGTACCATGTTAATTTTGCCTAGCTTAGGATAGAAATCAACATAGTGCTAATAAGATAATTCTTCAAGCATTTCTGCCCACCAGCTGGAACAACCGTCCTTCTCCTCCCCACATGTGTTGTTCTGGGGTTTCCCCGACCCTCCGAAATGAATTGAGGAAGTGCAGGGGGAGAAGAGGAAGGAAAGCTCTTCTGAGCTATCGCAAGTCCTTGCACTGGCTTCTGCTAGTGCACCAGTTGAGTTGAATCCGGCCCTTAGAGTGTTATAAAATTACATGGTAGATGTTGAGGCCTGGAATGGGCGAACATGTCCATTTTGGGTTTCTCTCAGTTTTCTAATCTTAAATTCCACATTTATGCAACAGTTTGAGATTTTTAAAAAAATCCTCATGAAAATCTGCCAACATTTTAACGAAAATCTCTCCTGTGTACATTTTTATATGCACATACCAATATACACATATTTAGATGTTATTTTCACTAATATGTGCACCCTTTACCATTGTATAGGCACTTTTATGTACATTACTTGACTGGAGAACTGCACTGAAAAAGCTGGCTGAGAATATTGAAGGATAGCTGTTCTTCGGTTCACATCTTGTTTCAGAAAACACAAAGTTGGTTAGCTCACTTTTAAGTGCCAATGGAATCAAGTTTCTCCACCATTCCTATTTGAGATACATGAGCCACTGCTAGGCTGTGTAGTACTGGACTAGATAAATAGCCTGAATTAGTATAAAGCATCTTCCCAAGAACTGAAATTAACATAAATTGTGAATGTGGTATTATGCCTTCCTATCATTGGGACTTGTTGCAGGGGAAATGTTTCCATGAATTTTGCCCAGGGTTTGAGTCTAGTGCCATCTTGTAGCAAATACCTTTCTGTAACATGCCAACACCAAAAGTTTCTTTTTTATATATAAAAAAGCTTCTAAAGTAATTAACAAGATTCCTTTTTACAGAAACATGGGCCCACTGCTAAGAACACACTGAAAATATATGAAATACTTCCTTACCTTACTACAGCTGTGATGCACGGAATATAAACCAGAGCTGCTAAGAGAACCCTCATGGCTTCAGCTAGGAGTGGAAATAAAGCTGGCTTTTCTTCTCTCTATCTCTTTTATATACTTTGCTGGATCACAACCAGCTGTTTGCGGGGTCAGTCAATGACTGCAGGTCAGTTGCTTGGCAGGACATTTGTAATGTGCTGGACAAGGACCCATCAATTTGTGTAAATACTGCAATCTGTTACAACATGGATGGGGAACTGGTGGCCCTCAGGATACTGTTGGACTCCAACTCCCATCAACCCCAGCCAGCATTGCCAATAGCCAGGGATGCTGGGAGTTGGAGTTCAGCGACATCTAGGGGACCACACGTTCCCCACCCCTGCATTAGAACACTCAAACAAGGGAGTGATGGAGGCAGGTAGTAGCAGACCATGTGGTAGAGCTTGACGCTGGTGTGGTTGCTTACCTGAATGGGGCTGAGGTGCCAATAAGGGCGAGACTGTGCAGTTGCACTGACAGGAGTGCTGGACCAGCAGGGATGCTCCCACTGGTGCAACCAACCTACCCCAACCTTGCCACTATTGCCCTGCCCCAGTGCTCTCCAAATAAGGAGCAGTGACAGAGGTGGATTTAGGGAAGCGCGACTGGTTCACCCACACTAGTGAGAGGGTGCTGCAGGGGGGCTGAAACAATGACTTATAATGAAAGTCAAGAGATGTGGATGGGGGTGCTAAATTTTGTTGTGTTGCGCAGGGCGCCATTGAAATTTGAAAATCTGCCTCTAGTAGACTCCGTTGTAAGGAGGTTGGCTGTGTCTCACCACACATGCCTTAAGAATAATGAGTCTTTTTCAGTGTGGACTAAGTAATTATAAGCCAGGTCTTACCAGGACCCAGGTCTTCAAAGGTGAACCTATGCAATTCAAAGCACTATAGAAAAATGGTAAATGGGCTCATCTGAAAGATTCAGCACCATAACAAGCAATTTGACTTTTCCTTATGTCACCTGATTTTTCTCATTAGCTGTTACTGAATTAGTTTCATTTAACCTCTCCCCAGGGACTCGGGTGGCGCTGTGGGTTAAACCACAGAGCCTAGGACTTGCCAATCAGAAGGTTGGCGGTTCGAATCCCGCGACGGGGTGAGCTCCCGTTGCTCGGTCCCTGCTCCTGCCAACCTAGCAGTTCGAAAGCACGTCAAAGTGCAAGTAGATAAATAGGTACCGCTCCGGTGGGAAGGTAAAGAGCATTTCTGTGCGCTGCTCTGGTTCACCAGAAGCAGCTTAGTCATGCTGGCCACATGACCCGGAAGCTGTACGCCGGCTCCCTCAGCCAATAAAGCAAGATGAGCACTGCGACCCCAGAGTTGGTCATGACTGGACCTAATGGTCAGGGGTCCCTTTACCTTTACCTTTTAACCTCTCCCCAAGGCAGCAGGTGCAAAACTTGCACTCTAAGGCTGTGTAGGCACTATATACCTTTAAACCCCACTTGAAGCACATTCTTTCCCTCGAAGGATTCTGGTTGCTGTAGTTTACCCCTCACGGAGCTATAATTCCCAGCACCTCATAAACAAACGACAGGGTCCAGAATTCATGGAGAGAAAGAATGTGCTTCAAAGGTACAGGGTGTCTGCAATCCAATTCATCAGTTCAAGTTATTCCTACAAAATATATTGGAGATGGGGAACCTCATTCCTGGGGGCCACATCCATCCCTCCAGATAGGCTGTCTCCACTTTGCACCTCCTCCTCCTCCTCCTCCTCCTCAGCCACACAGCCTCTCCCCACGCCATGCCTCTCACTAGCCCTCTTTTGCACCCTCCTGGAGCTCAAGTGCGTCCTTGAACTCTGGCAATGCCTCTTCCTTACCTCTGATCCTGCCCATCACTGGCATGTGGCCCCCCAGAAGGCTGCCTGGAAAGGAATGTGGCCCTCTGAAAAAGCTTCCCTACTCCTGAGATATATAATGTGGCATTGAGTAATCCTTGTGTCAAAAACTGTTGCTCAATGGCTCTGGCCTTCAGCTTGCACATCTAACGCAAGCAGGTTTGCAAAGACTTCAGGGCAAGCCCAGTGAGTAACAGAGACTATACAGGTTCGTCTCTTAGGGAAAATGGCTCACTGCCCCACCAAACCCAAACCTGGCCGGCTGCTTGCTTACAACTATAGCCCAAGGGGTAGCATTGCCTATCGCTTCCCTCCTCCTCCCCAGTTTCTCTCTTCCCATTGTAAAACTCAGCAGGACATGGATGGGGTCCAAAAGAAATTAGTTGGCTCTGTTTGTCATTGGCTGTGGCTCCACTTCCTGTTGGCCTCCCTGCCTTGCACTCCAGCAGTCCCAATGGGCACCAGTGGATGGAGTCACTGCATGACCATTTGGGGACACAACCCAAGTTGAATCAGGATTCAGTCAACACTCACATCTGATCACATGCAGAGGGCTACGTGAATCAGCTCTTGTTCTCTTGCAGACTACTGTCTGTCTCAAGACTTTCACCTCTGAGAGGCAGAGCATCCTACATTAACTGGTCTTCATCCCCCATCACTCATTAAGGTCCTCAAAGTCCAGACTCTAGGCTATTTTTTCATTGCCTTGATCTCATTAGCCGACTGCAGGGAGACTTTGGCTTGCCAACATAGTCACAAGGTGCAGCAATCTAAGGTCATTGTGATCTGCATTGATAAGGCTAGATTAATAGTTAAACTGTGAACCAGAGTTTTTACCCCATAATATATTTAAGTAAGCCCTAAATATGTACCTTAACAACAAATAAATGTAAATAAGCATTCTGCATCCAGAAATAGCAAAATGTCATATAAATGTCCAAGTTAAGCAGTAGGATTTTCCTAATTGTGCCATGAAATTTGAAACCATCCATTTGGGGTCAATTTAGATGTTAAAGGTGTCTTTGAATCCCATGCTTAAGACTCCCACATATTTTTTAACCAAAAGCAGCCAATGGAGTCCAATTCAGTTCAGGTTTGTGGTACAGGTGTAGGGTGGTTTACATCAGGTATACTCAAGCAGTAGCACCTATCCAGAATGGGAACCTGTCACAGTTTCGGGCCAACAAGAATTGTTTGGCTGATGGTTGAACCCTGACTGAAAGCCATGGCTGAGAGCCCTTTAGCTTGTGCCAGAGGGCATAATATGTTAAGTGCAATGAATAAACACTTGCAGTGGATGACATTTACATAAATGAGTACTGAACATGCCTCTCTCTCATGTTACTAGCAAGTGACTATAGCATAAAGCACCATTAGAGCAGAGCCTTTAGAGTAGAGAGCATGCTAAGGGGAACATTGGGACTGTTTTGGAAAATATGTCTCATTAACCACTGTGCAATCTCAGAACTTCACCTCGGTGTTTTCTGCTGCTTTTGCGCACGAGAGCTATTCCAAGGCAATGCCTGTATTTCTCATCAGCAGACACTCATTCAGTTATCAGGAACATTTCAGGGCTCTTGAGATTCACGATTGTTGCTATGTGGACCATATATATCACAGCAAGGAGGAGGGAACAGCACACAAAATAGAAGCCAGGCAGCTTCCCTGCTCCATAAGCCTGATTCACTGGGTAGCGAAGAACCAATGTAACTTTCCAAAGTTCTTAGGATGGGCAACGCTTTCCGAACAGTCATTGCTTTCTTCCCGTCAGATGCCTGCCAGAAATACATCCTGGGAGACCTTGAAGAGATGCCAATTGATAAAATGTTGGATCTGAGCAGCAGGCAGGTGAGGAGGTTCCCGCTGCACGTTTGTTCTTTCAGGGAACTGGTCAAATTGTACCTGAGCGACAACAATCTGAATCATCTGCCCTCTGAGCTAGAACAGCTGCAGAACCTACAGATCTTGGCACTGGATTTCAACAATTTCCAAACGCTTCCCCCGGTGGTGTGCACCTTGAAGCAGCTGTGTATCCTTTACCTGGGCAACAACAGACTCGGAGACTTGCCTGTGGAGCTGCGCCAGCTGCAGAACCTGAAGACGCTCTGGATAGAGTCCAACTGTTTGTATCACCTGCCCAACGTGGTGTGCGAGTTGAAGCAACTCAAGACGCTGCACGCCGGCTCCAATGCGCTGCACTCCCTCCCTGCGCAGCTGTGGTATCTGAAGGACCTGCGCAGCATCTGGCTCTCAGGCAACCTGCTGCCTGAATTCCCCCCCGTGTTGCTTCACATGCCGTTCCTGGAAATTATCGACGTCGACCGCAACATCATCACTTACTTCCCCAGTCTCGTGCACCTGAGCAGCTTGAAGCTGGTGATCTATGACCACAACCCCTGCAGAAACGCACCCAAGGTAGCGAAGGGGGTGCATAGGGTTGGGAGGTGGTCTGAGGAAAGCCCTGAACCTAGGAAACGATCTGGTATGGATAGGGACAAAGGATCTGAGGACATCGACTCCATTCTCCCCCCTCCAGGCCATCTCAGTCTAGCCGAGTGACAAAAATTTCCACTAGAACTTGTAAGTTTGCCGCAGGAGCCTTCTCAGCCAGGGTGTTCATCACCAGATAAAGATGAGAGTATCTGGACTGTTTTCACAGGTTGTATAATCCAGTGTAAAGCTGCATGTGCTTGATTTCACTTGATTTCTACGGTATTGTGTGCATGCCCAGCTTGGTGAGTAATTTAAATACCTAGAATTAGCAAGATAAACTCTGAACTGTGACAGCCAGCTAACATACCCCTTCTGATACCTGCAGCTCTTCTACAGAATTCAGATGGAATAAAACCTAGTACACATTATAATCAAATCTTTGAGAAGGGGCAAAGGAATCAATTTAAAGATAAAAATGCAGGTGCCTTGCCGTCTGTAAAATTAAAACCAATTGCTATAGCACTAGCTCTGTGGTATTAAAGAAATTGTATGTATTTTGAAGGCAATTTGAAGATATTTCATCCTGCAAATGTATCTAGTACAGCCAAACAGGGGAAATCTTTGCATTTATCCTGGTTTTGTGTGTAAATGAGAACTTTTAAGTTGGGGTTCACCAGTTACAAATCCAACTACATGGAGTCTATCTGCATACCAGCTTGAGCGCTGCTCAGGGAAATGTAGCTTGTAGGGTAAGGAGAGATAGGACCCCTAGCATAGTGTTTAGCACCATCAGTCTCTGGGGAAGCCATGACTGATAGAAATGCAAGATTTATAGATATGCCATTAGAATAGTTTGTTTCCATTTAACTATTTAACCCGGTGTTATCCAATTAACGAAGTACTGCAGACCCCATTTTTCAATAGTCAAGCTAATGACCCTCCTACTTTTGAAAATGTAGATATCTCTGCGGTACTTTTTGCTATGTGAATGGTACCACGGACCACCAATTGGGAACCACTGCTTTAGCCTATTATACATGCCTAACAAGTTAGAGGAACTATGCAGTTAGTTGTTTTACCTTTTAAATTAAAAGACATGCAATATGTTGGATGTAATCCTAAGTAAAGCTTTTTATTATTTCATTGTGAACTATTTCTCCTCCAACTTTCCAAGCTATTTCAGAACTCTGAAAGTAGACTACAGCCTACAAAAGCTCATGCCACAAGACACGTGTTCACAGTTACAGTACCACAGCACTCTATCATTTGCTGCAGTCACCAATACGGTTACTTATTCCAGATTTTTTTTTAACATGCCAGCTAGAAATTAACTTTTATTGTCTTGAGGAAGTCATGTAGTTGAACCTCCAATTCCAGCAAAAACAGTGAGGGTTCAGATTACTTCCTCCTTGCCGAGATGTGATAAGCACACAACTAGCTAAGGTTTAGTGGCCTGTATTATCTTCATGCAGTGTTAAAAGAATCACACAGGATGACATTTTAAAATACTAGCAATAAACTTTGCTTTCATGATCAGCCACTTGCATATTATCTGAATTGTGCTCATTGTTTCACAAGGTCTTTCCAATAAAAAGCGCACACTCCGGTACTATACCGAGGTAAATGGAAAGTCAAAACAGATTTGAAACTTTTATTATGGGGTACTACAAAGAGGATGGTGGGGAAGTATAGATGTTATACAATAAGAATGAATTGGTCTTTTTGAAACAATATAAGTTAAACCAACAAAAGAATGATCACATGCCAAAGCTCGATATTCCATCCCTTTATTCTTCAAATCGGTCTGAAGCGCACAACATTTTTTGCAAACTTCTGGTCCACGTGTTTTTACGGACCACGGAATACTCAACACGGATAACGATCTGGTACTCTTTTCCTGAAAGAAGAATCAGAATTCAGTACACGCAAATGTTGGGAGGAAAGAATAGTTTCCAAGTTCATTGCAAGCCTAGAATGTAAGATCCTAAAAGTGTTTGTACATGTTTGTTATTTAGTTCATCAGCAATAGCCTTCTCAGTCCACTCTTAATTGCCCAGGTAATTCCAGAGTAGGTTACAATGATATTTCAATTCGTAACAGTAGCAGGCAGAGATAACTACAAGTCAAGAGGGTAAGATCACCGTTCGGCCCACTACCACAGATGCCTACAAGAGAGTTGGCACCAGCTATATCCGAGGGGGAGGGAATTCGACAGACAACCAACACCAAGAAAGCCCTCCCTCCTGAACTGTTTATCAGTCAATTAATTGCAGCTCCATCAAAAGGACCTCCCCACAGATCTTCATGTACGAGCTCCCCACATGTTGGATCCCTCTGGCCAAGCCCTTCTGATTATTTTGAATCAGCCAAAAAAGGCAAGTGCCGAGAGGGTATGTTTTCAGTCCCGCTGCTGCAACTCCCTTGGCCACATCCTTAGGCCTCAAAACCTGGAACAGATCCTACTAGACCAGATAGGACACTGATGGTGCCTTGATGGAGTATATCCTGTATTAGCCGGTAGTATCAAATGTAAAACAAAATTTAATAAACGTAGAAGCATACCTATTATAAGGAAATTATAGTTCAAATCAATTGTTTTTCTGATAAAGATTGATTACGGCATTGTCTCGCAAGAACTGGAAAAGCTTTGGGTTTTACCTTGGAGCAGCTTTGATAATATCATCGACACGGAGAATCACCTCTGCAGCTTCAGCAGCACTCAGCAAAACTTGCCGTTTCACTTGAAAGCTTTCCACCACTCCCAGAGTTGCCATGTCTGCAATGGTAGCCTCCTTCATGTCTTCAAGAGATTAAAAAAAAAAAAAGGTTTCTCAGAGTTACTAAGGCAAGCATCCCATTTCCATAGTTGTTTTCCATTTTCTATCTTGGCACTATTAAAATGATACTGATTTTAATTAAAGGTCTACACATTTTCTAGTGGAATTTGCATTTAGTGAAATTCAGTCTTACACTTGATTTTAATTTTCACTGCTGCTGTTGAATTTAAAGCACCCCAAAGCAGCTTCTATTCCCACTGCCAAGTGTTTATTAGTCTTAGTAACACAAAGGTGTATTTTTTTAAAATAAAACATACAAACTATATATAAAAATCCTTACCAAGTCCATACGTGGTTTTCCCTTCAATATGAGCAGCTCGAAGCTGGGAAACCAAATCTGCACTGTCATAGCCAGCATTATCAGCGATGATAGTTGGGAGCTAACAAAATCAAGCAGGCTTGTTAGACCATTTGGCAAAGAACAAACCTGCAAACTACATGCCAATTACAGAAATAAGTAACAATAATGCACAGCACACATATAAGTGCTATTAGTTACTATTGTACTATTGACCTATCCTTACTCAAAATATGTGTATCCTTGATGCAGAATCTGAATTTGTCAATACTGACAATCTTTGGCAATCCCTCCCATTCATTGAAGAGAAACAAGTTTACAAGAGAATCCCAGATCTCTGCTTAGGTCAGGGCTAGGGAACCATTATCCCTGACCACTGGCCACAGCTGATGGAAGGTGGAGTCCAACAACATCTGGAGGGCCACAGTCCTCCATTCCTGGTTCAAGGGAATCCTGCTACAATTGGTTTGGAGAGAGAGAAAGCCAACCCATGTTTTAAAAGCGCTTAGAAATAACGCTATGTAAAGCCAGCCAAGCCAAAAGAAACATGAGAAAGGGCCTAGAGGAAGATAGGTAATGTTACTGTTCCTTGGTTAACAAGGGCACAAGTTGGTTGCATGAGCCACAAACCTGAAAACTACCATCTCAAAAGACTTTGCAATGACCAACAACCAGTAAATGTCGTTTGGGTGCTCAACCTCCTCCTCCTAATTACTAGCTTTCCAGAGCACTGTGCTTCGTTATACTGGTAGTAAAAAGAACCAAACACTAGTTTACCGTGCTCAAGGCCTTAGCGAATGACTCCATTGCTACGGATTCCTTGCCTGGTGTTCTCTTTGCAAGCTCCCAGACAGCATTAGCCATTAACATCTCTGAGCAGCCTATGAGTTAGGAAACAAACAGACACCTTGTAACCAACCTGAGAAAGTATTAAAGTTAAATTTTCAATTGCTGGAGTTAAAATAAGAACACTGTATATTTACCTCCACCATACACCGTTCTAGTATCTTTTACAGTCTGGGCAAGAACACACAGTGCATCATGCAGAGATCTTTCCGCTTCATCTATGATTTGTTGTGTAGCACCACGCAGAACTACGGTGCATGCTTCACCTAAAAGGTATTAAAAGGTAAGGAAAAGCAAGAAAAATATTTCCAACAAAATCCTGTCTCCTACATAGCGATATATAAAAGGACAATGAACCTGCTGCTCTGCTGTCTATCAAGCCAAATCCTAAAGCCGCATAGTGGTGACTGGTTGTTGTTATTAATTATTGTTAAAATATGTGTACCACTCTTCATCTGCAGATCCCAGGGCAGTTCACAACATAAAAAGACAATATAAAACCATAAAAACAACAAACCAATAACCCCCCTCCCCCCCCACTAGATGAACTGAGCTACTAGAGATGGTTGCTCTGCAGCTGCTCTTGTTGCATATTCAGGCATTTCCCTTTGCATACTTGCAAAAGGTGTTATTCTGTCTCAAGGTGATAGAGGTGCTGGGGTCATTGCTCTTCCCATGTGTGGGTAACATATGAGCATTGCTACTACCCACCATCCCCGATAGTTTCCAGGGACGTGCCTGTTGTTTTTAAAATTTTCAGACTGTGGGTATCTTCTCCTCCCTTCCTGGGGTAAAGCATGAATGCAAGGTGGCAGCTGCTCCACAGACACAGCAGTGGACGGTAGCTGGTGCATATGATTGTTCTGTCCAACATTGAGCAGCAAAACCTACCCATGGCAACTCCAGAGAAATGAAGAAGTTTATCTTCACCAATCATGACTTCTTCAATCAGCTTGCAGCTTCCTAGCTTTACCAATTCTGGATGGTCAAAAGTTGAAGCAATTTCACCACCTGAGAATGAACGCAACTCTGTGTTAGCCTTTTCCTCCCACAATTGTAAAATAGTTTTAGTAACTGTTTACTTAGTAGACATACAAACCTGAACTTGGAAAAGAAGCTTTTATGAAAAGAAGTATGAGCAGATGTTCATCAGTCTTTCTCTCTCTCTCTCTCTCTGTGTGTGTTTTGTTTTAAAGAAACTAGTATGCTGATATACATTTCATCTTAAATTATGGATACATCCTCACTACCATTGTGCATTTTTTTTTAATGTATTGGTAGCCACTTTCAGCTCTCATAGTTGGCGCACAAACAGCAAAGAAGCTGGGTTCTGTGTAACTTTCCCGAATAGCTAAGAAAGAAATCAGATTTACAGTATGTTGCAAAAAAAATGAAGTGTAGGAGTACGAGTTCAGATCCTTTGTTCAATGGATGGTACTTTGCCGTCAAGGTAAGGTATTTACTATGTGGTTCCTGGTTATTACTGGCATGTTTTTTTCTGGTGCTGCTGATTTACTTTTATTATGCAGTTGTGTTTTTTGTTTTGTTTTTTACTGTACCACATTCTGGGATCCCTTGTGCAACAAAAGGCAGGTTTAAAAATAATTCTGTACCTGTAACAAGAGCTAGACGTTCAACTCCAGCAAAATCTGCGTGTTCAATAGCCATAACACCAGCAGCAGCAAACATCTGTTCTGGGTAGTTATAGATCAATTGCCTGTAATAAGAAAAGGTGCTCATAATAATGTGGCAGGAAACATATCTTAATTTATCTCAACAAAAACTTCCATAGTGCTTAACAGTACAATGATTTTTAAACACTGTGTATGACTTTAACTATGTATGTATGACTAGTAACCAAGGTTTTGTTCTTGGGTTCAACAAGCCAGGCTCTAGCTTTCATCCATGGTATGGCATAGCGGCAGCAGCAGCAGATATGAGGAAGGAGTGATATGGGAATTTCTGAGCACCTTGCACCAGAATGCTGTTTGCTCACACTAAACTACAGTTTGTTTTAAGCTGTGGTTTAAGGTGATGTGTGAACTGTGCCACTATGTAGTTACAGGCTTGTCAGCAGAGGCTCTGAAGGGTCAATCAGCATGTTCCGAACATCCCTCAGAATAATACATACCTGTTGATAAAGCAGTTTATTCCATGCTTCAGAATACGTTCAACCTTCTCCTTCATTTTCTCTTTTTCTGCTTGTTCAATTTCTGCCACCTTTGCTGTGGAATCCACTCTTACACGGGAGCCAAATATCTAAGAAATAAATATGGCAATATTAAGCAATAGCTCAACTGCTTTGACTATACTAGGATTTGCACCACAAAAATTACGTACCTTAATTTTATCAGTATCCATGCCAGTATTTGCGATAAGGATTTTTGCATTTTCAATCCTTTTTGGCTGGTTGACTCCAATTTTTTTATCCAACAGAAAACCTAAAATGAAGAAGAATCAGACTTTTGTTACAGCAGCAAGGATTATTGGGCATATTTTATGAAACTGAACAGGTTGCCTGGGTCTCTTTTTGCTCAAACAGTCATAGGAATAGATTCAAACACTCAGCTGAATAAAACAAAGCAGTATCCACCCCCCAAATCATATGAAGTATCAAGGAACACATAAGGCAGACCAAAATGAAACAGTAATAGAATCAGAAGATACTTAGCTTCTTAAATGTAGATAATTTGAGGCTACTTCAGATGCTTAATTCGTACAATACGTTATGAAGTGACCCAAGTGCATAAATATGAAAAGGTTTCTCTCAGAATGGGCAAACATTCAGTTTACATAGGTAATCCTGTGATTTAAAACCATTCAGGAAGCAATGTAAACATGATCCACTTACGTTTCACATCTATGGGAATAGCTTTCGGAGGCCCTTCTCTGAATGCAAAATATTACTTTGGAACTTGCCTTCAAAATTTTACCAAGGCTAATAGAAATATACAAATACTGGCTGCACTAATATATCACAGTAAACCATAACCCATCTTGTTCCTTCCATTTTCAGCGCTATATCTGAACCAGTGATTGTGTTTGTTTCGCTCCTACAAACCATGAGCAGTAAGCAAAGAAGAAAATTTGGTTACAGATCAGTTTATTTAGAGTGAAACAAACTATGATCCCTGGTTTGGGCATAATACTGAGACAGGAATTGTGAGCTAGTTTTCTCCCAGTGCAAGCCTGTAGGAATAAAGCAGGCACTATTTTGTCTGTGAACACTATCTGGTGTTATGGCTTACATGACAGTAAACAATGTTTTTTAAACTGGCTTAGTGGAAAGCCTGCTATTTTATCTTCATAGTAAGCAATGACAAGGCTCCTTGCTCTGACATAATTTACTGAATTGTTACCAGTAAGCAAAATTATACCTTCATCCAAGTAGGAGTCTATTAGACTTCCTCCTAGTTTCTTGATGATATGAATAGCTTCCAGATTACCAGATCCCTTCAGCCTAAGGACAGCATCTACTGCAAGTTTTGCAAAGTGATCTTTATGATGAGTAAGCAATTTTGAAGAGAGTGTGGTTTCTGCAATATTCATTAAGTCTTTGTGAAATGAAGCTTCATCTCCCCTGAAAAGCAGAAAAAAGTAAACTTAAAAGCACATCTTGGACCATCACTAAAATATATGGCCTTGATCCAGAGAACCACACAGCAAAGTTCTGCATATAATTGCAAGGCTTCACTCCACTTTTGAACAACAACCACCCACCTACACCAACCTAACAAACCGCTACCCAAACTTGGAAGACATTATCTTCAAATGTTAAGAACAAAAACACTGTAAGCCCTGGCAGATACCTAACAGCATGTGCTGCACTATTTGTATTTTAGAAGAAACTGTATTTTCACATAAAGATGTCCAATGTTTCATCTGCATACTGGAGAGACTAAATTAATCCATGAATCATGGATTTTATTTTTTCAAATGCAGAACATCCTCAGCATTTAAAATCCATGAATCAACAGCAGTACAATAGAGTTTTGCCTCATTAATGTGCCATAGACCCAGTCCTTCCCTCTGTATCTAGCACATTTTTGAACTCTGGTATAAATCAAAGTTTTGCAACACAGGTCAAATTTTTCTAATACAAGACAATTTTATTCAAAATATAGGATAATGTCCTAGAGCACTGTCCTATCCAGGTGTGAAGAAGTCTTGTTCACTAAGACAAAAGCATCTAGAATAGGGAGGCTAGTCTTTCCATAATAGCCACTGTAAAAAAAAACAAAGGAGGGAAGAAGCCATTTGCATCAGACACCATTGTCTTTAAAACATGCTTTTCACAAATAAATACAGCAATATCTAAAATAATATACTGCAGAATTCAGAATGTTTTTAATCTGTTGTGAGCCGACCAGAGTGGCTGGGGAAACCCAGCCGGATGGGCGGGGTATAAATAAATTAGTAGTAGTAGTAGTAGTATGCTCAGGATAAATTTCAAGACTATTTTGCTTATTGGTAGAATAGTACAACGAAGTTGTGTGTTTCAAATAGCAGGAAACACTTCTTTAAGTCCAAGCACCATTCAGCTCTTAATGCTACTTTCCTTTTTTGTTTGGCTGCACACACCTGTCATTAGTTACATGATATTGGACCATAACAATCTGAGAGGCAAATGCCCATTGTCTGTGACTAGAACTAACCCATGATCCACAGCAGATTTCACCAAGGCTTCTCTTGCTGCTTTTGTGGCTTCTCTCCAACCTGCAATAATGGTCTGAGGGTGGATTTTTCTGGCAATCAATAATTCTGCCTCCTAGAAAAATAAAAGCATTTAGTTTATCTTAATGCAGTTGCAAGTAAAACAGTAACTCCAAGTGTGCTTTCTGGCAAACACATGCCACTTTCTTGTTCCTTTTTTCAGTTGTCTCAATGATGTAACGGCTTAAATAAGATTACCTGGAATCTTCAACAAATAAAAGCTCCCTATTTTTTTTAATCAGTATACCTTATACATATTCTATTCTATTAACATATACCTTATACATACCTTATACATATTCTATTCTATTAAGTTAGCTATATTAGTTTGTTGCAGCAAAAAAACTTCAACTTAGCATTTCAGCATACCTTTTCAGTGTTTTAAAAAATGGAACTATTTATTACCCTTAGCAATTCAGCTGCCAGAACAGTTACTGAAGTAGTTCCATCTCCAACTTCGTCATCTTGAACCTTGGACATATCTGTGAGGAGAACGTTACCACATAAGCTTGAATATTGAAATATGTTAGCATTCTATACGGCTATACAGAAATCAGAGATAAAAACAGGATCTCTCTAACTGCACTGTCATACTAAAGGCAAGGCTGTATGTGCCCAGGATAGGGCACTATGTCATGAGAAGCAAATACAGCATTATGCAATGCTTAAGCAGCACCATCCAGCTTTTTCTTTACGTCTACGTTTGACTGCTTTGGTTCAAGAACCAGCATGATGTGGTGAATAATGTCAGACTGGGAACACAGCGTAGTTTTCACAGGAAGCAGACAATCTACAATCTTTTAATTTAGCAAAATAAAATATCCCCATAACGTATTTAGTCAAACATACCAACCAAAACCTTGGCTGCAGGGTTGTCCACTCCAATAGCTTTTAAGATAGTTGCCCCATCATTGGTTACTGTCACTGTGCCTTCTCTTCCAGTACTAAGGAGAATCTTGTCCTGAAGGTCCATATTTGAAGATATTTAATATTTGACTCAAAAGTGGTAATAGTGACAAAAACAATATATTTCAGAAATTACAAATAACTTACCATGCCCTTAGGTCCCAAAGTGCTTTTAACTAGATCTCCAATGGCAATAGCCCCAACAAAAGATGACTGGAATAAAAAAGGGGAAATTATAAATATGACCCCAAGCAGAATAAGCTCAAGCTTTCTTCTATAGCGAAACATATACAGGTGCAACTACAGTTCTAGATATCAAGTATCAATGAATATTAGACTTGCCAAACGGGCTGTCTCTGCTCTCTCTTCATCAGCACCAGCCTTGAAGATATTCACAGGTGCTAGGGATAAGGATGCCTGAAATAATAGGAAACAAAATGCCAATTAGCATATAGGAAAGACTTAATTTTCAAATAACCATTTTACACCTTGCCATCCACTTACTACGAGTGTTATGTAATTTCTGAATCCTCACATTGTGACTATTGCTCCTTTCAGGCATGATGTTCACTTATAAATCCTACATACTAACAGGTACAAGAGCACTAAGTTCTGCCTCCCAGATCACCACTGTCATCGCCCTTCATGAGTCTGAAGTGGACAGCATTTTCTATTTGGGGGTTAGGGTGGAGGCTAACAGTGTGATTTAAAGTATGAACCAACCCAGACCCTGCAATCATCATCTGAGGTGCTTCTCTGAGTGCCTCCGCAAGAAGTCTGGAGGGTGGCAGCACAATATCAGGTCTTTTCTGCAGTGGCTTCCCATTTGTGGAATGCTCTTCACAATGAGTCCACCTGGCACTTTCATCACACATCTTTAGGTGCCCAGCAAAAATGATACTCTGTAACCAGGTCTTGGGCTGATTTAACATTCTAGGGCCTTTTAAATGTGTTTGCAGGAGAGAAGCAATTGGTTTGTTTTTGTTTTATTATGTATTTTGTGTTCTCATTTTGTTTTGTTTTTTAATGTCATCAACTGCCCTGTGGTCGTCAGGTGAAGGGCAACATACAAATTTAGTAAATAATAATAATAATAAATCTTACAAAAACAGGGTTCTAGATCACATGTGGAGCCTCCATGTGGAGCCATCCTCCAATTAGTGGAGGGCAACAAGGATGGTGACGGTTGGGGAATGAGCTGAGCATGCTTGTCCCTCCTCAGGAGTAAAATGTACACACAAATCGAACAACCAAACAAGAGCTTACAGCTGCAGAACAGTGGTGAGGAATATCTGGACTGCAGGCCAAATAACACCCAAATGGCCATTTTGGTCAAGCTGCACGAGCCTGTCTTGTACCTGCTATTGTCAAGCGTGGGGCAGCTAAAGACACACTTTCCACAAAGCTTCCCAAGCTCTGATCATCAGGTCTTGCAAAGTGCTGTGCATGGGACTTTGCAAGACCCGCCGATCAGATGGATGCTAGTTCTTGCAGAACGCCACACACATGGCGTCGACAGGCTCCATGATCAGACGACGCTCAGCACTTTACGTGCCTCTCTGCCTCTGCTGCTTGGTTTCAAACAACAAGGGCAAATATGGGTAGCCTCGCCCACCTGTCAAACTTGGGGAAGGAAACAAGGATGTGGTCCACCCACCAAATCCAGGCCCCCCACCCCTGCTGCAGAATACAACGTGAACTGCGCTGCAAATCACTACAGTGGTACCTCAGGTTAAGTACTTAATTCGTTCCGGAGGTCCGTTCTTAACCTGAAACTATTCTTAACCTGAAGCACCACTTTAGCTAATGGGGCCTCCCGCTGCTGACGCGCCGCTAGAGCACGATTTCTGTTCTCACCCTTAAGCAAAGTTCTTAACCCGAGGTATTATTTCTGGGTTAGCGGAGTCTGTAACCTGAAGCGCATGTAACCCGAGGTACCACTATACATCGAAAATTAAGGAAAAGGGCGGTGTGCGTGTGATATGCGACGCGGTAGGCATGGCAGCAGCCAGGCTCCGTGAAAGGAGTCTTCACACAGATCCCCAATGAACTCGGGAGGCGACGGGACCCTCCTTCCTTGGAAGATTTTGAATAATAAAAGGAAGCTCCACGCGAGATTCCTGCCTTGCAGGGGGTTGGGCTAGATGACCCTCGGGGTCCCTTCCAACCTTATGAAGTGACTGCATGGAACTACAACCAAGAGGCCTCTCCGGAGTCCCCCCCCCCCGAGCTGCGGCTTCCTTTGTCTCTGGCGCTGGCTGCCTTTAAGCGCCGCCTGCGCACCGAAGGGAGAGGGAGGCGACCCTTCCTCCTCGGGCCGAGGAAAGGCGACGGGGGCGGCCTGAAGGGATGAAGGCCCCAGCATCCTACCCACCGTGGACGGCGCCGCCCAAGGAGAGAGCGGGGCCCAGGGGCCTCTCCATCCCCGGCCGTTGCCGCCAGGGCGTCACCGGCTCCCCTCCCCCTTTCCGGTAATTCTGGAACCTTCGGTTCCCTCCCCCCCCCCCTCAGACACGCCGGGCTCCCGCTCCCCCTCAGCGAAGAGGGACGGAGGGGATGGGATTATTAGACTCGAGGCTCACCATGTTGACGGCGCGGTGGGGCTTCCAGGCCGCTACTCGAATCTTCCCAGCCGCCTCGTGCCCGGAGCTGCAGCTGCGCGTTCGAGCGGATTCAACGAACACCGGAAATGACGTTCGCCGCCGGAGAAAGGAAGGGCAGAGCGGGCTCGTTGCATGCCGGGAAGTGTAGTTTTCTTTTTTTCCCCTACCGGCGGGTCCTTTTATGCCGCTGCGTAGCAGGTTGGAGCCTAGCCAGGGATCGGCACGAGCTTGTAATGTAACGGGTGGGGATGGGTTTTCAGATCAAGCTGCTACAGCGGCAAGAATGTTACTCGCCCCAAAATGGAAAGAAGTAGAATTCCCAGCAAAGGAAGAATTGGGTACAAAAACTTATGGAGTATGCAGAAAGATTTCTTCCAGCCACAGGCCTACTTTAAATTGCAGCTGTTAGTTCTGGGTATAGCAGTCCCACACAGTGGTATTTATATATATTTTTAATTAGGCAAAACTGAAGGTTCTAAATACTGTACTGGGTCGCCACAAATGTCAGAGACCTGGACTTCAAGATGGGAGATAGTGGTTAGACACCCCTCTGATCTGGCCCAATTTAAACTATTAGCAAAAATAATAGCCAGAAGCTATTAACAGACTCCACCATTTAAAGGTGGAGAAGGAAAACTTGCATTTTTGAACGGTACTACACAAAACCACTCTCTCTATAGAAACGACAAAGGGAGTTCACCATAGTTTTAACCCAGCCTTCAAGTTTCTCTGCTCAAGCACTAACTAGGTTTGGTGGCTTTCAATCCAACAGGAGAGACTACTGAATAGCAAATTAATGTGTTGTGTACTTAAAAGCAGATTATCTTTACAGTTGACTTGACTGTAAGAAAAAGTACAAAATACAAACACCTGAAAACACCCTTCTCCCATCCACCCAAGAAGCACTGAACACTTACATAGTAAAAATCATTATTTTATTGCCATGCTACAATTCGTATGAAGCTGGCACTGGTGAGGGGATGTTTTCAATATTACATAATACATTTTGAAACTGACATCATCTGGTAAGCTGAATGACAAAGCACGCCAAAATTAAATGGTAGTATATGAATCTTGAAAAACAAAACATACTATGTGTAGTATAAATGTCATTTTTGCTTAAAAGGAAGCATGGAATGTTTGAAACAAACCACAGTGGGAGAGGGGTGGTTTGAAACAAGTTTGTGAATTTTTCAGAAGGATTTTGGCAACTCTTTAGAATTTTTTATTTTTATAAAATAAACTCTAGAAAGCTACTTTTATACAAAGTCGCTATGTAGGATGTCTTTATGTAGGAAAAAAATTATAATGCAAAATTAGAACAAATAACAAATAACAACAAATTTACAGTATTTTACAATGTAATGACAAAAAAGTAACATACAAATACAATTTTGGCTTTCATAGAAATGTATATTTATGCATTTAATAAATGCATTTGTGGCACACTGGTGATTACAGGACTGTTATTGTCTGTTTTCATGCTAAGATTTTAGCTGGGCTGTACCGTAACTTCGGAACCACAGTGCAGGGTTAAAGAAGCAATGTTTTAGAAGACATAGCTGAAGGTGATGCTACAATGAAATGACATGTTTATGTTAAAAAAAAGAAAGGCACCATACTTGCTGGTTGGGACATGCCATAATATGGTATTCCATACAAACACTATTTCCTTTTACAAAATGGAAGCATTTCCTATACATTCAGTAGCAATCAATGCCTTACAAACAAGACAACTGCCTGCATTCAAGGTTTGGCAAATATCAGGGGAAATATAGAATTAGTACCATATATGTATCTTTATATAATATTATATATTTATATATATGTATATATTGCATTGGAAATTAACAGGGAGTTCAGGTTGTTGACATCCGTTGCTGAACAAAAAGTATAGAAATTCCTGAGTGAAGGACCTTCTCCATTTTTAAGATCATTTGTTTCACATACAATACCTCAAAAAATCAAAGCACTAAGGAACATGAAATTCAGAAAGTAACCTCAGTTCTGACCATAAACGGGAATAAAACTTTTTCAGATACATTTTCAGGTCATTTGCGAATATATCGAAAAGCAACATCATCCTGTTTGATGATGATACCTCATGTACTCAGCTAAGACAATGTGGACATAAAAGCTCTGCATGAGAAGACTTTAATTCCTAACTCTGCCCCCCTTTTTTCACTGCAAAGAGATTCTGGAACAGAGGGATGTTACTACCAATGCAAACTTGTGGCTAATTTTACAATACTATGTTAATTTGTTTGAAACAAGCACAAAGTTGTCAGACATGCCTCATGTCTCATATATATTATGGCCTTAATCAGATTTATATTGATGTGCTCCAGCCCCTAGCTGCAGATCAAGGTTCTGGCCCCATTCACGGACACTTCTGTGGTAGATTTCAAAGGAACTGTTCATGAAGAAAGAAGCCATTCTATGGTAGGGCCTTTGTGAACACACAGGAAGACTGCCCTGTGCCACAGGAACCAACGATTTCATTCTTAATGACAGTCATACTTTTTTTACATAAACGTACAACGGAACAGATATAGCAGAAGACATGTACTTCAGATATACGTTACCAGCCTTAAAAATGATGAGAGTATTTCAACTGTGCTTTGTAAATTCAGTTCAAAAAGTAGCTTTGTTTTTAATTAACATTTCAGGGACTTCATCAGATATTAATTTCTACTTTCCTTATTTCACACAAAAGTCTATGTTAAACTGGAGTAAACTTTGGGCTGGATCCAGAGAATTGTGAGGAGGAAGCTTGCAGAAGTGAATATTCCCATACACTCTTCCCTGTTCCACATCTCCTTTAGTCATAAAGGCAGTGCATACCCCTAAATATTTTGCGAATCTAAGTTTGGCCTCATTGAGGGACAGTATTTCAATATGAGTAGGAAAATGAGAGTACTCCTAAACATTTTTTAAGAAAAAAAGCACTGCATAAAGGTGATTCTCTTAGTGCTGCAGGTGGTGGTTGGGGGAGATGGGAAACTGCATAATAAACAGAGGCAACCACTTGCACAAGGTACCTCTCCTAGGAGGGTCCTCAAGTATGGCTTTTCAGGGGGTGGAGGCAGAAGGAAAGTCCTGTTTCATGAGCTTCTTCCCACTCACCGTTCTCTGTACCTAGTTTAGTATACTGTCATAATAGCCTGGCAAAACTATTGACAAACATTTGAGAAAAATCTTGACCATACCTGAAGATCAAGAAATGAAAACCAAAGTCATTCCACTCACTACATTTGATAGTTAACACTGGTATGCATAATCTAAAAGAAGTAATTTCAGACTGGACAATAATGCAAGTTCAAGTTACGCTTTCTTTTTTTACCTTGAAACAAGCATCAGAAACATTCATTTAGGATATTTTAAATTAAAAGAACTGTAAAAAAATAAATTGGGGGACGGAATGTGAAATAAGGTGAACAGTTGCACAGAAGGATAGCATTTCATGTGACTGTTAAAGGTGTGGATACTCTTCTATTGTTTTTATCAAGTCATGCTGCTGTGAAGAGAGAGCAAAAGGTAAATACAGTCACTGATCATTTTACTGCTAGTATTGTTATTATTACTTTTTAAGAGATGGGTTTTAGGTTCCTTGTGTTTTTGGATTTTAAGAGTTGGGTATCTGCTTCAACCTTTACTTGGTAAAATTAAAAGGGATCAACCTTCAAGAAATGGGAAAAAAGGGATTTATGAATCCAAGACCGTAACCAAATTCACAAATGCGTCCTTTTAAAGGGAGATCACACACAATACTGCTTAGGTCTAGCCCAATATAAATCTGTGTATCATCAGATGCTGTTAAATAGTACCACTGACAACTGAAATTTCAAGCAAAGTATTTCTATCTTGTCTGTGTAATAAATGAACTTTGCACAATCTATGCACGCTACATGTGTCAGCACCAACACTTTCTCACATTGACTTCCATCTTTCCTTGGCCCACAAATAAAATCTGGGGAAGGAAGTATCCTGTGCATATGTGCTCCCCACGTCCAGATTGCATGCAATTGCACCCATATACTTTCTAACTTAATTCCAGGGTGAAGAAAACCCCCGGTAAGCATTAAATAAGAGGAGGAAGGAGAGAACAGGATACAAGACAACTGTGAAACGTGGTTGTACATAGCTGGTGCCTGGGACTGCATATTGCTCAGGTGTTCTGCCAGGATCATGCAGTACTCAGATGCTCTGTTTCTATTATAAGCCTTCCTAATTGTCAGGGACTGCTTGGACACTGAGGAGTGGGCACCAGCAGGGAGGTTGGAGACTGACTTGGAAAGAGATCAGTGATCTGGGACAGCCTGTAATAGCCAGATGGAGAGTCAGAGGCAGGAGAAGCTGCAGGGTTGGAGAGGAAAGAATGGGTGCAGGAGGAAGACAGGTCAGGCTGGTGTAGGGGAAAGGACTTCCACACCTTCTCCTTCTGCCCTCACCTCTCCTGCTCCACTGTCTCCCAGAACCAGCAGAGGACTGAAGCAGGAGGAGCAGAAACAGGTTACATGAAGGCAGAGTCATTGCCTCTTTGCACACAGGTCGGGAGCGACAACTGCCTCATCCAGTGCAGGCCTAGGAGTAGCTGAGAGATGCAGGACTAGTGGGCATGCCTTTTCCTAACTTTTATGTGTACATTTGACAATACAGAGTTAATTCATCACTCTGGACATTGCTTGCCTGACAGGCCCATGACGCTGATTTTGTCAGAGAAGTGAATGGGCGCAACAGTGCAAGTTTGCTGGAAAATCGTAATAAAAGTGAATGGAGAATGAGAGAGAGGTGAAGCAGCAGTCACAAAGAGAGGAGAACACAAGATTCAATCGGCACCAACCAAGCAATATGCTGATACCTCCTTAACACACAATGTTGTGCAAGAAAATTGAGCACCACCATAGAATTCATGGGACGTTGTTTACTGTGCCCACTTTTGCACGAGTATCAGGTACAGTGGTATCTCGGGTTAAGAACTTAATTTGTTCCGGAGGTCCGTTCTTAACCTGAAACTGTTCTTAACCTGAGGTACCACTTTAGCTAATGGGACCTCCCGCTGCTGCTGAACCGCCAGAGCACGATTTCTGTTCTCATCCTGGAGCAAAGTTCTTAAACCAAGGTACTATTTCTGGGTTAGTGGAGTCTGTAACCTGAAACATCTGTAACCTAAAGCATCTGTAACCCGAGGTACCACTGTACGACGTTGTACAAAAAAACCCCAATACAGCAATTAAGCAAACGCCTGTAAAGAGTTTTCCCTACACTGATACTTTCTCCACTTATCTGCATTAGGCGTGGCAATTTTTTGCCTTTAGTATAAATAAAGCACTTTACTGAAAAATGGGTAGACTTAAAAAGGTGGTTGGCAATATTATTCTCTTAAATCACATTTTACTAGACTGCTACTCAACTTGGGCTCATCAACTGATCAATTCAGCAGAGTATCCTGTCCAGGGGATAGGTGGTTAAGGCTGAATATGTGTTCAGTATCTCTGCGTGACTGCTGCATGAGCACAATTGGACACAGAAATCTGACACCCTGGGAATCAATACCAGCTTCTTTTATTCTTTTCAAAGAATCTGGTAGCTGGGGAAAAAAAAGCTTGGAAATATGTGATTGAAGTCTTGTGAAATCTATGTTATCTAAGGAGAGTCAGGACTTCCTGTGACCTAGGAACCTCCTTTTAGTGCCTGCCACAGCTCTTTGCTCCTATTTCTCGACACCTGCATCTATTAACCTAAATAGCCTCCATCCAATTAGCCCTCCCATTCTATTCTGTTACGGTCTTCCAAAATACAGTTCTCTTAGGAAAGCATGCAAAATCAGCATATGCACATCTGACTGGTGTAACAACAGAATTTGGATTTTGCTGACACACACAACGAACCCTGGAGATGGAAAATTCAGAGAGTGAGATTTATGATTTTAAAGGAATTAATTGAGGAGTTTCCAGAATATGCACATGTTCATTAGCACCTCTGGTAAGACCTTGTTTTTGCAAGTATGTCAACCTATAACATCGTATCTTGTACTTTTCACAACTAAAATTATTACACTGTAAAGACTTCAAAATGAAGCAGTAGGTGCACCTACGCTGTGCCCTTCTGTGATATCGAAATGACTGAATGATTTACAGCTAATGTTATAACATAAAGACAGCACAGAAATGGTGTCTTGTGTACTTTTCAGGCAAAAAAAAATGTGAATAGTATTACTGAAAGGTTATTGCCACTTTTTGCAGGATATTGTGAAGGAAATGTCAACATCATGCAAGTTATTTCTCCAAAAAGTATGTGTTCAGTGCTCTCCTACTAAGCACATTGCAGATCCAATGCAAACATTAATACTGATGACAAACAGAGACTCAAATCTGCTAATGATGACTGCATCCCAACTTTGATGAGTCTCCAATAAAGTGCATATCTTGTCATTTGATAGCAGCTAATTAGACACACTGTCTCCCTGAAGAGACAGAGACAAAACCATGAAAGCTATTTCGGATGTCAGAAAAGGATAAAGAGCTAGCCTAGTTTCTTTCAAACATACATGCAAGGAGATAGTGTTCAGGTACATAAGACACAAAAGATGATTAAGGGGAACGATGCAAGACAATTGATCAAATCTAAGCTTTTCTCAAAAATAAATTATGATCGTATCCTCTTTCCTTTTACATTCTACTGTATATTTCATAATACCTATTTTCCTCAAGCAAAATTATAGAGCTTAACACCATGCAGTCCTGCCAATCAGGATCCAGTTAGCTGAAATATATTTAACAGGATTTCAGATCATCCTGACACATTCAATGTACAGTTGCTTTCAGAGAGTATCTATAGTCCCCTAACTTCTCAAGTACCAGGTTATTTACTTCCAAGCACCATTCATTGATGGACAGAGGGGAAAAAATAATTTGTTTCCAAAAGAATTCACAACGTCCCATTCCTTCTGTCATTTCCATCATGAAGGATTCTAGCTGTATATCTGACCACATTCTCATATAAATATGAGCAGGAAGGTATTTTTAGGCAGCTGAGTTCTTAAAATGTTATTGAAATGAAGGCAACTTTATAACTGAACAGAAAAGCAGCTTTGCCAGAGTCTTTTTTTATATACCAAGCCAAAACAAGAGTTTAAGTGATTTTTTTGGAGGGTTTGTGTATGGAACTCAACTTTTTTTTGGAAGACACTTAGCTTTTTTTTCTTAAAAAAAATGATCTGTTAACTTAGTTTTGTTCAATTTGAAGGGCATGTATATAGAGATGTGATGGCCCAAAAGAAAAAAAAAACCTGAATTATATGTATTTTTCCTGTACTGAGATATGTTAGTTTCCCATCTACAAGAAAGTTTTGGGAAACATAGAAAAAAAATATGCAGCATTTTCTTTCAGAATGAGGAAAACACTTTTTAAAAACCAGTTTTAAAGTAAAATCACTATGCAGTCAGTTCACAGTGTTGAAAATCTCTCAGACCAAGGTAGTAAATGTTAGTGATAAAAGCACTGCTGCTATGATCGGAAAAGCAACACATTAAGACTTAATTCAAAATTCACAGGAAATTGGTCCTTGTTTGAAGTCCATGAAGTTCCAATTGAAAGTTTATAGATTCAGAACCTATGGATTTTTCAAAGCAAAAAAAACACAAGTTATGCTACTATCTGCAATTATATTTACTGAGATCATATGGGATATAAATAAAACAAGTAACTGCTCAGGAGAGATAATTTTCTCTGCAGTTCCAGTGAATACTTCAGCTGTTCCTATGTATGTTTACTCAAAAGCAAATTCCACTGAATTCAGTGACGCTCAAGCCAATTAACAGAGAAATCTTAACCCTGCTCAGGTAGGAACAGGGCATGGCACAGAATTGACCAGAGTGGAAGACAGGATTTTAATTTTTAAGCTACTTTGCTAGCTGTGCCTCCCCCTTCCCTCTAGCAATATCCTGGTTTGGGCGTCCTACCCTTGGTATCACCAGCAGAAACACCACTAGCATTAACTACTCAATCATCACCATTTCAGCAGCTAGGCCCATCCACTGGTGGAGCCTGGGCAGATGGGATACCTCCACCATATCATAATCCCTCTTACAGCACAGATCAGGGCTGTTAGAGCTGGTCTGTAACTTTGCATGGGTCTGGATTCCAAGTATAGTAACTGTTTAAGTATAATAACCCTATATTATTAACAGACTATCCAAATGTAAAACCACTATTATATTATAGGAACGTGTACTTCCAGAGCTTCTCTCTTAAAATATAGCATATTCTGTTTCCGCATGAAAATATTTAAGTTTACAATACTATTTTAAGCCCATGCTTTCCTTTGTTTACTACAATATTGATGGCTTCAATACTGTATTTCATTTCATTTTTTCCTTATTTTTCCAAGTGAACATTGGCAAGGTACCTTCGACATGGAATTTTAAACTGCTGCACTCTAACCCTGGATAGATTTGCAATTATTGTTTAAATAAAATAAAGATGTTTATAACTTTAAATTTCATAAATAAACTAAACAGTACCAATATGTTCTAAAACATACTACATTTTGTGTTTTTAAAGAAGGAAAGTTTATGTTTGATAAGATAGTATGCTTATATATATATATATATTTCCATTTTTTACATAATTTCTGGAATTCTTTTTCTGGTGAGGAAAACACACCAGAATTCCACCCCTGCCCCCAGGATCCTTTAAAATGTCTTGAAATTGTTAGATCTCTCCATAGTCTCACACCAGTTTTTAACAGCTATTTTTTCCTTTGCAATTGCAGGCTCAGCTACTCTGTGTTGCTGTGATGTTGCTTTGCAAGCTTCTTTTACTGTGAAACCGAGGGACGACTGGATAAATTTACCAGGGAAGATCAGCAGGTGCCAGATATACTGGGAATATTCAGTGATAGTTAAACTAGCAAACAAAACGGGTTACATTTATATATCCAGAGATATTACTTCCAGATATTCTCTACATATTCAGTAGCTCCTCCATTCAAAGACTTGCTCTGCTGGCAACACACTGATGTCAATAACAGAACCATATCACAAAAAGCACATTATGGCAGCACTGAAAGGATTTCATGCTTAGAATCCTAGGCAGATACCCCATTGCAGATGTTTAGGACTGGGGTCTCTGTTTCACAGAACCCAGATGCAGACAGGAACATAGGAAGCTGCCTTATACCAAAAGTCACATTATTGGTCCATCTAGCTCAGCACTGACAGCACGAACTGGAGCGGCTATGCAGGGTTTCAGACAAGACCTATCTGGAAATGTTAGGGATTGAACCTGGCACCTTCTGCAAGCAAAGCATGTGTTCTACCACTGAGCTGTGGCCCTTTATCCAACTCAAGCAAACTATTACTTGTACAACCACTTTACCGGCTTGTTTTGGTAAAGCATAGGATATAGTCAAGCCCAGCATTCTGACTGCTACATTGACCTGCAAATGTTATCTGGAAGAAGCCAATACATGCTCACATCTCTATATGCCCCTAAGGTGCCAGGGAACTGTTTGTACTCAAACATCTATAATGCACCATTCCATTTGTGCAAGTAAAGAAGGCCTTTCTGATAAGAGACAATATTATACGTGGGCCTCCCCAAAAGCTTTCCCATAACAACATGGAAATTGAACAAAAGGGAACATATAAAATACAATGAACAAGAGCTATGTACAGAATTAACAGTATGCAACTTAAAGGCTGTACAGGAGAGATGGCGACGCAAAATGAAAAGCAAGAAAGAGCACAGACATTTTACAGAATGGAAAGATCTGACCATACATTAAATGTAATTGCGAATTACTTCACAAATATCTGTACAACTGTACAGGAAAAACCTGAAGCTGCCACTTGGAAGTCTGTAGTGGATCTAAGCCAAGGCCAATTTCAGACTGTGATGAAAGGGAACACTGACGTAAAGAGAACCCGGGTGTGACCTCTCACATGCGACAGTGGCAAGTCAATCCTGAAGCTCTTTTCTCAGGATGGTCTGAAGAAACAAATCTAAGTTGGAATCCAAAGAGCTCTATGCAACCGCAGCAGATAGTGATTCTGCATCTACATGGAACGGTTGCTGATTTTTTTTCTTTCAGCTGCATGGGATGTTGCTCTCAATAAGTTTCTGGGAGCAGCCCTTTGTGGGGTGGGGGGCATAATGGGACAAAGAGGGCTCCAGCAGTAAGTAAAGTCAGGAATGCCATCCACTGCATCCTGGCCAAAAACAATTTATAGCTCTTTATCAATACAGTACCATACCATATTCCTTATGCCACCTTTACACACAAAAAAGTGTGAGTTTATCTTACTTCCCTGCTAAATGGTACACTTTCTTCAGATTAGTCACTGCTACTTTTGATTTGACAAAGCAAAAAGCAAAAAACAAAACCTTGAACTGCAACACAGTGTCTTTCTGAAGTGCAAATGAATCTGTGACAAAACAGCATTTTTAAAAAATTACTACCTGCTGGATTTATGGTCAGTGGTTTTAAAGTGCATCTGGTCATTATTTCAAGGACTGAAACCAAGTGCTAAATGATACTCTAATATATTTATGAAACTGCTGATTTCATCCCTCCCAAGTCAGCCACTCGTAAGTAATGGCACTCTACTCAGTATTAAAATTTCAAATTTAGTAATTGACTTTATTAATAGACTTACACAGTGCAGGACCGTCACAAGCTGCTCCTATTGGAAGGGCTTTAGAGGATGACAGCTGCCTGTCATCCTCTCCCATCAACTAAGCACTGATTTATGTGCCAGACCATCATTAAGCCCACACATGCTAGATAAAAGGAATTTGTACCCTGTTATGGCTCAACCCAAACTGACCAGAATCTCTCTCGTTGATGCCACATGATGCCATAAATTCAACTGGAATATGTGAATCTACGGGCCTACGCTATGAGAGAAAATACTGACCTGCTTGTTAATACGAAGTTTCAGGAGGCATTAAAAAAAGTGTCATAATGCCTTCAGTGACTTTAGGCACATGGCCAAGTCTGCCAGAACTGGCATGTTATCTAACTTTCAGACAATGCAATAGGCACTATAAGAAGATGGCAACACTGTCTGAAAGCTGTTAACTACCATTGTAAAATGAAACAGTGTTATTCAATACTCTTTCTATCTTAAATTCCCTTTAAATAAGCACATGACATGAAGCATTCAGAAAAAATCTATCGATCTATAACATGTGGTGTAGCATTTAAAAATCAAAACAGAGCATTCATTTAAAAAAAAAACTTCAAAAAGGTGCAAATGATTTAACTAATGCTTTCCAGGCTCACATAGGCAGGTCAGTACTATTATGTCTAGTTTTTCTAGAAGTACCGTCGTCACGTGGCAGTGCTTTCTGCAAGCTTGACATAGCAGCTGTTCTTTCAATGTCTATCACAGCATACAGCTCTGTGCGCCTGGTTGGAGTCTGTGGAAGTGGCGTGGTAGGAGTTTTTGGAGTCTGAGGGTTGTCAGAGTCACTGCCACCTTCCAAATCAACCTGTATATAATTGAGCTGCCTGTGTTCTGAACTTGGTCGCCTAATATCAAAGTTAAAGACCGTTGGGGTACAGTCCCGGCGTCTTGCATATTCCACTTTGTGAGCACTTGATGGCACCGTCACATTCTCTGTATTGACATAGTTATGCATGGGGTCTAAATTATTGTGATAGCCATTCAGAGACGGTGTCTTTGGTCCTAAACTGTCATCCTCCTCTTTACTTAGCTTGTGGGCTTCCCAAACTGGAGGCAAAGATGGCAGGTTTTCATAATTTAGCAATGCAGTTCTCCTCTGAGCGGAATTGTTGATATTCTGGGTATCAGAGGTACTGGATGATATCAGACGACCTCTCCTGAGTCCTGGGGCACCAGGGATAGACAACCTATTTACATTTTCATACGCTATTTTGTTACCAGAGGAAACTTCTTTGCGTTCGTCACTGTCGTACCCAGTGTCCCATTCATTGTTACTACTTGCGCTAGCTTGAGTACTGTTGGCACTAGTTTCAGTACTGTTTCCACCACCTTGAGTACTGTTCCCACTGGATTCAGTTTTTTCTTTTTCCATTAACTGCCTCTGGACAGGCGTTGGACCCAAAACAAATTTGACTCCTTCAGGTTCCAGTACAACCTGGGCATCTCTGTCATCTGGACAAGTTTCATCTTCCCTTGCCTTGCTTGTTTCTGCATTAGAAACCCTTCGCTCCAGAGGTGTACGCACACTTGGCCTGTTTTTTCTTTCCTCCTGTACACCTGTTGTATTCACATATGTATGGACCTGCAAAAGACAGAATAGGATGTCAGCTGTGGGGTCACATGGCTGCTTCACACATTGTCCAACTCCATTTTTCCTTATGACCACATTTTTCGGTCATATCCCAAAGGGGTAGGTACAAGGGAACATGAACTCAGTCCAGAAACCTGCTTCAGAGCAATTCTACCATAGAGAACAAGACTGGCAACGATTTCAATAGAGATTTATACTATCACAGCAATCATGAGAAAGCGAAAGAGAATTAAGACTGGGATATGACAACTGTGAAGTCAAACCCCAAATCACTTACTTGCTCCTCTGCTACAAGCAAGGGATGTGTTGACTCTTCGCCTACTGAAGGAAGACGGGCACTCCCTACGGAAGGGTGTCTGCTGGAGGGATGTGATGAAGCATCTCCATAGGAAGGATACCTTGGATACCCGTTGGGTAGACTCTGCCCACTCAACCCAGGTGCTGATTAAAAAGAAAATCCAGTTACCCTATTGTATTGAATGGCACTCTTTTATTATTTGCTGTAACAACCAATTAGCATGCATGGATGCTTGGGAAATAACAGCAGATTTGGGTGAATTCACCTGCAATATTCATCATCTGAAATCGATGAGGTCTAAATCTTATGATGAATTTTAAGACCTTCAAATGAGAACATGGTAAATGAGCTCAAGTGTCATATTCAACACGCAGAAAAAATAAACTTACTGGTAGGTGTGCGGGGTGTTCTTGGAACGTCCATCTCTGTTTGATGTGGATTCCTTTCTACTACAGGCTCCTCAACCACATTTATACTATTATTCTGCATGATCTCTTGCAACATATTAAATAATTCTTCAGCACGAGCACACTTGAAGGCAAATATTCCTACAACAACACAGAATCTGTTAGATACCTTTAATGAATAGAGTAAGCTTCCAATAACAGGTGTTGTACAGTCCATTTAAGCACATACCTGTTAATAAAAAAAGACCTATCAAACTAAATTATGTTAAACCCCTTTTATATATATATATTGAAAAGTTTTAAATTCCTCATGATCACAGATTTAAACAAAAGGTAAAGTGGATAAAGCAACAATAACCAGAGAGAGAAAATTCAGGAAACAAAACTTTATTGGTAAGCAGTAGCCCCTGAAAGAACACGGTTTTGCTGAGCAAAATTGTATTTCAGATTTTCTGCTCGATATTTGTAACAAAATCAATATAAAATTCCTATACAAAGAGGTAAGAAGGAACTGACAAAGGGTACAAGTTTATGTGAAGGTTAAGGGAAGAAGGAATATAAAACAGATTTGGGTGATACAGACAAAGCCAATTTGGTTTTGGTCTCAAGGATAGACACAGAAACAAAGTAGACAATACCATGGATTTTCCTCTAGTATTGTTCCACTTTGTCTTTTGACAGCAGAGGGAGCCCAACTTACCATCATCAGCAAAGAGAACCAGTGCAGTTGGCAGCTTTGGATTATTCTTCCATTGAAAGCATTAAGTTAAAGTTGACATTCTTGTTAACAAGTATGTGTTTTTGCTACTGCTGAGCTTTAGCTTATCTAACATATCAAAACTATTGTCCACTACTCTGTTTCAGCCAACACAATTAGCTGTGGTAGCAGATTGTAAAACCTGAAAATTTTAGTAAATTGGTTGTGTGTTAAGAGCAGGAGTACCATGAGCAAATTTCAAATATAGTAACAAAAAAGTTCTAGACAGTATCTAATTGTGTCATGCACACTCTCAAATATTCATGTATTTAGTCATCAACTAAATTTGGCATTATGTCCACAGTCGTCTACCACTTGCGCTCAACAACTCATTTATGCTATAAAACCTATTCAGAGAATGCTTCAGACTAAATGGACTGTGATCCACAGTGCTACAAAAAGTCCATATTTTTCCAAAGTAGCTGCTAAATAAAATAATGAATACACCAAAATTTGTCCACAACAGAAATGGAATCCTTTTCTTAATGGGCTTTGAGTACAATTAGTGGTTCACGGTCAATGTTAGCCATACTTAGAGTAGACCAGTGTTTCCAAAACTTGGGTCTCCAGCTGTTTTTGGACTACAACTCCCATCATCCCTAGCTAGCAGGACCTAGGTCAGGGACGTAGTCAGAAAACAGCTGGAGACCCAAGTCTGGGAAACACTGGAGTAGACCTACCAACATCAATAAAATTACTCAAGTCCATTTCAATGGTTCTGCTCTATGAAACACTGGAAGCTCTTGTATTTTATTACAACAGCTTATGAACTTTCTGTCTTCAGACAACTGACAATTCTTTCCCAACTGAACATCTACTGACGAACCCTAAGCACTTGTCCTGAACATCTGCAGAGGCATGAACTAAACACAAGCCCTATAACTCATCCAACATTCTTCTGTGGTATAACTGGTACACAGTACACTCATCTAATTATAACCTTTAACATCTGTGAAACTGTGGGTTGTATCCAACCCAGTTGTCCAACTAACATAAGGACTTCCACCTGGCAATGCAACTTTCTTTCCTTTTCCTCTCCCAAATCTGCTCCTGAGGGTTGGGGCAACCCCCAAACAGATTTGGAGCACACATGAGAAAAGGAGCTGGAGCTCCATTGCAAAATGCAGAAGCCCTGGCACTAAAAGGTAAACTTCAGTGGATACAAAGCATTGTTTTGAATATTGACTTTTGCATTTAGAAACATTTTTTAAAAATCAAATTCCTCTTTGTCCCTGCATTTTAGGAAATGACTGGCAAGTTATTGTATAAGAAAGCCTACCCACCATTACTGATGCTCTCACTGAGGGACACCCAAAACACAGGTTTTACAGCAATGCTTTTGGTTAACTAACATATTAACCTGTTATATAGAAACAAGTTCCATTAATAAAACTTTCATCACAATCCTAAATATGCTTTAAGGAACACAATACTACTTTGGCGGGGGGGGGGGAAGAGTGTGACTTTTCCCAGTACCAACCAGTAGTGCCATCTGAACCTCATTAGGAATCAGGGGGCACATAAGAAAACAGCCATAACTGAACTGATTGAGAAGATGACATTCCCCACAGCAATTCTTTATGCCTGCTTCAAGAGAAGTTGACCTAAAAGTTGAATCTATGTACTTGTGACCATTTTCTGAATAGAGTATAAATGTAAGATTTGTGGCATTCCACTGTTATTTGGTAGATATCTTCTTTTTTATGGAGGTCTGCTTTGCATTTTCAGAATTATGGTTCAACTGATACGACCTTTGAAAATGCTTTCATGGTCCACCAACTGGAGATGACATTGTGAAGCTGTAGCTCATAATGTTTGGGTACCTTAAATACACTATTGGGAAATTAAATTGTTCTCCTTATGATTGCTATTAAATCGAGCAACACTTAACACCACAAATAAACACAGTCCCTCACACAGGTCGGAACACTGATGCTTACACAACAGGCTGGAGAGAAAAAGGATAATTTTTGGTAGTTACAGAAGACAAACCATATAAAGACACTTCATTCTGCCACATTTAGTAATACTTAATGAGGATTAAGTGGGGATCTAAAGCATTGTTAAACAGTTGTCTCCAAATACATATACTTGCTTTAACCAAGAATGGTTGAAGATTCTTCTGATAAATTTTACTACAAACAAACCAACCCATCATGATCAATAAAAATAGCACTGCACTTTTGAGGATTTACAAATGTTTCCAATTTATATCACTCATCCATACCAAAGTTTTAGGGCACAGGTTAGAGCTGAGATACGATTTACAAAAGGCAATTTATGTGAGTTCCAAAAATCAATCAAACCCACAAACAAGGCATGAAAGCAGCAACCCTCTCCTATGTCTCCCCAACAACTGAGCGTCTTTCAGTGTGGAGAAGAATAGCCAATGACATAACTAGCATCCATGAAGTAGTTCTTAAAAGCAATGTAAAACAATAGCCATCACCAAATATTATAGAATATGATTCTTGCTAGGATAAATGGGAAGGAAGATAATCATAAGCATCTTGGAGGAAAGGTGGGATATAAATGTAAGATCTAAAAATTAAACACCTTCGAAGAGGGATATTGTAAAGAGCTTTTTGGAATTCCCAGGCATACATATTTGTCAAAGCACATCAAAGCTTTGAGAGTACTTCCTTTTTCAGAAGCCATACTGATTCTTCCTCAAATATGTTCTTCTATGGATTGTATCTAATGGTGCCCATGCATGGACTTCTGCTCACAAAACAAGCCTCCACCTTCCACTCCTCCCACCAGCATACTCCCATTTGCTTCAGAGACTTCCCCAACCCTCTGGAGCAGATTTGGGGGGCACGCAGGAGAGAGGAAATAAAAGTGAGGTCCTTTTGTGCAAAAAGAAGTCTGCTTGTGCAATGCTGGCTTCCACCCAGCATGTTTAATAAGTCTAGGTTTAATTATGCCTTCAACCAATTTACTTGGGATAGAGGTTTGGCTAATAAGCCTGTAATTTCCTGGCTGTCCATTGGTTCCCTTTTTAAAATGTGTGGCATTGGCTTCCTTCCACTTCTCTAGCAGGGAGGCCCATTTTTTGTGACAAGTTCTTTGCCTATTATTTTTAGATCATCAGTAATATCACATCCGACCTCATTAAGAGGGTTGTTAATTTTTGTCAAGTTTCCATATCTTGTCACCTCTATTTCCCTTCTAACCCCCTTCCCAAAAAACCCTGATTCAGGTGTGGCCATGTACTAAATAGCCAAGAATGATATCAAACATCCATTAGCTTCTCTGCAATCTTGTTATACTCCTTCAGTTAACCTTCTGTCCAACTGCTTTCCTGTATGTTGATATTCTATTATTGTAAGTAGTTTTGGAGGCCCTGGGGCACAAAGGTAGGCTATTAATGTTTTAAAATAAACAAGCAAGTTATCCAAGTTTTTGGCATAAGTGCTGCAATATATTCAGTATGCAATTGACTGATCTCTGACACACATGATTGTAATCCAATATCTTCCACCACCAGCACCAGTACCCCCAAAAAACCCCCAACAAAAACAACCCAGTTTCTGTGCTTCCATGCTACAGGGGAAGTTGATTTAGAAAGTGAGGGGTATTTCAGAAGTATGGCAAGATGGTTAGCAGGTCAAAGTAAACTACAAGGCTAGTGCAATTTCCCTGAGTGAACCAAGTAGCTTCATTTTATACGAGTCAGCATATTCTCATAGACAGGTAAGATATGGGTCACTGCAGAGGTCTTACTAGCATATTGAAGTATTAAGTGATGATTGATCATTTTAAAGTTCCTTCTTGGTGATCTGAATAAATCCTTTTCTGATTTCAGAAAGGTAGGAAGTACTAACCTGGATTTCATTAAAATGCAGAGGAGGTTTTTTGTCTGTTTGTTTTAATTCAGACCAACTGTTGTTCAAAATACAGGTGTTTAGTGACTACTCTCCCTTTCTCTTTTCTAGGTCTTCTATAGGAACAAGCAAAAAGCTACTATACATACCTGGTCCAGTTTGGCATCGTCGACCACTTTCAAATGAGAAGAGATTGGAATCGTAGCCATAACGGCGCAGACAGAGGTAATGCCATTTGACAGAATCCCGTTTACGGGTATACAAGATTAGTTCTGTGTCTGTAAGTTCCATTATACCAGAACCCAACTCATTACCGTCATCATCCACATTAATAACCTATAAAATAAAATGGATACTATATATTTAAAGCAAACATTAATTTATTAAGCCACAGTCATGTACCTTACCTAACTCTACTGAACAAATATTTGATACAAATATTTAAAACTATAAAATAAATCTATAAAACTAACAAATAAATTTGGCTTCCTGATATATTACAGTTCAAATGTATTTTGTTTTCCTCTTAACATGGGGCCATGACTATGCAGGCCACATATATTTCCACCCTCGCTCTAGGCATTTCAAGACTGGCTATTAGTGGTGGTTAACTGTCTTTAGTTAATAATGCTAAGAGATGTGAAAACAGAAATCTAGGCTGTCTCTGTGGTAGTTAGACAAGAGTCAGATACTATATGAAATACAAATACTATGGCTTAATTTATTTTTGAACAACCTATCTACTTAAAAAGCAAGTCCACCAAGAGAGAAAGAAAAATCCAAACATTTCCAAATTGCCCTACTGATTTCACATTTTCTGTCCCTAACCTGCCACCACATAATCTGAATTCTGTGCCCATTAAAGGTGACAAAACCCTACCTTGAATTTGTTTCGATGGTTATCAGGGACTGCTTCTTTATCTGGACAGCTACAACAGCTACCCATGACTTCTTTAGAAGACCATGTGATTGCTAATACCAAAGTAAAAGAGAAAGCATTTCAAAAAGAGAAATGAAAACAAACATGCAAATGGCATATAAATTGACTATATACCCAAACCATTAAAGAAAATTGGCAGAAGAAAGACAATTGTACATCAGTGGAGACAGACAGAATATAAGCATGTATTGTAGAAAACTACATTATAGGGTGAGCTCCAACATAGCATGAGTGAGTGCCCACTAGGGCAGTGGGATTGCCCGGTCCTCCTTCCCCCCCTCCAGGCTCCACATCCCCCCAAATCTGCTCCAGGAGTAAATTGGAAGTCCTGTTGCATTAGTTCATTTTATGCAAGTGAGTAGACATAACTGGATCTTACTCCCAATAAGATCCTGGAAGTCCTGCTCCTTGCCTTGCTGGTCTATTTCCACCAGGCTTGGGACCTCCAGCTACAAAAGTTGAGGCTGCTGAACAGACTTTTGGCCTGGGGATTTGTTTAGTATTTGTTGCTGTTACTGATATTATTTTTTTGTATTTCTTTTTAGATCTTATTATGATTTATGTGAATTGTTCGATTTGGTTGTGAACTTTTTGATGTGTTTTGTTTACTACATTTGTAATTATGTATTTATTTTCATGTTGCAAGCATGGTTTTTAACTATTCAGGTGGTGAAGAGAAACATCTGGCCAAAGGTACGTACACTTACCTAGATTTGGCCATTAATATTTCTAGCCTCTGGTACAGCATCAGTGCTTCTGTCATACTTCAAAACATCATGTCGCCCTTCCACATAAATGAGTTACGACCTAAAAATCAAAGTTTTAAAAACAGTCTATTATAGGGGTTCAAGAAAGCTGTTTTGAATAAAAGTTGGTTCCGAAAGCAAAACAAATTAGATAAGTAATATTTGCAGAGAATAAGTGTGCACACACGTGCTGGCCATAACTCATTCTAAAAGGGGTAATTCATAATAACACTATATTTTTTGCTGTTACAGTATTTTTACCACCATTCTGTTCTTTAACTGAAGATTGCTACTTAATCGAGAAACACAAATAACACAAAAGACAGCACAAGATATTGCAAAGTTGTCTTCTGCTGGAGGGGGGGTGGATCAATTATTACATTTACTTTTCAACAATTCCACCAGGTTTCTGGCTGACCGCTTGCAATGTCTACTAGAAAAGCATCCAAGTGGCTAACTGAAGCAGCCAAATTATATACGTAGCTAGCACTGCATTGAAGGGAAAGGGGAGGTCACATAAAGCTTCAGAACTGCTCTAAACATCTATCAACTCCTCTCTTGCAGTTTTGAGCTAGATTCGCATACAGATTCTCTGAGTGTAATTGGGGACTGTTGCCTAGTCTTTCAGCTTCTTGCTTTCTCCTAGCATTTGTTCCCACTATCTTCTGAAAGTCAGCCTCTTACTGTGCTTGTTCTGTATGTTGCTATCTTAGAAGAACTACGTCTTCAAAGAATATACTACACATTGGTGCAGTATTCTGTAGAAGTTCTTGTTCAAATGTGCAACTAGAGAACATCTCAGATGAGTCTCACATACAGCACTTGCAGTCACCACGCTGCAAAAGCAAATCAGGTCTGGTAAGTGACAAGAAACCATTGGTATGCTATCTTGGGCTCCATGGTGGAAGAAATGTGAGGAATAAATGTAAGAAATGTAAGAAAATTAATATTTAACCTCCCCCCCCCCCGTAAAAGGTCCTAATATGTACATCCTTTCCCATTAACACAACACAAGGTGGTAATGATGTAACAGGTCTACTTCTCTCAGAAGCAGAATATAATGCGCACACTTTAAAAAGAACAAATGCACCGACTTCACGTTAACTTCCATTGCAATGTTACAAATATTCATTCTGTCAACATTACATATTTGGGGTGGGGCAAAAATATGATTCCATTAAATGAAAGCCTTTTGATAACTTAAAAAAAATGGGTTAACATTGTGCAAATCCAGTGTAGGATCCAAAGCAATGGATTCAAATTTCAAGAAAGGAGATTCCAACTAAACATTTGGAAGAACTTTCTGACGGTAAGAACTGATCAAGCATAGAACGGGCTATCTCAGAAAGTGGTGGACTCTCGCTCTTTCAATATTTTAAAACAGAGGTTGGATGGCCATCTGTCAAATATTCTTTAGCTGATATTCCTCCATTGCAATGATTTGGCTACAGATGACCCTTGAGGTCCCTTCCAACTCTACAATTCTGTGATTCTCAGGTTCCTTTGATGCTATCCTCCAAAAGAGCTGAAAATATGTGTTGTGGTCACCAACAGTGGTTTACCAAAGCTCCATTCAACATTTTTGTCTCTGCTTCAGTGTCAAGTACTAAACCCCACCCTTCATTTGTGCAATCTAGTCTGTTTCTATTTAAACAGATACTTGGGTCAGTTCTTTTCATGTTACGTAAATTAAAATCAAGTACTTCTGCTAAGGCTGTAGTAAACATAAATTAATTCAGCACAGATGGACCAAATTATCAAGATCAGAACCTGGCTCTTATTATACAGCCACTGTTATAAGAAGATATTTTTTTTCACTCAAAAAGCTGTTTAATTATGTGTATTAAATAAAGCATTACTGTTTTCTAAAGTAAACATTCCCACTGGGCATTCCTTTCATCTTGCATAATTATATTGCATTGGGAAGACTCCATTTGTGTTCTCTAAGTTTACACACAGCTATTACTGCTTTTTTTATACAGCTCACACATCTGATCCACAACTCTAGAGCAGTGTTTCCCAACTGGGGGGCCACATGGCCCCTGGGGGGCCAGGATAATCCAAGGGGGCCACAGGTGAACATTATGTAAATGGGGGGCACAGGAGGGGGCTAGGAGGTCACAGAGGGAAGTGAGAAGAAAAGAAAAGAAATATTTTTTTAAAAAGAAATCCTGATTGGCTGGCTATCGGCTTGGCCAATCACAAGCAGGTAAAGGGGCATCCCACCAGGAGGCAGCCTACCTTTTTGCCACCTGCATTTTCTTGGAGCAGTCCTGGTTTGTTTCCAGCAAGAGAGGGTGATTGCTGAGGCTCCCATTTTGCCCACTGCTTGTAGCTGCCGCCAGCGCTGGGCCAGGTGGCAGCCTGGGCCTGACTCTGCAAGGCGCGGGGTGTAATCCACCCCAGCGCCTAGCAGATCAGGGCTTTCAGATGTTGCCAAGGGGAACAGCAAAGAACCTGCACAAGCAACGCTGACACCAAACCCTACATATAGTAAGTAAAATAGAAACATCGCCACCTGACCCCCCCCCATCTCCCCCCCCACCTCTTTCTATGAGTGGGGGGGGGGGCACAGGAAGGAAACATTTGGAAGGGAGCCATGGTCAGAAAAAAATGGGAAACACTGCTCTAGAGCACAGTCTTTCAAAACATCACAAACAGAAAAAATATCTATGTCTCCTTTCTTTGTCTCCAGAGTCTTCTTATGGGACTCACAAGAGGGTCCCATTTTCATTGCCAAACCTTACTTAAAGGTTTTGTGAAACAAAATGTTCAGCTTTATCTGTTGCAGAGCACACATAAATTATAGAGTAACAATATGGGCAATAGTTACCATGGATTTAAAAAGCAAATGTTGCTTAATGTGAGTCAACCATTCAAAGAATATGCCTATGAAGTTTATCCTACGATAGGGTGCAAATATATTAGTCTGATCCTTGGATAATCAAGTTCTTAACTTTGACTAATTCCTAGATTCATTCTTGCCTACTACAAATGCAGGGCAACAATATTTATTGTAATTGAAGAATACTATAATTGAAGAAAAGGCTGTGATTATTTATTTTGATAAACCTAAGCACAGATGATGGTAGAGAGCTGGCAACTGAATGACTGGTTGCATTATACTGGTATAGGAAGGTATCAATTTTAAAATGCTGGACCCTGAATGGCAGTTCTGCAAACAAAACGCCTATTTTTTCTTTTAGAAATATATATGGAGTGCCGTCCTATTCACTCAGAACAAAAATAATTTGCATTGTTATTGAAGGAAACAAATATCCAGTGGCTAAAAAGGGAGAAACAAATCATGGGCATACTTCCTGGTTCTAGTCACTGAAACTAGGGATACCTAAACTAACAGGAGTGTCTGATTTAAAGAAACCTGCTGTCTTAAGCCAACTACATCTCACTAGATCAAAATCTAGCAGACAAGCAGTTAACCACCAATGCACTGAATACTGATTTTAAAGATTGTTTTGTTTCTCAGAGAGGGCCTGGCTCTTCAACCAAGACTTCCTCTTGTGGCTTATTTTGAGAGAAACAAGCCAGCATTCTGGCTTGTTTCATTCTGCCTTGGGAAAAGGAAGAGCAGGGCAAGAGCAATTTGTCCAGCAGCACCCGTGGTCATTCATGGCAAGCCATAGTTTGGCTTCCTGTAACATGTGAACCAAGCCACTTTTTCATTCAAAGGCTAAGAAGGAATGCAGGAATTGAAGAAACTTACAAAGATAGTATTAGATTTGCCAGTTTTTAAAGACCTTTTTTTAACTAGAAGAACTAGCAAAAACAAAAAAACAAGCACACACCACTTTAATCAGTCTAAAGTTTTAATATACAATAAGTGACTGTTATAATTTTCTTGTACCAGAATATAAAAGAAGATGCTTAAATGTACTGTATAATGAATAAACTGAGAAAAGTCAACAAAATAAGGTATTTACTAAGATTCAGACCGAAGTGCCAAAGCTGCCTGTTTTCAGAACATGAAAGAGAGACTACATTCAGTTTCAAACTTTATGAACACATTCCTCAAATACCAGTAATATTAAAGGTCTCAGAAGAGGCAAGACCTTTTCCCCCAACCTTAACATCACAGTTTAATCCTTGGAACAGCTGATTAAAAAATGCCTGTAGTTTAGTTGAACTTGTCAGTTTGAGGAGAAAATCCAACATTCTGAAGGAGAAAAGCTGAAATCGTGAAACAGCTTTTACACTATTGATAAGTCTGAAACTTTTAGAAATCTCACTTCATGTTTGCTCCTTCAAATTCTGACATTTCTGCTGCAACAACATACAGTAATTCTTAAAATGGTTATTTAACTCATTTTCACAAGGCCTGCACCATTTCATCATTTGAAATATTCCTTTGGTTAATATGGGTTACAAACTTCCGATTAGAATCACAGAATTGTAGAGTTGGAAGGGACCATAAGGATCATCTAGTCCAACCCCCCAGTGTCCTTTCATATTGTCCAGCTTGAGTGCTAATATTTACAGGAGAACCCCTGTTAGGGTCTCCTACCCAATAAGATCGCTATGGTGGGGACTCATGGGTGGGCTTTATGGGTGTGATCCCACGCCTCTGCAATGACATTCCCTCTAAACCATGTCGTATCATGACATTGTTCTCATTTTATCATCGGGTGAATACACACATCGGCAGGGGGAGGGGGGCTTTGAGAGAAGGTTCGGCTATTGCCATTTGGTTTGTATGTAATTTATGTTGGCTTGTTTTAATATAGTTGATTGATTTTAGGTTTAATTTTGTGTATTTCCACCCTTGGACTTGCAGGTGAAGGGTGGTCTATAAATATGATAGATGATAGATAACTGCCTAGTCTATCTTTTTATCTCTATCTTTTGAATATATCATTTAGAAATAAAATAACTTAGGTAACAAAAAAGCCAGTAATATAAAAAATCCATATGACTAAATCTACAGTTCCTTTAGAGATAAGTGTTATCCGAAGATGGATTTGAATGTTCCTTGTCCCTGGGAAAGCCAAGTCATCAAAATCCAGAGGTTGGAGGTATCAATTATCTCTGCAGTTACAAATTGCGTGTCACATACAGCTCATCACTATTCCTCAAAATCACAAATGTACTGTTTTTCATAGTACACTCCAAGTGCTTTGGCTCCTACGAAAATGAAGTAATTGGAAGCCTCACACAAGCTTCAACAGAATTGTAAATTGCTACACACCGCCCACATAGCTTTGAGTGCTTGAGTGTGTGTGATTAGGAGGGCTGATGCATGATCACACCAAATTCCTTCCCTTAACTCACAGATCAAAAACTTGCCCTCTCAGCTACATTCTTCTTTAAACAGTCACTGTTACCCTGGTAACCCTATGCTGCTGACACAGGCAGCTGGTCCATTTAAAGTCAGCCCTAGCTGGCAACCAAAATGTTTGTTCAACCAGTTGGGAATAGTTTCTCTCAATTCCAGAGAAGTTGCTGCTTTGTACTTTTCAACGCCACCCCCATTTAAATGTTTTCATTTTGACACTTTTTTTTTTTAATATAAACTTAAACTACTCTGATTATTTATACACTTTTTTATTCTTAGAAATACAAACTTACTGCAAAGCTTTAAAAACTTATGCTCAAATATAAGAGGGAAGGAGAAGGGAACCCATTTTAATTTTTTGAAGTACACGTAGTGAAAGCAATCAGATTCTTTTGTCTTCCGCATAAACCTATAGTACAGATTGTTGTATATATGAATGGAAGCCTTCTGCAAAAAAAATCTGAGTTCAAACTCCATTTCATGAATTTCTGATAGCCAACAAATGTATTTTTCCTGAATCAAGATTATAGAAACACATTTCAGTTACTTTGTAAGTTATCTCATAGAATACAATTTGTCTGTTTTGACTTTTACTGGTAAAAAGAAGGGGGAAATGCAGTCCAGATACCGAGGTCCTTTCTTAATAAAGATAGGAATGAAATTACAAATCCTCCAACTGTCCCTGCCAGACAAATACAGATAATGAGCCATCTTTATTTCAAGTGCTCAAAGATGTCCAGTTCTGCCCATTCACCCTCCCAGTTTTTACTGCACACTAGGCTTTACTTGATTAGGTAAAAATCATTTCTTTTGTGACCACTTAATTTTATTGCTGAGATAATCAAAAGGTACAAGGCCATAGCATGGGCTAACACTCCACGGCTCTGAAAAGAAGGATGGCCAACTTCTTAAGTCTGTGAAGATCTCTCCATTAACAGTGGTAGAAACACTGGAGAAGATTTTAACAGGATTTTATGAGGTTAATATCAACTAAGCACTTGTGCGCCACCTGGAAAGCACACAATACAAATGCAAAGAACTTTACAACCTACAAGTAGGCATTGCCAAAGCATTCTGCTTTCTATTTACATGCTTTTTTGAATATGAAATGTCTTATGAGTATTTGGGGGGGGGGAACCTTCCCACACCTATCAAGAGGTAATCTTTATGCTGAGAGTTCTTATACTTTACAGTGCTAGCATACTAATCTTGACTTGTCAAAGAAACCAATAATGAAAGCAAACAAGCAATAATCTCTACTGGGTGTGACTGAAACATGTAAACATCAGTACTGAGTCAAACAGGGTTTATTACTATTGCAGTACACAGAAAGTAGTAGTAGTAGCAGACTTAAAATTGGGCCTTATGCCATTTACAATAATGCACACACAAAAGCCAGTCACCTGTTTTTTCTTGTCTCCTGTTCCTAAATCTGGCTGCACATCAGGGAGAGCCTCTCCTTCCATTCTGGCAACCATGCCATATCCAATTCAAATAGTTCTTACTTGCTTTTCTTATTAGTTTACTGGCAGTCAATACATTTTTCTGTATCAAAAAATTAAATCCACAAACTGTTCAGGAAAAAGTAATTGCAAGGACAGAATACGTGTCATTATGCTTCACTGTCCAATGCATTTCTCTTGCAATTGAAATTGCTTTCATGCTGCATACAGAGTTGTCTTAGGACATTGACACCTCAAGATAAAAGTAGTTGCCTGGTGGGGAGGGGAATATTTCTTGTTTGGATACTTCTAGAATCCAAAGAGATATTTAAGCTTAGGCTCTGTTGAACTGGATAGGAGGACTAGTGTGTCATCTAACAACAGTTTAAGATTCACAGAATTGGAAGCAGTTCTTTATTTTCACTGCTGGTGCCAGAATCCTCTCCTTGACAGAAATAGCATGCCAAAAGTACTTATTAAGGAGTAAGATAATCCAAGTCAGTTCCCATACAAATATTTTCTTGTAACCCCAAATTTTCTGGAAAGTATTGTTGGCCAAAAGCAGCCTCTACAGAAACTAGTGAGTTAACCTTGTTGGACTGTGATGACGCAAAAGTAGCTCCAACATGCTATCCTACCGCTTGTCCAGCACCTAGTACTACTTGGGAGAGACAAGGGGACTCTTCAAATACCTTGCAGACCTCCAATAAGCTTTCTTTTCCCTGTCTAGCCACAAAAGCATGCCAATCTTTGTTGTTTACATACAAAGCAGAATCCTGCCGGAAATCCCTAGTTCTACAGAAAAAGGTCCATTCTAATATCCCATCTGTGAAATTTCAAATTCTTTAAACAGGACACTGTGAAGGTACACTCACAGACTTATGAACCCAGCTCCTGACAGTCATAAAATCATAGAGTTGTAAGGGGCCCAAGGGTCATCTACTCCAACCCCCTGCAATGCATCTTCCTCTATATAGGTAAAGGTAAAGCGACCCCTGACCATTAGGTCCATTTGTGGCTGACTCTGGGGTTGCAGCGCTCATCTCGCCTTATTGGCCGAGGGAGCCGGCGTACAGCTTCTGGCCAGCATGACTAAGCCGCTTCTGGCGAACCAAAGCAGTGCACAGAAACACCTTTTACCTTCCCGCCGGAGCAGTACCTATTTATCTACTTGCACTTTGACGTGCTTTCGAACTGCTAGGTTGGCAGGAGCAGGGACCAAGCAACGGGAGCTCACCCCATTGCGGGGATTCAAACTGCCGACCTTCTGATCGGCAAGTCCTAGGCTCTGTGGTTTAACCCACAACACCACCAGCGTCCTACTCCAATTAGAGATCAACAAAATTTGTGTTTGCCACCAGCTTTATGCCTCCCTGAAGGGAGAGACAGGGCACCTTCAGTGCCTCTGAAGTCCAGTGCGACTGAGTCTGAGCTGAAATGGGTAGACATGGAGGAACACTTGATATGACTGCAGCAAGCAACTTTTCTTTATTATCTCCACTCTATAGCTGCCTTTCTACATATAGCACCAAAGGTGGCTAATGGTAATAATAAAAATACAGTAAATCCATTTTATAGTTAGTAGAGAACACAAATCAAAGCCACAACACATATAATAAGATGAGCTGTAGAACCTATTAAGGCAAGCTGCAAATTAAGAAGTCAAGTCAGCTGAACCGGCCTGTCTAGGTTGCTTTTTTAAGTCTTTGTCAAGACAGTGGAAGGGCACCTGAAATTGGCTAAGCAGCCTTCCTAGGGAGGGACTTCCAAGCTTTGGGCACAGCCACCAAAAAGGCACCAAGCCCTATTCACTAGGAGGTACTGTACATAATTACCAAAGACCTGGTTTTGCTCCCATGGTTCAAAGACAGCCATTGCCGCCATAAATGTCTCAATCTGTAATGGTCAGGAAAAGTGGGAGGGTGGGAAAATTGATGTTCACACTTGCCATAACACTTGCCACATCTCTGAGAAAAAACAGCATCTAGGCTCCAAGGAGAATGGAGTGTGTAGTTAAAAGGTATGAAGTCTGCCTATCAGCTGAGTGAATTACTCACCAGCAAGCAGTGCTTAGCTCCAACATTGAGAATGGAATTCATTCTGGAGAGGTAGAAAACTAACTGGCAACTCCCCTAAGGCAAGTTCTCACCCAACTGTCTTAATAATGGTTCAATTTGCTTGTGGTTTCCAAGATTGCCACCTGGTGAATCCTTAGGAAGCCAATTTTCAAATTATGAATGCTGGTGCAACAAAGTGGAGAATATACCAATAATTGATCTGAAAGGCATCACTTTTAATATTAAGATAAACTTGCTATACTTTTTAAAATTTTGTTCATTTAGGGAATAGCAGCAATGCCATGAACTCAACATCAAATCAGCTATACTGTATATGGAAATGCTGATAAGTCTGCCTCTTACAGGTATTAAGGAAGCTGTTGTTCTGAATGTTTCATGAAACAATCATTTTATTCTTTCTTACTACTGATTTTTGTACACTGCTATGGGAGTCTTCTCTGCTAATGAGCAGGGTATAAATGCTTCAGATAAATACAATCTATTCACAAGAAAGAAAGAAAGAAAGAAAGAAAGAAAGAAAGAAAGAAAGAAAGAAAGAAAAGATGTTCATGTCTGAAAAATAACCAGAGTGGAGTACACAAGGTTTTAAACAGAATTTAAGATTGATCCCTTGCAATTTACTTTAGGTGAAAACTTTGCATCATTATTCCTAAACACATGACACAAAGTCAATCTGTTGAAACTAGTGGAACAAACTTCCACATACTGGGGGAGGTGGATTACAGTATTAGTAATTCCACACTGCACAAGCCTTTAGATCAGAGCTGGAAGAATGTTTCAGATTCTTAGACATGAGCCTCAGATTAAGGACTATTTCTGCACGTAAACACGTTTGAAGCTAACATTTATAAGGTATAATGTACTTTAAGAGTCTTACTAGGCTGTTCCTGGCCCAGAGCTAGCTAGGCTTTTGAATAGCCTTACTCTTTTTTACTCTTTTTTTTCTTCCAGCCACTAGTAATGTTCCACATATTGCAGAATACTTTGAAATTTCAACTCTTTCAAGGCAAGCAGGCAAAGGTGGAAAGAGGCCATTAAGTTGCTGATCCAGAAATGCTTCTAAACCCTCAGCCTAATGTAGGGGTTCCCAAACTGTGGTCGGCAGGCCATGGGCTTCATTCAGGTGGCCCACAACATCTCTGTTAATAATTTGATACAATAGAAGAAATTAAAGAAGCAAGAAAATACAATAAAAAGCATACAGCATCTAGCAAAATGCACCGTGATTGCTACAGCAGGCAGAAATGTCATTAAATGATCCACGAAAACCCTTAGCGATTTTCAAGTGGTCCATGGAGGGGACGTTTGAGAACTACTAGTCTAGACTCTAGTATGTATAGCCTGCTGACGAATCAGGCAACAGAACTAAAACAGTCGTCGTGTTATTGTGTGACACAAGAACATTAGAAAAAGTCTGCTGTTGGAGTTGTCTTAAAGCATTGCAATATCTAAACAGCAATTCTCTACACATGGCAGGGCAGTGGGCTTTTGCACCTCCAATATCCTATGCAATTGAGAAGTAAATGTAGTCACTATGCCCCACTGGGCATGATGTCACATCATGTCAAGTTAGAAAACTTATTCTCTTGTAGTTTGTTTGTTTTTAAACTTCCACCACTTTATTTTGAGTCAACTACGGTCCATCAGTCAACTAAGGCACAGTTCTTTTCCATATCAACAGTCCAAATATCTTCTCACTCTGATCTTCTACATTTCATGAACACACACTTCATATACTGATTTCCTGCTTCCACCTATCCTTAAAGAGAAATACAGGGGAAAAATCCACCTTTGTCATTCATAGCTGACGCAGACTGATACGAGGCTGTTTGCAAACAATAATTAGGAGCAAAATCCCCAAACCTCCAACTCTGGCCCCAGCACATGCTATCTGCCATGGAAATTCACCTTGCATCATTTCTAATTACTTATTCACTTGCTTTCTCAGTCACATTAACTATACAACTAGCGCAAACGGTACACCCACACCTCTACGGAGTACAGGGGTCTTTCTTTGGCTTATCTCTTTAAGCCACTGGTCATGCCAGGTGTGCAAAAGGTTAACTCTGTAACAGACATGCAAGAAACAATTTGTTTTGTACAAACAGTACTCTTAGGGTACATACAGTGAAGACAATTATGCACTATGCACTTTAAAAAAAAACAGAATCTCCACACCAAGAAAAAAATGAACCAGGCATTCACTCTTAATGTTACACTTCTCCTGCATGTGTGTAATTTGCTAAACTCCTATTCAGCATTACTTCTACAAATTTACGGTTTGGGATTTTTTTGTCTGTGCTGCACATCTTTCATGATAAGGAGATGGTGTTAAGAGCAAGGATGCTAACAACTGTGCAAAACAGTAATAAGTAACTTTGCATGGCACACAAGCTCACCCACCTAGCCCATTTAGGAGCAACGTAGCTTTGTCACAAACAGCATCTGCAAGTGTTCAGATAGCTCTAAAATCAGGAGGAGGACTAGGAGGAGGAGGAGTCTTTTTAAAGATGAGATTCTCAGGACTGTGAATACACTGACATGAAGAAGACAAAGAGCTGTGCAGTTACTGTGAAGGTTGATAAACTTGTCTCTCATTGAGATTTTTCATATTAATGTAATGTACAGTATCTGTTTTGTAGGAAACCATGGCGAAGTCAAAATCATCATCCTCTGCAAACCCCTTTGAGAACATGCTATTCAAACTAGCTTAGACATTTACATATTAGGCTTGCCGATCAGAAGGTCAGTAGTTTGAATCCCTGTGACAGGGTGAGCTCGCGTTGCTCAGTCCCTGCTCCTGCCAACCTAGCAGTTCGAAAGCAAACAAAAAAATGCAAGTAGATAAATAGGTACTGCTCTGTCAGGAAGGTAAACGGCGCTTCCGTGTGCTGATCTGGTTTTGGTGTTCTATTGCGCCAGAAGCGGCTTAGTCATGCTGGCCACATGACCCGGAAAAACTGTCTGCGGACAAATGCTGGCTCCCTCTGCCTGTAAAGCGAGATGAGCGCCGCAACCCCAGAGTCGTCTGCAACTGGACTTAACTGTCAGGAGTCCTTTACCTTTTTACAGATTATTCATTTTGAATTAAAAAACATAGTCCCTCTCCTCCCCAAGCTAAATTTGAATTGGTGGGGGTGGGGGGCTTAAAAGACAGAGGGCAGTATCCAAGTAGTTCTGTTACCATAAGAAGAACTTCCTTCCCCCTTCATCTCCCCATGTGCCTGCCACACTCTCCCCAAATCTGCTCAGAGGGTTGGGAGAACCCCAATAACATATTTAGGGGATGTACAGGGAAATGAAGTTCCACTGCATAGCCAGAAGTCCCTACACTAATGGAAGCATTTCATTGGATACTTCATATATCTTCCACTTGCTGAAATAAAAAGGTCTTGTTGTGCTGCCTGAAATATATTCAGAATTATCAGGGCCAATGATTAAGAGTTGCAGAATGGGCTGGAAAAAGGGATAATGGAACAGATTTGACCAAATGAAACTTGTAGAGAAGCTTAGAGGGCAAAGCCATAGTTCTAGCCATCATCACTCAGTGCCAGCCAGACTATTTGTTGTGGTACTGCTGTCAAAATTGGAAATGGTTACATTAATTATTACTAGTTAATACTATTATTCTTTATATGATTTCTTACCCACCCTTCACCATGATGTGCCAGGGCAGGTTACAACAATTTAATTTAAGCAAACCTCACCCTTATTGAAATACAACACAATAAAGCCAATAAAGTTAGCTAAGCATCACTGGACTGTCAATATTTCAGTCCCGAGCTGGAAAAATATTGTTCTCTTGCAATATGGTTCTCTTCTCCCATCCCCCCCCCAAAAAAATTTATTCAATGGGTTGGTATTTTTTCTTCTTCAAAATATTCTTTGAGAATGGCAAAATTCATTATCAAAAATTAACTACCCATCAGCTGACACAGAATACCAGAAAAACAAAATAGCTCTGCAAGAGGTGTTCCAAGTTGCTCTGGGTTTCTGTTTGGAAAATAAAATGCAGAGTATAAATAAAAACTTAAAAACACTTTAAACAAAAACTTTAAAAACAAAGCTTTTATTTTGTTACATAAAACTTCTGAAGTATTTAGCAGTGTAACCTCAGATGGACTTTGTCAAAATAAATAACTACATAAACAAACAGTATGGTCCCTTGAACAGCCCACTCTCAGCTAAGATTCCTCAAAACATGTTTGGAACTGACTCAAATAAGGACATTTAAACAGGCAATTAATGAAGTCCATGCATATTATTCCAATAATATTCACACTGAGAGCAGGCTATTGTTCCCTACTCAGACCTTATTGTTTAGGTTTTTCCATGGTTTAGTTTTTTCTCCTCCCAGGAACAAGTCAAACAAACCTAAAACCACTTGCAGCTACATCTTTTTAATTGGTGTAGTATACAACCTACTTTGGAAAAACATTTGGCACAGATGAACCTAAGTGCTTAGTTGCTCAAATACAGTCTCTTATTTATCCCTCCCCACTAGGAAAGCTTGATATTTTTCAGTGCATAAAAGCTAACACTATTTTCAGCTCTTGGATTAAATCCAAGTTTTGACATTTTCAGTGACTAGCATTTGTACATATTTGTGATGGAAAAGCAAAACACAACCCTGATGAATCACACACATTTATTTAAGTAGTTGCTTAAAAGTGAAATATTTATTTTTTTAAAAAAGGTTATATAATCCAAGGACTTCCATCCTAAAACATGCTTACTCAGAAGAGAACCCCATGTCTACATAGCGGGATCTACTAGAACAGGGATGTCCAACAGGTCGATCCCTGGGAGGTTGCAGTTGATTGCCATCGATTGCAGGCTCATTTTCCTTTGCTTTTGCCTAAGAGCACCCGGCTCAGATTTTTTTGTATGTTCTCTATTGTGTGTTTGTGAGTATTGGTATGATTATTTTTATCCTGACTTTCCATAGTTGTCCTCTCACCACCATTTTATTCCCACTACTATCCTAACATGTAACTCATTAAGTCTTTTGGTTAAGCAGGAATTTGAACTTGTGTCTTAATCATCTGAATTCCAGCAGTCTAAATATGCCACCACCCAGGCTGTGACTAGGTGAGTAATTCTCAGGTTAATCACAACAATAAGCCAACAAAGGCTTATTGTAATAAAGCTGTTATAGATTTTATTAAAAATAAACAATTAAGCTGAAGTCACAGCAGGAAAAAGGGTAGTAAGTAAATGTAATAATTCCATGAGAAAAGTGAGCAGTAATCATGACTATGGGCTTTGACTTTTGCAAGATAAATGCAGCTACCTGCCACTAAACTAAGGTTGTTTTTAATTTTAAAAAATCACTGTAGCATGATTTAATTTGTTACAGATTAGCATGATCTAGTAACTAACAGATCAGTTACCGTAATCTAAAGCATATTATACATGTCAATAATTAAGAAAACTGATTAAGAAAATTGCCCTTCTCTGTAAATAACCCGTTTAAAAATGGGAAAGAGAAGAGTGAGTACAGTCCAAATTTCTACTCTAGCTTGGAGAAGTCCCTCAAAACAAGGATCTGAAAATCTTAGGTAGTAGGTATCGGCAAATTGTAAACATATACCTTGAAACATCCACTATGACTTCAAAAACTTTCACCTCACAAAAAACCTGAGCTAAGATCATTCTATGCAACAGGTTTCTGGATGTTACTTTGCAACTACATAACAGACATATAAGCTATACATTACAATTGAAACTTATTCGCAACCACACATACTCTTCTGCTTCCATCTTCCATCAAGAAAATCTATTGTCTACAACCGAACTGTATGTATGATACAACTCCATTTGCTCAGATTCATGAGACAGACTCTGATAGCTTACAGTTTAGACCTATCAAATGAAGTGAGAAAGCAGATCTACAAGGCCAGATGGGACACAGCAATAATCTACTACTGCACAGCCAAAGAAGAAGAAAAAATACAGAACCTCAGCTGTTCTAACCTACTGCTCCCAGCTAAACCACTAAAATGTGTCAATGATCTACCGCCTATCCTGCAAAATGATACATCCCTCTCAAAGGTTTGGATGGCAGACCTGTACTTGATTACAGCCAGCCCACCAAGCCAGTCTAAAAAAACTACTTACCAGCAACAACAGGCCACATAACAGACACACAAATAAAGGGACCAAATTTGGCAACAAACTGAGATGCCAACTTTGTCCCCACATGTACTCAGGCAATGAGAATGTCAATCACAACATTATGTTAATCACTGGTGTATCTTCCAATGCCCTGCTGCATTCCTTCTTTATGCAAGAAAAATAAACGGACACAATCTGACATCAGAAATGGAAATATCCAAAAACCAGTGAACATTTCAACCCACCAAGACGCTCTGAAACTGACCTTAAGGTGGCCATATTGAATTAAAAGAAAAAGGAAGACTGCAATGTGAAACCACCAAAATGCAACTCATCAGACAATTCAATTTCATCAGTTCCGGCTTGAATTGAGATTATGATTTGTTATCACACTATATTTGTTAATAAACTTACCAACTCACCAGTAATGCCTGGTTAACTAGACAGGATAACTATTTTTCCTTTGAGGACATCACCGTTTTCTATTCTCCCTGATCCCATCATCCTCTGAATTCACTCCTCTACATCCACCTTCCCCCATTTATATGTGTGCTTGCCAATTTAGGGTTACACTTGGCTACCATTCTGGAATCAGACTAAGAAAAAGCTCCAATGCAGACCCACACATTTCTACTTTCTATGCTCACCATTGATGATGCTATTTGGCCACCTTTCTCCCAACCTCGGAGTGGTAGTGGTGGGCAATGATCTCAGCCTGCTCAGAGCTTCAATATTAGGTGAAAGAACTGGAGCCAGAGCAACTCAGTCACACAGTGGCCAAAACATCTAGCTCCAGACCTTACAGAAAGGGAGGTAGAAAGGTTATTTGGCTGCTGTTGGCCAAACAACAGCAATTGAAGGATTTTACATTTTTTTGACTTTGCATCCGAAGCCAGCCAAAAACGGTGGAGCCCCGATAATATGAAATACAATTATATGACTAACATTTTCACAAGTAATAAAAACTGATGTTCCTTAAGCAGCTTTGAGAGGCTCACACACCACCTTCTCAAGGAATGACCCATCCAGCTGCCTAGGCATGCTTTCCCCCCCATTTGGCATCACTACTACTGATGCAGGAGCTTTTTCTCTCCCACCCACCAGCATATTTTTAAAATAAATAAATGAAAGCATTCAATGGATGGTAAAAAATGTTCGCTAGTTGCAAACACACAGTTCAGAGTGTTTGCAATTAGACAGGTATGAAAACTAAATTCTCTGCAATCCAATCTGTTTCACTTTCCTGTACCACTAAATAAACAGCTTGCCACAGCTGCAAATGGCAGATATGGCCATTAAAGTAATGCAGCAAACACTAGATAATTTTTCTTTAAACATTTTTTACATAAAACTCAATTTGACATTTCTTAGAAAGAGCCAATTTTTCTCTTGCCCTAATTTTTTCTACCCTTCTTCCATCTCTGAAGTAGGCAAGAGATCACTGAATGACATCTCTGTCTTTACTGACTGAAAGTCCATGGCATTAGGTGCCCCATAGAAACAGGGGGGGGGATCCATTCCATTTGAAGTCTTTAGACATCGTTAAAGAGAAGTAACAAGAATAATTCATGCACTTAATGTCACATGTGCAGAGTAATACTATTTTCACATTACACTGAGTGGGACCAAAGATATTACAACCTCTATGCTAGCAGAGCAGCTGACTTGTTCAATGCATGCTCGTCCCAGGAACAGAGGGGAAATATGCAACCAGGAAAAAAACCCTTAAAGATGCAGAGTTCCTGTAAACAGCATCCACCACTCAGGGACTCTGCTGACAACACCAACATGCCACCCATAAAGGCAACCAATGAACTCACAATGAACACACCCTGCACCACCAAACGCAATATGACGCCATAGCACCAACAGCACACAGGAAGCATAGATCCTGCTATTGCAAGTTCCCAGGCAGCCCAAAATATAGGAGCTCAAATGGAGTTACCCTTCTCACAAGTACTAATTTATGACACTTAAAGGGAAGGAATAATAAATACAAACACAGCACCCTCATAGCTCCCCGGGATAAGGGTTTAAGCTCCACCCAGGAAAAACAGGATTGTATCCAATGCAACACTGACTCAACGAAGCTCACACAAAGGGAATCCATCACTGCACCTCCACTGCAATCCATTGAAAAGCACCTATCAAATGTTGGGGCATTCTCAAGAAAAGACTGGGATGATGGCACAGAGGGCTGAAGCAGGGAGGATGAACGAGGACAATATGGTAGAGATACCTAACCCCACATCCTAGGTCTTACCTGAAGATCCACTGACCCTCAGGAGAAGCTTCTGATGGGTGAAGGGGTTGAAGGAGGGACAGGAGATGGGGAATACCCCTTATGCTAGCATCCTTTACCAAATGCTGCACTGGATGCAACCCAATTGGTTGTGTCAAGTTCGGGGCAAAGACTTTCCCAGCAACAGGCAAAACACACATTTTTGAGTAATTAAAATTATGTACATAAAATATTATATTAACTATGAAGTAAAAATGCTTTAGATGAGAAAATCATGTTATTTCCCCCCCCATGCTATCATTCATTAATTTTTATTAATGTAGACATGTAATTCCAAATGCACATGAGTATATTTATACCTTTACAACAACTAAAAACAAATAATAATATTACATATTTTAAAAGCTAATTGAGTCCAACTTAGGAAACTGAAGCCTACATTAACATTGGATTAGCCTTCAACACAAACAATTTACAAGCTCTTACCTCTTTGATTAGTTAATCATATTACATATGAAAATAACCTTTCTACAGGTGTGTAATGTGTATCAGCATAAACTTGCATTGACCTGGTTGTACAAGTTGTACACTGCCAGATGTTCATTCAGCATTCCAAGATTTTAGTGATTATCACTTAGATTATGCCACACCCCTGGCCTTGCCTTTAAAGAATAATAATAATGCTGTCATTCTCGAAACAGAAGTCATCTGAAAAACTTACTTTAAAAAATTGTAACCAGCCTGAATTTTTTTTAATCAACTTTAGAAAAAGTGCGTATTTAAGTAACGCAGGCAGTTAATTAAAAATAAGATCAAGTTACTTTAGAAATAAGAGTTCAACAGTTAAGGAACATGGGTGCTTTCTGTACCCTCTGTACATAAGAACACAAGAGTCCTACAGGATCAGACCAAAGGCCCTAGCCCAGCATCCTGTCCTCAGACTGGCCAACCAATTGCCCATGGGACACCTGCAAGCAGAACCTGAGCTCAACAGCACTTTTTTCACTAGCAATTCCCAGGAACTGACATTCTGAGGCACGTTGCCTATAACAGTGGCGGCAGAACATAGCCATCATGGCTAACAGCCACTGATAGCCTTATCCTCCATGTATTAATCTAATCCTCTTTCAAAGCCATCCAAGTTGGTGGCCATCAGTATCCTTTTGTGGAAGCAAATTCCATAGTTTGACTAAGCACTGTGTGAAGAAGTACTTTCTTTTGTCTGTCCCAACCTGAATCTTCATTGGATCTCCATGAGTTCTAATATATTCTGTGTCTACTTTTCTCCACACAATGCATAATTTTCATAGAATCAGAGAGTTGTAGAGTTGGAAGAGACCCCGAGGGTATTTTGTCTAACCCCTTGCAATTAAATGTCTATCATGTCCCCTCTGACTCATCTTTTTTCTAAACTAAAATTCCCGAAATATTGTAACCTATCCTCATATAGGAGTTGCTCCATCCCCTGGATCATTTTGGCTGCCCTCTTCTGAACCTTTCCCAGCTCTGTTATAGCTTTCCGAGGTGAGGCAATCAGATCTGTACACAGTATGCAAAGTGTGACCACACCAAAGATATGTATAATGGCATTATGTTATCAATTTTCAGTGCCCTTCCTAATGAACCCTAGCATGGAATTTGCACTTTCTACAGCTACTGCACATTAAGTCCACATACATCTGCATCCAGTCATCCACTACAATCCCAAGGTTGAGAACATTTGAGTTCTTTAAGAACTTACAAGTAGATGCCATCCAGACCCAGTGATTTGTAAGTTTTTATTTTTGTCAATAAGAACTTTGTCTCATTGCACTGCTATTTGCCACTGTTCCTCAGACTCCCTTTCCATTATAGGGACCTGCCAAACTATCTTATGCTGTGAAGAAAAAGATGCAAATAAAATTCATTCAGCTTCTCCACAACTTCCTTATCTTCCTTTAGCACACCTTTGAATCCTTTCTCATTAAAAGATTGAACCACCTCCATAGATGGTATCCTGCTATTTAGTGTTTAAGAGCATGCTATCTGACCACATTTGAACTTGTGCCTGCTGCCTTAAGAAATGCCTTTATGGTGCTCAGATGACCGCTACAATAAGGTTTCATATGACAGACTCTGCATATGTGACCAAGCACAGGTGGGAGACATCACATAATACTTGTCAATCTTTGTGCCTGTCTAGTTGGCCCTGCACATGGAATCAGCAGCATTTCACAAGAATCTACTCCGAAAGTCCTGGCTTTCAACACCCTACCTAGCAATCTAAATTTTATTTCCAGGAACTCTCAACCACATTTCTCCATGTCACTGGTGCCAACATGCACCATGACAACTGCCCTCCCCCAAATCCTATCTACCAGACTATCTAGGCAACAGACGTCATCTGCAACCTTCATTCGAGACATGCAAGTCACCCTGTTGTCTGCACATCCATCACAAACCCAGCATCTATGTCAGGCATCCCCAACCTTCGGCCCCCCAGATGTTTTGGACTACAATTTCCATCATCCCTGACCACTGCTCCTGTTAGCTAGGGATCATGGGAGTTGTAGGCCAAAACATCTGGAGGGCTGCAGGTTGGGGATGCCTGATCTATGTTCCCAATGATCATCACCCACTACCAGGATCTTCCACCTGCTTGCAGATAAGCAGCTTCCTCAGAGAGACACCTGTCTTCCCCAAGATCCTCCCTGTCCATGACAGAAGGCAAGCTGTCATCCTGGGCATGGGACACACCTATCACATCCCCAAAGGGGACTCAACTAACACTGATGTGATTAAAGATTAAATTTATATTTCAAATATAAGACAGAGTTTAACTTGTACCCTTCATTCCAATGTTCAGTATTGCATGCCTCTACTGAATTGTTATTGCATTCTTCCAAGCAAAAATAAATAAATTCTACCCCAAATGTATCTCAGTGTGTCCCCAAACATGTTCATGTGTGTGGTGCAAAAAAAAAAAAAAGGCACTTAAGTATGCTTCCCTGTATCAGTTGTTATAAAAAATTCTATGGGACACATTTTTTATCATAATACTTTCTATTTGCTGGTGCAGAACAAAATATTGCCAACACCAGAGATCATTTTTTGTCCTCATCTCCTTTTGGTTTTCAGAATAAAGTCTTTGTGTGGGCACTTAAATCTGTTTCCCTAAATCCATGTTCTTCTCCTAACGCTATACATTAGCTGAGATGAAAAAAGGCCTATATTCTCAAAACAAAATTCAGATTCAATTGGTATTCATTTTGTCCCATAAGTTTTTCATGCACAGCGGGGCGCAGGGGACACCCCCCAAAAAAATCTCTAGATGGTAACTAGATAAAATGTGAAGGCATTGCTATATTTTATGCAAGTGACAACATTCTGGAAGAATGCAGTTCTACTTCTGCGTAAGTTTTGTCATGAAAAGGCAGGTTAAGTTTTTTTCCAGGTGAAAACAATATACATGCACTCACTGCCTTTCTACAGCCAAAACACACCTAAGCAACTTTAACCACGGACAAACGGGAAGGAGTGAATGGTCTATGGAGGTTATTCTCCACCCCTAGCTAGGTAGGATCCAGGGACAAACTGCCTCTTAACCAAAAAAACCAGGAGGAGAAAGACGCTAGACGACCCCTGAGACCTACACCTGGGAAAGAAACGCTTGGCGTCAACACACCTCGACGGTCGCAGCCTCCAAGGCAAATCACCCCGCGTGATTACAGGACCATCCGAGCCCCGGGAGGTGCCCAGCCTTAAACCGCAGTCAGGGCGGCAGACTGTTTACACCAGTCCGCCGCCGCCACTTACTCACCCCACCAGAAGCGCTTCACGTTCTGCACACCAAGCACTTTCTCTCACTCACACACACACATTCCCTCCCTCAGGCACCCGCCGCCCTTCCCACCCCTCTGCCCCCTCTCCCGAGCCTTGTCCCGGTGTCTGCAAGAACCGCCGCCGCCTTCCCGCTTCTCTCCCTCGGCTTCTCCTCCTAAACACTGAGGGGGAATGGGCGGGTTTTTTTGGGGGGGGGGAGGAGGAAATAGACACACACACACACACACACACAGCCCGCCTTCCCACCCCGCCACCTAAAAAAGAAAGCGGAGAAAGCGAGCGGAGAAAGCGGAGGGAGCTCCCCGCAATGGAGGCGCCCGGCCCGGGGCAATGGGGGGGGGGGACTGCCGCCGCCGCCAAGGCAGATTTCGGCGCTTACCTTCTTCATGAGGCCAAGCCACCTCCGGGTGGCCGAAGGGAGCAGTCCGGAGGAGTCCTTCGCTGCCTGGTCTCCAACCCCGAGAGCTGCCGTTTCCCGAGAGCGGCAGCCACAGGCCTCGCTCTGGGCCGGACTCTGCCCAGGACAACTTCCTAGGCCAAGCGGGCAACTCCTTCCGGAGCAAAGGAACAGAAGGGCTGAAGGGAGAAAAGAGCGCGAGCGGGGGCGCGGAGGGGGGGGAGGAGGGGCGGGGGGAGAGCGCCGGTCTCCCTCGGTGTGGGGCTCCTCGCCCTGCCCAGGAGAAGAGGGAAGGGGGAAGGAGAGAGGAGGTTGGCGGCGGCAGCAGCAGCAACCGCCACCCACAGACCGCCTAGGCCTCGCCTTCGAGGGCGCCACCTTTCGCCGTTGCTATGCAACGCCTGCTTTGGGGATGGCGGGGGGGGGAGGCGTTTTGCAAGCTCCTGGAAATCACAGCACCAGGAAAGGGGGGCGCGTTTTTTTCAGGGCGGGGAGGGGTCACTGTGAGCGCGACGGTTATCCCCTGATTTGCATGTCAACGGAATCGGCTCCTGAATAAATACGCTCGGGCTGCATTCCTATGCAATTCTCTCTTTGCTGAGGGAATTCAGTCAAGAGTCCTGCGCGGCTCCTTAAAAAAAGCCTAGCTAGCGAGTTTTGTTATATCGTGGTTTTGAGTCCACGGAAGCTTATGGCATAATAAATGCGCTGGTCTTCTTACGTTCCACACAGCTCTCAGTTGGTTTTGCTATAAGACTTACTACTACTCTTGATTTCTTTTTTTTTCTTTTGAGCTGCCATGCATAGGGTTACACTGTTAAGGTCACAATTGATAAAACAGTTTACATACAAGTGTACTGGTTTCTGTGGTTGATCTTCGCATAATCCCTTCTTTCCAAGGGCATGGGGGTCAGTGTTTAGGAAGAAATGGGAGGCTGCATTTTTACCTTAGATTTTACTACTACAACAAGAATAATAAACAAAAACCACTGGAAACTCAAGAGATAATTTCAGCCACAGAAATAGACGTTATTTTGCATCTGATGAAATTGATTCTAGGCAGGGGGGGAAAACACCAATAAGACTGCAATTCTTAAACTTCCAAGGGACAAAATTCCCTCCAACTCAGTGGGGCTTGCTTCCAATATAAGATTGTGCGGGAATATCTGTTAACCTTTGAGATGCTGCAATATACTCTTAACGCCAGATAAATGCTGGTGTGAGGTATTCTGATCATATTTCCTCCCTGCTGATTTAACACAGATTATCATTATGTTAACCCTAGTTTTACCTTTAACACCCTAGTGGCGTCCAAACTTTTTTTCAAAGAGGGCCAGATTTGATGAAGTGAAGGGCCAACCAAAGTTGTTAACCTTTTTTTAGGATTGAAGTTGTTGAGGGTTTTTTTAGGATTTTACCCCAGGAAATAAACTGCCGCAGGGGCCAGATTAAACCGACCAGCAGGCCGGATTAGGCCCCTGAAACAGACTTTGGACATGCCTGCCCTAAATGGTATGGGGCTAATATACCTTAAAGGCTTCCTGCTGCCATACCTAGAGATAAATTTTGACATGTAGGAGCTCATCATCATTGTTCCCATAGCTACACACTCCAAAGATAATGTAAAGGTAACTACGTTGGTCCATGAACAAATGCGTACATACGGTGTGTATTGTGTGTGTATGTTCATCATACCACAGAGCATGGATAATACCCATTTTATCGATAACACCCATTGGATAGTACCCATTTTATTAGAATCAACTGGCAGTCATATAATACTGAATTGCCAATGACTGGTGGAGCAATAAGCAGGCTGGACTTTGGCTAGGAAGTCCTGGATTCCCATCTCTGATGAGCCATCAAGTTTGCTAGGTGACCTTGGGTCAGTCACTGCCTGAGCCTAGCCTAAGGGATCATGTGCCAAGCCGGAGCAATCCCCCAGCCCCCCAAAGTTTACAACATTGGTATGGTAAATCACCTGGAGGTTCATTGATAGAAAGGCAGGATATAAATATTTTAAATAAAACAGAATGACATAATTTGAAAATAGTCATACTGGCACAATGTGCACAGTGAGCAAAACTAATCACAGTTAATACTTAATTTCACCAAAATGGATTATTAACTTATTATTCAAACTAATACTGAATTTCATCTGAATTACTATCCAAACACTGAATTTCATCTGAATTACTATCCAAATTTATTTCCAGTTTTACCACTTGTGATGGCCTGGGACTTGGGCTCAGGCTCAGAACCAGAGGAATCTCAGTCCGCACTGGATCCTTTGCCTCAGGCAGTGTCTGAACCAAGTCTGGGGCCTGATTCTGAAGAGCCCCAGTCTGCACAGATTCCCCTGCAACAAGCACCAGCTGGGCCAAATCAGGGGCCCGAGCCTGTCCTGGCTCCAGATGTGGGGATTACCTCGTTGCCTTCAGCTGGGCAATCACTTATAGCTGCTCCACTACCAGTTGGGTCAGGAGAGGCTGAGGCAGCCTCTGGGTCTAGTAACCCACCGACATCTCCCAAGCTGCAGAGACTAAGGTCTGAGAGAAGGAGAGACCTTAGTGCTCATAGGAGGAGTACTCACCTTCAGGCGAGACAGGGAGGTGAGTCACCGGGGGATCAGGACCGGCTGTTACCCCGACAAAGATAAAAGGCTGTCGGATCCCGCCCCAGGTTGTGGGAGCAACATTGCTGTTTGCCAGAGAGCCTTTGCCTGTCCTTGCCTGGTTTCCTTCTTCGTGTCCTGCCTTGGTCCTGTCAGACTGAATCCTCGCGGAACCTTTGGATTCACGACTGGACCTGGACCACGTGGCTCAGGCTACCCCCAGCCCAGCACACCCCTATTAACTGCCCCTGTTATATCTATAAGATGTGTAAGTTGGTCCTTTGTGTGTTGATTCCGAAGTATGCCCTACTGAATTTAATGGGGCCTAGTTCCAAGCAAGTGCACATAGGATTCCTACAGCTGTTACTTTATGCACACATTCATGGAAGAAAGTCTCCTGAATTCAGTGGGACTTGCCGTTTTGTAAACATGCATTGGATATGGCTGCTGGTTTGTGCCTGTAATTATTATTTTGTATTATGTTATCTGTTCTATGCCTTCAAAGATTCCAGCGAAGCAATATTGGAGATGAAGAAATGCCCCACAATCTGGCTATGGAATTCTCTGGCACTCTCTGAATTTTGTCATATTGCTAGATCTCTGGTGCTTATATAACCTGAATCTTCCGAGAAAAGTCAAACCAATTAGCGTGTGAAAGCTAATTTATGCTATTTATGCTATTAGACGCTTGAACATTAAATGTTGTCTTGGTAGCTATATGCTTTCAACTGCCACATTGTTTTCCCCTACTCTATTTCATAAAGTGTATGAATAAAAACTACTAGGAAATAGCATTAGTAATATAATCAGATTTGAGTTACAATCTCTGAGTGAATCTGAATTTAGAATACAGTTTATCTCTGTAGATCATGGCATAGGCATAAGATTGACATAACTATAATATGACACTATATCCTCCATGATACCATCAAACAAGCCTCTAGCCACCTGCTGAAAGGCATTCAGGAATATCCTGAGTTCACACACATCTGACTTAAGGATCAACACATGCAAATTTAGTTGTCAAGTGCAGGATACTCAAACTCCTCAATGAGATCCATGCCCTCAATGAAGGTGATTTGAAGGCAGGTCACAGACAGAGATGCCTAGGTTCAAATAATTGCTCCCTATCAAAGTTTTTCACCCTTTTGTTAAGCAGACAGGATGGCTTTTGTCACTATTCTGAAAGGACTTATGGAAATTGTTGTTGTTGTTGTTTAGTCAATTAGTCGTGTCCGACTCTTCGTGACCCCATGGACCAGAGCATCTTCCACTGTCTCCCGGAGTTTCATCAAATTCATGTTGGTTGCTTCTATAACACTGTTCAACCGCTTATTTCACAACCCTCTCCCCTTTCCACTGGCATGCCTTGGCAAAAAGGTATTTAAAAGCCTAGATTCAAAGGCTAGTTGGCTCTCATAGCTCCAACAGGGCAGCACTTACTCAGTGCTCCCCAGGACTCAGCATACTTGGGCTTCGCTCTAAGGGCAGGTATACTCACCCCTCCTTCTACTAGTGTGGGTTTATTATGGCAAAAATGTCATGCCCATGCTCCTGAAGGCCTTTAGAATAGTTAGGGAATCTTTTACTCTTTAATTAAAGTGTATATGTATTGTAATTTGCTACCTGCTTAGACTGTAACTTTGCTGTCTAAAGCAGCATTTTTACATATTCTGTCACTCCTATTTTCTATAATTATTAAAATTAAATAGACATGTGAATTTATTATTTACCAAAATTATATATTTAGGAAACAATTAACTTCAGAATTTATTGATAGGAATGTATCTAGTCTATCCGCAAGATTCTTAATCATTTTTAGTACAACTGGAACCATTATTCTATTTCATTGCACAGTGTTGGATAACCAGGAATAAGCTGTTGTTAACAAATAAAAATCTGTATATCATTTATTTCTATCTTGCTTAAGAGTTAACTTTCTAGTAGTTTTGTTAAAAATAAATAAAGCCACAACCAAATATCCTGCAAGAGGGTAGCCTTCTTAGGTCTTTTGTTCTGCATCCTGATTGTAGCCATGTTCTGGTCCGTACTTTTAAGTATGCTTTGCATTGCAGCCTTAAATTGCTCACATATCATTGTCTGTGTGGTTGGGGCCTGCATCTGCTTCTCTTTCTCCCAAGGCATCTCAATCTTGACCTGTCATGCCCCTATTATTCCAGTCCTTGCACTCTTAAAAGAAAGAACAGCTATTGTGGGGTGCTTTTGTGATGGAGATTAGACTGCATAGACTACATATTTTCACCTGTGACCTATATTGTTTTAGAAAGTAGCCAGCCCTGCAGTCTAAAGAGCAGTCAAGCAGCATAACTTGTTTTTACACTGTGGAATATATCTGGTAAATAAATTGTTCCTTATTCTTTCCCATGTTCTCCTTTAGTTTGCAGGAGTTGCTCACCAGATGATTTCCCACAATCCCTTGTGGCGTGTATCTGAGAGATGCACTCCTGCGCATGAAAAACAGGGCTGCATTTAAAGTAGTATAAGCACCCTCTGCATCTTTTTTGGACCCCACACATTACGCTTTTCTCTGATGGCAAAAACACACTAAAATAACTACTGTGAAAGCAGGCAACCTTCCATATCTGGCATGTAATTTACCATTTTTCTCCTATTACAAGCATTGTGGCTGGCGAAACCCAGCCAGATGGCCGGGGAATGGATAAAATTATTATTATTATTATTATTATTATTATTATTATTATTATTATTATTATTCTGTTCTTTAGAATACTTCCAGGCAGGTGGGAAGAGAGCTATTCCTTTTATGCCATATGATAAAAAGGTACCACATTCAGACCTCTGATAAATGATGAAGAATCTCAATTTAGGCAGCAGGGAAAGTTAACTCTGCAATTAAATACTCATAGATGATTATTACTCTGCTGCTGTCCTGTCCCTGTCCCCATCCCCGGCAAAGTACTACACTATCACTTACTGAGCACAATGGTTAATCGGTTCCTTGGGAAATAATTTCCACATATTTTTAAACAATGTCCCTCTCATCTGAAAGTTGCTAACTAGCCAGCGATGTGATCTTAAGTATGGTTACTTCTCAATTCCACGGGATTAAATGTAGTTACTCCACGGTAAATTTGTTTAGGATTGCCATCTAGGAATCCTGTGGAACCAAACCAACAGAGACTATTCTATATAACAGATATATGCTGAAGCAGCAATATTTCCTATCATGAGAGAGAATGCTGTACTTTTATCCTTGCATGTACCATTCAGATGACATGGTATATACAATGGTGCATGATGTCTCCTTGGCCAATATATATTTCTCCGCAACTATTTTTACACTTACAAAGGATGATAAGAGCTTTTATTACAATGTATTCCCGGAACAGAAAATACAACTGGGAGATATCTATCAATGAATCTATAATAACCTCCTTACAGAGTTAATATCTACAAACATTTTCTCCTCTGTGAAATCTGGTAGTGAGGTTCTGTCAGCAGACCAAAGCTCTCACCTCCTTGTGTGCAGCCCCCAGATTTTCCCTCACAGTGCTTTATCATATTCTTTTAGGCTTGCTTTTAAGGTCCTTATTAAACTGCTGCTGGGAAGCATCCATTTTCTGCTGAACTTCCTATTGAGATACTTGGTTTTCAAAATCACATGATTGGCTTCATCTTGGCTCGCTCACCAGCTCACAGTTTCTCTCCAGGGAAACAAAAATCCTACACTTTTCACCAGTGTTGAGCATTCCCTCCTTCCCTGTGAAAAGTCTGGTAGCAATGCTACGTTTGTTTCCTTTAGAGAATAGTGCACTTGACTAGAGACTTATAAACTGATTCTTGTTTTATTCTGCTATAAACATACAAATATTGGAAGCAACCGGAGTCCTAAAACCAAGCAGCAAAACTGTAGGTCCTGAATTGCTGGAAAATAACAATAAAGATTTTTAAAAAGAACACTTAGTTGGTCTCTAAGGTGCTACTGGAAGGATTTTTTTTAAAAAAAATTATTTTGTTTCGACCACCACACTGATAATTCTGCATAAAATTCCTGGACACCAGACCCTGCAGTTCTCCCTCCACCCAAGGCTATTCCCAATCCCGGCATGAAATTTACAACTCATAACTCTCAACTATCTCTGCCTCTGTGTTGAAATTAAGATCCTATGAAAATAATTTATTCATGTAAGTATTAACATTTTGTCTTCTTTTTGTTTTGGTAGTGCTAAATTAGCCAATTTCCTGCCAAGCCTCCATGTGATTTAAATGAAGAACTTTTTTTTTCTTTTTAAGTTTGACCATTGCTTCTCCATCCTTAAAGAATGGAGACATTTGCATCTCTTATTTTCCATTGTAGGAAAATGAAATGAACAGTGCATTAAATCCTCTATTTCTCTCTCTCTCTCTCTCTCTCTCTCTCTCTCTCTCTCTCTCTCTCTCTCTCTCTCTCACACACACACACACACACACACACACACAGCTGCTTTGCTTCTCAATATTCTCTGGTTGGTCTCTGTTATTTTCTCCTACCGATAGAGAACCTACAAAAGGACTCTATATGGGCTCTTGCGTACCCCATAAGGTAAAAGGAGCATTTTTAGAAAAAACTTACATCAAAACCCAGTTCTGTTTCTCCATAACATTCAAATGAGAAAGATGCCTTGTAAGCCCTGGACTGGTGCCTAGACTCAGTGGCGAGTTGGATGAAGGCCAACAAACTGAGTTTGAATCCTGGCAAGAGACACTGTGGGTGGGTGGTTCCTGTGTCCAGATAATTGGTCAATTATCTGCTTTGGATGGGTGCGGCCAAAAGTGGATGTCACTGTCCCACAATCTCAGGCATGAAGGCAGGACACAAGCACTCAAGGCAGGCACACAGTGCCACACAGCATCTCCTCAGCTGACTTATGCTGATCAGCTGAGAGGTGATTATGGTTCCCTTTCCATTCATTCAATGCTCAGTCTGATGATTGAGGAGAAGGCAACCCCCCATTAGGGCAATGGGTTTCATCCACCCCAACACAACACCTATTTTAAATATAATTTTTGGTACTTTTGCACTGATAGTTAACCCTGTGTTATAAACCTCGGGATTAAATCGTATTGTGCATTCAATAATATTTAAACTCTGCCAACTTTTTTTTTAACAACCAAACTCTGAAATGCCCAGATTTTGTTACTTGGGCTCTTTATTTTCTTTTATCAGCGTTAAACAGAGGCCAAAATTCAGTATATCATCATTTTAAGAAATTTTTAAGGTACTAAGGTATCTGAATTGTAGAAGCCATTTTATTATGGGCCTTGAGAGAACTTTTGCCCCTTTACCAAAGGTTCCCATTAAAAACAGAACAGCAGTGTGATTTTGTGCACAGCTGCCACCTACTGCACAATGTTGGAACAGTTGATCAAAACTAATGAAGGCGTTTGATGCATAAACACAAGTTATTAGAGTAGAACAATGCGGTTAAAAACTGATTCAGTAGTGGTGGGTGGGGCACAGCCATCAGCCTTGAGCCCAGCTGATGGCAAATATCACAAATCTGCACTTTGTATGAATGAATTTCTTCTCATTTCTCAACTCTTCTGATTTGGCATCATCCAGATTGGCTCAAAACTCCTACTGCACTAAATAAATAGGTTCTCATACAACTCATTTTCTTAAGTACTGTTCTCCCACTTGAAAGTTTGCCTTTTGGCACAAAGCCATTTATCTTTTCCAATTAGAAAATAGTAGGTATGAACCCCACCCCCAAAACCCCTACCTTCCTTAAGAAAACCCAGTAAATACAGTGACACCAAACTAAATAGTATTAAAGAGAGATTAGAGAGACTTCCCTGGCTTTTTTTCTGGCCCGCGTAGGACCAATCTGGATAGTTGGGCCTTGGTGAAGATTTTTTGTTTTCATCTCCAAAAAGTTTTTGATTTGAGTTTCTACTGAAATGAGGCTGCATTTTAATGTTGTACCTAAATCTTGTTTTTAAGTTGTATTTTAATCAATTGTTTTTACCTGGTGTTAGCTGCCCTGAGCTGGTCTTGGCTGGGGAGGGCGGGGTATAAATAAAAATTATTATTATTATTATTATTATTAGATGGTATGAATATTCAGTTCTAGAAACTCCAGATACATACCAATATATTTAAGGATGCTTTGTACCCTACATTCCCCCACCTTTTATGTTAAGGAATCCAAGGAGGTATACATGTGGTTCCCAGTAATCTTCCATCCAGGTACTAACCAGACTCAGAACCTGCATAGCGTCAGCATGGGGGTGGCCAGCCTCGATTATAGTACAGCTCATTTTTTAAAAAATGTTTTCCCTTGGGTAAAATGGACTAATGAACCGGGGGCAATGGCTGAATCCATAGCAATTGGCTTAAGTTAACTGGAGCTTTCGTCATCAAACTTTTCCTGGCCCACCTACTCTCTCAGGTAATACACTATTATTATGAATCTCTTAGGTGGCCACACAGTTTGTGGGCATAGGTTTTACAGGAAAGAGCTTAAAGTACTCTTGCCAACTTTCATTCATAGTAGATGACAGCATCAGGGAAGTTAACATGCTATGGACACTACAACCCAGCTCAATTCTCTTATTCCTCATTTTACTTTTTGTTATGCTGTGGTCTGAATTGGGAAAGCATGCAAAGCAGAAAGGGAAGTTTGACTTAAAATACTGCAAACCCAAGCACACACTCTTGTTTTGATGGATCAATACAGGTCCACATAGTCCAGCAATCTTCGCAAGAATCCCAGCTGTCAGCAGACACTATAGCCATGTCCAGGAAGACACTTGAACCCTTTGAAATGTGGGGATGGAGCAGGCGCATGCATGCAAGTCCTGAGAATCCCAGGTTTGGGGACAGGTCTGCAGGCTTCTTCTTTTTTTGTGCCTCTTTCAACACGGAGGGGTCTACTTGCGTTCATACAAATGTGAATTTTAAAAAAACCACATTGAAACATTTCATGTTCAGGCAACCCTCAGAACACAGCTCAAGTGCTCTATTCAAAATATACCTTTTGGCACTGTGGGTTAAACCACAGAGCCTAGGACTTGCCGATCACATGGTCGGCGGTTCGAATCCCCGCGGCGGGGTGCGCTCCCGTTGCTCGGTCCCAGCACCTGCCAACCTAGCAGTTCGAAAGCACCCCCGGGTGCAAGTAGATAAATAGGGACCGCTTACTAGTGGGAAGGTAAACAGTGTTTCCGTGTGCGGCTCTGGCTCGCCAGAGTAGCTTCGTCACGCTGGCCACGTGACCCGGAAGTGTCTGCGGACAGCGCTGGCTCCCGGCCTCTAGAGTGAGATGGGCGCACAACCCTAGAGTCTGGCAAGACTGGCCCGTACGGGCAGGGGTACCTTTACCTTTTACCACCTATGCCTGGAGACACCAAACTTTTTGGGCCTGTGGACGCATTCGAAAATGAGAGAATTCCTTTTGGGCACCCCAGATATACCACAACCTATTATACTGGATAAAATATGCTTCTTTCAATCCTCATTTCAGCAGGGGGGAAGGGACCTTGTTGGTGCCAGGGATGGCCTCTGCAGGCAGATGTGTGTCCACTGCTGTTACACTGATAAACCTTAACCTATGCACTAATCTATCTCTAGTGCCTACCCATGCATAGGGATGCTTTTGGGTTTTTATTTGCACAGCACAGAAAATTAGGAATTTGCTAATTTTCATCAAAGTTAGTGGAATATATTTAGTAATATATATGAGAATTGCACCAAAAAGATTAAATGAAATTATGTTTAAATTGCATATTGTCAGGTGGCATGATAAATCTTACAGATAATTTATAATAACTATCTGTCCATATCCTATAATATTTTCAAGTACTAAACAAAAAGTATACAAGATGCTTCCCATACAGTACTTTTATTCAGGAAACTCAAAGCAACAAACATTGTTATTGCCTCCAATACCCCATCAATAATAATCTGATTTATAGTTTGGTCAATGTAAAACCCACCAGTAATTATTCTTTGTCCAACAGTAGTTTTATCAGATAATTCTGACTAGTCTGGAAGCAGAGGCAGACTTTATATATCAACAAAGCTAAGATTTTCCTCTTATATTCAGGTCAATGGAGTGTATCAAGCAATCAAATGTTACTCTCATTAAACAGCAATATTGTGAAAGGTTTTCATATAAAGCTCAGTAAACTACAATATGAACACACTTGAATGGGGTATAGTGTACCATAAAGGTAACTTGATAAATAAAACTTAAATTTTACACCACCCTATTTAAAGAAAGATGGAAAGACAATTGTAATTTAAACTATGAAAATAACATTTTATTATTAAACATTCAAGTAGTCAAATATAACACACCAAATTTTCCCTTTCCTCCCCCCCCCCCCCAAAAAAAACCCCTGGAACTTATTTTGCCCTTACAAAAACTTAGAAGATACATTATTGGTTGCATGATAACAGGTTTCACTTTTAGTCCTTTGATATGTAGCTATTTGTTATATGTCTTTAGACTGATCATCATCCTCAAGTTTTCTGATTTCATTTTTCAAGCAGTTGATCGTTTCACGGCTTGCTTTTAATCTTTCTTTAAGTTCAGCAATCTCAAAACTGGTTTTCTTCTTGGCAGCTTCCAGCTTCTCCCTGGTTTTTACTTCTACATTGGCAACTGAGAGCAAGAAAGACATTTTGCTAAGTCAGGAGAATTCCAAAGCACAGCTGAATAATTAGAAAACATAATGAACTCTGTTTGATCCATTGTATATTGTTTAGAATATAATAGATTAAAACAGGGTAGATAGGCATTCAAGTGTGAACTTCTTTGCATGTGTCTGTCCAGCTTGATTTCCAAGATACAATTTGCTCCAGAGAGTAGGACCTGAACCAATGAGACTTCCTGACGGTATTATAAATATATTAGAAATATTTCTAATTGTGTTGCATTTATATATAGCAAAGGGAAGTCTATAGCAATTAGGTATATTTTAATCTAGTCAACTATGTAATAGGCTTATGTTATAAAATGAATATGGATTTTGAATTTGATGTTTGTACTTCTTTTTCAGTTTTGGAATAAAGTTTTTTTTAAAAAAAAAAAAAAGAAAGAAAGAGACTTCCTGACGGTATGAACTGTTTGCCAATAGAGCAGACTGCCTTCGAAAATAGGGCACTCCCCTTCGTTAAGAGGTTTTTAAGCATTGGCTGGGTGGCCTATCAGGGATGCTGCAGAGTGGCATTCTTGTGTAGCAAGGGGTTGGACTAGATTACTTTTGAGGTCCTTTCCAACACTCTGAATTCCTACAAAACTATTCAGGTCAGCTGTTGTATATAATTAATATTTAAAGAATCTAGAATTTGTATACTGCTAACAGGACTCTTTTTTACTTGTGGGTAGAAAAAACCATGTGCTTTTTAAGTGCTGTAATTCTGCTTTGAGAGCTTACTTTGTTGCATTTCAAAATTCCTAGTATATAGAGCTAAGCCATTCACATTTACTGCTCTATATCTGGACTGATAGCAACAGTAGGAATCATATTTCTTTTTCTAAGGGAACTGGTCAGTATGTACTATCCATCATAATAGATAAACATTTCTTTCAAAATATACTTCATGTAAAAGATATAGCCGACAGTTCACAAAAACACAATTTCAGGTAAAATTCACACCTATTAGCACTTACACTCTGTTTCATGCTTATAGGCACCAAGTGTTAACTGACGAGATGTAGTCAGCAGCTGTTGCATCATAGCAGTAGGATCCTGAAATATCTAATGAAAAAATATTAATAAATTTAATACATCAGCTACAATGGATAATTTCCCCACAATACTTTTATTTTCTTACCATCTCATCATAAAATTCAGAAACTACAGTTTTCTTCCCCAGGATTGCATTAGTGTCAGACTGAAACAGCTTCAGCAAGTGATACAGAGTTACCTGTGCAAGACAAAAATAGTAAGAATAACCTGTACAACTGTTATTTAGTGTTTTAACTGTCTACATTCCAGGGTCATAGTGGCCAGCACAAAAGGAGCATTCATTCAGAGTAAGAATTTACCATACTGATTAAGATCTAATTAATTCAACTCATTTTTTAAAAACCCCAACAGTACTTTGACAGTATTTTCCCCACATTTAATGCTGTCTATGTCAGTTCTCAAAATATTTGCTGCTCTTACTCTGGCCTGGTATAAGCCACTGGATTGATAAAACAACAGTATCTAGAAAACTAGGGTTCTTTACAAACCAATTAAGTGTATAATTAAGTATACAGATACTGCTTAGCACACAAATTAGGGATGACACTAATTTTTACACACTGGGCTCTTTTCCCTTTAACAGTGGCTTAAAATGCAAAATTTCCATAGGTCTCATTTCTCTCATCATAGGTCAAACTGCATACACTATAAACAACTTTTAAAAAACAAAGGAATCTTTCCCAATGGACTGCTAATCCCTAGTCAAACTGAAACAGAATTTGGCTTCTTCAGAATAACCAGATATTAAAAATAGGTCTTTGCAATTCATGCTAATATGAATACTCACAGGTCTTTCATTAGGATCAATAAAAAATATCTTGATTATGATTTCAAATTCACCCCAGCCTGTTTCAGTGATTTCGTAAGGTGGCTTAGTTACAACTAAGAGAGAGAAAAAAGTAACATAAGCCATTTCTTCTCTGAAAACTACTTCATATGTTGTATCAACTAAATTTTTTAAGTCATACCTCTTAATGGATTACCATAGCTTTCATGTAACTTAAACTGGATTTTCTTTACATATGCAGACATATCCTGGAACAAATACAGTCAACCATTACTTACACATTCAATAATATATTTTACAATGTTTCATTGTGTTCTTCTAGCCCACTTACCACAGAAATACTTATGAGTATTAATAGTATATAAGCTGCTGTAACATTTGTGTGACCTCTAATCTGATTTCCCCCAAGATGCTTTCTGAAACATGCCATAAGTCTATTTACTGAAAAGTTAAGCCCATTCCACACACAATTCAGACAGCAGTCAAATACCCTATTTCTTTAGACTGCAATCTTTCCAAAGGTATTCCTTATATTTGTTCCTATGTACTCAAAAAAATTTTTTATTTTACTGTAGAGTTCCTTATATTGAAAGTTGCATACATAGTTATCCTAGTTTGATATCTAAAACATGAGCAGTGTTCAAGAGATCAGGATTGGACAGAAAACAATTAGAATTTGCACAGGTGTACGCATGTTATATACAGTTATCCAAGAATGATTCTGTTTACCTCATTTCTGTAAGGCTTAACATAAACTGTCCACTGATGTGTATGTCCATCCTCTTCTCGTTTCTTCCCAAAATAGCGTGCAACATTTCCATAAACAATAGGTTTCACAATAGTAACACCCTTCAAGTGAGAAAGAGGCATGACAATGTTTTTCAGAAATCTGCTTAACATAAAAACTTACTTTCTAGATAAACTAATCTTTCCTGCATTATCTACCAAAATATATACTCTGAGAGTGACAGTAATAATGTCACTAGTTTTTGTTCCAACAAATTCAATGTGCCCAAGTTTAAATATAAAATATCTATTTCTTTCTCTTAAATTTCTAACTAGAGTAACTTTCAAAACTTGCTTCATAGATACAATTTCCAAAATACACTATAATGTTGAGGAACCAATTGGGTGGTGGGGCAAAAATTACTCCCCTCCCCTAAAATATACACCATGTTTTTGCTAAGCAGATCTGGCTTTGGCTCCCTTCAACACCTGGATGGAAGTCTGACTGGGAACATGAACACACACACGCGAAAACTGCCTTGAGCATCATGATGAAAGAAAAGATAGACGTAAGCCAACAAACAATCGTGTTATGGATGAAGACTCAAAACATAACGTGTGTGGTCCAATCCTACACACACTTAGCCAATTAACTGATTTACAGCCTTCTGAATGACTAAATAACTGCACCCAATTAATGACAAAAGAAAGATGAAGAAATTCACGTCTAGTTATTTAGGCAGCTATGTTGGGGCAGGATTATTTTTGATTGCTCAGAGATTCCACAGAAGAGGGGCAACTGGACCATGTGAATACAGGGAAGGAGGTTTCTAACATATTTACAGCAATTCCTGCATTGCAGGGGGTTCAACTAGATGACCTCAGGGGTCCCTTCCAAATCTACAATTCTATGACTTGCTGGAGACTGAATTTGTGAGGCAGCTGAAGGAACTAGCGAGGAAGCCCTGGCCTGTGAGGGACCAACAACTGTTTGCTTCCATAATCCATTCTAGGTCAGGAGCTGCAGTGGCACCTATTGAAACATTAAGAGAACTAAGCGGAAAACTTAAGATACACACTTTTGTAAGCATCACATCAATGTCTATTTTAGTATATTTTAAGAACATGCTGTAAGCCGCCTCAAGAACGTTGGATAGTAGGCAGAGTACCAATATTCAAAAATTTTAAAAGCCCCTTACAAACAACGCAGTATGTGCATGAGGTGCCTAAAAATGCGACTATTTCTTCAAATCAATTTGTTTTAAACTCGTGCTGATTTACACCAGTTTGATCAATTGGTCCTAGTTGATGAAATTGGTCTGGAAGGGAGGGAAAGAAAGAAATGTTTGACACGGTTTTGAGGACTCCTTACCTGCAGTATTTAGAAGCCTCTCTCTCTCTTTCTCTCTCATATATATATATAAATGTTTTTCAAATTAGAATTTTACAAAGATTTATCAAACATAAATAATAAAAAACACAATTCCAAGGAATCCCCTGGACTTCCATCCTCCCCTTTGTGGGTCCTATCATTAATCATTTCCTCCCACATCTTTTATGGTAATCCAAGTCATTTACCTCTTCCAGAATTTAACCTTAAACTACAAATGATATTCCAATCCTACTAACGATTGTTTGCAATGGTCTTTAAGGTACGTTATAAATTTTCCCCTTAGAAGCCACTATTTAATGGGGGATCCATCTCCAAAAGCAGCCACTTCTAATGTTATTTTAACGACGCTAGTGGGGAGTAACAGGCAAGTGGGATGGATGGGAATACGCAACAAGAAGAGGCAAGCCCAGAAGCACAGAAAAGCGGCGCTGCCTTGGACCAGTTCTCCTCTGCAGCCTCCTCTTGTCTATTGTGACGGACACGAAGAGAATCTCCGCATCACCTGGAATCTTTTTAATTGGCGGCACCGAATCGAACGCAAAGCGAGCGCTCTGCCCACGAACGACTCTCAGCTCCGCCCTCCGACGCACCCACAGGGCTTCCGAACCTCCCTGTCACTCAAAAGTAACCGTTAGGGAGGCGCAACGGTTTCGAATCCGAGCGCGCCGAGCTGGCCCCGCCTCAGCCTCCTCCCCGCTCCCGGCTCCTACCTTCACTCTGCCCCCGGAGTCAGGCCCGAACTCAGCCATTCTCTTGAACATATTGCACCGGGGGGAGGGGGAGTAAGGCTTCCTCACGCCGCTCTCGAGCAGCGAGGCCGAGCTAGTAGGGTGTGGCCTCCGCCACCCGCCAGTTCGCCTCTGGCGGCGGAGAGAAGAACGCGGGGAGCAACGGCTCGAAGCGCCCTCGAGCTGCCTCCGAGGCGCCCATTCACCTCCCCTCGGCGGCCGCTCCGCGCTCAACAACAACTTCCGGGTGAGGAGAGGAGCTCGAGGGGGGGGGCCGGGTGGTGGCGGCGGCGGCGCCTTCCTGCCTGGGCCTCGTGACCCGGAGGTGAAACGCCGGGTAGGCGGGTGGGACTAAATCGCTGCTTTCTGAGACAGCAGCAGAAGTTTCTGGGTCTTTCTGGGTGTGTGGCCGTGCCGGAACAAAAGTGCAAATTAAAAAAATGCGTATGAATTGCTAAGCCTTGTGCTTATTGGGGCGGCTTGCTTCAAAGCGCGCTTCAGCCCAATGGATGTGGAACACTTTTCTTTTTTGACTCCCACAAAACAATGCGGAGACACTCTTTTGTGGCTGCCTTTAAAAAAAAAAAAAACAGAAACTTGCGACGAGCTGGGGCTGCCCGCATCGCTGTGTTAGGGAGCCAGAGATGTCCAGTCCTCAGCATGCTCATTCAGCAATAAAGCTCTATATAACGGTTCTTGCGCCGAGTTAAGTGCGTATCAGACGTGGGTGGGGAGAAGAGGTTCAAATGCTAATAATTAAATCAGTTTTCAGTGATGTTGGGCCTCGATGACTCTCAGCCTAATTTCCTTCAGAAGCATGTGATAAAATAGGGAGAACGGGAGAACCTCTAGCGTCGAGGCATCCTGCAACTTTCCGACGGCTGCAGGATGTAGCGCTATGCCAAGTGAAGACGATTTCCTAAACCATGAGATTGCGTACTAGTGCAAGGTTATCCTCCCTTACATGGTTTGTTTACCTTATTAATACCGTGCGCTTTCCTCAGGAGGCATGCTCAATTGATACTTGGCTGAATTGGTAGCTAAACAGCTTGACTTACTACTAAATTAAATTACTGGATTAAAGACTTTCTGATAGATCGGACCCTAACAGTGAGGATTGGACATGTAACATCTAATTCCTTAAAGATCAGTACTGGCACACTAAAGGGATGTGTGCTAAGTCCCCACCTGTATTCATTGTATACATACGATTATGTATCATCTGACCCGTCTACTGCAATTATTAAGTTTGCAGATGACGCCACCATAATGGGTTTAATAACAGGTGGAGACGAATCAGCTTATAGAGGGGAGGTCCAAAAAATACCTACATGGTGCCTAGGGAACAACTTGCACCTTATTACCAGCAAGACAAAGGAGATGGTGTTGGACTTTCGGAGAAAGAGAGAAGAACTTGCCCCGCTGTACATCGGGGAGGGCTGTGTGGAGAGAGTCTCTTCCTTTAAATTCCTGGGAGTTTATCTCAGTGAAGACCTTACTTGGAAAATAAATACAACCCAGGTGGTCAAGAAAGCCCAACAGAGACTCCATCTCCTCAAGAGTCTTACAGAAGAACAATATCAATCAACATCTGATGACCTCCTTCTACCAGTCAACAATAGAAAGTGTCCTTTCATACTGCATCACGGTGTGGTATGCTGGTTTGACATCATCTGATAGGAAGTGCCAACAGAGGGTGGTGAATACAGCACAAGATATTATGGGCTGTCCCATGAATCCACTGGATGAAATAGCGGAAGAACGTTGCCTCAGGAGAGTGAGGAAAATTCTCAGGGATGATTCACACCCTGGCCGGCACTTTCTTGATCTCCTGCCCTCAGGCAGAAGATATAGAAGCATGACTAGTCGCACCAACAGGGTAAAGAACAGCTTCTGTCCGTGGGCTGTTAGGCTGCTGAATGAAAAGATAACAACAGGGCAACTGACTTTCGGGTTTGGTGGGTGTGCGTCAGTAAGAGAGGGGAATTAAGACTAAGAGAGCTGAGTGGGGGGTGCTTGTGTAATCTCACTGTATACAAGTTGTACAAGTGACAATAAAGTATTTTAATTTAAATCTTGGCAGTGGAGGTGCTGGACGGTTGTCTTGCCTCAGTAATGGACTGGACAAGAGCCAACAAAATGAAGCTCAATCCAGAGAAGACTGAAGCACTGCCGGTGGGTGGTCCCCTAGACTGTATGGATGGGATATTGCTTGCTCTTTATGGGGTTACACTCCTTCTAAAGGAGCAGGTACACAGCTTGAGGGTACTTCTGGATTATTTGCTGTTGCTTGAGGCTCAGCTCCTTTCATCAGCTTCTGCTGGTGGCCCTATCTGGACAGGGATAGCCTAACTACTGTCATATACACTCTAGCAACCTCTAGGTTACACTCCTACCTTGGAAGTCAAACAGCTTGACTCATGAACGTCGCAAACCCGGACGGGACGGTTCCGGTTTGCAAACCCTTTTTGGAAGCTGAACGTCCAACGGGGCTTCCTCAGTTTCCAATTGGCTGCTGTGAGATACACAGGAGTCAAGAATAAGTACTGCATTCAGGTTTCATAGAAACATACTGCTGCTTTGGGATGTAAATCAAGAATTGTTGAATTGTAAGGGATCCCAAGGGTCATCTAGCCCAACTCTCTAATTGTGGTGCTCAGTTGTGTATACCCAGCTTCCTCAGAAGGTTCAACTGGTGCTACCCAGAGATGAAGACTCTATGACTAATTCTGCGAGTGCTCAGCTACTAACAGCATTTGATAGCTGCACATGGTAGCAGTAGGATTTATCTCATGCATTTTCCCTAAGTGCACTTTGGTTATCTAAATTTCCCCTATTAGATATATCAATGCTCTTAAAACCTAATGAGACAGCAAAGACTGCCTACCCCCACATTTGCTATGATACACATAGCTCAAGACGTTAACAAAAAAAACAAAAAACAAAAAAACCACCTTAAAAAACCACCTGTTTTTGTTTCCTAGCACTATCATTGCTGGTAGTTTGGAGGAAATTCTTCACCAAATTGTTATCTGCTCTTTGTTGCCTATATGCCTACCTAAAAAAACCTTATTTGTAGTTTTACTAATATAATTCTATCCCTTTCATGTGTACAAATAAAGTCATTTTGTTATGCCATCTAGACCTATGTAATATTCCTCTCTTTCTATTGTTTTTAATGTCCTGTTAAATCTACAGGAGTGATGGAACACATTTACTACTCTGTTCACCTAGTGAAAGGTGAACATGTAATGCATGTCTTATTTTTATTTTGATAAATTTTCAATTGAAGGAATGGGTTTCCCAAAACCCAAAAAACTGACTGTGCAGGCAGTTTTAAACTGCACCAAAATCCCTATTTTTCCTTAGCTAAAATGCATAAACTTGAGCCATTGAGGAAATCCATAACAAGAACAAAGCTCTCTCCCTTATCAGTCCGTGGCGGCAATGAGTGACCTTGCCAAGTTCCAGAACAGCAGGGATGATGCGTGTGTGCCTTATGTGCTGACCACAAAGACTCGCAGACGCACGTCTGGGAATAACGCCAAAGCGTGTTCCCGGAGATGGTGACCTGCGTCCCAGATAAGAGTAGGAAGAGGAAGATCCTTTTATGGTCAGAAGTACAGGAAGAAAGATCCTTTTATGGTTGAGAGTACCATAAAATGCGATGTGATATTAATAACCCTTCACCCCAGATAGAAACAAGATCGTCGCGTTTCTATGAATCACAGGCAGGACTTTAAGAACTATGTGGGACAGAGTATAAGGAAAAGAGACGGCAGAACGGTGAGAAAGGAAGAAAATTTTTATGACGCAGTTAAGAAATGGCGTCTCGCCATGACAGGTTTACCGAGGAAGAAGGACTGGGGGAGGAGAATCAGGATTGTTTGAAAGAGAAGGAATGTTGGAATGTAAGTTTGACCTGACAGAACCCCCAGACTCATTTGTTATTTGGTAAGCCTGAGAAAAATAAAGGACAGATCGGAGATTAACTTTGTTTATGGAAGCGTTGTACAGAGGCTGTCCCGGATCGATATGATTTTTGGAAAACTACAAAACCCACATAGAATGCCTGCTGTTATCCTGCTTGTGAAAATCATCAGAGATTGCAAAGAAAGGAAATTTATGATAACAACAAGAAGAGAAAAGAAGTAACAAAGGACTTTCCGGATCAAACTGGAGAGAACTGTCTAATTAATGCAGTAAGATAAGTGATGCTGCTTTGGACTCGAGTTGAGCTTGATGTATGGGTACCCCCAACAAAATTTAAAATTTGGCTGTATAATTTGGAATCAATGTGATAATGTGATGTGATTGGCCTGTTAATAAAAATTATTTTTTTAAAAAAAGAGAGTACCATAAAATGCTCCCCCCTGTGGAAGTGCCATGGTCTGATCACTACGCTCTGAAAGCCAAGATTGACTTCCCGCTCCTCCCCTGCTCGGGTGGCGAACCTACTTGGGCTCGTCCGCGAAAACAGATGGATCCTGATAGATTCCGACAAGCCTTGCGGGACCCTCTCCTCCTGGCGACTCATTAGATGACCTTGTTGAGGAGTGGAATAACCGGCTCTTGGCAGCCATTGATGAGATCGCGCCTAAGCGCCCTCTGCGACCCCATTGAAACCGGCCCCCTTGGTTTACTGAGGAGCTCCGGAAAATGAAGCGGGATCTCAGACGGCTAGAGCAAGTATGGCGACGGACTCGTGACGGAGCCTCAATAACATCTTATAGGATGCTTATGAAAGCCTATGAGATGGCTATGAAAGCTGCTAAGAAATCTTACTTTGCAGCTTCCATTGCATCTGCTAGCTCTCGCCCGGCACAACTTTTTAGAATAATTAGGTCAATAACGTCCTTAGGAGGACAACCAAATTTAAGCACAAATTCGACCCACAGCTGGGAGGCATTCACGAGCTTTTTTGCGGAGAAAGTCCTGTTGCTCCGCCGTGACCTCCCTGCCAATTTAGATACAGTGACTGAACTGGAGGCCCCTCGACTGACTTCAGGTCCAGTGCTGGACCATTTCGATCAGATACTCCCTGCTGATGTGGATAGATTCCTCCAAGTTGGTAGGCCCACTACCTGCCTCCTTGATCCGTGCCCATCTTGGCTGATTAGGGAGTGTCCAGATGTTGCGCGGACCCCCCTGGTTGAAATTATCAATTTGTCCCTTGACACGGGGACATTCCCAGGGGAACTGAAGGAAGCAGTAGTGTGTCCACTCTTAAAGAAAACTTCATTAGATCCCTTAGACCTATCCAATTACCGCCCAGTTTCAAATCTTCCATATCTGGGTAAGGTAATTGAGAGAGCGGTTGCTGAACAGCTTGGTAGGTTTCTGGAGGAAACATCGGCTTTAGATCCATTTCAGTCCGGTTTCCGTCCTGGTTTTGGGACCGAGATGGCTCTGGTTGCCCTCACAGATGATCTCTGTAGACAACTGGATCGAGGCGGGTCAGGACTGCTGATCCTTTTAGATTTGTCAGCAGCCTTTGACATGGTCGATCATGATCTTCTGGACCACCACCTTGCAGACGTGAGGATACAGGGCATAGCCCGTAACTGGCTGTGCTCTTTTATCTCTGGTCGGGGACAGAGGGTGGCACTAGGAAGGGAAATGTCGTCGCGCCATTCCTTGGTGTGTGGAGTGCCGCAGGGCGCAATTCTCTCCCTGACGCTTTTTAACATCTTTATGTGCCCCCTTGCCCAGATTATCCGGAGCTTTGGGCTGGGCTGTCACCAATATGCTGATGACACTCAGCTCTATCTGCTGATGGATGGCCACACTGACTCGGCCCCGAACACACTGACCAGATGCTTGGAAGCTGTGGCTGGTTTCGTGGGAGCCGATTGAAACTAAATCCTTTGAAGACAAGAGGTCCTATGGCTGGGTCGGGATGGCATGGGGATGAGGGACCAACTCCCTTCTCTTGCGGGGGCCCAATTAGTGTCATTGCCTTCCATTAAGAGTTTGGGTGTAATCCTTGACGCCTCCCTTTCCATGGAGGTGCAAGTTACAGCAACAGCCAAGACGACATTTTTCCACCTTCGCCGCATCAAGCAGTTGGTCCCTTACCTCTCCCGCCCCGACCACAGTGATCCATGCGATGGTCATCGCCAGGCTTGACTACTGTAATTCGCTCTACGCAGGGCTGCCCTTGAAGCTGACCCAGAAACTCCAGAGGGTGCAGAATGCTGCAGCGAGGCTCCTCACGGGGTCTCTGCCACGGGAGCATATTCACCCAGTGCTTTTCAAACTGCACTGGCTCCCGGTAAAGTACAGGGGCAGATTTAAGGTGCTGGTTTTGACCTTTAAAGCCCTTCACGGCCTAGGACCCTCGTACCTACGGGACCGCCTCTCCCGGTATGCCCCACGGAGAGCCTCAAGGTCCATAAATAGCAACACCCTAGTGGTCCCGGGCCCTAAGGAAGTTAGATTGGCTTCAACCAGAGCCAGGGCCTTTTCAACTCTGGCTCCGGCCTGGTGGAACGCTCTGCCTCATGAGACCAGGGCCCTGCAGGATCTGATTTCTTTCCGCAGGGCCTGTAAGACAGAGTTGTTCCGCCTGGCCTTTGGCTTGGAGCCAATTTGATTCCCTCCCTCCCTCCCTTTCTTTCTTTTTTCCTTTCCTTCTCCTCCTGCGATGAGGCTACATTTTAATATTTTAATGTATTTTAATTTTGTTTTTAAGTTGTAATCATTCAATTTGTTTTTATTATTGCTTGTAAGCCGCTCTGAGCCCGGCCTTGGCTGGGGAGGGCGGGGTATAAATAAAAATTATTATTATTATTATTATTATTACTACCAGAGTAGGAACATATGTGATGTCAACCTGCGTACGTAGGCTGACATGGTTGGGCTCCTAGGGGAGGAGTGAAAGGGTGCCTGGAGGATATATAAACTGCATAAAACCTGTCATTTCTTTGGACTTGATCACACAAGTGCCTTCTGCTATCCAGAGAGCAGAATAAACTCTTTCTTTGAACCAACTCGGTGTCATTTGACTTCCTTCCTCCTGTCCCGGAGCAACGCAGACCCAATCAGTGAACTCCAATAAGGCTACACAATCAACTTGTTCTTAGTGTTTGGTAAGCTGCTTAGGTCTTTGTTGATTTGGTATATATTACCAACAGCTGAGGCTTTCCCATTCCAGCAGTTAAATAGCAGTCAAGTTGACTGTTTCTATACAGCAGCAGAAGCTGATGAAGACTAAAAACTGTCACTAATAGGTACCATAACCTGCGACTGTTTCCATTTTCTCTCTCAAGCTACTTTGTTCAACAGGTGTCATTTTTCATTCCTAGTAAGAACCGCTTCATATTTCACAACCACAATCTTATTAAATACTGTACACTTTAATTGTTTAAAACGCCATATACTTTGCATAAACATAATACACAAGGCAGACTTAAGCTTTCATAAAAATGCACTTTATTTTTCTTCAATACAAGGTAACTTCTTTTGCAGTTTAAAGACCAATAAATGGTTGGACAGCAAATTCCTAATAGTTGCCTAAAGACTGGAAGGAAAGGTAATTTAATTTAAAATATATGGAAGTGAAAAGAATTTTGACAAGCCAAAGTTTGAGATGGAGTTGGCATTTTTAAAAATAAAAAATCACATATGCTAATGTGAAAGGACACCCTCTTCTTACCTTCTGAAGACATTTGAGTGTCCAGAAACTCAACACTACCAAGATGTTCTTTGAGCCTTCAGGTATTAGAAAGGCATTGCCCATTAAAAAAAAGGTTTGCTTGCATACCAATAAACCTAAAACCTGTAATGTAAGCAACTGTTTACAAACTATAGCAAATGGTATTATTATTCTTTATTTGAGAGTACACATTTGGGCAAAACTTAATGTAGTGAAACCCAACCAAAATCACGTAAAAATCTTTAAGGGAACATAGTTGTTCCACAGGCACTCTGGAAAATAAAACACTGACAAAAATGAATTTTAAATGCAATACACTTGCAATGAATAAACGTAAACCACTGTATTACATTTATAAAGTTAATCAGAAAAAAACCTATTAATGTGAAATTCATTCCCAAAGAAGAGTGTACAACATGCTACTCTCAGTGGTGACTTGGGTTAGTATTTTAGCTGAAGGTTTTGAAAATGATGTTAGTGTGTTCAAGTACTGAAGTGAGAAACTGTCCCTAATGTGGTGTCAGAAAACTCACCCATTTAATGCTACTTGTATAAGACGAGATCACAGATGTGCCCAGACGTGTTTTAGTGCTAGATCCTCCTCCATTACAGCCAAATAGAATTTGGATGCTGAATAGGCTTTTGGATACAAGGGATGTCTCTAACACCAGTCATATTCAGAGAAGATTCATTGACATCAATGAACATTACTGATTTTTGGTCCATTAATTTGCAATGGGCCTACTCTTGAGTAGAGCTTTGGTTGGATACAACACAAAGTTTCTCAGCTGACAGAAACTAGATCACCTGATGATGGTTGACTAAACCTGGTTTTCAACTGGATATTGAGCCAAAAAATGCTTGAAAGCTAAGCTATTTAAATAGTACACAGTACATTATTATAGGTAGTGGCATTCTTTTTGTTTCAAGTTAAAAGTTGACAACTACAAAGAGAGAGAGAGAGAGCAGCTTGAAATGAGATTCATGGATTCTAGGATATGTATGTGATTGCTCCTGTGTGTGTATAAAATTATAAGGAGCACTAAAGTCCAATATATAAAATACTCCTAACATGTTAAAGCATCTTGCTTGTTTCCTCCCTTCTAAAAATCAGGTTTTTAATAATTTTCTTATTTTCAAAAACTCCAGTCTATTCTACTAACATGTTTCTCAGATTACTAAAAACTATGAATATTTCAAACATTAGAAAATTGTAAATTTTACAGAGGATGCTTAATGCTGTAACTTTTTAAAGCTGCATTTTAAGGCTATATGTTCTCTGCATCATTAAATACCTACCACGTAAACAGTGTGACTAAGATCCTATATATAAAACTTGGAAAAGTTTGCTTAAACTGTACATGAGTGAAAAATGAAAGCTTGTCCAATATTTACATGGATTTTTTAACTGAAGTCAATCAATACACAGGACATTTAAAGCTTGCCTTTCATGTTATTGGAGAAAGCACTCAAATATACAACTAAATAGATAGTGAATAGTCAAAAGTTATTTTGGTTTGCAGTGCCAGTTGTAATTTCTAGTTAGTATCAGAAATAGTAACTTCTGCAACACTGCACAACATTGCAAACTTATATTACAATACCACTGTGGGCAGATGTCAGCACAACTATCCAGGAGGAGGCCACCAGTCAGATAATTTATTTTAAAATAGCCATTAATGCTATCATTTTTATCTATTAAAACCTATATACAGATTATTAAGTACCTCCTAAAGTTTATTTACATTTTCTTAACAGAAACAGATTTAATATAGCCACCAAAGCCCACTGCAGTAGCAACCAAGACACTACTCAGATTTTATTTTACTATCTGGTAGCTATTTACAATATTATTTCATCAGGAGCATTGTTTATCAGGCTGAAGATAAATGCCCAAACTTCTTTCTAGAGATTATCACAAGTAAAATGCTTTCACTTTTTTTGTCTAAACATCTTTGGACTCCTTTTTAAAAAAATTACTGAGAAAACTGAGAAGAGTTCTTGAGAAAACAAGTTTTACTCACAAGACAACTACTATGACTCTTTACTACTTACACAAGTTAAATGTTCAGCCTACACATATCAAAAAGTTATTTCATGGTTTGATTTTTGGCAGCTCCATTGCCAGCAATGGAAATCGCTATAGGAGAAAATGTAAGACAATGAATACACAACAGTATCTCCGGGGTTCATACAGAAAGCTAAATTATGACTTTAAATTATTTTAATTTTGGTTACTGAATATTTGAAATTACTACTCAAATAGCATTTGCACGCCTAACTTACCTGTTTTTCCTCCATCTTGAGCCATTTCCAGTACAATTTAATCCAGATTGTCTGCCCACATCCCAGCTAGTTAAAAGCAATACTACATTGGATTTCTTAAGAGTTGGAACAACCACCCCAACATGGACATACAATAGCAAGGTACTGCAGCAACATCCAATTTCCTGATTATCTGGAGTTATCATAGACAGAACTCACATTCATCCCTGCACAAAGCAAACAACCCCAATGTATACATTATCAGGTTTTGTAGGACTAAAAATTCATGCAAATGAGAAATCCCTGATATTTTGCTTCACTTCACTTTGATTTCTGTGTATAATCAAACCCAAGAGTAAAATGAATTTAGGCGTTATTGTCAGATAAACAGTTGTGTAAAGCATTGTGGGTTCAAAATAATATTTCAAAGTAAGCCCAACATCTCACATAAGAAACGTGGCAAATTAGGAAATCTATTAACAAAGCATGAATGGACCATAAGAAAACCTTCAGCGTACAAAATGGCTAATAGTTAAAATAACCATCTACTCCAGTTATTAAACACAAGTCAAACAATATTGGCCAGGAAAGAGTAAATCAGCTGCATTGACCTGAGCTGTGCAAATGTCAAGCCGATTCTTTCAACTATATAAATTTTTAGTTGTATTGGGATACAGCCTTTGAGACGGTAACTTGAGTGCTTCCATGTTTAGTAAGACACAAACAGTGTGATTTTATACATGTCTCTAAGGTCTGACTGATACACTGTGTCTTTGTTATACAGTTAAAATATTTTATATGTACACCTAAATAAGGAAAGTGGGAATGTGACGAACGTTTGTAAACACATCTATTACACAAGTGCACTGGCTAGGAAGCTGGGATTGGTCACGGTTCTGTTAAGGGTATGCTTGATGGTAAACTTGAGTTTGATATTAAAACATGTAAAGTGGTCTTCATTTAATTTAATATCCAAGTATGCGTATACCACAAGTAATTTTACTGAGTATTACATGTCATAATGCTTCAAATATTTGATCAACAAACTTTTAAAACTATAATTGAAATAATTAGAAAGTAGGCAGGAACTAGCAAAATTTGGAAAAAGAAGTATTTTTAAAAGAAAACAGTCCACAATCAAGCAACATGTGCTAAACCCATGATTAAAATGTGCTCTCTTTAGTTTGTGGGGTGCATTAGATCACAAACTATTTGTTAGGGCAAATTATTACACTATTAGTTATACAAAGGATATGTATGCATTTTCTTTTTATGGACAGGAAATTTTGTTGCTCAAAAAAGCTTGTTTGAAATCTTGATTATTATTTTTAAGGAGAAACATTTTCTTCAGTTCCTTAACTGGCATATATATCTAGGTACAGAATGACTAGTGCTCTAGAGGCAGGACACAGCATTAGCACTAAAAACTGTAAATTATTGCAGCATTATTTAAAAGTGGCCAATTATATGCTTGAACAAAGTATTGAGTGTTGCATATTGCAACAGACAGGCTTCAGTAAACCAGAATTCAACTTCAGACTTCATATTCTTTAAAGAAAGTTCAGTCTATTTGAATTATTACAGAATGTTAATCTACAGTTTTTACAGATTTGCGCACCTTTCAGCAAATTCACAAGCCATCTATGCAAAAAAGCTACAAATTAAAATAAAATGTAACCATTATTCTAGTATCAATATCAAGTGTTTGACAACTGCTAATCATTCAGCAAATACAACAAGTTGATGCATATGCAAAAAATATGCTATGTTTTGTTAGAGACATTGTTATAACACCATTAAATATTGCTGAACACAAGACGCTCCCTGAGGTGTAAACATCAAATAACTTGGAACAGCTTTACACATCAGCCCCATTAAACAGTTTATTACAACACTACATCTATTGTAATCAGATTGATGCTCTTTACAGACATTATCATTTGAACATTTAAACAAGAACTACTATAAAAACAAGCATTTACTAGACTTTTTTCAATTGCTTGCACATTTTAATTGTCAAATGTATATAACCAGTAATAAAGTTGCAAAAAGCTATACGTTTTAAATCACACAGGTTCCTTCAAATAAAACAGCTAAGCAACATAAAAAGGTAAGAGAGCTACTGGTTACCATGTATGCAGATTTGCCTTATTCAGATCTATTCCTGTTCATTTTATCCATGAATCTTTACAGGCTCTGTTCGATCACAAGAAGCAAACTGCTGGACAAGCCTCTTTCCGTGAAGTTAAGTTTCTTGTCTGGTGAGGTGTTCCTCTTCCTTCAGCTGTAATGTGTCAAAATTTGTGATGTAGATTTTGCTACGTCCCACAGCAAACAAAAAATGTTGGTTTAACTATACATACACAAATCGTGCACCAATTTCAGCATAATGGAAATGTAAATAATGAGACCGCTGCTACTGGCTCGAAAATAATCTAAACTACAGCTTTCAAGAAAGCAGTCCAAAGATTTACAGCAATGCAGAAAAAATTAATCATTGGCAGCATCCAGATGTCATACTAAATCATTAGTTCAGTATGACATGAAAGTGTCTAGGTAAGCCTAGAATAATAGAATAATAGATCAGAAGAGTTCACTTCCACCTTTACTTAACCAGTTTTGCCATTTCACCCTAACACACTTAACTACAATTGTGTCAAACTGGCTTGTTTCAAAAAAGCCAATGGAAAACCATAATTTGTCAGTTTGGATAGAATGGCAAAGTGTGCTAAGCAAAAGTGGAAACCTTTACATTTCCCCTTCTGACCGTGTGGTAGAGATTTGGGGGGGGGGGGGGCGAGAGTGTGCATGGGCCTGAGGCTTGCCTAGATTTATTCACATCACACTGAAGTGTGGTTTAGTTTGGCACCCAAGCACAGCCATTGATAAATACAGAAAATGTTCCATTTTACAAAACTAGTAAAGAGGAACATTTCCTCTGCTCAAAAATAAGAAAAAACAAAGGATAATGCGGTAGCCAAATTGGTGTATTACATTAGTTTTAGCTGAAAGATCATAAATGAAGCTATGCAACAGCTAAATAGCACACAAAAAATGTAAGCCAGAACTTTATCACAAAAATAAATTGTTACATTGATCTCACCCTTTTGTCCACATTCAGTATTGAATAACTAGTGGAAGCCAGAGAGGCAGCAAATAACAGATTCATATACGCAAATATAAATGTGAAAAAAATGAGATATGGTTCAGTTTGGTGCATGGCTGGAGGTAATAGGTGACCAGCTTTTACTTGGTTAGAATCTCCCTGAGGATGTTTATAGCCAACAGCCACATTAGTGATTGCCATTCTTTGGAATGTTTAGACCAGTTCAAATACTGTCACTCTTTTATAGCAAGAGATCTGTACAATTTCATCCTATATAACTATTAGCGTTTTTCTGTGCTTAGGAAGAGACATTGATGAAGTTTTCATGGGATGCAAGCTACACTAAAATCAATGGCCAGGATCCAAAAAGCTATTTTAGGCAACTCCAAGGGCTTGTTTATACTTTTTTTTTTTAAACCCACTTTGAGCTGCAGACCTCATGCTATAACACAAACATTTTTGAAATCTCCCGGTTTCCAAAAAAACTTGCCCCACTGAACAGAGTGAAGGGATGGTGATGTGGGGGGCAGGAACCCAAGTTCAAAGCCACCTTTCAGAGTTCTTTGGATCTTGGCCAATGATATTAAAGGAAGCTCCACACTTTCTAAAATTGACATTACTGCTGCATATACTACCACCATTACTCTTAGGAAACAAAGTACAGTCATGCCTTGGTTTTTAAACAGAATGTGTTCCGTAAGTCCGTTCGACTTCTGAAATGTTTGGAAACCAAGGCGTGGCTTCCGATTGGCTGCAGGAGCATCCTGCAGCCAATCAGAAGTCACGCCGGACATTCGGCTTCCGAGGCAAAGTTCACAAACTGGAACACCTACTTCCAGGTTTGCGATGTTTGAGTTCCAAGTTGTTTGTGAACTAAGCTGTTCAAAAACCAAGGTATGACTGTATGGATAACATACCTGCATCTCAGATTACCCATACCTGTGCACCAGGGTTTCTTTAGATGCAGGTTAATACATACATACTGGAAAGCAAGTAGTACCTACAGCAGTCATGCCTGCAGAGCCTTCCTTAAGAACATTATGCCAAAGATATGAGGAGGGGTAAACAGTTACGTATTAAAAACCATCACGTTGAAGAATCAAACTGCTTATGTAAAAAACCACAGTAAATAGATAATAGCTCATATATGCACAAACATTACTCAGATAACTTTAAACATACATTTTCCATTCCCAACTTTATTTAGAAGCTAGCTCCACTAATTTCAATGGTGCTTACACCCAAGTAAGAGTGCAGCCTTAAACTCTACGCACTCTTCCTCAGTAGTAAGCCATGTTGAACCCAATGGAACATACTTCCAGAAAGAAATGGGTTTAGGATAATGCAAAACTTTTAATAACTACAATGCAGTAAGTTATTTTTCAGTGGTTCACATCTACTTCCAAAAGCTTTTAAAATAGCTTAAAATCAAATTTGCAAAGAAGCACATCAATAAGTCATTTCAAATTCAGGCATATTAATATAGTCAGAACGCGTAGCAGTATGCAGCTGTCATAAGGTCACCCTTAGTAAAAAAAACAAAAACAATTTATATTAGAAAACAAATTTATGATAATAATGAGAACTTCAGAAGTTTTCCTCTTCCCACATATTATTTTTAATAAAGTCTAGGCTATATAACTAATCAATATGCAGGATTAAGATAATTTCTTTAGTTTCTCAAGTATTCAGTAATGACTAAGTATTCTGCTTTTTGACATCACCAAATCCTTAGTTCTTTTAAAGCTGCCTTTTAACAGTAAGGCAATATTGTTCTTTAGTAGCAGCCAACTGAAAAACAAGTTGGTAGTGCACTTCACTTTCAGAAGAGTGAAATGACAGCTGCAAAACTGCATATTAGGATTTCCCACTCTTGCAACACTCTTATATTCTGTTGGTATTAAGTGTCTTTACTGCTTCTAAAGGAATTCTGAACAGGAGAAAAGAATTTCATTGTTGTACCATAATGTGCTATGTGTCTGTAGCAGTTTTCATTTGAGACAGTAAATACATTTTTTAAATGACTGTCAATACAAGAAATTTTAGGTTTCATTATGTGGAAAGTATCTTAGGGATTATCATGAATTGATACACATTCTGTTCTTTTAAAGGATTTTAACATAAATAAATTAGTGAAGACTCACTGAATTCCATTGCAGTAATCTATAATAGCTACACCCAAATGAATGGTATAATACAAAATAGGCTACAAGCATAAATTCTTTTTGCAGTGATTTAGGCAAGGAGTTAATAGCTTTACATGAATATTGCTATTCAGTGAAGTTGTTCTAATATGAGTTTTGTAGGAAAACAGTCTCCTTTCTTCACAAAGTATAGTCCCTTATCTAAAATCAAATTATAAATTTGAATTATAGAACATTTTAATTGGGTGAATGTGTTCACAGGGTAACTTTTTCTCTGCTGCGATATGCAGAGAGAAGCTGTAAAAGCAATAACCTTTTTTGCTATTCAAAGGGATGTGCAATTAACATCACTAAACAGCAATAAAACCCTAGCTACTCCTTTGAGTACCCAAGCAATCATTATTACTAAATCACCTCAATGAAGATATAAAAATAAGCTCGGTTTAGGAACTGAAAGTAAGATCACATGCATCTCCTCACCCCTCCCAGCCAATTCCTTGTCTTACATCAATTCCCCCCCTCACTGTAATCTACGTTAGCAATGACCATTTGTAACCTAGGTGAATGAATCATCCTTGTGCTCCAAAAGTCACCTGAGAACACTGATTAAATCAGGTTGTCAAAAATGAGTTGAATAGTGTCCTCTGCACTTGCAACAATCTGGGTCTGTAGGCCAAATACAGAGAAGAGGCAGAGGAAAATTCATGCAAGGTGAAGGACACTGATGGTCCACACACAACCCCTAAACCTAGTTTATTTTTATATCTGCAGGAGAATGAATTTCCCTTTTATCTTATTCACTAAGTTCAAAGTCCATAGCTGTAAATCGAACTTTATACAAATGAAACTAACATTCATATTATAACACAAGAACTTAGGCTTGTATCCAATGCTACACCAGCAGCGTTCTGCTGGCACAATGGAACTTCTACTTCTCCTCACCCCCCAATCTGCTCTGTGGGTCCACTAACTCTCCAGATATGAGTTTGAGGGTGGGTGGGTGGGTATGGAGGGGACAAGTTAGAAAGAGAGACTTTGTTGTGTGGCAGAAGTCCATTGCACCAGCAGAGCTGCAGCGCTGGACACAAATCTTGTTTTTCAATCATACACTGATGCAACAACTTGAAATTGCAAGTCAATATTCTGTGACTCTTTAGATTTTCACTTTTATTTACAACAAGCTACTTTTCTAATAACTAGTCTTTCATATTTTGGCATCTCTCCCCCTGCAACTATTGTGCTTAATATGTGTATCGGTCTAACCTTAACACTCAGCAGCATCTTAGGGATGTATGGGGATATGCATTCAACCGATTCCCCAGCTGCTTAAGTTTTCATAAAACCATATCTTATTACTCAATTTATTAACTAGACACAGCAAAAAAATTATTAACTAGGCACAGTAAAAACTATCAATTTAGTGTTGTGTGTTCCAAGTGAAAAAATGTGCTAATCTGCCTAATAAATTTGTATCACAGTTCTGAAGCTACTTCCACTTACTCTCGTAACAGGAATTTTGCAGATTTGTAGCATTACAATACATTTAGTCAGAAATGAACATTACTTAAACCCTTAGTAGTGACAACCCAGTTCAATGCACAAAAATACTCTCATTAAGGGTTTGCTATAAAAGCCACTTTCCCTTTTGCATATGTCACAATTTAGATATAGTCTACTTTATATATATATGTTCACACTGAGGCATGACAAAGACTAGTATAACTCAGACTGCAACAAGTAAAATGGTGAATACACAAGTTTCTTTGTTAAAAAAAACAAAACACAATTTGTTCTCAAACCACAATAAACAAGAGTTTCAGGCCAGGTCACTTCCCAAATAAGGTTTCCCAACAACTTCAATACCCTGCCATCACAAAAATTAAGCCACTTCAAACCAGAAAGGATTGAGGGTCTTCAATACAGCTTCTTGTACATCTACTGAACAAAGTAATTTGTACTAACTAACGATTATGAAAAACAGACAATGAGGAAACTGGATTTTCATGAAGCCCATAACACAAACTTAACAGCAAATTTTAACACGTTGGGGATTATGCACTATACCAGTGAGTACTTATTTATTTCACAATTAACACTAAAAATTTGTCAGAAATGGTAGGTGGTTTTATCTGCATAATGAATTATTTACTGTGCAAATGCAATTTGTAACCTATGAGCTCCAAATAGCAGCAGTGCAATCAATACTATAAATAAATGTGTTACAGCAAAAATGATGTTGAACCATATGGCCTCCTACAATGAATTTCAAAAAACAATGTGAGTTTCAAATACAAATAGCAACATGTATTTTAGGAATGAAGATTTTTAAACCAAGGAAAATATTCTGGATTATAACAGGGAGAAAGAGAAACATAGCCCTTGCTGTTTTGTCACTTTGCAAATAAATCTTTCTAACCTTTTTAGAATAATCACTGCCTCTTTAAAAAGCGGTAGTAATACAGTGGTACCTCAGGTTAAGAAGTTAATTCGTTCTGGAGGTCTGTATCGACTAGTCCAGCAGAGGTGCCCGTCTATATAAAAGTAGGACTTACTAGTCTCATGAACAGAAACTTCCTCATAATATTGTTGCATTCATTTGATACACAACATATAATTGCCCTATTTCAATGCCTTAATGTGTATAGAGTGTATGCACAGTGCAAAGTGGGACTGGAGTGGTGTGACCTTCACTACTTGTTTTTGAGAGGCTGGGATCTCACAGATTTGACCTATGGGCTTAGATTTCATACCTGCATAATGTCCAATGAGTGGATGGAAGGTGGGCTCAGGAAAGGTAAACCATGTTCACATACACTACATATTTTCAACACACATCACAGGGTGTGAACAGGAGCATTCACTCAATTACCTCTCATGAACACAGACTTGTAACAATATTTTTTCAGTATTCTTACTACACATATAAAAGACAGCTTGTGAACACACTTAAAAAAGAACATCAAATCACTTTTTATACAAACCGGCCTCTTGGTTGGCACACTAAAACAACTCTTAGCATTTGAAGAGTTTTGCTTATGGTGGTTTGAGAACAGAATACAGAAAAGTGTTATGTCAAAAAAGGGGCTCAAACTCAACATACAGGTCAATCAACATTAGGGTGCTTCATTCTTTTTCAATTCCATACCAATCTACTTTGACTTTAAAAACTTTAATAACCACAAATTAACAAATAGTATGTAGCATTTAGACTTCTAAAATCTGACAGTTTAGCTGATGTATTATTTTATTCACATCAGAGCCTAAGATCAATCACTATGAATTTCCTACAGAAGAGCACTTGCTTAGAATAAAGCATGAGATCAGTATGTACCTTATCGCATGTGATTATTTAGTTTTCATGTCTGAAGTAGTCCTAAGATTGTTACTGTTCTATTGCTACACATTCAACCTTTGCTGCTAACGTTTGCTCTAAATATGACCCGACACAAACATGTTCATGATCTGCTTGTGGTTTGCACATAAGTTGCCAAAATTTCTAGCAGATCAGTACAAGAAAATAGGTACATCTGAAAATATTCACAATTTTCTTGTACTTTTATATTGACATTATACAAAAGACGTAACAAAAAATGATAAGAGTTTCATGAACACGTTCAAAAAAACCCAATAACTAGAAATATGTTGTCAATTCACACATCATGAAGTATAAGCATATTAAAGGAAGATAAACCCCACTATGGGATCATTCAGTGCACCATTCAATAACCACCAAACAAGAAGGATGGAATGGTACATCTGATTTCAGAGATTCAGCTCATCTCTATGAATATACTAAGTGAGGGTGACAATGGATTGGATCCAAAATATTGTGAGGGAAAACAACATGCATTTGCACTGTTCCATGGACTTTCTTGCAAAAGAAGTAGTGCAAAACTTCTCACAGTGCTCCCCAATGTGACTGATCAAAATATCTGACTGTTCCACTACAGATAAAATTTAGTGAATTGCTACAAATATTCAACAATAAATTCTACTTCGGGTTGGATTTGGAGAAATGTGTAAGTAATGGGGCTGGTGGAAGATGACCTCTCCACCCTCTGCCACCCCCCACCCCAGGCTCCCCTGCCAGTTGTGGGATATTACGCAATGGAATAGGTTGTGGCGTGGGGGGCAGAGAGGAAAGAGGGAGCCCAGTAAACTGGGCAGAAGTAACCTTCCTAAGCAAAAACTCCCACTTACAAAGTTGTCTCTGCCTGTTTTACAGACATTTCTTCTTTGGTCCCAGCTTGTCATGCTAGAACTCACCCCATTCAGTGATGACCCTTGACCCCTTCCCACAAGGGGTGGGGTGGAAGCTTCCACCAGCTATGATACATGGACATTTCTCTGGATTCAACCCTTCATAAACTACCTTCACATCATTCACCAATTCAACAAATAATAGGGAGAAAAGTTCTGTCATTCTGCTGCTGGAAGCACAGTATATCTACTTAAATCTTTAGTCACTAGAGAACACAGACAATAGTTCATAAGATTATAGCAATAAAGTGACTAGCTTGCACAACAGTGTCTAGTTTAAAAGGGGCATAGATGTGGGTAAAAATCAAATTATGATTTGTAAATTCTCACCTTTACCCTTCCAATGTTATAAAAGTATAATCTTTAAGACAGTGTAATGGAATTTTAGATGAACATACAAATTGGAATGGAAAGTTGTATCTCTCACATAAGTAGTGAAAAATAAACCTTATAAGCTTAACTGTGTGTTTGTGTGTGTCTATAAAAGTAAATTAAGCTAACTGTTCTATGGTCACCTCAGAATATGACTGTTTCCTCAACTTTCTTTATATTAATTTTGCACCATATAGCACAGATTGTACAAGTACAATAAGTACATGAAATTTAAAGCTTTGCCCAAAATAAACATCTACAAGAGAACACAGATTTTACTTTACAGAAACAAAAGACAATTTTAAGGAACAGATTTTTTTTTTTTTAGTGATGTGATTAAAACACAACACTTCATTTAAATCCTATCTCCTTTTAGCAGACATTTAGCATCCCAATGTCTTTTCAAATCAAAATCAAATACTGCTTATTTTGTTATGGGACCAATTTGACTTATATCCATCTGTGTAGCATACAAGTACACATACATGAAAATGTATCTATTCTAAAACAAAACCCAACACTGCTTTAGGGTTTTAACATTCCACGGTTCTTCAATCACCCTCACAATACCCTAGTATTCGTGCAAATTAATTCCTCCAGAGTTAAAAGATTGGGACATCAAATTTTATGCTTAGAAATGATGGTGTATACTGGTCTGTGACTGTGAAGTTAATTTCATATTTTTGGCACTGATTTCTAAACATGTAACACATTCTTTTGGTTTTAAGTGTCTGATAAGAACTCCCATCATCAAATTGAAGATTCCCATTGTTACCATATGGGCAATGTCATCACTGATTATAACGAAAGAAAATGTATTCTGTCTTAACAGTAACATCAAGAGTTAATGAGAAAAGCTTGGATGTGCTATAAATTGTGTAACTGAAAGGTTTATTTAAAATAGTAATTTCAGCTTCATGCTAATTATAAAACTCAAAGGACACAAAATATTTTAGACCAATTATAAAACTTATTCAAAACTATTATGTTTTCCTTTTAAGTGACACCTAGGCCAGGACCCAAAGCTATACTTTAGAAGCCTAATGGAATGGGCAGGCCAGTGGGATTTTTGTTTTTCTTTTAAAAGCAAACCACCCATACCATAAAAAGGGCTTGCCATATCACATTAGGAGGCTACTGTAACAAGAAAGAAATTTAAAGCTACTCCCCCTTGGAAATGCATTAGTATTTTCCTTTGAATCTTGGTACTAGGCTTTCCAATAAAAAAAAATACAAAACAGCTAGAACTTCATTCAATATCTATTAATTTGAATATGCAACTGTATAACCTGCATTCTGGAAACTACAGTTAAGAGGAACAGGAAAACCTAGCGTAACAGCCACACACAAACCCATCAAATGTGGGTTTGATGTATATTGTGGGCAACTGAAAATGGGCTATGATCCATGTGTTAAATAATCCATAAAGTTGAAATATACAGGAATTTAGGTACAGATTACACGATTTGTGTAATCTTATTTCCTCTTACTATGATTAATATAAAACAAAGGCCCAATGCTTGGATTAAAGCAATTTAAAATAGACTTGTGGGCTAACTATGTGATTCTGTTTCAAATAATACAGCACCTCATAGGACTATATACTAGACTCCACTATCAGTGCAATTTCACAACATGTTGCACTACAATAGTGGCGGCAATTTACCCCAGTCACTAGTGCCATCAAAAACCTTCCCAGTAGCCACCTTTGGCATGTTGTTACCATGCAAAGATATATGTAGGCAAGACCACTGTGCTAAATGACACCCCAAAGCCTGAAAGAAAGTTCATGTAAATTTGAACTGCTAAATTTAATGAGTACCAGGCTGCCATTAAAACAGCAAAATCACACAAACACATTTCACACACCAGAAGGTATTTTTTCAGTTAGCAATGGGAGGGAGGGAGAAGAGAAATGACAAGATATTAACACTTACCTGAATGTAACATCAACATCAGGAAAGTGTTCAATATAACATACCATAAACCTTTATTCTATAAAACTATAAAAAGTTTTTAAAAGCCTCATTAAAAGAGGAATATACCTACCTCTTAACGATGACGATACTCTCGCTCTCTATCGCGCTCTCTGTCGCGGTCTCTATCGCGATCACGATGTCTCTCACGTTCACGGCTTCTTTCCCGGTAATAATCATCATGACGATCTCTGCTACGAGATTTGTGGCGCCGGCTCTTCTCTCTTGATCTGCTGTGGTCTCTCTCTCTTGATCGCTCACGTCTTCTAAAAGGAATTACTTCATTAATTCTCTCAAATTGCAACATTTTGCTGCGATAAACACAACACACTGAATTTGTTTGCTTCCTTTGGTATGAAGAACCCTGTCTCGATACAAAGAAACTGTTTAGATGAACTCTGGCAATTAGGTTCACTGTGATATTATCATCAAGTAATAGTTCTGCTGCTAATGTTGTTTATATGATTTCATGACTTTTATTCTATTTTTGTCTTTTAAATCTCGAAGCTATGTTAGGAGCCTTTGCAAAGCAAAAAGGCAGGACAGGAAATTCCTTTAATGTAAGTGTGGTACAGGTATTTAGAATTGAAATTTATTCCATTCCAAGTCCAGCTGATGTTCAAGATAATGGAATTTCTATGCTTTTCCTACTCTTAACTTTCCTACCAGCTATTGTAATTTGAGTCCCTCATTGATAAAAGTCACTTTAAGAACTTACAATGGTTTTTTCAACAGTTTAATTAGGTTTTAAGATACTGTGAAGTTGTTCAACCGTGGTTTCATTAGACACTAACCTTCCAATTACATCTGCATTTTCCTAACCATGAAATTAAGCTTTACAAAAACTAGAGCTACATCTAGTTAATTATTTTAAGTGATATCCAAGTCACACACTGAATAGACCCACTAAAATCCATAGACTTAAGTACATTGCATGACTTAAATAGGTCTGTTCCCTAATATAACCCCACAACTCTTATCTGGAACTTTATTCAAAACTTTCCCCCATTTTTATACAAAAGGTTTACCTTGACCCAGAACCATAAGACTTGGACTCAATTCCATGGAGGCAATCTTGCAGAGAGCTAATAAGTACTTTGCAACGATCATCAGCAGATACTTTGGACTGTTTAATTAATGAAATTGCAGTCACCAAGGTTTCTATAGCACTTCCATACTCCGCTGAAAATTGATAAAACAATGTGAGTGAACAGTTTAATTAATCCTTAACATCAGAATATCCCTTCCCATTGTCCAGCCTTCTTCAACTGTTCAAACATAGATTGTTCAACTTCATACTGACCTGGTCCGCACATTACAATAAGCCACAGTTTAAAAATAAACTACGGCTTAATGTGAACAAGTAGTGTGTGAGTAAAAGCTCCCATGACACCCTTCCCCTACTTCCCCAGCTGCCATGCCACAGACAAAACAAACTAGACTCTTTTGACTTGTCACATTGCCTAAACTTGGGCTCATGATTTGCTTCTCACTGAATGAACCACAAGCAACATGACAAGCCCAACACTTGCTTGTTTCATCTGTGGTGGTGTAGTAGCAAAAGTGGAAAAGAGGAATGCCACAGGAACTTTTGAGCAGCGTGTACCAGCATGCTGCTTGTTCATATTAAACCAGTTTCAAACGATGGTTTAATGTGATGGGTGAGCTAGACTACTATAGCAGGAGGCTAATATGATGAAATAGTCCTCCATACAGTATGTGACCATCTACATTAGAAAAAATAGAATGGAAAAGTGTTCTTGCTCTAGTATTTTCATGATATACTACTTTTTTCTGTGTACTTCGTTTTTTGGTAGGGGAGCATTCAATTATGCAGGCCCCACATTCAGTCGGAAGTGGTATAAACCACACATTTACTACTGTTTGAAGGATCTAGGCACATGCTCTATATTAGACCTTTCCAATTCCAAAAGGAAGTGCTCAGGTGGCATTCATAATTAAAGTAAGTTACAATAATGTCAATAATCATCAAAAGAAAGCAAAGATACAAAGCAGCTATAGAAAAATAGCCCATAAAGCTAAGAAAAGTATTATTTTAAGCAACAGATAGTTAAAAGTGTGCTGAAAGGGTAATCTTTTAGCTGATGGCAGAACACTAAGATAAGGGAGAGCAATTAACGTCCAATGGCAGTGAATTCACTTTCTGGGTGCCACAACAGAAAAAGGCCCGTCATGTGCTCCCAACACCTGTATTTTAGAAAGTGGAAACACGCAGAAGGGCCTCATCAGATTATTTTAGTGGATAGGCATATGTATGTATGCAGAGACAGTCCTAGATATCGCATCAGACAATCAAAGAAAATATACTGACCAGCACTTGCATCTGATACAGCTCTTGAAATGGCACTACTAGAGATAGCTCTGTTTCTATTCATGATTTCTTCAAATTCTGCTTCACTTAAAGGCGTCCTTGCAGCATCTATTTCCCTGCAAACACACACAAGTTCAAAACATTTACCTCCAGCGAGTTAGGGAAGTACAACTGTTTTAACAATTCTAGTATGCAATTTTAAGCAAAACAACAAATCAGAGGAAGCTTTTTCTAAACCAAGCTATTTACAATGCAAAACCTGCAGGCTAGAGAGAAAAAGTACACTACCACAGCAGCAACAACTCTGTTATTAGTGTGAAATGTCAGATAATCTACTTATGTTCTGCTTTCCATCTTCAGAAAGCTCCAACAGATAGTTACAAATCTGTCAAGCATGTATATGTATCACTGAGGCAGAGAGATCTGTAGCCTGCTCAAATCAGTAAATGAGTCTTTCAAAGAGTTCTGTCCTCAACATATACTCTAATCTGAATAATGAATAAATGTTGCCAAGCATTAAGAATGCTCTGTTCTCTAAAGATATTCATGCTTTTAACATAAGCATAATGTGCCAGTAGTTAACTATTTACTTAACTGAAGTTAGTGACAGAAATATACTTATTCTGCTTATGCCCCCTTGAGCTCTGCAACATCTGCCAGTCTCTGCTTTAAACAGAACATCTGGAGAATGACAACAAGACTAGAGAAGGCCTTTCTCCTCCTACAGGCACCTCTACTATGCCTCAGGATGTACCACCCAACTTCCTCCTCCAGTTTCTTTGTGGCACACACTAATCTAGATAATGTAATATATTTGACTGAAGCTAGAAAGGAAGTCATGCCTTAGGATGAGATTTTAATCTTTGCTGGTGGTAACCAGTTGCTGTTCACCTGCTGATGGAAGACATCTGCCAGATGAATGGGAAGGAAATTAATTATCAGCCAGTCTTCAATTCCCCAACCCTCTGGAGCAGATGGGGAGGCAGCAGCTCTAAGGAGTGAGGAGGAATTGCCAAAAGTTGCCTCTCTTCCTGTTCTGCTGATGGATACCTCCGATCAGCAGGGGAACACCAACTGGACTATGTTCTCCATATTCCTTCCAGCACTATAAAATTATATGGCTTTACGTGCTTTTAAGAAATGTTTTCTTGCGAGTGTTAGTTCTTTTGGTAGAAAGAAAATGCAGAATGATAAGCAATGCTATCCTCTTAAGAGCAAGAAGTGGATCAAGATCCTATAGCTGATTTAGCGTAAGAGGAAATGTCTAAAAATTCATACCTCCCTGCGTTTTGAGTATTATTTTTCGTTTGTCTCCAATACAATGGCATATGTAATTGTTCTCTTATGGGCATGTTATTTCCAGTGAAACGCCTATGATATATAATTGACAATTTAAATATAGTTATGGACTGTAGTTGAGATCATCATGAAAATATTGGACATTATGTGCAGAGATTCTACTTCTGCTTTCAACCCCCTCAGCCCTCCCTTGTTTATTAGAGTATTATCTTGATATACAAAATATTAAAAAGTTTGGTTTTATAAACTATGGGTTCTCAGCATAGTCTTCCAAGTTATTATGCCAAATGCTCTAAATTTCTAAAAAGCTGAATAACATTTTAAATTTTAGACAGTAATTCCATGAACCAATTAACAAAGCTAGAAACAATGTTCTCAAGTAAAAGACTAGGAAGGTTATTTGACAAAAAAATTATCCCAACAAAGCCTCTGTTATATGCCACAACATGCAAGTAGATTCTTATATATCACAATCTATAAACGTCTAAAAATGTGGTATAACATGAACATAAGACAAACAGCAGCAAAGGGAAATTAGCAGCAAAGGGTAAGGCAACAGGAGTTTATTATGTAAGTCTGGAAAAGAAAAGGTGGATGTAGACAACTGATACAGCAGCTGACATAAGGTCATCATGGGATTTCTAAGCATTTCACCCATAATGATAACTCGCAAGTTGAGTGAAGACACAGAATTTAACTATCTCCTGAATAAAACTTGATCAACAATCGGGGTTCCTCTTTCAGTTAAAAAACAACTCAATGATTCCTCATATTGTCTGCCATCTGATATGGTTGTCTAAATCCATCAGAGTAGTCACACAAAGATTACTCTAGGTCACTGGAGTTGCAAGGAAGATGTAGGATAAGCAGAAAGTAAAGCAGGACATCTCAAGCTGACGCACAGAGTGTTTTCTTATTAGAGACCAAAATTTGTTCATTTAAAAGAACATACATTTATATTAAACTTTACACTGTGATTTACTTTAAAGGAACTAAATTGCAACTTTCAGCTGGTGAAGAAAACTTGAGTAGCTGAACATTAAAAAGTTAATTATACATACACATACACACACATACACACACACACACACACACACGTATGGGGAGCTTACAAATGTAGCATTTGTTTAAAGACATAAAAGAAGCCACCAATGAAAACAAAATAAAACAAATACTGTACATAGCTGATGGAAATGAGGAAGGTCTAAGTACTGTTTTTAAAACACTGGTTCTCAAACTGTGCGGTCACCCACACCCCTTGGGAGTTCACAAAACACCTGAAGGGGAGAATATAGGATTTGATCTGAAGCCTTCTTTCCTTTGTCAGTCAAGATATTGGTAGGTTAAATATCCTTTAGCAAAGGATACATTTTGCACTGGATTTGTGGGCATGATTTGGCAAAAGCTGCTGCTATGTTCCAATGATGCTTTCTTGGGGTGTAGCTTTAGGATGTACAATTATATAGTCGTATCTTGGAAGCTGAACAGAATCCTTGGCAGTTGAACAGAATCCGTTCGACTTCCAAAATGTTCAGAAACCAAAGTGCAGCTTCTGAGTGGCTGCAGGAAGCTCCTGCAGCCAATCGGAAGCCACGGAAAGCCTGTTGGATGTTCGGGTTCCAAAGAACGTTCGCAAACTGGAACACTCACTTCCGGGTTTGTGGCGTTTGGGAGCCAAAATGTCTGAGTACCAAGGCGTTTGGGATCCAAGGTGCGACTGTATATTGTTCTATTCTGCTTCCTAACGCCTGGGTTGGATCAGTTCTCCACTTCACAGATCTTTGCACACAGCAGCAAGCTATGTACACTGCAGCAATCAATTATCTCTATGCGGTCTGTTGTGGAACTGATGGTTTTTGGGACCCTAGAAAGCATGCATTCATAAGAGGGGAGCCAAGCTCAAAACGTTTAAGAAACACTGGTTTAATGTTATCCCCACATTTGAGAAACACTTTTCTGATGTAACCTTACTTCCTTGAAGGAAATCTAGCCTCCTTATTAAGACTCTTTAAGCGTTTTTAAAGAGGAATAAAGATGCTATCAATGAGGAAAGCAACTCACCTGCCTGGTGGACCATAATCACCTCTGTCATAAGGTGGAGGCCGGCCATATGGGTCTGAAGGTGGTGGACCACGGCTGTCTGATGTAGGTATGCCACTGTTGGCTGGCGGGGGGAAGAAAGCTGGATTCACGTGTGGAGCTGGTGGGGGAGCACCTGGTGGAGGCCCAGGTAAGTGAGGAGGAGGAGCCAATGTCAGGGGTGGCCCTAGCGGACCAGGTGGACGAGGGGGGAAAGGACCTGGAGGTGGAGGAGGGCCCTGTTGTGGGGGTGGAGGACCTGGTGGAGGACCATAGCCTGGAACTGGAGGTGGAGGGCCAGGGGGAAGAGGGCCCAGTGGAGGTTGACCAAAGGGTTGCCCTGGAAACAGAACTGGAGGAGGGGGACGGTCACCACGATTAGGGGGACCCGTTAGTGGAGGAGGTAGAACCTGGCCAGGTGGAGGAGGACCTGGAGGGCCTGGAGGACCTAGGGGTGGACGTGGAGGTGTCTGTCCAGCTAAATGGGAAGGAAGAAAGAAAGAATAATGCCTTCTACTACTTCTAGCAAAACCTTCTCCAAATTTACAGAAACATTTGTAAAGAGCATTGAGAAAGCTTACTGACATATGGATATGAATATAAAATATAACAAGAATCCACATGTTAACAAATCATCTGGCAATTCTCATGGTGGAAAGATAAGAGGTGTCATCTACCCCAGCTACCTGCATTCCACAACACGCCAATGCTAAAAACTACCATAGGTTTCTAATGTTTTACAATAAAGCTTATAACTTTTGAGTATAGACTTAGAGGAGAGAGGGACTAATGAAAATGTCCAATATTGCAGCAACAATTATCAACAGAACTAACACTATACACTCGTGGTTCTGTTTTATTATAGTGTTCTTTTATACTGTGTGTGTTTTAACTTGTGTTTTTTTTTATTCAATATAGAATGTATGTCAATATAAAACAATCCTACTGTCCAGAAACAAAGTGCAATAACTGGCAAGTCAGATTTCAGTATCTTCAACTATACAGAAAGGCAGCAATGTATAACGCAAAACATTTCACCTGGAAAAGGTGGTGGGGGTCCTCCTGGTCCAGCTGGTCCAGGAAATCTATCTCCTCCTGGAAGGGCGCCTGGAAAACGACCCCTCCCTCTGTTACTTGGTGGAAACGTTGCCCGTGAACTGCCTCCAGGAGGACCAGCTTTGCCTTCACCAGACATCTGGCCTGACTGTGTAGCTGAAAGAAGAAAACAAAAGTGTTCAATATACAACACTTGGCTTATTTTTATGCTGTTCTTAAATTTTATTATATTTATGCTTTCGTTTGCTAGTTTGAATAGGTCCAGGATTCACCAGTTACATGATGCTTTATCAATCTGATGTTTCAAATGTATAGGAACTCAAATTAGCTGGCATCATTCATGTTTTTATCACCAAAAAAATAAGTAGTACTAGAGAAAGTAAGATCCATGTCTTTCTACAATATTCTTTAAAAAGTCTACAGAACCTATAGTTTGAGCAGTGTTATTTCATTTCAGTAAACCAGGCCTTAGTCAGCAGATTCTCAGCACTTAATAGCCAAATACAAACATATCCACAATTGCGAAATGGTAATTTTTCCGTCCAAAACATGCTCTTTCACTTCACTATGAGTAGCTGGGAGCAACACTTACTTTTTCTGGACTGCAGCTCAAATTGACTCAGAAACTGCTTATTACAAGGAGTAACAACAGGATTTTGACCATGCAATTCTCGTTTAGGCAACAGATCCATTAGTTTTTTGGAAGATGCCTCAGATCCCACACCTACAAGAGCAAACCTGAAAAGAAATAGACGGGGGAATTATGTATGGTGGTGATGGGGCCCTGAGAAAGTGTCACTCAACTGAAATGTTTTACAATAATTTTAGAAGGAAGACTTAAGAGTCAGTTTTTTATTCAAGAATTACCTAATTCCCCCACCCCCATATAAGCAAACTGTAATAGGCTACCATACATTTCCTAATAATTTACTATTAGCAAGACACCCCAAACCTTCTAGCAGACCGGCTTTCATTTCTGTCTCTTAAGCCTGCTTTCATGCCGTACTCAGAACCAGTTGCTTCGCCAATTCCTTTTCTTGACCAACACAGTCTCAGCTTCCTTTATGGTCTGTCCAGTTAAACTCACTACTCCTCCCTTAAATCTTGTTTTAGTCCTGTCCCATCTTCTTAAGCTACATTCTCTCAAGCAAAAAAACAGTCGCCTGTACAGCCTGTCACACTGTAGAACAGAAATGGGAATGATGTTGAATTTAAACAAAATTCTTACCCCTTAGATTGGCCATTAGCTCGGTTTTCAAAAAATTTTATCTCCAAAATATCATTTACACCAAGTGAATGAACTGCTTCAGTTAAATCTTCATCTGTGGTCCACTGGAAAATATTTGTAATTGAAATCTCATTTCTGAACATAATAGCAAAAACAAAAGAGAAGCAAAGCCACATCCAAAAAACCATTCATTATCACTTTTCCACTGCACCATTCAAGGGAAGAGATAATACAGCAGACGCTAAGTGCATCTGATGCATACGATATAAAAGCTTTTTTTAAGCTAAGTTGGTTTGACTTTTTGTTTTCTAAAGTTACTGGAAAGATTCCTAATGCTCAGTGATATAATTCAGCAAATTATGTTTAAAATAAGCAAATAATTTTCTAATTTACATAGACTTTAAGAAGCAATGATTACAAACTCAAAAGTCCACTTTACAGTCATTACCTATAGCAAAAGAGGAAGGGTCACAGCTCAGTGGTAGACAATATGCATGCAAAACTTTCAGGTAGGACTGGGAAACATGTCTGTCTGAAGCCTCTGAGGGCTGCACCTAGTCCAGACAATAGTGAACTAGATAGGTCAATGGTCTGAGTTAATGCAGTTTCTTACAATTCCTATTGCAGCAACAACTAGCGGAACACTTACCCAAGTAAGATTCCCAATGTACAATGCAATTCTCTTTCCTGTATACGTGTAGACAACATTTGGTGCTGATCCTTTGCCTACATCATCTCCAACAGATGGTGGGAGAGAGTCCATATAATCACGATCCTCTGGAGCATCGCCGTTATTGGCAGATGGAGAGATTACGTCGTCATACAGATCTATTTGATCATGCCCACCATACTCAGCCTCCTAGAAGACAAAGGTCATTGAATGTCATACTTTTAGTTCATTTTTTCTGGAGAGGCTTGAATAGAACTTTATTTATTTAATGGTATTTATATACCATACCTTCATAATATTTATTCCAGAGTAGTATACATTACATTTTTTAAAAAAGTAAAATATTCAACAATTAAAAATACCAATTAAGAAATAATACAAGTAAAATATTAATTAACAAAGAGTGAAAACTTCATTTCCAGTGTTCAAAAAACATAGCACCTTGAAGCTAGAGGTAACTGAAGTCAACAAAACAGTACTACACCAAAAGAATTAAATCTATTAATCCAATGAATCTCCTACTCATCGCAATAACCAAGATAGCCTAATAGAATTGCTCAAAAAATTACACAGAATTCTAGAGTTTATAGTTCATTACACATGTCAAAGAGGCCATTGCATTAAAAGGTGTTAATTACTAAAGCACCACTGTTATCTTTTATTCATTTTTCACAGGCTCAATGTGGCTTACACCAATTTCATCAAAAATCTTTCTCTGGCCTCCAGAGGGCTCAATCTGAGAAACTTGTACAGTATCTAAGAGCCCAACTACACAGGATGACTTTTCCCTAAGTTTTCAGGGTTTTTACAAAGTAGCCAAAAGTAGCTTTAAACTTTGGTAGAAGACTTGAAGGGGTCATCCTCTGCCAACGGCTTGCTAACTCAGCGGAAAAGTACAGTGGACCCATTTTTTCTCCCAAATATATGAGGAAACAGCACACACACACCCATCTACACCCATGCACACACCCCCTCCTCTTTCCATTATTGTCATGACTACTTTCTAATTTTTGGTGAACTGCAGTTTGCTAAGTGTGATGAGACAGATAACAAAGAGACCTATTATGTCTGCAATAGTGTAAACGAGAGGTGTAGATGCTACAACAGATGCAAATGTGTGCAGTGAACTTCAAAAACAATGTTCAATTTGCATTTCAATTTAGACAGCCAGATTACCTGATGATGACACATGAATACAGTATAGCATCTCACTGAGCAACAAATACACATACACCTCCTGCACAGATTTTTTGGGGGGTGGGGGAACAATTTATATGTACTTCCATAAAGAAAGCTACGTGACCCTTTCTTTACAGAATTAAAAACAGTGAGACCACAAAGTTGAGCTTTCTATGCGATGGCGTCTACATCATGAAATGCTTTCCACACAATTTTTTTTTGCTCGTCTCTCCTTGCTATGGTCTTCTGCCACCAAGTAAAACTGGCTTTTTCAAAGTGCATTTCTTGGTGCCTGAACGGATTAATTTTCAACTACTATATTGCTTTTAGTTAGCCAATGAAGTTTTAGCTGGCTGAGTTTGTACAGTTTTATTAATATTTTATGCATAATAGATATTGATTTAAATTGTGTACAACTTCAAGTGATTGACAGCACGGAATGTATTACCAAATTAAAAACAGAGAAATAGAATTGCAGTACTATACACTTCTAGAACTTCTAAAAGGGTGTTTCGTCTCCTCACATATAAACAGGTGTCATAAATTTACTATAAACATAAATTTATAAATTTTAAGAAGAAGCAAAGCTATGTCCTCTCCAGCACATCATTTTTACATTTACTAAAGCGCTCCAGGAGTTTGAGAGCCAAGGTCAGGTATGAGGATCCAGAAGCCTTCACAAGTATTAGAAACTCCCCAATTCAGACATTTGCCCTCCAATTCACGAAGGACTTTAACCTGTGTACTGATGACACACTGGAGGAATCAGACTTTTCAGTGTCCTCTTGCTTCTCCTCACATTTGCTTCTACCTGAGGAGTCTGAACACATAAATAAGGCCAAGGACTCCAATCCAATGGAGTATGTCAGTTCCACAAGCTCAGAACACTAGTTCACCTACACTCCCTTCAGGTCTTCAGTACATATAGAAGGAGGGGAAAGGAACAGGTGCACTTGCTCTATGACCCACCACCTGGGTTGTATGTTTCCATCACCAACTCCATGAGTTGGATAGTGATTGACTGATTCAGGGAGCCTCCTGTCCCCACAGAGGCTTCTTGCACATTTTAGAACTCTGGATTTTCCAGGGTTCTAAATAACACAGGAATCCTCAAGGAGGACAGGGGGCTCCCCACTTTGAACAGAGCAACTGGAATGCAAATAGGGGGCAGACCTAGCATATTCATCCATGTAGTGCCCCTCCCTTTACTAAACACAACTACAATACCTGTAATAACATGAAAAGGTCAGCCTTTGAATGCAGATACTCAAGTTACTTTTCCCCTTTAGTACAATTAGTTTCACCAGTTAACCTTTTAAATCCATCGCCGCCAGAAACGAAAACTAAAGAGAGTTTGAAACACCATTGAAATATGGGAGAAAACAAAGAATATGCCTTTAAAAGAAGGCACAAGAACTACTCCAAAAGAAATAGCATAGAAATGAATTCTAGGAGCACTTCCTTGCTCAATGTGAGTCTTTTCAAAATCTCCACAATACTCTTTTGAGACTACATAAGAGAATAAGGACAAACATGGGTGAACAGATGACAACACAGAACGGTAGAAGCTAAACCAAACCTTCCAGCATCAAATAGCATACTCAATGAACTGGATGCTTCTCTACACTGATTCGCAAAACAGTAACGGGACAGAAACAATTCTCTACTTTTTTGTCTTGCTGCCCCATTACTCATATAGACTTCACAGGAATAAAAGCCTCTGCCATTTTCTAAGCTTGTAAAAAACATACCCATAGAGCCTTCAACAACCTGTGCAAACGGAGCTATTAAATGTTTAAAACGCAACGTCTGCGGTCTCGTCACGCGTGTTGATCAGGAAACGGAAAAGAGGCGCGAAGGGAGGCTGTGCTGCGAAGCACCTTTCGAGGGAAATGCTTCTCCTCTCCCTCGGCGCCCTGGACTTCTCGTAAGCCTCGTCGCCGGCGCAGCCTTCCCGAAGGAGGCAAACATCTTGTCACGCCTCCCCGTCGCAGCCTCCTCCTGGGGGAAGCGGCTGCTGCCTGTGTCGGAGCCGCTGGGCTCCAGGCTCCCCCTCCTCCTCCTCCCGAGGGGGGAAAGTGGGCAACAAGCAACAGCGCTGCAGGAGGCTCCGTCTCCGGGCTCATTGTTTTCCAGCGCCTGAGGCCACGCAGGGGAGGGAGAGGCGGCGGCGGCGCGCACTCAAAGCTAGGCCGCGCCCCCTCCCTCGGCCCTTCTCTTCTTCCACACGAGCTCCCCCCCCCCCGCGCGCGCGCCAGGCGGGAAAGCGGCAGAGGCCTCTCGGCGAGCGCCGCAGACAACAATGGCGGCGGCTTCCCTCCGCTGGGCCGAGGCCTGCAGCGAGCGCAGCCAGTCAGAGCCTCCCTCTCTCTCTCCCTCCCTCACAGCCCAGCCAGGCCTCCCCGCCGGCCTCCTCCTCGGCCCCCGGAGCTTCTCTACCTGGTTGAATTCCTCTCCCACATCGGCGTAGATATCTATGTGGTCCACGCCGTCCGCCATATTCCGCCTCCTCCTCCTCCCCGCCTCCCCGCCGCGGCCGAAAGCCCCGCCCGGCTCTACAGCTGCCGCAGCCTGCCGCCGCCGCCGCCGCCACAGAGGAGGGGGCTTAGCGCAGGGAGCGACGTGGGGCGTCACTTCCGGACGCGAACCCGCGGAAACTTCCGGCAGGTAAACTGCGCACTAGCAGCGCGTCCCCCCTCGCTGCCACGCCCACTGCGGGGGCGGGGCCTGCTTGGGTCGTGAAAACCCCTTCAGAGCAAACGAGGGGCTATATTTCTCCAGTCTTCTGATTCGTCAGCGGTTGGGAGGCAGGTTCCTTAAAAACAAAGCGGGGGGGAGGCTCCTATACCGTGCCCAGTCGTGGAGCTGGAGTTGCCAATATATATATATATATATATATATATATATATATATATATATATATATATATATAATACAACACCATACACACACACACACACACACACACACATATATATATATATATAATATTTTTACATATATATATAATATATATATAGTGTGTGTGTGTATGGTGTTGTATTATATATATATATATAATATAATATATTTAATATATTATATTATATTATATTATATTATATTATATATATTATATATATTATATTAAAATATATATATTATATTATATATAATATATATATATTAAAAATTAGGCAGACAGAAAAGTACTTCGAGTCAGACCGTTATATATAAATAAAAATTAAAAATTAGAAAAGTACTTCGAGTCAGACCGTTGGCCACCTTGCTCAGTAGACTCTGCAATGGCTTGCCGTTTGCAAACAGGAGTGTTTCACAGACCTTACCTGGTATGAACCCGGGACCTTCTGCTTGCGGAGCATGTGCTCTAGCAGCGAGCTGTTGGCCCTTCCCTTATTTCCCAGCTGGAGATTTGCTGGAGCAAATCGGAGGCAGTGTTAAGAGCAGATCATGCAACGTTCGGAGGAGTCAGCTGCTGGATCAGACCTCCCTGTTGGCACACGGAAGAGAAAGAGAAGGCGCTTTTGCAGAAAACTCTCTTGCTTTCTTGTTCGAGAACTGCGGCTCCAGAGTGCCTTCGCTCCTGCTGCAAGTCCCATGCACAGGCAGCAGGAGGAACCAGGAGTGTGCGACAGGGACTGGCAGCAAGAGGGAGGGACAAACATGATGATGATCGGGGACATTTGAGATCCCACTGACAGAGGGAAGCCAGTGCTGCTGATAGGATTCAAAGGCCCACAAATACATATTAATGATATATTAAGCCTCTTGTCTCCGGAGGATATAGAAGAACAAACATTAGATCCCAGGGACTGTGTAAAGGGCATTTGTCCCATCCTTGTGTTACAATTCAGTACATGCATGTGTATGTACTGTATTTACTTCAATGTCTGCTTATAAATATAAAGGAAGCTAAAGGACAATGATCCATCTTCCTGTTTCTGGAGAAGGAGTGGAAGGACCCTGTGTTGTAAGTCTGCATTGCACCCAGAGAAATGATGCTGGGACCCTGGCTGGAGCAAAGAATTGTATCCAACAAAATCCTCCTGTTAGAAAAAAAGCACTTCAGCTTGTGCAACAAGATTTCCTCTCCCAGCATACCCTGTTTGGGGAGTTGCCCCATCACTCTGGAACAGATTGCAGGAGGCATGCAGAAAGAGGCAGTTCCATTGCACAAGTAGAAATCCCACCGCTAAGAGGATGACTTAATTGGGCACAACTCAGTGTGACATTACATGTTTACTTAGAGGTCCCATTCTCTGATAGGGCTTCAGGTAAAGGTAAAGGGACCCCTGACCATTAAGTCCAGTCGTGGCCGACTCTGGGGTTGCGGCGCTCATCTCGCTTTATTGGCCGAGGGAGCCGGCATACAGCTTCCGGGTTATGTGGCCAGCATGACTAAACCGCTTCTAGCGAACCAGAGCAGCACACGGAAACACTGTTTACCTTCCTGCTGGAGTGGTACCTATTTATCTACTTGCACTTTGACGTGCTTTCGAACTGCTAGGTTGGCAGGAGCAGGGACCGAGCAACGGGAGCTCACCCCGTTGCAGGGATTCTAACCGCCGACCTTCTGATCGGCAAGTCCTAGGCTCTGTGGTTTAACCCACAGCGCCACCCGCGTCCCTCTGATAGGGCTTACTCCCACATAAATGTGTATAGGATTCCATACTGGTAGCCCAGTCCTCTATAGGCTTACTTGTAAAAAATAAGTCTCACCCCACCTGCCTGTCAAAGTGGAGGACTCTGGATCCAGCCCACCAGCTCCCCACTGCTACTTTACCTTGTGCAGTGCACCGCTTAAAATTAATCTCCATCTTTGCTAATATAAGGACTATAAGGCATACCTTTACTTGTGCTCTGTCCCTGAGGCAGCAATCCTAATCCCACTTCTTTGGGAGTAAATTCCTTTCAATTCAACATGAATTACTTCTGAGTAGATATGGTTAGGACTGTGCTGTTGCACACAGGACCTGCTTGTTATTAGAGATAGATTCAACCAGCCGTTGACTTTTTCATCCATAGAATCAGTAGTTTCTTTTTCCAAATAGTTTTTGGTACAACCTGAATTTGTGTGTGTGTGTGTTAAGTACAGCCTTGTCTATCATAAGTAAGAAGCAGGCTCTGTTAAGAATTATAACTGTGTCTCAGATGGATTGTAGAAAAATCCAGAGACCTTACATAGTTTAAAGAAATTGAAGGAAATGATTTAAAAAAAGAAAAACTCTGTAAAATGGTCATACACTGTTGCCACAGTAGATGTCACTAAAGCTAAAGTAACATTAACCAACTTCAAAACTAATACAGCATTACAATTCCTTCCTCCAGATCATAAAGTATAAAATCTCCATTTCTGCCAGATTAGACCAGATGTCCATCTAGTCAGCATTCTACTCTCACAGTGGGCAACTAGATGGCTTTGGGAAACCCACAAACAGGATTTGAGCACAACAACACTCTCCCTCCTTGTTTCCCCCCAGTAACTTGTATTATAGCAGGCTTCCTCAACCTCGGCCCTCCAGATGTTTTGAGACTACAATTCCCATCATTCCTGGCCACTGGTCCTGCTAGCTAGGGATCATGGGAGTTGTAGGCCAAAATACATCAGGGCCAAGGTTGAGGAAGCCTTTATTATAGGCATACTGCTTCCTACACTTTCAGTAATAGCCATTAATAGCTTCATCCTCTATATATTTATCTAATTTGCTTTTAAAGCTATACAAATTGGTAGTCATCACTGCGTATTTTCTTTGCCTGTGGGGCAGAGCCTGCAAACATCAAGATCTGCAGGTCCAAAAAGGGCAAAACACAATAACTGGACCTCCATAATAATTAAATTAGGCTGCAAAGTTAATTTTGAGCCCCTTTGCAAGTTGTGTCTCCATGCAATTCCATGGAGTTTGAACTGCCAGAATGCTTCAGTTGTTACTTGTGTTAGCAACTTGGACAAGCTGTCCTAAAGTTAATACAGAAGTTCATTTAAGGTTAGCAGTTTAACAGGTTACATTAATTTATTTGGGCAAATATACAGGAGCTTTTGCTCACTCCATATTCCCTTCTTGTGGTACAATAAGCTATAATGAGTTTGTGGTAAACCGTAAGACAATACTGTATTTCCAAGACTTGCTCAGTTTTCCAAAGGACAAAGAAAGACTCATTCTAAAACAGATGGCACTTGGGCTTTTAAGTTTGAACGCCAAGATGAAGTGTTCATGAAAACAACTGGCTGGTTTTGCGCATTGCTACATGGCAGTTGCTCTTCTTCTTGTTTCCAGCTTTTGGGATTTGTTATTTTGCACATACTCAGGCCAAAATGAAATATTCTGAAATATGAAATATTCAGTTGAATACACATACACTAATGGGGGGTGGAGGAAATTTGGACTGTCCCACACACTGATTTATTTTAAACAAAAATAGCTTTTAAAAAAGTTACAGATACATTACAAAAATGAGACAGATCAATATTAGACATGAATACACTTAGGCAAGAATAGCCAGCTGCACAAATATAAGATGGAGAACACCTAGCTTGGCCATAGTTTTGCATTCAGGGTGAACAGCTCGGAGCATGCTATGCAGATGACAATGTACAATCTACAATGTACAATCTTGAAAGACCTACATTGGCTCCCAGTATGTTTCCGAGCACAATTCAAAGTGTTGGTGTTGACCTTTAAAGCCCTAAACGGCCTTGGCCCAGTATACCTGAAGGAGGTCCAGCGCCGAGGGCCTTCTGGCGGTTCCCTCATTGCGAGAAGCAAAGCTACAGGGAACCAGGCAGAGGGCTTTCTCGGTAGTGGCACCCGCCCTGTGGAACGCCCTCCCATCAGATGTCAAAGAGATAAACAATTACCTGACATTCAGAAGACATCTTAAGGCAGCCCTGTTCAGGGAAGTTTTTAATGTCTGACATCTTAGTGTATTTTTGGTCTTTGTGGAAGCCGCCCAGAGTGGCTGGGGAAACCCAGCCAGATGGGCGGGGTACAAATCATAAATTATTATTATTATATTATTATTACAATCTATTTCTGCCTGGCAGATTTGAGGAATTACTAGCTGTGAATTAGTGTTGCCATGGACAGATGGAAATGTGAGAGAGCACAATGAGAAGGCCTTATATCACATCCCTGGAATCTCTAGTGAAGGGATGTCAAGTAAAAGGGCTGGGAACTGGGAGAACCTTTTTGCTTGACAGCTACTGTCACAATTCACTTTCTGTTGTTTTTTTACTGGGCCAAATGTTTAATATAATTCTATAAATCTGCTCTCCAGCAAGCAAAAACAAAATGATTAGAATGTAAAACTTTATGCTGGATTCACAGTTATTTCTCAGCTTAATTCTTACACAGACTACAGTAGGGAATAACTTCTGCATGAACCAGAACCAATTGACTAACTACCATATTCACTCTATAAGACACACCAGACCACAAGACGCACCTAGTTTTTGGAGGAGGAAAACAAGAAAAAAAATATTCTGAATCTCAGAAGCCAGAACAGCAAGAGGGATCGCTGCGCAGTGAAAGCAGCAATCCCTCTTCCTGTTCTGGCTTCTGGAATAGCTGCGCAGCCTGCATTCGCTCCATAAGACGCACACACATTTCCCCTTACTTTTTAGGAGGGAAAAAGTGAGTCTTATAGAGCAAAAAATATGGTAATTCTAGAAAGGAAATGCTAGTCTTGGTATACCAGTAGGGATAAATCATCAGTGTGCCAGCCTTTCTTAAGCCAACAATTGAGAGGCTGTTGCAGAAGAACAGACATTTTTCACAAATATGGTGGCTCAAAACTGTTTTGGCTCTAGTCCTGCAGTGTTTGCAAAGTGTATTGACAAGGTTGCTAGGAGAAAAATGAAGAAGCCATGAACTGTGAAACAGAAGGGAAGTTTCCCCTCCAGAACGGGTAAGGAATAGTTCAAAAGGGTCCGGTTAAACAGTTAATGAAATGTAAGGGTAGGCAGTATGTCACCCCAACACAACAGAGTGCCTTTTATAAGTGAATCAGTGGGGCATTGTCTGATGGTGACGGTACCATTTCAGACCCTACTTTCCAAACCACCATGAATGGTCTTCCCCAAAAGATATGAGAAATATCAACACCCTGCGTTGGCATAATCATGGAGCATTATAATATAGTTTACGATAGTACAGTCTAGCAGAGCAATTCTATACTTGCATTGCTCCAGGACTGGAGATGTGCCACAACTACGCTAGTGGAACAGCCTCTGCACCCCGTGCATGCTCAAGCCCACATGTTGTTGGGGCCCTCATCAGGTTGGTGGGACACTGTCCAAACCTCCTGGGCCTGATACAAAACTCCACAACCTCAAGGCTTGGGAAAAGAGAGACCACGACTGCTCTGTGGCCCAGCTCTCCTATCAGTGGGGGTCTAAGAAAACACTTCCTCTGTCACAGATCGAGGCTGGTGAAGAGGGCTAGATTGATGTGCTTCACCTGCATCCATCTGCCTGTATCCATCTGCTGCCCCACTGTTTATTTTGAAGCCCTGAAGTATGTAAACCAGCCCTCCTTAGATGCCTATACAGTGGTACCTCAGGTTAAGTACTTAATTCGTTCCGGAGGTCTGTTCTTAACCTGAAACTGTTCTTAACCTGAAGCACCACTTTCGCTAATGGGGCCTCCCGCTGCTGCTGCTGCGCCGCCAGAGCACAATTTCTGTTCTCATCCTGAAGCAAAGTTCTTAACCTGAGGTAATATTTCTGGGTTAGCGGAGTCTGTAACCTGAAACGTATGTAACCCAAGGTACCACTGTATATGCAAGGTGAAAGCTGCAAAGCTGTGCCTAAACTGACACAAACATCACTCCTTGCTGTCATGGGAATGGTACAGTAGTTCAGTTATCATGTTAATTCAGCTCAAGGATGTCCTAACCAGAAATACTTGGACCTTGGGCCCTTTTTGCAGTGGCTCTCAGTTTGTGGAATAGCAAAATTTTCAAGGAGGAGGCCGGCTCCCTCAATATTCTCCCGCCTGCAGTGGGTCTTGCTGGGCCACCCTCCAGCTGCGACAGACTCTGTCCTGTCTCCCTGTGGCCATGGCAGGCCTTGTGGCCGGCCACATGACATCACTTGCATGCTGTGCATGTGACGACATGACACGGCACAAAGTTGGGCGGAACCCAGCACCTGTGCTCCCCAGGGAAGCTCACCTGGCAAAAATGTTCATTAACTAGGCCTTTGGCTGATTAACATTTTATACTGTATTCCTTTTAAATGTGTTTCTGGGAGGGGGCATTATTGAATCATAGAATCATAGAGTTGGAAGAGACCACAAGGGCCATCGAGTCCAACCCCCTGCCAAGCAGGAAACACCATCAGAGCACTCCTGACATATGGTTGTCAAGCCTCTGCTTAAAGACCTCCAAAGAAGGAGACTCCACCACACTCCTTGGCAGCAAATTCCACTGTCGAACAGCTCTTACTGTCAGGAAGTTCTTCCTAATGTTTAGGTGGAATCTCCTTTCTTGTAGTTTGGATCCATTGCTCCGTGTCCGCTTCTCTGGAGCAGCAGAAAACAGCCTTTCTCCCTCCTCTATGTGACATCCTTTTATATATTTGTACATGGCTATCATATCACCCCTTAACCTCCTCTTCTCCAGGCTAAACATGCCCAGCTCCCTTAGCCGTTCCTCATAAGGCATCGTTTCCAGGCCTTTGACCATTTTGGACACGTTCGAGTTTGTCACTGTCCTTCCTGAACTGTGGTGCCCAGAACTGGACACAGTACTCCAGGTGAGGTCTGACCAGAGCAGAATACAGTGGCACTATTACTTCCCTTGATCTAGATGCTATACTCCTATTGATGAGGCCCAGAATTGCATTGGCTTTTTTAGCTGCCGCGTCACATTGTTGGCTCATGTCAAGTTTGTGGTCAACCAAGACTCCTAGATCCTTTTCACATGTACTGCTCTCAAGCCAGGTGTCCCCCATCTTGTATTTGTGCCTCTCATTTTTTTTGCCCAAGTGCAATACTTTACATTTCTCCCTGTTAAAATTCATCTTGTTTGTTTTGGCCCAGTTCTCTAATCTGTCAAGGTCGTTTTGAAGTGTGATCCTGTCCTCTTGGGTGTTAGCCACCCCTCCCAGTTTGGTGTCATCTGCAAATTTGATCAGGATGCCCTTAAGTCCATCATCCAAGTCGTTGATAAAGATGTTGAATAAGACCGGGCCCAAGACAGAACCCTGTGGCACCCCACTAGTCACTCTTCTCCAGGATGAAGAGGAACCATTGATGAGCACCCTTTGGTTTTGCTTTGTTTTTGTTTCTATTAATTCTCTTATGTTTTCATTTTTAATTTTTATGCTGTGAACTGCCCTAAGACCTTCAGACAAAGAATGGCATGCAAATTTAAATAATAAATAAAATAAATAAATAAATGCAGGATACAAATTGAATAATTTTTTTTTTTTTAAAGCCAAGAAAAATGTTACATTTCTTAAGCAAAATGACTATATGTTTCAGTAGAGGGCACACAACCCCGGCCCCCTAAAAAAGAGGTGCTAAGTGAATAAATTATTTTGTCTTGATGGTTTGTTAGGACAACACAAACATCTTTCGTGAGAAAAAAACATTGTCAATAGACACCGTCTGTGTCATTCTTCCTGTACACATTGGTTCCGAGTAGTAGATGTTTTTCAGCTTACTTTTCATGATTTCCGTACTATCATTTTCCCAGGGGGATTTGTCTCCTATTTGCAAGATTAATTGTTTATGTGGACTTTCCCAGGGTCCTTTTCCCTTTATTCCTCTCCCACTCCATCCCTATATAATATGAATCTCTGAAACCCAAGAGAACCTTAGCCAAATCAGCATTCCATCTCTGCCCTGTTTCCTCCAAACTGCAGAAATGGAAAAAGTTAAGCTAGAAGTGGTTCTTGTAAAAAAAGGAACAAGGCATTGTATCTTAAGAAAGACCTGTGACTTTAGGATAGTGTTTCTCCCCACTATATCACTATGAAAAACTTGTGGTATTGTAAGCATTTAGCACCCATCTATATTTTATGATCATTTATTTTTATAATACTCCAGTATCTTTATATGGTGCAGGCATTTATTTGGTGTAGACTATTATTTCAATAGCCTGTGAAGGTGCTGGGCCATAAGGAGCAATCAAACATCAGCATTAATCATAGTAGTGTTGGCTATTTGCAGTTTAGTTGCGCTGCAGAAAGCTTGCTGGGGAGACCACGCATTACAAGGAACTCAAAAATAACTTTAACAAGGTTTTAATAACAAAAACAAAAACTCCTTTTACACTAAATATATCAACAAGCATGACCCAACCACCAACCCATCCCCGGGGTACTGGGACAGCTAGGTGCTGCACTTTATATACTATACCCAATTGCTGACACAGCTTAATTAACACAACTTAACAGCACCTGCTATACTCCTTCACAGCTGTAAAACTGGGTCACATTATTTGATCTGGCCCTTAAAGACATACGCATCTTGTGGAACAATAATGAACCTTCAAATTTAAAGAGACCATTCAACAAGCAGGTGGCACGGCAGTTAACTAAATAAATAGGATAGATAGACATTTGCAAATACACTACAGCACTGTCCTAACCATGCCTACTTGGAAGTAATTCCTATTTGGTTCAGTGGAGCAATGGAATAGGGTTAGTATTGCAGCCTGTGCATATACCGTGGGCAGAATTCAGGTAATGTGCCCCACCAGCAGAAGCCCATGCAAGGGCTTCCTGCTAGTGCAATGTGGTTTTCCCATTCCTTGCACCCACCTAAATTAACTGGCAGGGGTCAGATTATTCTGTCAGGCAAGCAGAATTGCTTGGGCTGACTGAGTGAGCTGCATAGTGCTATGTTGAATTCCTCCCCATCCATTTGAAGACGTCCTGTATAGATACAGCGCACAGAAACTAGAAGTGATAAGTTATTTTGTAGGTAACTAAAGTTTGCACCAGCTATACACCGGCTCCCTCGGCCAATAAAGCGAGATGAGCGCCGCAACCCCAGAGTCGGTCACAACTGGACCTAATGGTCAGGGGTCCCTTTACCTTTACCTAAAGTTTGCACCAGAGATGCCACAGAATCTGTTTATAATTGGAGCACCATGTCCCATCAGTTATACTGACATATTAGTTTTGTTTTAATTGGCGAGTGTAACCAGTGGAACATTCTCATGGATAGAATGTAAAAAAGAACGATTCTATCCTTAGTGTAGGCTCATTGCTGGGCTAGGATTGTACCTAAACTTCCTTTTTCACAATGCTTGTATTCTCTTGCTTTGTTCTTTTCTGCTGAGCTATTAGCCAGGTCACAGGGCTGCTACTGATGAGTTCTTTTTAAAAATATAGATTTTTAGAAGTATACTGAGCTTTTCACCACGTCTGGTGGCTTAAAACAAAGAATATACACAATTCTGAACATAAATTAAAACCTTGGAGAATAAAACTTTAGAACACCATTCATGTCATGAGGGCCTGAAATAAAACTGTTTTAAACCTGATGTCAGAAATTTAGCAGTGAAACTTGCACTGCACACTTCCACGAGACCAGCCAGTAGTCGGGTCCGAAGAGGAAGTCAGGATCACAAGACAAACGAGGCTGTACATAGGGCAAGCCAGGAAGCCAGAACACACCAGAGCCTGTAAAGACCTCATCGCTTGAGCAACGCTCAGCCGGAATAATTTACTCCTGGTGTCCCCCCAAAGACATGTCTGTGGGCAAAATGGGAGGACTTCAAAGTACCGTGTGGGGTGTTTGAAAGGCCCATCCTGGTAGAAGAGACAATCAGTTTCCACTGGATATATTCTTTTTCCACTTTAACAGCTGTTTCGATGGAAAGTGCTCCCCCCTCCTTGAGCAAGGGACACTGGGTGGGAGTGCGCTTTGCTCCAGCAAAGGAACCACCAGGAGCTCACTTTAAGCTCCTGGTTGTTCCTTTGAAGCCCCGTCCTTACCTGCCACACACCTGATATTACATAATCATGTCAGGTGTAGGGTGGGTGGACATGGTTTGGCCAAAATGTCCTTGCAGGTCAAATGAAGAGACCTGGCAGGCCAAATTTTGTCCACTGGCCTAAGGTTCTCCACCTCTGGGATAGATTATGAGACCTGCAGGTATCATATCCAGTAGCACTGCCCAGCGGACGAGATATCAGGTATCCAATTGTTATTTATATGTGCAACAGGTACAAAAAGGAGTGCTAGTTTTTCATCAGAATTGCTGAAAGCACCAGAGTCTGACAAGGTCAGAAGCCCCAAGATATCTCTTTCCCAACCTCTAATCTCCAGATGATGTCCTCGTCTTCCATAGGCCCACCCCACACATTTGTCTTTGCCCACACATAAAACGCTACCCTACTTTTGAAACTCAGGCCTATGCACCTAAACTTACACTGCTCTGGGGACACCTGGCAATCATCTTCTGTTTATCAGGTGAGTGTGCTGGAATCATCGTATGCAGTTGTGTCCATGTGGTGTGGTAGATTACCTTGTCTTCCCCATCCCGACCACAACATTAGCTAATCAGTTGACCAGCTTCAAGCTGCTAGTTGAGACTTAGCAGCACTGCATTGTTTTTCTAGAACAAAATGTAGGAACCCTGCACATCTGTCCGACTGCTCTATGCATTCCTTGTAATTTGGCTAGAGTGTGATTGGTTAGGCTCTCTTTGTGTGTCATGCACCCAGCTCCAAGCATCTATGCTTGCCTTAACTCATCCCTGAATGGCATGATAGTGATCCATCATTCCAAACACTAGAAAAATATTTCAATACCAGATATTTTCAGTAGGAAGTCATTTTTAATTGCTAGCCGAGCTGCAGCAAAGGGTTGTGCAAAACACAAGTTGCTTTTTCGCAGCTGGATTGAAACAAAGAGGTTCTACATCAATCAGAGGGCTCCCCGTATAATCCTTTCTGGTATTTTGAGTGGTATCGGGGCAATAATATGCAACGCTGTATCTGTTTGCTCCTCATTGTCTTGCACTAATCTGTGTGCGTTCCTCCTAAGTATACGCTGCAATGGAATTTATGATAGCCTGGTCCCTCCTATGAGTTCAGTTTAAGAGGAATGAATGGAAAAACCTGAACGGCGCCGCTTTCCATAGTATATCGAGGACATTTATTGAGTAAATGAAAAATTGGGTCTACACACCCTACCTTCTGTTGCTGTTTTCCAGCTGGCCATCCTCATGCAATAGCAGCACATTGGGAAGCAGAGTCCATGGACTGTGAATTCCGCCTGGTCAACCTATTCCTTAGGCAAGCTGATGAAATGGAGCTGAGTGACCTCTGAAAGAAAAGAAGAAGACTATGTAAAGTCAGAAGGAACTCCCATCAGCCCAGCAAGAAAGGTAATGGGTGATGGTGTAAGAGGTGCTCTTTACATGAAGGATGGTGACCAGTCTACGGTACTTTATTCAGAACAAAACCCTTAGATAAGGCATAAGGAAAGCCCACCAGAAACCTCTCTCTTCAGTGGCCTCAGGGCACTGGTCTCTAGGGCTCCCGGGCTTATAAAACCTTAACTAGAACTGCTCCAGGCTCTGGTGAACTGGAACACATAATACATAGACTATTATTACAGATGGGTTTGTAGTCCAACAACATCTGGAGGGCCACAAGTTCTCCATCTCTGTCTTCACAGTCTCAGGGGATCATATGCTTTGGAGCAGAGGATAAAGGGGGCCCAATGAGATTAAAATGGCATGTAAGCATCGAATCTATTAAAACAACCAAAACACTTGTACAATCACCCAAAAATGCCAGCGCAAAGGAAAATAGAGTTTGCAGGCCGCCTCTGCTAAATGCCTACATGTTGAAGAGGTGCTGCTGAGTTAAGGGAGATGGGTGATGGGGTGTCAGTCTGTAGGTGTGTCCTAGAGACTGCTGGATCATCATTCCCAAGACCTAGAAGGTTCCTCCTTTCCAGAAGCAGTACTAGCTGTCAGTGGCACCCACTGGGAAAGCTGATGCACGAATGGGATGTGCTGGGAAGGAAGGGAAGCAAAGCACATACCATGTGGAGTTTTCCAACAGCTGACAACGTGGGAGCACTGCTCCCACAGCTGGCCTCTGGCCTCCACCTGTGGGTTCTCCATTCATGCCCTCTACCAACTGAGCGAAGGGGTTTTCTCATTCCTTCTCCAGGCATCTGGCTGTATATGTTGGCCTGGTTCTTAGTGGGGCACTGCCTACATATTTAAGTGGAAACTAGGAGCTTGTGGGTCTTCCCTTATTTAATGTGGTTTCATCTCCGGCTACCTGATTGTGCAGAGTTCGGTGTGTGTTCTAGGTTCTATGACAACACGGGGGAATTCTCTGGTTGCTATGAGTTCACCAGTGTGTTCTCTGCCTGGGTGATATGATATGAAGGCATCATCAGTACACAGTGATATGAGTGGTAAGTGGTGCAGGAGTTACCATGGACGTTGCAAGCATGACCCATGTCGCTGCTACAGCACCTCTCATTCCTTCTGGTATGGTTTTGTTTTCTACTTTGCTGTTGGGTGTGCATAGGATTGTGTCTATGTTATGCAACAGAAGGCTGATCTAGATGTGTAATAGCAGCCAGGGACTGGCTGGATGAGGAAGAGTGGTGGGAACTCCCTGGCCAAGAGTCCCCCGGGGAGGATACAGAAGAAGACGACTTAGATCCTGGTGGTGGGACACTGGAGAGCAGTCTGCAGAAGGGATGAGCTGAGAGGTGCTAGAAGCAGGAGGTTTGTGCCATCACGGGGGGATCCAGAGAAGGAGGCCCTTCCAGGGCAGCGTTAGAGGCTGAGAGTCACAGTGTGAGTGCAGACTCAGATAGAGAGGCATCAGAGGTTACCCTTGCTACGCAGCAGCAGAACAGTCTCAGTCTTGCTGGCTCTCCTCCCCATCTGATACTCTACTCAAGGAGAATCCTGCACGTTGCTGAGCAATGGGCTAGACAGGACCAGAAGAGGAGCCCACTCCCTTGGCACAGCCTTCATCTGCTTTGGAGGGGTCCAGAGTGAGAGTCTAGAGGGGGCAAGGGCGGGGCTAGTGGTCAGTTTCAGCAATGTCTCAGCTGGGTTAAGATGAACCAGAGGACTCTACTGTGTTGTTATTTTCTGCTAATAAAAAGCTAATTGCGTTCTGTGTCTTCCGTGATTCCCTGCCTTGTGGTTGACCTGGGCTCGCTTGACAGCTCCTTGACACAGAGCAAGACTTTAGGTTAGCTCTGTATGTTCTGCAACTTCCCTCACTCGCAGCTACTCTCTTTTTCTGATTCATCACATGGGGACAGACATTCAACTTCAAACACAGAGATTTCTTTGGATAATAAAAGTACTTATTGTGCTAAATCCATACCTTGGCAACCTCTGCTTTGTTGGATATTATCCTCGTATTTCCAAGCCTTAGGGCTTAGAGTATTCATGGCAGGTATTAACAACAGTAGCATGCAATCTTATCTCAGTGTTCTAAATGCATTCTAATTCTCACATGTGTTCTAATCTACAACCTTAGAAAAAAAATGAAAGGCACTCTCCATCTGATAACTCTTGTATAAAAAAATGAAATAAGGGTTAACCTTCATGTTTCGTACGCAATGCATTGTGGACTAGATACTTCATACTGGGGAATATGAACATCTGAACATTTAGTGTGCACCTTTTAAAAGTGCCTTGATATGTGTGTGACATGCAGATAAATTATTCATCCCACTCCTCTTTCTCAAGTATGAGTAATGGTTCGTTGACTTAGCAAACAATCAGTGAACCTTATTTTCTGCTAGGATGCCTATAGCAAATGCTGGCCCGCAAACAGCTGTCGGACAGAGGATGGAGCAAGCTTCTTTTCTCCTGCTCCAGAAGCTAGGACCTGAACCAATAAATTCAAGTTACAAGAAAAGACATTCTGACTAAGCATCAGGAAGAACTTTCTGACAGCAAATGTTGTTCACCAGTGGAGCATACTCACCCTGAGAGGTGATGGACTCTTCTTCCTTTAAGGTTCTTAAGCAGAGGTTGGATGGCCATTTGTCTTGTATAATTTGGTTGAGACTAGACGACCCTCAGCTCTACAGTTCCTAGGATTCTTCTCCAAGAGAGAAACCTTTATTGCATTCTAACGCATTATAAGGCTGTTAGAATTTGCATTTTTTTTCACGTGTTGGGGATTATTTAAAATTAAACTACCGATATCAGAATGCCCTTATACAAATGGTGTAACCTCATTTAATAATTTGCAGAGTTCTGGTCTTTGTTGTGCCTCAAAAAGGATAAGGGAGAGCTGGAGAAAGTGCAGAAAGGTGCAAACAAAACGATAAAGGGCTGGAGCAAAAGGGTCTGTGAAGGATAGGCTGTTTGGGGCTGTTTTAGCCTAGAAAACGATTGAGTAAGGAGGGCAATGATAAGAGGTTGGTGGTGCAGGGAAAGTGGTAATATGGAAGTTTCTCTCTCTCTCAATACAAGAACCTGCAGTCAGCCAATGAAGCTGAACGGTTAGCAGTGGCGTAGCGTGGGTTGTCAGCGGGACGCGGGTGGCGCTGTGGGTAAATGCCTCAGCACCTAGGGCTTGCCGATCGAAAGGTCGGCAGTTCGAATCCCCGCGGCGGGGTGCGCTCCCGTTGCTCGGTCCCAGCGCCTGCCAACCTAGCAGTTCGAAAGCACCCCCGGGTGCAAGTAGATAAATAGGGACCGCTTTCTAGCGGGAAGGTAAACAGCGTTTCCGTGTGCGGCTCTGGCTTGCCAGAGCAGCGATGTCACGCTGGCCACGTGACCCGGAAGTGTCTCCGGACAGCGCTGGCCCCTGGCCTCTAGAGTGAGATGGGCGCACAACCCTAGAGTTTGTCAAGACTGGCCCGTACAGGCAGGGGTACCTTTACCTTTACCTTACAGCGTGGGTTGTCAGCACCCGGGGCAAGGCAAGTAATTTGCGCCCCCTAACCCGTGGATTTGCGCCCCCTAACCTGTGGATTTGCCCTAACCCCAGATGTTGCGCCCGGTGCGGCCGGCCGCCCCTGCACCCCCCACGCTACGCCACTGACGGTTAGAGATTCAAGACAGGCAAAAGGAAGCCCTTGCAGCAAATAGTTAAAATGAGGAACTCACTGCCTCAAGATGCGGTGATGGCCTCCAACCTGGACAGCTTCCCAAGCTTGATAAAACAAATTCATTCATTGCTGTTTATGGCAAACTAGACAGCACGGCTCTGTTAGTGCCTCCTGCAACATCACAGCCTTGGAATGCCTGCTGCTGAGGAAGGCGATTGCGAGAGCACACCATCCCATGCATGCTCGGCTTGTAGGCATCTGACTAGCTTCTTTGGGAAATGGGGATGACAGACATTTTGATCCAGAGGGCCTTTCTTACATTGTCATCTTTCATGTGAATACTAATAACAAGGTATCATGGGGGGGGGGGGGGGGACGACGACGACACGGATTTGGCCCTGTTTGGTTTTTGTCAAGAAACTGCAACGCAATCAGTGGTGGAATGTGTTTGTGACTTATGGTAGAGCTGGGCAGCTCAGTTGGCTAGATCATAATAATAATAATTTATTATTTTTACCCCGCCCATCTGGCTGGGTTTCCCCCCCAGCCACTCTGGGCGGCTTCCAACAAAGTATTAAAATACAGTGGTCTGCTAATCATTAAAAGCTTCCCTAAACAGGGTCCACGGTCGCAGGTTCGATCCCTGCATGCAACAACTGCACGATATCCCTGCATTGCAGGGGTTGGACTAGATGACCCGGTGGGTTCCCTCTTCCAATTCCATGATCCACATTAGAGAAGAAGCGCGCCAATCCCCGGCAGGGGCGTGATTCAACTCTGTCGCTTGGGAGTGTGCCGGGGTGGTCTCCCTGGAGGCCTTTCCGGCGCCTGCACACGTAGCAACTTGCCAGCCGCGATCCTTTCCGCTCCGAGGTTCCCTACCTGCCCGCCCGCCGGGCGCACAGGCTGGTCGGAGCTTGATAAAGACACGGTGGGAGTGAGGGGCGGGTCCCCTCTCGCGCTTACTGGCTGCCTCCGGCGTCACTCAACGAGGGGTTGGCCCAGCGCCTCTTCAGGAGCGCCTGGAGCAGCGCTCGGGCTCAGATTGCGCTCAGGAGCGGCGCGAGCAGCAGCTGGGAGCGTGGGCGGCGGCAGCAGCAGCAGCAAAGCGCGCGACGAGTCCCGTCGGACTTCCAAGGAGGGAAGCGCCTTTGCTGCTGCTTCTGAAGTAAAGGAGGCGCTGAGGGGAACTTGTGCCACTTTTGCCTCCGGCGCTGAGGAGGAGAAGGCAAGGAGCTCCAGTGTCGCCTTAGGCTCTCTTATCTACCCTCTTCACCTCCCTCTCTTCGCACTGCCCTGACTTCCTCGCTCCTCTTGCTTCTTTCCAGGAGATGGGCACCCTCAGCCTCGTGCTCCTGCTCCCTTTGGTGGCCGCGCTGGACTTCAACTACCACCACACGGAGGAGCTGGAAGCTTTCCTGAAGGCTGTGCAGAGGGACCACAGCAACATCGCTCACTTATATAGCATTGGCAAGTCGGTGCAAGGTACGGCTCGTGCTTCTCTCGCTCTCCTCCTCCCCAAGGGCGCCAACTTGAATAAAAAAATTTTTTTTTGAGGGAGGGGAGCAGGTAATCCCCAACCTTGCAGAGTCAGTAACACCCACACCATTTCAAAAGCAATATGTGTGTGTGTGTCCTGGACCCCTCAAATATTTTATAGGGGGGACTGAAGGGATGTTGGTCCCTAGGAGTTGGCTCTTATGCTCCCTCCATAATGCATTCGTGGACCAAAGGGGAAACTTAACTGGCCTGGGTAGGGAGAGAGGTCTTAACTGCCAGTCATCTCCCCTAAAAGTACAGGTTGGTGGGCTGAAATGCCAATGGGACTTAGTGTGCCACATGTCAGTAGCGTCTTCCGACAGTGTGAGCCACGCCCAAACCCCCATGAAATCTCAACAGTGGGGTTTTCGGCAGGACCTACCCAAGACCAACCTTTTCTAGTCAGAGTCACCAATTTGTTTAGGGCTGGGGTGTACATTTTCTGTACGCTCGAACGCAGTATATTTTAATTTCTCTGAATGAACCGTCTGGCATTCAAACTGTTTTGGATGGGTTGGGGGGTATTTCTGCCATTTAGCCCATAACTGGAATGATTAACTACTTAAAATGCACTTTGCAAGACATGGGCCTTGAAGCTATTTTTAAAAGATACAAGTTCCACTTTAACACCCCCCCCCCCAAGGACCCTTCTACATTATTATTTGTCTTTATAATGCAATCAATATGCAATTGGTACCAGTTGGTTTAGAGGGATCGAGATATATTTTCTGCAGCTAGCACATTTTGCTGTGAGGGAAAACAACACTTTCAGAATGCTCAAATTACATTTTCCTTGGCTAGTGGCTATTGATAATTTATCCCACTAGAAAACTTGCCTATTATAAGTCAACATACTATTTGGAATTACGTTGTATGATTACTGACTAGTACCTGCCCTATGATATCAATAGCTGGTAAGTGGCACCTTCTCTCTCCATGCTATTCTATGATATTTCAAAACAGCAATTGCTTAGGTTTAGGTATATTGCATACTTGTTCTGAAGGCAGTTGCTTCTACAGGTAGATGTACTGTTTGAGTATGGTACAGCTCTTTGAGAGAGAAGGCAGAAACTGTGTGGTGACTACCTCCACTTAAGCAGTCCATCTTAATACTTGGTTAAGACGTACATTTCAATCAACATGGCAGAAATTGAGTAATCACATTTACTACCCTAGCAAACAGATGCATAAAGATCAAACCACACATTATGCTGGGAGAAGCATATCTGATATTTCTCTGTGTGTATGTGTTGGTTTTTTCCCCTGAAATGCAGCTGTGGAAGACAGGGAACCTGCATTCCCAGCACCTACCCTTACTGAAACAGAACAGATGAAAGGATTAAACCCTATACCCTTGGCTACTGCTCTGAACAAATTTGTAGCCCCACATTATGAAGTAGAAAGACAGGATTAAATCATGGGCTTCCTTGTGTAGTGTGTTGTTTGTCCTCTAGATGTAGATTAGCTTTAGGTGGGACAGCATAATTATGACATTGTGAACAGGTTCAGTGCTGGTTTACTTCAAAATTTGAATAATTATTCATCACAATACATAAGAAGTTTGCCAACAACTGCTCACTGACAGGTAATTGTTTTTTATTTAATGAGTTGTAGCTTTTATCTCAGCAAATAAACTGCTGTCTACAGTTAATACATGGTGACTTTAAAAAAACACACTATCTAAATTGACCTCTACATAAACCAATGAGTTTTGGTTGGCAGAGTACTCTGTCTATTTGTTACGCCATAGGAAAACCCATTTAGGACCAAGTTATTTGTACTTGTGCAAATTTATGCCATGCTCCAACAAGTGTCATAGTAAAATTAAGACCAAATAGTTTTTCCTTGCCTAATGAATGACACAGTTATTCTAAGAGAAACAGCATAAAGTTACATTCTTGGGAAGTGCATCATCTGTCCACATAATCCTATTTAATCTGGGTTTGCTAGGAGTAATCTGTAATTGCATGCACGGAGGCTTCTCAACAGGAAGAAGCAACTACTGTGATTTTGTTATCATTTTGGGTAGAAAACGTTAAAGGGAAATATGCACAGTGTCGTATTTTGTAACTGTTCAGAAGAACAATTGAACAAAACAACAACAACAACAACAACAACAACAACAACAACAACAACAACAACAACAACAACAACAACAACAACAACATTCTTTTATTGTTTATACCCCGCCCATCTGGCTGAGTTTCCCTAGCCACTCTGGGCGGCTTCCAACAGAATCTTAAAAACACGATAAAACATCAAACATTAAAAACTTCCCTAAACAGGGCTGCCTTCAGATGTCTTCTAAAAGTAAGAGTGTTGTTTATTTCCTTGACATCTGATGGGAGGGCGTTCCACAGGGCGGGCGCCACTACCGAGAACGCCCTCTGCCTGGTTCCCTGTAACCTCACTTCTCACAGTGAGGGAACGGCCAGAAGGTCCTCAGAGCTGGACCTCAGTGTTCAGGCTGAACGATGGGAGTTTGAGACGCTCCTTCAGGTACGTATACTGGGCTGAGGCCGTTCAGGGCTTTAAAGGTCAGCACCAACACTTTGAATTGTGCTTGGAAACATAGTGAGAGCCAATGTAGGTCTTTCAGGACTGGTGTTATATGGTTCTGTCGGCCGCTCCCAGTCACCAGTCTAGCAGCCACATTCTGATTAGTTGTAGTTTCTGAGCCATCTTCAAAGGTAGCCCCATGTAGAGCACATTGCAGTAGAACAAATTTTACAGTAGGATGCAGTTTCCTTTACATTTCTGAACAAGTGGCAGCTCTGTGATGGGAAGCGAGGTTGAAGAGATAGTGTATCTGATTTAGGCATGCTCCGCCAGTCACAGAAGTTGGTACTTTATATTCCAAGTAAATACACATGTATGTTTCTACACTAGAAAATGCCATCATTTTATTGAAAAACACTGATAGCTTATATCTTTCAGTGGCTATGAAAATTACTTGGCCTGGATGATTCTCACCCTCTGCTGCTGATTCTAAACAAAAACATGGCAGAGTGGCACATAGAGTTTTATGTGTAGGGTTGTGACTTCCCTGTGCTTCTATTAGAGCTTTTTAATAATTCTGACATTAGTGTTATATAGTCTAGGGATTCTGGAAAAAAAGTTGGTTAATTGTAATGCAGAATCCTTCTGCTTCATGATTAATATCTGTTGAGATCATGATACAAAAAAAAATGAGTTCATTGGAGGATTATACCATAGTCATTAAGTGAGCAACATGCGGTGCGTTAAGAAAATATGACTGTAATCTTTTCAATTGTAGTTCTGTCAATCAAAGGTGTTTGAATGCGTATATAGCAGGCATGTACCAAGTAATATATACATATAAAATACACAGGTAATAAACGATGCAAAATTCCTCTCCAGAGGTAAAGACCAATTAACCCGCAAATAATGTATTACACTTACCTATTGCCAATAATTCAACCAAAGCACAACTTAAAAAGACATAGGCACATATCCATTTTAATTGACTTCCTTGGTGTTCATTGTTTTTGCAACAGTTTTTGGCTTCTTGTCAGAGATGGCTGTGCCAATTCATTTGCACATATTTCTTAAAATCAGTCTGGGTCCAAAGAGGCAGAAGGAACTGAACCATGCTTTGGAGGTCAACAGTGTCATTCAACTTTTGTAAAATAAAAGCTTCTTTTTTCTAATTCTCGATCAATGTACTCATTAATGCATATCAGTTGATGGTGCAGCTACAACAGGGCATAGGGAGAAGTAGGATTAGGAATGACTAAGGCCCTTACCCTTTGCAAATATGCACATCCTGAATGGTAGTGTGCAGATATGGGTGAAACTCTAAATAAATGGCATATTCAGAATACATATTTTTAGTCCATCTGATTTCAAATCCATCTTTTCAGTGAGCAACTGACCAGCAGGGAACTCTTTATTACTGCAAGAGGGAATGCCCTTGAGATATGGGGATGTGCTTTTCTGCTTAAATTGCAGAAGAATAGTTATGGAATGTGTGCATGAAGGCAGTTTATTTGAATGCTTCTGCATTAAAGGTTCCCCCATCATACATGAGACTTTGGCTTTGTTATGTTGGTCACACTGTGCTTCCAGTTCCTGTACCTACCTGTCCTCTAGAGGTGGCATACAAACTATTGCTTTCCTTTTCCCCACAGAAGAGAATGGCAGTGGTCCACATGATCACCAGTGTCAGGAACGGGAGGTGGGGTATCGTTGTTTCCCAGCTGAATAAAGCACTGTAGTGTAGCATTTTACTTTCTCCTGTTTTGCCATTTGGTTGTATGGTGGAGGCCAACCTTGCCCCTGAGCCCTGGCAGTGGGCACTCGAGCTTCCTTTGCCACCTTCTTTGCATCCCTATTGCAATTCCTGGATCCATTCCTTCTCCTCTGCCCATTGCCATGAGGTATTTTGCTGTGTGTATGCCTAAACAAAACCTTGAATTCTGCACACATATTAAGAGCAAACTCGTTTTCTATGTACAGGCCCCTTTGGGAGGCAAAGCAGCACCAGTCACTCAAGGGCAAGTTTTCAGCAGGCTGTGGAGATCCTAATGTTTCAGTAATACAAAATATATTTAGCAAATAAGTGAGGGCAATGGGACCTAAGAACAGCCCAGTGAGGGCTAAACATGCTTAGTGTTCACAGTGTGCTGACTAACTGTTGTGGGGGGTGGAAAACTAGGGGGGAGTGAGAAATAGGTTCTATTAAACAGAAGTTCTATGAAAATGCATGGCAGGTTGGAGCCTTGAACACTCAAAAAGAGTACTCCACATTGCAATAGTTTCAGGTCTCAGTTGTAGTTCATTCAATAAAGAAAATGTGAGTTAAGTTTCCTGCAATGCTGATCACATTCTCCTTCTTTTCCCCTCCCCACCTTTTACACCTTAATTTTAATTGCATTTACTTGGAATGAACGACCATGGAAACTGATGGGTCATAGTTCCAAATAGATATGGCTGGAATTGAGCTGCGACTCAGGTGAGCCTTGCTAAAACAACTTGTACACCTAGCTGGACCCTGTAGTAGGGTAGAGGAAGGATGTAATCTAGGTGTGATTGCACCTCTAATGTTTTGGTGCCTATAAATATTCATTACACACCCATTTGCTTTGAGAAACAGTGCATTACTTTTACCCCTCAGCTCAAGAAACCATTACAATCTGACCCAGATAACTAACTCTTCAAGAGTGCTGTCTGTGTCTCTGCTAAGTACAGGGTGTTGTCTGGCCGCATTAACTGTTTCACGATGAAGCGTCGTTTCAGCTTCTCTTTGTTACTGCTGAATTTATATGCGTGATTTACGAAGATTGCATTTTATTACTACTGCCGTGCCCTTGGTATGGAATGAGCAGAGAGGCAGGCATAATTTAAAACATTTCAAGGGTTCCTCCTATAGCCTGGCTTCCTTTTTCCCATTAAAGGGAATTGTGGAAATGCTACTTTTGGTTGTTACATTTGTACCCTGTCCTTCCACCAAATGCTGCTAAAATAACAATATAAATATTGGATTAACAAGAGTTTGTGCATTTTAGTACTGGAGTGTTGAAGGTGAATTTTAATATGTTCAGTTTTTATCATGGAACATCATTACAAGGTGATACATCTTTACTATTCTTCTATTGTCTTGTGAAAGTTACTATCAGTACAATGTACTGAAAGCATGGTGTGTGCGAAGGTGTCCCAAAATAAATAATGGGGGGGGGGGAGTAAAACCTTTATTAGAACCAACCAAAACATCACAAAATAGTGAGCAAACTTCCAGGTTATTCTGATCCCTTCATCAGGCTGGATCAGATCTGCAGAATACTAGGAGGGGTACATAATATAGTGGCATTGTGTTAGAACAACAAAAGTTTGCAGTGGAGCCTCTGCTAAGTCTGAAAAACTCCTCCCAGGACTTTGTAGAAAAAGAAAAGTGAGGGTTGACTCCAACAAATATACTGTACTGCTTTGATAGAAGGGACTTTTGCTCATCCGACAGAATTTCCCCTTCACCTGCTCTTTCCAACCCCCTCAAAATCCCTGCCAGTGCTACAGAGGAGTGTGGGAAACCCCAAGCAGATTTGGGGAAGGGGAGAGAGGGAAAGTTTTGTTGTGTGAACTAAATTTATTCTGTAACTCCGGTGACTTTGTTCAACACAACAAGAGTGCTTACCTGTGCACATATACACTCATGTTTCTCTTGAAAAGGCGAGAGGGGTAGACTGTCCACTCCTCTCTGTAGCGGTATGTAAGCCCCCCCCCCCTTTTTAAAGTTATTTTGCCAGCTTTGAATAATAATCTGTCTCTAGCACTGGGGATTACACATCTTCAAACAAGGGCCAAAGGGCTTTTCCACATCTCAAAGCTTTCTCTTCCCATTCCATTTGTGCAGCCAAAGCACTGCTACTTGGAATTGGTTGACTGATCCTATTAGTTAAGAAACCAAGTCTATACAAGTTCTAATTGCTGATCATAGGTGCTGTGTATGAATGTTGAAAAACCATCTCTCTTACCAAGAGCCAGAAGGATGCAAAACAGAGAGAGGGTCTTCTGTGACTACATAGCGAAGGTTTACGTCCTTGGCTTAGCAGGCACTAACATATTGTGAACATCCTTAACTGGCCATATTCCTTCCACACTAGCTGGAGAGTTAAGTCCTATGGAATTCAGTGGGACTTACTTCTTAGAAGACATGCGTAGAATTGTTCTATAAACTGGGCTGAGATTCGGCAAGCTTTTTAAACCTAAACCTGATCATGAAAATTGCTTAGGGTTTTAATATAGAAAATGCCCAAGCAGATCCACACTCTGGGACTGAAGATCTGTGTCAAACTTTCTCTATACAGTGGTACCTCAGGTTACATACGCTTCAGGTTACAGACTCCGCTAACCCAGAAATATTACCTCGGGTTAAGAACTTTGCTTCAGGATGAGAACAGAAATTTTGCTCTGGCGGCGCAGCGGCAGCAGGAGGCCCCATTAGCTAAAGTGGTGCTTCAGATTAAGAAAAGTTTCAGGTTAAGAACAGACCTCTAGAACGAATTAAGTTCTTAACCCGAGGTACTACTGTACTTTCTCAACAGGTGCCTTCTGTGTCACACTTTTTAATGCCTTCTAAGAGCTTTACCATTCTAGGAAGCTTATGCAGGCAATTAAGGGTACATTCCCCACAATGATCTGTTGATGTTTGTTTTTAATTTCCTTTTGCTTCTAACTTGTTTTTAACTTTTTATGATGCTATTGTTTTGTTTTGTTTTTATATTGCAAACTGCTGTGATATATTTTTATGATACAGGGGTATGCAATTTATTTCTTTAAAAAAATGAATACATATAATTACTGCTGTCTTTGGAAGCAGGCAGAGTACATTCGCTTAAGAATCTTCACCGCTCTCTGCAAGATATTTTAAAACGTCTGTTGGCTTAATAGGTACAAAATGAGCCAGCAGAGTAAAAAAAAAGTTGGTAATATGTTTACTCATACATAAATATCTGACTTATGCCAGGAATCTTCTGTAAATCAGAGGAAGTAGATGTTGTTTTTGAAAACAACTTTTAATTTACCGGTATGTACAACTGTAGCCTAATTGTAAGGAATCGGGGGGGGGGGGGTTATTTCACTGCCCACAGCATGCCTTTGCCACCTCCATCCTAGAGCTATGTTTAGTTTCCAGTGGCTAAAGTATATATATATATATATATATAGAGAGAGAGAGAGAGAGAGAGAGAGAGAGAGAGTTATAGAACATTATGCCATTTTTCCTTTTCATAGCAGATTGGTTCTTCTTCCCCTTTTATCGTTGTAACTGCTTTGAGGTCTTTTATTGACCAAGCAGTACATACATTTTGTTAAATGAACAAATGGTTAAATAAATCTGTGATGGAAGTAAAACTCCCATTGACACCAAGTGGGAGCTTTCCTTTGGCTGCAAATAGCAGTTGTGGAGGTTAGGTTGGTTCAGAAATGCAAGCTGTTTCTTTGCTGCTTGTTCAATTGCTGACACCATCATTTTCCCAGCCCCCTCCGTTTCCCCTCTTGTGACAGGGACAAATTTTGCCTGTTTTGCATAAGGGTTTTCTGCCCTATTGAGTCAAACAAAGGCAGAGTTCAAACCTTTTTTAAGGTGTAGGAAGGAATTGAGAGCAGAGCACATGGGGCAGTGAGGTTTAATCTTTCATATCCCAGTTGCAATTCCAACAAAAATCTCCCACATTCTTCTTAGGGCTTGCCAGGGGGAATCTCCCTTTTTCTAAAACTTTTCTAAAACTCAAAGCCACATGGATGAGGATGAGTTTTTAGGGTAGGGGTATTGTGGTAGTGGGGAGTTTAAATCTTCAATCTCACACAGACACTGCAATTCTGATTAAACTAACCATGCCCTGCTCTTATTATTTTTTACACCCTAATGTTCTTTCTAATTACAAGTTTAGCATGGCATCTACCTTAGCATTTATAGCCAATTATAATCTGTCTTCTCTTTTTTCTCTTATGTCAGCAAGCTTCTAGTATTGATATAAATGACTGTCACTCCTCAGTAACCTTTCTGGAAGTATCTTAGATTTCAGGTCACTGTGTATGTTATGGTAGTTTCACTTACAAAAACCACCTTATCCCTATGACCACTCCTGTGTCGGTTTGTTTTCTTAGCACAGCAGAATCCTCTTTTGGTGATAAGGACTACATAGATATTGAAATAGGTAAACATGCTTAGTAAACTTAAGTAAATAAGTAAACATGCATTAGATTAGGGTAGACGTAAAGGGATGAAGACGCTCATAAAGTATTCTGGAGACTCTCAAGCTGATATGTAGACAGTTTCATTGTGACGCGAATGTTCGGTAATAAAAACTAATAAGTAGCGGAATGGTTAGGAAAGTTACATCTCTACCAAATACACTAATGACTAATGAAACAGTCTCACTGCACAAACAGTGGCCCGTAGTTCCTTTTAGTTATAGATAGAACTTAATGCTAGATCAACATTGCTATTTTCAGTGCTTTCATTTCCCAGAGGAATGAAAGCAAAGTTTATCCTGATGTCTGAAAGAACATCATGTTTCAGGTGTCTCAGTCCTTCTAGCTTAATAGATACAAAATGAGCTAGCAGAGTAAAAAAAAAAAGTTGGTGATATGTTTACTTATACATAAATTTCTGACTTAGCCCAGGAATCTTCTGTAAATCAGAGGAAGTAGATGTTTGTTTGTTTTTGTTCACATAGCCTGTATGTGAACTTTTTAAAATCAACAGCAATACTTTTATGTACTGAAAACTGCTAAACAACGCACCATTCACATGGGCTCCGGATCCTGCCGGAAGGCAATCACAAAAGTTTAAATATTAAAAACAGTGCAATAATCCTGTATGTGTCCCCTCAAAACTAAGTCTCATTTGTTTCTTTTGGGTTTACTCCTTCCCAGATATGAGTTCAGAATGGCAGCCTAACTGTCTGATACAACCAAGTGAAGCTTAATATTATTTAGCTAAGGGTTTTGGCTTCCTCTGTCAGCAAAATGTAACATAATCCAATGCATGTTTACTCCAATGTATACAATGGGTCACACTCCCAGTTAAGCATGTGTGGGATTGGAGCCTCTGAGAGATAGTGCCAAAATACATGTTATTTAATTCACACTTTTTACAAAATAGTCACTTTTTGGGGGGTGGGGGTGGGAGACAGCCACATGGCACTGTTTGGGAATGTGCTCCTGATCTGGACCCCTTACTTAGTTTGCTGCTGCTATTTTCCAGCTGATGTTTGTCTCCAGAGGTGTTGGTTCCTCCCAAAGGCACAGTTTTCTGCAAAAGCAGCTGGGCAAGTGAATTGGTCAGCAGTTGGGTGGCAATTACTAAGTGGGAAATTACCAAGAAAGCCCAGACAGTCACATTTGATTTTGAAAGAGGAAACTTGAAAAAGAATATGGAAGGGATAGGCTGAAATTTAGAGTCAGGATATTCAAATCCAGGGATAGCTATCATGACACCCTCCAAATGTTGCTGGACTCCCATCAGTCCTACTCTGGTGCTGGGAATTGTAGTTCAGTAACATGTGGCGAGCAGCACATTGGCTGCCCCAGGTCAAATCTCTTCAGGATACTTAGAGGTTATTTATAATATAATAATGTATTATATTTAAAGCTCAAATAAAATATTTGCTATGTTCAGCAGAAGTACAGATAACAGAATAGCAATGTGGATCTTGCGGAGAGTCAAGAAATGCAATGCTTCTTTTAGAAAGTGGAACTTTTACTCAAATGAGGGCAGGGGGGAGGAAGAGAGACTCTTGCAAAAGTAATGGAAGTTGCCAGTAAAACTAAAAATAGAAAATGAGGATGTGTTGCTAAAAACATCCATACAGTGGTACCTTGGTTGTTGAGCAAATCGGCTCCTGAATGCTGCAAACTGGACTGTTCCAGTTTGCAAACGTTTTTTGGAAGCTGAATGTCCGATGTGGCTTCCGCTTGAGTGCAGGAAGCTCCTGCAGCCAATCAGAAGCCGTGCCTTGGTTTCCGAACTGTAGAACGGATTCCCGCAACGGATTAAATTCCACAACCAAGGTACCACTGTACATCAGAAGCAGAAACAAGACAGGGAGATGGTTGCACTATTAGATGAAAAAGGTGGGAAACGATTAAGGAACAAGGATTGGTAGGTTCCAGAGATGAAATTCTTGTTACTGATCTATGTAAGATTTTCGATAAGTACCCACACCAAAACCACTTTCTATGAAGAGAGACTCTGAAGAGCCCAGGTGCCAAAAGATAAACTCAAGGACTGGTTAACAAAATGAAATCAATGAGACACCAGACCTAAAGCTCAAATGGGAAATTAAGCATTTTCTGACAAATAAGTTACTTTCCATTAAATCTCCTTGCTGGAGCATTGGCAGGTAGCTAATGGCTGCATTCACACATTACCATTGTGTGAAGCCAAGGTTTACTCATGGCTTCTTGATCACGGTTTGTTCCAGTGAAGCAAACCATGATCCTTTGTTTCGACATTAAACTATGTTTGTGGTTTGTGGTACTTAGGGTAGAGCAAAGCAGGAGTGATTTCCATGTTTGTACAAAAGCATTAATTATGATTTATCATGAAGTATTAATGTGGTTGGTGTAACAGCATTTTTTGTTTTGTTTTAATGTTATATTGGGGGAACCTAGGAAATCAGCCTAACCTCTTGCTGTAAAGCATTATGAAACCAATAATTACATCAAAAAAATAAATGTTCCTGGGGTAGAAACAGCATGGCTTCTGCAAAGGGAAGTCCTGCATCATCAAGATTTTAAAAATTTTTAATGGGTGGCAGCAAATATATAGGGCAATCTGATACAATTATTTGGAGTTCTGAACAGTAGTCTTGAGAGACAATGGAGTGTGCCTCCAGAGGTGAGGTCAAACCATTGCATTAGCAGCACTGAAGTGACCGCCCTGGAGCGCAAGCCTGGGCAGAGTGTATGGAGGTCCTGGGCAGCTCAGTCCCTGTAGTTGACTTTAGCTAAATTTGGTTTTCTGGTTTCTGACCAAAAATTCATGCCAGCTTTTGTTTGTTAAAGTAAATTCTCAAACCCTAAAGTAAACCCTAACCCTAACCCTTTGCAGCTGATTTCCTGTTGATATATTTTTAAAGTCGTCTTCTATTAAATAAGTCTTTGTTTGTAGAAGTGGGCTAAGCTTTTAAGACTAAGGAAACATTTCTGACAGTTTTTATTTAATAATATTGTTTATGTTTTATTTTTGGCTTGAGCTAAAAAGCAATGTTTGGGTTGCAATTCTGTACATAGTTACTCACCCTTGAATCCCAATAATTGCACCAAAAAATTCCATGGTGAATTGCAGCCCAACTGCTTATCAGTCAGGAAGATCCTATGCCTATTATTCTAGGAAGGGTTTTTTTGGTGGTGGTGGGGTTCAATTGAGCCAAAGGAGATATAGCCCTTCATTTGTTTACTTTGCATTATTTTGCCATGGTATATATATAAAAAAATTTCTTTTCCACTTAAAGGTAGAGACCTGTGGGTTCTTGCTCTGGGAAGGTTTCCAACCCAACATAGGATTGGCATACCAGAGTTCAACTATGTTGCTAATATGCATGGGGATGAGGTACGTCTACTACTTCAATTGTTGTGGTTTCCTTTGCAGCATTGTTTGCCTGATATCTTGGAAGCAGCTGAGATCATATACTCATGGAAGTCTTAAGTTTTTGCCAAATTGCTAGAGATGCATTTAACATTTCTCTCTTTAGGGATTCAGAATCGAAGGATGGAAGTGCCGTGGTGGAATTGAAGAGAGAGAGAGATGTGCTAAATATTATCAAAGGGCCTGTCACACGTAATATTTAGAAGGTCCATCTGTTTCGATCATTCCTCAAGACTGGGTTTTAGACTTTCTTTACCTCAGTTGATAACAGCTGAAGAAAACAACAACGAAGAGAATGATACATATGATCTTCCTGGTGAATTTCCTAGGACCCCTAGGAAACAAACAAATGACAGAAAAAGCCATAATCTGACTTACTTTGTGCATTTTTGGCAACCTTTAGTAATAATTAGAAAGAGCATACCAAACAATAATTGTCCTGCTAAGTTCTCCAAGGCTAGTTTTATATTGTTGCCAAAGCTGAATGCTGATAACATCAATTTGGTTGAGACATCGTCTCAAATGGCAGCATGAAGAGAATGATACATTATGAAAATAATGTGTTAATAGTAATCAGAGCTTTTTTGTAATGCTAGTCACTAGTGCAGATTACCATCACCACTTTCTCTTTGGTGCCTATGGATTGGAACCATTGTGTGCTAGCATTTATCAAGATATTAGTACTGGCACCTCATTATTTTTTAAAAAGAGCACTAATTGTACTTGGACATTATGTGCGCAGGCCTTCTGTAGTATGATTACAGTAATAGCCAGTGTTTCCTCTATTTTTAAAGCTCAAATAAAATATTTGCTATGTTCAGCAGAAGTACAGATAACAGAATAGCAATGTGGATCTTGCGGAGAGTCAAGAAATGCAATGCTTCTTTTAGAAAGTGGAACTTTTACTCAAATGAGGGCAGGGGGGAGGAAGAGAGACTCTTGCAAAAGTAATGGAAGTTGCCAGTAAAACTAAAAATAGAAAATGAGGATGTGTTGCTAAAAACATCCATACAGTGGTACCTTGGTTGTTGAGCAAATCGGCTCCTGAATGCTGCAAACTGGACTGTTCCAGTTTGCAAACGTTTTTTGGAAGCTGAATGTCCGATGTGGCTTCCGCTTGAGTGCAGGAAGCTCCTGCAGCCAATCAGAAGCCGTGCCTTGGTTTCCGAACTGTAGAACGGATTCCCGCAACGGATTAAATTCCACAACCAAGGTACCACTGTACATCAGAAGCAGAAACAAGACAGGGAGATGGTTGCACTATTAGATGAAAAAGGTGGGAAACGATTAAGGAACAAGGATTGGTAGGTTCCAGAGATGAAATTCTTGTTACTGATCTATGTAAGATTTTCGATAAGTACCCACACCAAAACCACTTTCTATGAAGAGAGACTCTGAAGAGCCCAGGTGCCAAAAGATAAACTCAAGGACTGGTTAACAAAATGAAATCAATGAGACACCAGACCTAAAGCTCAAATGGGAAATTAAGCATTTTCTGACAAATAAGTTACTTTCCATTAAATCTCCTTGCTGGAGCATTGGCAGGTAGCTAATGGCTGCATTCACACATTACCATTGTGTGAAGCCAAGGTTTACTCATGGCTTCTTGATCACGGTTTGTTCCAGTGAAGCAAACCATGATCCTTTGTTTCGACATTAAACTATGTTTGTGGTTTGTGGTACTTAGGGTAGAGCAAAGCAGGAGTGATTTCCATGTTTGTACAAAAGCATTAATTATGATTTATCATGAAGTATTAATGTGGTTGGTGTAACAGCATTTTTTGTTTTGTTTTAATGTTATATTGGGGGAACCTAGGAAATCAGCCTAACCTCTTGCTGTAAAGCATTATGAAACCAATAATTACATCAAAAAAATAAATGTTCCTGGGGTAGAAACAGCATGGCTTCTGCAAAGGGAAGTCCTGCATCATCAAGATTTTAAAAATTTTTAATGGGTGGCAGCAAATATATAGGGCAATCTGATACAATTATTTGGAGTTCTGAACAGTAGTCTTGAGAGACAATGGAGTGTGCCTCCAGAGGTGAGGTCAAACCATTGCATTAGCAGCACTGAAGTGACCGCCCTGGAGCGCAAGCCTGGGCAGAGTGTATGGAGGTCCTGGGCAGCTCAGTCCCTGTAGTTGACTTTAGCTAAATTTGGTTTTCTGGTTTCTGACCAAAAATTCATGCCAGCTTTTGTTTGTTAAAGTAAATTCTCAAACCCTAAAGTAAACCCTAACCCTAACCCTTTGCAGCTGATTTCCTGTTGATATATTTTTAAAGTCGTCTTCTATTAAATAAGTCTTTGTTTGTAGAAGTGGGCTAAGCTTTTAAGACTAAGGAAACATTTCTGACAGTTTTTATTTAATAATATTGTTTATGTTTTATTTTTGGCTTGAGCTAAAAAGCAATGTTTGGGTTGCAATTCTGTACATAGTTACTCACCCTTGAATCCCAATAATTGCACCAAAAAATTCCATGGTGAATTGCAGCCCAACTGCTTATCAGTCAGGAAGATCCTATGCCTATTATTCTAGGAAGGGTTTTTTTGGTGGTGGTGGGGTTCAATTGAGCCAAAGGAGATATAGCCCTTCATTTGTTTACTTTGCATTATTTTGCCATGGTATATATATAAAAAAATTTCTTTTCCACTTAAAGGTAGAGACCTGTGGGTTCTTGCTCTGGGAAGGTTTCCAACCCAACATAGGATTGGCATACCAGAGTTCAACTATGTTGCTAATATGCATGGGGATGAGGTACGTCTACTACTTCAATTGTTGTGGTTTCCTTTGCAGCATTGTTTGCCTGATATCTTGGAAGCAGCTGAGATCATATACTCATGGAAGTCTTAAGTTTTTGCCAAATTGCTAGAGATGCATTTAACATTTCTCTCTTTAGGGATTCAGAATCGAAGGATGGAAGTGCCGTGGTGGAATTGAAGAGAGAGAGAGATGTGCTAAATATTATCAAAGGGCCTGTCACACGTAATATTTAGAAGGTCCATCTGTTTCGATCATTCCTCAAGACTGGGTTTTAGACTTTCTTTACCTCAGTTGATAACAGCTGAAGAAAACAACAACGAAGAGAATGATACATATGATCTTCCTGGTGAATTTCCTAGGACCCCTAGGAAACAAACAAATGACAGAAAAAGCCATAATCTGACTTACTTTGTGCATTTTTGGCAACCTTTAGTAATAATTAGAAAGAGCATACCAAACAATAATTGTCCTGCTAAGTTCTCCAAGGCTAGTTTTATATTGTTGCCAAAGCTGAATGCTGATAACATCAATTTGGTTGAGACATCGTCTCAAATGGCAGCATGAAGAGAATGATACATTATGAAAATAATGTGTTAATAGTAATCAGAGCTTTTTTGTAATGCTAGTCACTAGTGCAGATTACCATCACCACTTTCTCTTTGGTGCCTATGGATTGGAACCATTGTGTGCTAGCATTTATCAAGATATTAGTACTGGCACCTCATTATTTTTTAAAAAGAGCACTAATTGTACTTGGACATTATGTGCGCAGGCCTTCTGTAGTATGATTACAGTAATAGCCAGTGTTTCCTCTATTTTAACCTGGAGTGGACTGGAGCTTTTCTTGTCTCATTCTTTTCCACTTTAACTCCTTTTCTCTTCAGATGTATTTCTTTCCTTTAAAGCAGGGGCCAGCAAACTTTTTCAGCAGGGGGACGGTCCACTGTCCCTCAGACCTTGTGGGGGGCCGGACTATATTTTGGGGGGAAAAGAAAAAAGAACAAATTCCTATGCTCCACAAATAACCCAGAAATGCATTTTAAATAAAAGGGCACATTCTACTCATGTAAAAACATGCTGATTCCCGGACTGTCTGCAGGCTGGATTTAGAAGGCGATTGGGCCGGATCCGGCCCCCATACCTTAGTTCACCTAACCATACTTTAAAGTCATCCAAGAACAAATAATGTCAGCAGGCTTTATGCCCAACGTATTTCATATGGACTGGCTGGAATTTGAAAGTAAAGGTCCGTACAACCATATGGGATCAGATGCAATTTAAAGAACTACATTAAATTTGTTGTGTTTTAGTAGAACTGAATGGCACTTGATGTTGCTGATTACCTTTCTGTCTCCCCTTCCGCTGAACTCCCACCCCCCTTTCTTCTACAAATGTGGAAAGAAATAAGTGTAGATTATAATGTTGACAAGACTCAGCTCCAGTCTTTCCTAAAAAGTTTATTTGAACTATCATGCATTGACTTTGTTGGCAATTTTTATTTTAGAAAGGTCAAACATTTAAGTGGGGTGGATTATTCTATTTTGTCAGTAATCCTGGAGTTTTTCTCTGCTTTGATCCATTTGCATAATAATTTATTTATAAAAGACATATCTAAACCTTAGAGGAATGCCTATACAGTAGAAGTTAACTATTTTAATCCAATGGAAATATCTCTCACAGCATCACAATAATAATGAAAATCCAGACTTTTTGGCAAAGTTGTTGAAGGTTTTTTTTTTAGTTTTGGCAAAAGTTGTTGAGCTTTTTGGGAAAAATTGCTTCTTAAAAATATGTTTTTTAAGAGCAATTTTTATGGAAAAACATGGGTTGCCATACGTCCAGATTTTCCCGGACATTTGCCCAATTTCCACCTGGACACTGCTGCTTCCCTGATATCCAGGGAAATCCAGACGTATTTGGGTATGGAAGACAATGGATTTTTGGGCAAATTTTTAAACAAAATTCTTAAAAATGTTAGGGGAAAATATTGACAGATTCTTATCTACACTCTGAAGTGCAGCATGTATATATTGGTCAGTGCAGTAAGGAATAATTGTGGAATGTCTGGGGTTGACTGTGGAGGAGAGAGAGGTTAAGCATTTTGGCTACACAATGGTTCCTTTCTGTGTTCTCAGTTCATTCTCAAGTTTCAGTCTCAATTCAAGTGGCCTGACTGAAGTGATGCATTTTGCAGGTAGAAAAAGCGCTAACAGTCGCACAATGCTAATACTGGAAGGGAAAGCAGAATATTTTGCATACTGTATTTAAAGAGAGAAATACTGTACAAGCAGTTGGTTCCTCAAGTAAGGAATGTGGAAGGGACGGGGAAAGAAGGATCGAGAGCTGACCTGGCAGCACTAATAAATCCATTAAAATGATAACCAGGAAGCCCTTTTCTAGTGTTTAGGCCTTCACCAGGTTTTCACTATGACCCAAACAAGCGGTGACAGAGCTTTCCCAGTGGCTGCTGTGGAACACCTTGGCATTTCTGTTTTGCTTTTTAACTTTCCATAACCATCTGTTATAACTCAAGTACTTATGTGGCTTGTCTGGTTGCAGTCGCTTCTTAACCCCACAGATTTATCAGCTGGGGCATTTGGCCACTTCATTCATTTTGGGAGCGAACCAGTCCACATGGCACACGCTGGACTTTGTCCATCAAGATTATTGATTGATTGAATTTATATACCACCCCTATACCCTCAGGTCTCAGGGTGGTTCACAAAATAAAATCAAAATATAAAACCACAAAATACACAATCAAAATGACAACAATGACAACAACCCAATAACACCCCCCCCCCGAGATCCTCAGGTGTGCAGGAATTCCACACATACATCTTATGCACAGAGAGCTCTTAATCCTGTTGGGTGCCTAAAGGTTTTGGATTCTCTTTCTGCAATAGCGAGGACTAAAAGACTAAAAAATCTCTCTCTCTCTCTCTCTCTCTCTCTCTCTCTCTCTCTCTCTCTCAATGCTCAATACTGGTTTATTATATGGATGTGATGTCACCTATACAGCTAACTTCATATGCTGCTAGCCAGGGAAAGCTTCATAATTAGGGGACTGTGTCTTACTGAGGATACCAGGAAGGCAAAGAGCAGTTACCGTGGTTGCCTGCTTCCAGTGAATTCTGGCAATTCACTCTTCACAGGTTGAGGGATAGCCTTTAAGGAGTTTGCAGGTTACAGAGGAGAAGATAAGAGACTGGCTAGCTCAGGGTAAGAGGTTGAGGATGTGAATTTATACAGGTAGGTGCCACAATAACGGAAAACAACCTGCTGCCGTAACAAAATGCTATCTTAATATGGATTGCAGCCCCTTCTCTTCCAAGGCACACTTCTCTTTCATCCAGACCGGGGAAAAGGAGAACCCAGCATGTAAATCATTGTGTGCTCCAAAAAACAAATTCTAGTCTGATTAAAAAATAAAAATAAGGACAATCTCTCTCTTGACAGCAGCGAAGCAACAGCATTGTTCTAAGTTGTTGCTGATGGGGAGAGGCCTGACTGCGCTAACAAAGAAGCATTATTTTTAGCAGGGCTTGACAGTGCCAATATGAGCATGGCTTTTTTAAAGCAAGCAAACAAAACCACATATGACCCATATCAGGGTGGGTTGGGGGGAACAACAAGAAAAAGCCTTTTGGGAAGTGTCTGCCTGTCTGCTGTGAGTTATTTATTTATTTATTTATTTATTTACTTACTTATTTTGCAATGATAATATTCAGTTTGCATTACTGATGGGCTTACCAAAGGCTAATTTTATTACTTGGTGGTGGGTGGTTTTAATTGCCGTATTTTTCGCTCTATAACACGCACCCGACCATAACACGCACATAGTTTTTATAGAAGGAAAATCCATAGGCATGCCACCCGTAGGCATTCCCTCCATAACACGCACAGACATTTCCCCTTACTTTTTAGGAGGGAAAAAGTGAGTGTTATGGTGCAAAAAATACGGTATTTCCATAAGATGAAACTTGTGTAAAACTATAATTTAGTCCTATGCAAATCGAACAATACCATATTATGAGTCTGTGGCACGGGTGAAGTAGGCTAACCTTGTTTAAATGTGAAAAATGAAGTGAAAAGGAAGGTAAGCCAAATAGTGCATTAGACACCCCTCCCATTTCAACAGACATGTCTATGAAGTCACTGTTGTGTGTGGGGGGGAATAGATCTCTTCTCTCGCTACAATTAAGGGAGTGGAAAGAGGGACCAAGGAGCCATCAGATCCACTCACCAGCCCAAGGCAGGACCATTCACCCTACTTTCCCACACAGAGTACACTATGCAATTCACACCACACTGCATTCTGAGGAAAGAGAAAGTGCACTGCAAAACCAGTAGTTTCAGATTAAGGATTTCACCTGATGCCAGGTGATTGACAGAGGCCTGTAGGAGTTGGTGGTGGTAAGGCACTCTAGTTCAGAAAGGTTCCCCAGTCCTAGTCTCGCCATTCATAAAATACTAACCTATTGATTTCCTTGTGCTAATTCTCACTTCTGTACTTTCCTCATCGGTTGGGGCCTGACTTTTCATTAATTCCTCCCCCACCCCCCAGTGATTTAGTATGTTGAATACTTTAATTGCTGTTTTATGGCTTGGCCTAGTTTAGTCGCTGCTGTTTCTGTTGATGTTGTTTTACCTTTGAATGTTTATTCCATAGTTTTACTCTTTTCACTGTGCATGTGTTGCTCTGCGAGATTATGCTAAAGGGTAATTATGAATAGATACCTGCCAACCTTTCTTTTCATCCTCCTTTAAGGACTCATGTCTTCTCTTGCATTTCCCTCTTGATGAGGCACTGCTTCCTTTGAATAATTTTTATTGTCAGCTAATTGTAGTATAGGTTTAATTGTAAACCCTTTAGTTATGCCTAGCCAAGTTTTCCTTATTCTGCCTATCTCGTTCTTGTGAGCACTGCAAGCAGCAACCTGTGCATTTTATTCATAAACAGTACATAGTATATGTTTGGTGCTTTAATAAACAACTGTTGCTGCTGATCCCCACAACATCTCACATTATTTCCTTGAGGTTGCAGTTTGAGACAGAACGACTGCTTCAGGAGCAAATAGGCATTAGATCCCTACTTTATCATTCATGTCTGAATACAAATACTACAAAGTTCCTCAGCTGAAGTGAGATCATGACGGTACCAACAGGACAAAAATGACTTACATCTAACAAACTTTATAATTAGGCTTGGGAAAATTGGCTGCAAGGGGAGCCTGTTTTCAAGCCTAATTGCTGTGCATGGCGGGCATTTTCAGAGGAGATGAGCCTCTCTTCCCTCTGTGCTTTAACTCTCCTGCTGAACTGTATGACACCATTAATTAGAATTGCAAAAAAGTAATTGGAAAAAAGCCTTTCATGATTAAATGCTAACTAGAATATGCTCATCATCGCCTAGGAAAAGTGTCAGAGATCCCACAGTAGGAAAAAACCTTGAACATCTCCTTGTTTTTTGTGCACTGTGGAATGTGACCAGATGCATGTTGAAGAGCTATGGTGACATCTATAAGTGGGTAGGGTGGTGATGTTCTGTTTTTGCAATAGGAACTATTTTTACGATGCAACATTATGTCATTGCTAATCCTATTTAAAATGTTGAGACGGAAGCAAACATCCATGGAACTATGTATTATCCTATTATGTCTCTGAGTGCCTACTTTGCTGGCTTGCTTGGGCCTGCCCAGCACTGGCATTCAGCATTTGGAAGGTTTACCAGTTCTGCTCCATAGTAATAGACAGAACGGGACATTTTTAGCTTGTGATATCAAAGTGCTTTCTGACCCTTTGCCTTTTCCTCTCTTGTCTCATTTCTGCTTTTGTCTCCATCCTTTGGGCTAACATAGCTTTGCTTACAAACTTGGATGACGCCTTACTAAGGGGCTGCTTCCTCAAAGTGGGCACATATAATTCAGTAGCTGAGTTGGTTGTCTTATCATCCTGCCAGGTAGTAAATAAAGTTGTTTCCAGTTAACACATAGGTGAGTGTGGAAACTCTTACCTGAATCTACCTTTGGTCTTTTAGTAGGATTCAGTCATTAGGGAATCAGTCAGGAGAGTCATTTAATCCAGAGAGACTATGACATGCTTATTAAACTTTTGCCATATTCTCTGTTTTATTTTCCTGCTGAAGTTTCCCTTCCTTTTAGGCATAGCAATTTCTGAAATGTGTCCCATTTCATTAAAGATCTGCATTCAAGGTTATTCTGATTTGGTCATGAGCAATATTGAACGAAGTAGAGCTATGTATTTTACAAAACCATTCCAGGTCTGTTAACTAGAAAATAAAAATAAAAATACATAGTCTTCCTCTTGCCTCTCTGTTCCAGAAACCAGATCTCATCTGGCAGTAGCTAAAGTGCTGAACTTGTAGGAAGTCTACAGCATTCCAAACTTTCAGAGTTGAACACTTTATTACGCAGGATAGTTTTCATTGTAACAACACAATGTCTGCAGTATAGACAAAAGAGAACAGAATATGCTGGTTTAAGGAATGTCCAGGGTCCATAGCAATACATTATGATATTTATCTGTGAAGTCCCCAAGAGCGGAAAAAAAATATGCTCTTAAATTTGCTCTTAAATCTGTAGTTAAAGAAGTTAGATTAGCTTCAACCAGAGCCCAGGGCCTTTTCAACACTGGCTCCGGCCTGGTGGAACGCTCTGTCTCATGAGACCAGGGCCCTGCAGGATCTGATTTATTTCCACAGAGCCTGTAAGACAGAGTTGTTCCGCCTGGCCTTTGGCTTGGAGCCAATTTGATTCCCTCCCCCCCCCCTTTCTTTTTTCCTTCTCCTCCTGTGATGAGGCTGCATTTTAATATTTTAATGTTTCAATATTTTAATGTTGTATTTTAATCTTGGTTTTTTAAGTTGTATTCATTCAATTTGTTTTTATTATTGCTTGTTAGCTGCCCTGAGCCCGGCCTTGGCTGGGGGGGGCGGGGTATAAATAAAAATTATTATTGTTGTTATTATTAGTTGGACTACAACGCCAGTAAGCTCCAGCTACCAAGACCAATGGTCAGGGGTGATGGTTGTTGTGGTATAAAACCTCTGAAGGGCATCAGGTTGGGGAAGGCTAGGCTATAACCTCTAATTCTCAGGCTTGTGGTCCTTGCTGAAAACTGCTGCTCACTGTGATAGGGCCAGCTCACACCGTGAAATTGTTTCCATTCAATGTGTTTTGGTTGTCTGTTGCCATATGTGTGCATATGATTGTGTGGGGAATGTAAACAAATACAGCTACAGGGATTTTTCCACTCACTGGTGCTTTTCTCCAGCTGCAGTGATTGGGAGGGAAAACTCATTGTTCGCTAGCTGTGCCTGTGTCTGCGTCCTGTCTGGTTCACTTTCCACATGGATAGCATTGCTTGGGCAACGGGTATTTTGGCTGGAACTGGTTTTCAGTGGGAAGCCTCACCCAGGCCCCAAAAGCATTCACTGGGACAGTTTTTGCTCAAGCCATAAGAAAAGTATCGCTGTGTTTTTCTTGGCTGTTTGATTTCTGGGGGAAATACATTTTAACCCAATTCATGTTGGCCATCATATTCTGCTTGCTAGATTTAGGAACACGGTGCTTTGTATTAGGACTGCATTATGTATTACCTTTGTACCTTGGGCAAACTAAGATCTGTGCTGCACCTTATTGTCCATTGCATTTAAAACACACACAACTCTGTGCTTCTTAAAACAGGCAGTCGGGAGGGAGTTGCTGCTCCATCTTATAGACTTTTTGGTAACCAGTGATCAGCGTGATCCGGTCATTACAAAACTCCTTGACAGCACCCGAATACACATCCTGCCTTCAATGAACCCTGACGGATTTGAATCAGTAATCAATGCCAGCTGCGAGCCTCTTTTTGGCAGGTGAGAACAAAGCGAAAATTGTTATGGGGAGCACCTTAGGGTTTGCTTTCAATACGTTTCAGAACCCCACATTACATTTGCCCAAAGGCCTTTACCTTCTGTTCCTGGTTGCAGGACCTCAAACTCCAAGTTGTCTTGAATCTGGGTCCTTCTAGGATGGGGGGTGAGAAAACATTTCTTTATTTCTCCTTCTCCTTCTTCCCTGTTAAAAAAAATAAAACGATGAGAGAAAGAGAAAGAAAGAAGAGAAAAAATAGCATATACAAGGATATAATATAGTACACTAAATATACCGTATTGGCCCGAATATAAGCTGCACCCGAATATAAGCCACACCTTTAAAATTGGAGGGGGGGAGAGAAAAAGGGAGAGAAAAATCTCCAAATATAAGCTGCCCCATTCGTCGCTGCTCCTGGCTACGTACTGGGGGGGGGGCATGCTACGTTGCCGGCGGCCTTTCCCCTTCCTTGCTCTCTCCCTTCCTAGCCTTGGAGAGGATGGGGAATGACATGTGGGGCAGGCACCACTTTGCTGCGCTCCTGGCACTGTTTGCCCTGCGCTCCTGGCTGCACACTGTAAGGTTGCAAATATAAGCCTCACTTTAACTTTTCACAGTCGGAATTTGGGGGAAAAGTGAGGCTTCTATTCAGGCCAATATGGTAATAAGTTACATTCCCATACATTATTCAGCTTTTAAAGGACATCTGCAGGCAGCCCTGTATCAGGAAGTTTTTAATGTTTGATGTTTTATTATGTTTTTATAATAATAATTTATTATTTATACTCCGCCCATCTGGCTGGGTCCCCCCAGCCACTCTGGGCGGCTTCCAACAAAACTCTAAAATACAATAACCTATTAAACATTAAAAGCTTCCCTAAACAGGGCTGCCTTTAGATGTCTTCTAAAAGTTTGGTAGTTATTTTTCCCTTTGACATCTGGTGGGATGGCGTTCCACAGGGCGGGCGCCACTACCAAGAAGGCCCTCTGCCTGGTTCCCTGTAACTTGGCTTCTCACAGCGAGGGAACCGCCAGAAGGCCCCCGGCGCTGGACCTCAGTGTCTGGGCAGAATGTTGCTTTTATGTGTGTTGGAAACCACCCAGGGTGGCTGAGGCAACCCAGCCAGATGGGTGTGGTATAAATAATAAAATTTGTTGTTGTTAGGCTGCATTTTTCATATCTTCAGGTGCTGTAGTGGCATGGGTGCTACAAACGCTGCCATGCACTGCAGGGGTGTTTGAGTAGCACCTAGGGGTGGTTGTTTAATTCAGCCTCTGCTTACTCAACCGCCTTTCCCAATCCTTGAAAAGTATGGCTAGAGGTTATAGCTGTTTTAGTTTCTGTATCAGCAGTTCATTCATTCTTTCAACTGGACCATTGGATATTCCATTCATTAGCCTACCTGTTAAGTGAGGCCAATAACTGATTAATTAATCCTGCAACTGTACTATTGCTGGTGGTCACTCAGCTTTCAGCTGACCCACATCCTGCTGATATTTATTCCTGGAGCACAAACAGTATATCAAGACAACAAAGCAAGCAAACAGGCAAAAAAAAAAAAAAAAAAAAACAACCTCTGACAGGGTGTTCCAATAAACAAAAAGGAAGAATTGGGCAAACAATTAACCTACCTCCTTGAAATACAAGATTCTTCTGCAGTAGGCTTCCAGTACGCAAGGGTGGGGAGATCTTTCAGCCTGAAGGCCATGTATCCTGGTGAAAGAGACCAGAGGCAAAAACAGGCAGAACAACATATGTAATGTTTACCTTTGTACAGCAGGCTAGTCTACATCTATCTTCCATTTAGGCAAGCAAAAGGCATTAGTAGGATTCAAAGATACAAAAAGTTTGAGAACCCCTGCCTTAGACAGCTTAAAACTATGAATAGCCAACAATATTCTAGGGCCCTACTAAAAGAGGCCCTAAACAGACAGATTGCAACCAAACATTTGCATCCTAAACTCACTCATTTGAAAGTATGTTCTAGATGACAGCCTAATATATATATTTTTATCCCTCTTAAGATTCAATGCTAATAATAAAGATCTGAACAGGAACTTCCCGGATGCCTTTATCCTAAATACTCATGACATCCAGCCAGAGACTGAAGCTATAATGAACTGGTTAAAGAATGAAACGTTTGTCCTCTCTGCTAATCTGCATGGTGGATCACTAGTCGCAAGTTACCCTTTCGATAATGGCAATTCAGGTAAGCTATTGCTTGAGCATAGGGTCACTAACTCTATTGGCAACCCATAGCTGATGTTTCACGATACACAGGCAAAGGCAGGTCTTCAGTTCTGTCTATAATACAAAGTATTTGAATCATTTGATCTCGATAATATAGACCTGTTTTGAACTCCCATCAGCCCCAGCCAGCATAGCCAATAGTCAGGGTTGATTGTTGTTGCTGTTGTTTAGTCATGTCCGACTCTTCGTGACCCCATGGACCAGAGCATGCCAGGCACTCCTGTCTTCCACTGCCTCCCGCAGTTTGGTCAAATAACTCAGAGAAGCTATGAACTATGCCGAGCAGGGTTGATTATATATTCAAAACAGGAATTCATAACATGGAGTGTACATCGTAGCACTGGCCAACACTCCCACAGACATTCAGCCAAGCCACAACAGGGCACATTTACAGTGGTACTTGCTTTCCAGCGGTTCTCAACCTGTGGGTCCCCAGATGTTATTGGCTACAACTCCCATCATCCCTGAGCTCTGGCCTTGCTAACTAGGGGTGATGGGAGTTGTAGTTCAACAACATCTGGGGACCCACAGGTTGAGAAAGGCTGCTTTACACTGCCTTTGATCTAGTCTAGAGGGAATTGTGCCAGTAATGTAAGTTTGAAAATGTGGCAAGCTATACATGTGACAAGGGACACGGGTGGTGCTGTGGGTTAAACCACAGAGCCTAGGACTTGTCGATCAGAAGGTCGGCGGTTCGAATCCCCATGGGGGTGAGCTCCCGTTGCTCGGTCCCTGCTCCTGCCAACCTAGCAGTTTGAAAGCACGTCAAAGTGCTAGTAGATAAATAGGTACTGCAGTGGGGGGAAGGTAAACGGTGTTTCTGTGCACTGCTCTGGTTCGCCAGAAGCGACTTAGTCTGCTGGCCACATGACCCGGAAGCTGTACACCGGCTTCCTCAGCCAATAAAGCGAGATGAGCGCCACAACCCCAGAGTCGGTCACGACTGGACCTAATGGTCAGGGGTCCCTTTACCTTTACCTTTATACATGCGACAAATAGTGGTGGGAGTGTCCCGTCCAGCTTTGCCACCTGAGATGTCGTGGAACTCACCAGAAACCACCACCACCGCTTCTTCTCACTTCTCTGGCAGCGGGCAGAGCACACTGTGGGATTCCCCCACTTGAGGCAGCTGCCTCAGTTTGCCTCATGGGTGAGCCAGCCCACATTTTTTAGCAATCCTTGTACTGGGAAGGATTTCTAGCGGTAGCCAGAAATGTGCCTATGCTTGTATGATACAAACTATACTTATTAGTTGTGATATGTGTGTGCAGAAACCCAGGCAAACACAATCTACACTGTAACCAAATTTCCACTGTGGTTACTTTCTTTCCACAGTTACTGTTAATTTTCTGGATGAGAGCCGAACTGTGGATAATGATGTTTTCATGCACCTGGCGAGAACATACTCAGAGAAACATGCCACGATGCATAAAGGGAATGCGTGTAACTCTGTAGAATACTTCCCAGACGGCATTACAAATGGATATCAGTGGTACATGCTTCATGGTAAGAAATTCTCCCGTTGTTCCCTAAGCGCTCTCCTCCTTTTTTGTATATTCTACACTGCGTACACAGGTATAAAAACAAATGAAGCAATTTAAAACAGTAAAAATCCACAAAGCAATACAGTGGTACTTCATGTTACATACGCTTCAGGTTACACACTCCGCTAACCCAGAAATAGTGCTTCAGGTTAAGAACTTTGCTTCAGGATAAGAACAGAAATCGTGCCCGGCGGCGCAGCAGCAGCAGCGGGAGGCCCCATTAGCTAAAGTGGTGCTTCAGGTTAAGAACAGTTTCAGGTTAAGTACAGACCTCCGGAACGAATTAAGTACTTAACCCGAGGTACCACTGTACAAAAATACTGCAGCGACCCAGTGCAAAGCAGTACATAATATATTGCAATCAAACACAGTGAACACCTGCAAGATCAGTAGGCCATGGTGGGGAGACAGGATCCAACTGACAAGCCAAATCCTGAGCTCTTCCACTCCCCTTTCCCAGCCATTTTGACTGGCTTGTTGGACCACCCACTCGTCATTATCATGGTGTCAGGTGGTCCAACAGAGCTTGCTGAAAGCACTGCTTAACCAATGGGAGCTTAGTGCAAGCCCTGTTTTGGGCAGAGATTGGCTACACTATGGAGTTCCCAACTGGGAACTTGGTAGTGCAGCTGATTCCTGTGGGGGCCTGCTGTCAGTGCGTACAAGGCCTTGCTTGCCAAGGAGGAATCAGGAGCACATTTAAGACACATTTCCTTACCTGCCCCACATGTAATCTCCGGTTAGGCCCTCTGCCAGACCCTATTTAGCCCATGAGCAGGGGATTCCCCACTACTTTTTTGGGACCAATTTCCTGGCAAAAATTCAGAACTTTCGAAGTTCTTCAGTCTTAAGCTAGTGATGGGTGGGTGGGTGAAGTGAGATGAGGTGCCAAGTGACATTTGCATTCCAAAGTGGGTGCCCAACACACTTATAGGCATTGAAAATCTCTGCTTGTATTGATGTGTGTGTGTGTGTGTGAGAGAGAGAGAGAGAGAGAGAGAGAGACTTGGGGGTGTGGAGAATAAATTTTATGAGGATTGTGCATAAGTTGGATAACCCAGGAAAATAATCCTACATTGTAGTTGGTTGCCCCTCAACCAGAGGGGAAAAAATGTCCTGCCTATATACCTTTTGCAGTCTTCTTGTTGGAAAAGTGAGCAGAAAAGTGTTTCCTTTCCTCTTTACTTCATTGACATGAGCTTTTAAGCTGCATGCAGCTGTGTAGCGGGAGTAGGAGACCAAGAAAAAGTGGGGACAGCCTAGTGCCAGTGTAGTAGTAGTAGTAGTAGTAGTAATAATAATAATAATAATAATAATAATACAGTGGTGCCTCGCAAGACTAAATTAATTCGTTCCGCAAGTCTCTTCGTCTTGCGAGTTTTTCGTCTTGCGATGCACGGTTTCCCATAGGAATGCATTGAAAATCAATTAATGCGTTCCTATGGAAACCGCCTTCAGACCAGGTCCGGGGACAGTCTGTCCCCCGACCTCTTCTGAAGGCTGGGGGGGGGGGAACAAGGGCTTTTCTTCCCACCCCCAGCATTTTAAAAAACCCCGGGACAGCGGAGGACTTCTCTGCTGTCCGGGGCGATCTTAAAATGCTGGCGGGCGGCATTTTAAAATCGCCCCGGGACAGCGGAGGACTTCTCCACTGTCCGGGGCGATTTAAAAGCCCCTGGGAAGGCAGGGGGGACAAAGACTTTTGCCCCCCGGCAGCCTTCAGAAGAGGTCCAGGACCTCTTCTGAAGGCGGGCGGGGGGCAAAAGTCTTTGCTCCCCCCCGCCTGCCTTCAAAAGCCTTCCGGGACAGCGGAGAAACGCAGTCTCCCGGGAAGGCAGGCAGGGGGGAACAAAGACTTTTGCCCCCCGCCGGCCTTCAGAAGGTGTTCCCGCCCCGCCGCCCGGCTTCGGAGGAGCCTTCCGAAGCCGGGCGGCGGGAGGTGTTCCTGCCCCGCCGCCCAGCTTCGGAGCATCCTTCCGAAGCTGGGCGGCGGGAGGAGGTGTTCCCGCCCCACCGCCCGGCTTCGGAGCATCCTTCCGAAGCTGGGCGGCGGCGGGAGGTGTTCCTGCCCCGCCGCCCGGCTTCGGAGCATCCTTCCGAAGCCGGGCGGCGGCGGGAGGTGTTCCCGCCCCGCCGCCCGGCTTCGGAGGAGCCTTCCGAAGCCGGGCGGCGGCGGGAGGTGTTCCTGCCCCGCCGCCCGGCTTCGGAGCATCCTTCCGAAGCTGGGCGGCGGGAGGAGGTGTTCCTGCCCCGCCGCCCGGCTTCGGAGGAGGTCCGAGGACAGTGGGGAAGACGCGCTGCGCTTCCCCGCTGTCCCGGAGATTTCCCTATGGGCTTTCGTCTTGCGAAGGAAGCCCATAGGGAAATTCGTTTTGCGAAGCGCCTCCAAAACGGAAAACCCTTTCGTCTAGCGGGTTTTCCGTCTTGCGTTCGTCTTGCGGGGCACCACTGTAATTTTATTATTTATACCCCGCCCATCGGGCTGGGCTTCCCTAGCCACTCTGGGCAGCTTCCAACCAAATATTGAAATACAGTAATAATAATGGCTTAAGACAATGGTTTTCAACCAGTGTGCTGTGGCACCGTGGGTGCCTTGAATGGTGCTCAGGGATGCTGCAGGCAATACTGGCCTCCGTCCCTTTCCTTCCCTCCTTCCTCGGATGCCATCTCACGTTTCTGCCTCCCAAAGGCTTGCACAACTGTTTGTTGCAGCAGCCCTGGCTATGAGCTCCCCAGGCAAATGGTGCCTCTGGGGCTGGCCAGGGGGTGCTTACCAGGCAACTGTGGGGCAGTATGAGGAGCCACCTCTCTTTGGGGTGGGGGGTGGGCAGCTCAGAGACCAGGGGCGGCAGCTGGGGCTGCATGGAGGACCCCCAAGGAGAAGGAAGAGGAGAGGAGGCTGAGGGAACACTCCACAAGGGATGGTGTTTGAAAAATAGTGAGAGGCCGCCAGCTCTGCAGGCAAGGGGTGACATAACTGGGCTCCTGAGCCCCATGGGGTGCCGCAGAAAGAATGTAGCTGCGTCAAGGGAGCTGTGGACTCAAAAATGTTGAAAACCTCTGACTTAAGAGAAAACTGTCCATGCCTAGTCATTTGCCATTGGCAGATTCTACAGGACAGTCTAGGGAGGAAGAAGCAGTGGTAGCAGATCAACAAGCTGAAGTGACAGTGGTGGCGGCTGGAGGACTGGAACGCTGCTGACTTTTCTGCTGACCAGCTGTTTACTGCTCACATGCCAAGCCAGCTTCCTGGGGACATTTGAACCAAGGCTGACGAGTTGAGGCACCTGGCAAAGGAGTTTAGGAGAGTATTTAAAATGCTAACTTTTTCTTAATGGCATTTAAACTATGCATTTAAATATATACTTTAGGTGGGATGCAGGATTATAGCTACGTCTGGGGACAGTGCTTCGACATCACTCTGGAAGTATCGTGTTGTAAATTTCCACGAAAAGATGAGCTTCCATCCTTCTGGAATGACAATAAAAATGCTTTGATCGAATACATTAAACAAGTTCATCTAGGTAAGATGGCTCTACTCAGTTTTCTTTTGTCATAGCTAATATTCTGGTTTGCATGTGTTGTAAACAAAATCTGCCCTTATGCCCTTATGGGGCACACAAGAGCCCTTATAGAGTCCTTTGTAGGTTCTCCATTGGTAGGAGAAAAAAACAGAGGCCAACCAGAGAATATTGAGAAGCAAAGCAGCTAGTAAGCATGATCTTTATTAAACTGTTGCAACAGGGTGCTCCCCCCCCCCCCCCGGAGAGAGGAGGAGGACCACAAACTATGTGTGCTTGCCCTTATAAAGCCATTTTGAAATTCCCTGCCCTGGAGCTCAAGACCACCCCTCCATACATCATACATACATCACAGAAGGGGTGTAACCCAAGACCCCCCCCCCACAAACATCATACCTGCATCACAGAAACGGTGTTCTACAACAGAAATTTGAATGTTGTTTTTCCTGTCTGTCAGGTTATCTGATAATGCCTTATCTGATTGCCTTTTCTGGTAGTCTGGCCATTCCTTTGAGATGGTAATTACCCAATTCCTGAGACAATGGGAAGGTTCTCTCACCCCCTCCCTCCTTGCAGAGAAACACTTGGTCAGTTTGGGAGTCAGAATGGTTTCAGGACTGTCTTCCTGTGCTGCTTCAGACATGTGGTTTATATATTTATGTATGTGTTTGCTAAATGGGACGCGGGTGACGCTGTGGGTAAAACCTCAGTGCCTAGGACTTGCCGATCGCATGGCCGGCGGTTTGAATCCCCGCGGCGGGGTGAGCTCCCGTCTTTCGGTCCCAGCTCCTGCCCACCTAGCAGTTTGAAAGCACCCCTAAGTGCAAGTAGATAAATAGGGACCGCTTTATAGCGGGAAGGTAAATGGCGTTTCCGTGTGCTGCGCTGGTGCTGGCTCGCCAGAGCAGCTTCGTCACGCTGGCCACGTGACCCGGAAGTGTCTCCGGACAGCGCTGGCCCCCGGCCTCCTAAGTGAGATGGGCGCACAACCCTAGAGTCGGACACGACTGGCCCATACGGGCAGGGGTACTTTACCTTTACCTTTATGTGTTTGCTTTGTACATTTATGAACATTTATTATATAAAAGACCTTAAAATTTTTATTACACATGTTATGAAATAAGTTCCTTAAAGAACAATGAATATTGATAAATATTCTCTGATAAATATTATTTACTGTCATAGGAGTTTTTACAGATCTGCATGCAAGCTCTTTAGCGTTCTAATTAGTATGGTAATTGCTCAGGAAGGGGGCTAAAAGTAAAGGATTTCTGAGAATGTGTTGCCAGAAAGCGACCGAAAAGGTTTCAGTTCTGTTTCGGAGAACAAAGCAATTTTACCCAGTGAAAATAGTATGAGGATTGGTAGTGCTCAAGGAAGAGAGGAAGGAGTCAGTGACTGCCCATCAGCTAGGGGACAGATGGGGAACCTGTGGCCCTCTGAATATAGTTGGGCTACAGCTCAAGTATTGAGCTAGTTGGGCTAATGGGAAACAGACAGCAACCGAAGTGAAAACAGATCAAACTGATGTGTACCAGGATTTGCAGAATCAAATTGAAACACAGCTGTTTTTTTAAAGCATGTTATGTGTACATACCTTTAGTCTTACGGAAGAGTACACTCCAGTGGCAATGTTCACGCATGATCCCTATTAACATGAGCAGGAAGCCATGTTTGCATTCTATGTAGTAAAGCAACACTGCCCTCCCATGGATTGCCAGGGGCAAAACCTTTAAGCAGGCTAATACATCAAGTTCACTTCCAGACATGGCCTGTTCACTGAGCATTTGTTCTGATTTGTTTTCAGAGGCAGTCATATGCACTCACATCAAGCATTTCCCAGTCACTCTCCTTATTTAATTTTTACGAATTGTTTTGTTGTGCAGATCCAGTTTAATTGTCCAACTTGGGTTTGCCACTGTGTGGTTGAATCCCACCCACGAAAGAGCAACAGTCTGGAATCAAGCTAATTCTGCTAATCCTAATATTTAGAATAAGTTTCTCCCCTCCTACAAAAACAAGTTTCTTCAAGTTCCCTTAATTTAAAACTAGGTTTTCTCTTCTGGCAGTGGTGGCTAACTTCAGGAAGTTTATTAGTATTATTGCAATTTAAAAACATACAGATCACCATCATATTTTCTTCTTTAACGTACAAAACATACACGAATTCTATTCATTCATCTATCAAATCTCATTTCACTAATACAATAGTCGACTTCCTCCTACCCCTATTACAGCTTATTCATTTATTTTTGTTTCCTTATCTTTGTAATGCGTTCTAACATGCTTTCATCCTTTTCTTTATAAATTATATTCCTCTTATTTTTTCTAATTCCATTTTGTAAAAACAAATCTATACACATCCAAATATTGCTATGAGAACCATATTTACACAGATAATTTTTAAAACAATCCCATTCTTTATTTTTGTATTCGAGTGGTTTCTTATTACTTCTGTCAATTTGGCCAGCTCCACATACCGTAATTTTTGCTCTGTAAGACTCACTTTTTCCCTCCTAAAAAGTAAGGGACAATGTGTGTGCATCTTATAGAGTGAATGCAGGCTGCGCAGCTATCCCAGAAGCCAGAACAGCAAGAGGGATTGCTGCTTTCACTGCGCAGCGATCCCTCTTGCTGTTCTGGCTTCTGAGATTCAGAATATTTTTTCCCTTGTTTTCCTCCTCCAAAAACTGGTTGCGTCTTGTGGTTTGGTGCGTCTTATACATCGACAAATACGGTAATTTCATTTGCCACTCTTCCTTCATTGGCACCCATTCTCTTTTCCAGTATTTGGCAACTAGAACTCTAGCCACTGTGGTTGCATAGAGAAACACTCTTTTGGTTTCTTTTATTTATGGTCATGATGCCCAGTAAGAAGACCTCTGGCTTCAAGAAGTTTTGTTTTGTTATTACATTTTTTTTTTACTGTTCCTCTGTGTTCCCTACTTTGATGCAAAGTTTTTTTTTGTGCTCCTTCCATTTGTACATTAAAAAAGAGACCATACCCACATTGATATTCTCTCTGCAGGGGATTGATTGTGGATCAACACAGCCCTTGGCCCATAAAAGGTTAACTGCCTATGTTATTGTGTTTTGAATCTGTACATTTCCCCCATACTTTGAATTTACAAATGTAATAAATTGGATAGTCAAGCTTTTTTCCTAATAAACAACAAAAAATATCCTATCCAGTACAGTGGTACCTCGTGTTAAGTACTTAATTCGTTCCGGAGGTCCGTACTTAACCTGAAACTGTTCTTAACCTGAAGCACCACTTTAGCTAATGGGGCCTCCTGCTGCTGCTGTGCCACCGGAGCACAATTTCTGTTCTCATCCTGAAGCCAAGTTCTTAACCTGAAGCACTATTTCTGGGTTAGCAGAGTCTGTAACCTGAAGTGTATGTAACCTGAAGCGTATGTAACCCAAGGTACCACTGTACAAGCAGTAGATAGTTCTTCCACTTCAGTGCTCCATACATGCATTGCCATGGCTTTTGTCCAGAACTTCCGTGGAATTGTAGAGGCATGTGCTAGTCTTGTTCTAGACTTCTAAGGAAGAATAGTGATTCTGCCTCCACTCCTCAAGAAAAGTGTTTTGGTTCTCTGTGAATATGTTGAGGGGCAAGTTTTCCCTGTTTATCTACACAAATTCACCATATCCATTATTATCCTTAAAGAAACTAAAGGTAAATTTCCTTCCCCAATAAAAATCAAAACATCAGCCAAACATTTCTTCTCTTGGAGAACTTGAATACAATACTTTAGCAAATGTTTAAACACGTTACTATAGAATGCATTTGGTGACAAAGGGCTGTTACTAGATTGTGAGTGGCTGTGCCTGTTGCTGTACTTCCTTGGCAGAAAACCTTTCTAGTTACATGCCAAAATCGAAAAGAAATGGTTTCTTCCTCTTTTGACTTCTTGCCATAGGTGTAAAAGGTCGTGTTTTGGATGAGAATGACGAACCTGTTCCAGGTGTGATAGTGGAAGCTGTCGGAAGGAGACACATATGTCCTTACAGAACCAACAAAAATGGAGAATATTATCTTCTCCTCCTGCCTGGCACCTACACACTTAATGTAAGTCATCTTGTCTTAGACCTGCACTCTGCTGTTCTGCTAAACATGGCCAAAATCCCTAGACAATTATACATGCAGGTAAAGAGCTTCTGTGCTCTTGTGGGGGGTGGGCTTGTTTTTCCTTCTGGTGCTAGTTCTCTTACACCTCATATGGGGACCAGGGCCTTAGGAGAGAAAGGGAACTGAAAACTCCTATGCAGCATTTTAGATCCCCAGAATGTGCAATTAAGATTGGGTAGGACTGCTGTGCTGATATGGCATCAAATACTTCTCTGCAATGTGGCCATGGAATTCTAGGCTCCATGACGGATTCAGCAAACACTTGTCCAAAGGTCAATTTATGAATTAAAAAGGTAATGCCATCCTTCCAAAAGCTTAGTGTTTAAGGGAGTGACTCACTTACACTCTCACTGAGGTCCTTTCCACACTTATATTAGGAGGGAATGGGACGCGGGTGGCGCTGTGGGTAAAACCTCAGCGCCTAGGGATTGCCGATCGAAAGGTTGGCGGTTCGAATCCCCGCGGCGGGGTGCGCTCCCGTTCGGTCCCAGCGCCTGCCAACCTAGCAGTTCGAAAGCACCCCCAGGTGCAAGTAGATAAATAGGGACCGCTTACTAGCGGGAAGGTAAATGGTGTTTCTGTGTGCGGCTCTGGCTCGCCAGAGCAGCGATGTCACGCTGGCCACGTGACCCGGAAGTGTCTCCGGACAGCGCTGGCCCCCAGCCTCTTGAGTGAGATGGGCGCACAACCCTAGAGTCTGTCAAGACTGGCCCGTACGGGCAGGGGTACCTTTACCTTTTTTATTAGGAGGGAAGAAATTTATATATATTCAGATTCCACTGTGAAATTAAAATGGTCTACATATCGACAAACCGCAAACATTTTTTTCTATCTTTATTGTTCTTTTTAGGCAACAGCACCTGGCTCTAGCTCATTGCTACAGGAACTGCATATACCAGACGGCAGAGAAAAGTTCAGTGCCCTCACATATGACTTTGTTGTCCCCCATTTACAGACCAGACCCGAGCCTGCTTCATGCCCCACAGACCCCCTTTATTCTTCAGATTATGATAAAAACCAATCTGCCACGCTGAAGCCTGCTATTACCTCCTTGGTTTTAGTTAATATCTTTTATGCAGTGTTGAGATGATACTTTTATGTGCATATATATATTCATTCAAATGGACTGGACAATCTTATCTTGACAATCAAACGTTGGCTATTTCAGTGTAATGTAATAAAGGACTGTATTACATAAAGTATAAGTTTCTTAAAGAGAGAACAACTAAATGCTTTGTGCTTGCACAAAAGTATGCAACGGAATTCGATTATTACAATTCACTATCCAGCAATTATGCTAATTTTTTATTAAGACATTTATGGACCACTTGGTTTCAATCTGTAAATTTTGAAGTTTGATTCTACCAGTGGACTAAGCTACCTTCTTTTTCCAATTAGCACCTCATAAAAAGGCATGAAGGCCTCCTAATGAGGATACCAAATTAGTACCATGAGGTTGCAAACCTAAACACAAGGGGGAGGGGCCCTACTGGACACTACAAGATTAACTTTTCAGCGATTTACTAAAAAGATACAATGCTGGTGTTCAGTGCCATTGTTATGGTAGCCAAAGTTGGAGAAATCTCATGTGCAAAACCTTTGTAATAGTGTTTTGGATGCCCTCCAGATGATCCAGAAACAGGTGGTTGGGAGAGATCATGACCCATTCCTGCCCCTATACAAGATGACACAGTGCATAAAAATAAGGGACCAAAATAAGCAAACTGCTATGCTCAAGTCCTGCTTGGCCGCCAGGGGAACAAGATGCTGACCAGATGGGACCTTTGGTGTGATCCAGCAGGCTCATGTCCTTAACATAAAATACAAAATGTTTTGATCGCATGATTTAAATACAGAAGGTAACAAGCCAGTCAGAGAAAGCAAAGCAGCGAGATTTACTGAAAACCGGGGATTTGTTAGTTTAATCCAAAGCTTGTACATTTATTGCACTGAATTTCAGTATTTTACGTTTTGTTCAAATGAACTAAACCCATTACAATGGCAAAAATGGAATGTTAAGCCTCTTGCCAATGAGACTAAGAATATACATTTAAAAATCTGCTTTTTGACCAAGTTTTCACATATTTGAGGATGAAAACAAAATTTAATTTCAGTTTAACAGACTTTTAAACCTTTACCAGAGAAATGCAGATATGGAGGCTATGATTAAATAACCCCTTTAAACACACTTCACTGGATTTTGCAAACTAGCTATTTTCCATCATCCAGGGAATACTGATTTCCCCCATTAACACTTCCTAATGGTCTTTGTTGCAGGCCTGGTAAAAGAGTGTAGGCTTCCAGAAAGGGAAACTAGAGATTTAGTGCTGGAGATCTGTTAACTCTTCAGTTAAAATGCTGCTCTCTACCTAGCCCCAGAGCAAATTTATTCCTCCTGCCTTAACCATGTATGTGCAAAGACTGGCATTAACACTAACAAAGCTGCACTGGCACAACCTGCCACCCCAAACTGCAAAGGACTGCACAGTCTTCATATACACAAATGGAGGCAAAAACTGTGGGCTGTAGCACGTATGAAGAAGATAAAGCAAATAAAAGGGGGAATGAAACTAGGTTAATTTGTATTCTTGAAAACTTAAGTAAAATATTTATTTAAGAAAGAGAGACTAACCAGGCTTCCATCTGCCTTGGATTCAAACCATGCTAGAGACACAAAAATGTTCTGTTTCTGCTAATAACCAGTTAAAGTGCAATGGATTCCAGAGAGGAGGCGAAAGAAATACCCACAATCCCACAGCTTGCTTCTGATCCCTTAACCAGAGTTAAAAGATTATCAGTCTCTCTGCACAGAGTTTGCCCTACAGCCTTTTGACTAAAATCACTTTTCTGTAAATGCAAGATGTATCTAGTCTTCAAGCATGGTTGAAAACAATGGAAGCTAGTACACTTTTTTAAAAATGCTGTAATTTCAATCTCTTTTCTGAATAAAGAATGCAATTTTTAGACACAGAAGATTTGGACTGGAAGAATAAGACTAAAAAGATCTCACCACAAACACTAAATCCGTTCATTTGTTGCCATGCTTCCATACATCACTTTGCTTGGGCTAACTGTTTGCTACTGGGGCTAAAAAGGAGGTTGTGAACATTACAATTAAACCCATCGGCTTCAGCACATGTTGTCTTTTGTAGGAAAATCCTGTGAAGAAGGTATAAAAACTTTTGTAAACTTTCAATATTTTTTGTACAAAAATTTATTTTAGGGCTGTAGGGTTTCTTGAAGCAATTCTGCTTGTATCTCAGTTAGCAAAAATAAGTTAGCAGGATCATCTCAATTGGCTGCCTGCAGACCAAACAAGGCTTGTTCCGCTTCTTTAGCTTTTTTGCACATGTGAAACATGACAGGAGGTGTCCCGTCCTTCCGTGAACTATGCAACCATTTTTGGGCCGAGTTTGGCATATGACACAGGGCTCCACACCAGAAAGGGGTAAAACTAAATCAGTGCTTTCTTCTTTGACTTCAGCCTCTTCCTTCTCAGGTTCTTTATAGTCTTCTTGGCTTCCACAAAGCATACTGCTAGATGTAGATGGCTGAGAATAGTCCTCACTTTTCTGAGAGTCAGAGCTCTGTTCTGAGTCGTCCTCTGCTTCATCTTCAGGTGTTTTCCCTTTCTTACAGTCAGGAACATCAAAGCCCTCCTCGAGATCCAGTGGTGTGTCAGTTTCAATTTTGCCCTCTACAGACTTTTCCGTCTTCTTCTCAGGAAGCCAGTCTTCCTGAAGAGCCCAGCATTTTGGGCAATGGCGTGGAAGAGGTGGGTTCATTTTATTGCACTTGGAGCACTTCCAATAATCCTGTAGTCAATTAGACATGAAACAGTTAAGCTACCATTTACCAAAATAAAAAAAAGCAAAGATCAACCATTTTCCTCCTCTGCACAGTCAAGAAACATTGGTGATATCATCAGATTAAGACATACTGAAATCAGTGGGCTTAGGTCCACTGACTTTAGCGGCTCTATTTCAAGTATTACGAATACCGGATATCATATGCAGATATTACTACACCCACAAGGGAAGGAGGAAGGATGCTCAAGATAGGAAGCATGGGCTGCAATCCCACTAGCCTTCAGCATCATATAAATACTGATTGTGCAGACTGTGGGCTAGCAGGTCTATCAGTTTATGTTGCTCAACAGAGGAACAGTTGCACTAGCAGAAAATTGTTTTGCAAGATGTGAAACAAAGTTACCAGCAACTTACTTATAGTTTTGTGCACCAACGTTCCATTGGTGCGAACCATTTCACCTGTGCTATACTGTACTGCCAAGCAACTTAGTGCCACAGTCAAATCTCAGCTCCTGAACGCCAAAAAAAATGGAAGTAAATGCTTGAATGTTTTTTGGAAGCCAAACATCCAACGCGGCTTTCTCTTGAGAGCAGGAAGCTCCTGCAACCAATCGGAAGCCGCGCCTTGGTTGTTGAACATTTCGGAAGCCAAACGGGCTTCTGGAACAGATTACATTCAACAACAGAGGTTTGACTGTAGTACATTGCATAAAACCCTTTGTCTAGCTGGCATCTACTGGGGGAAAGTTGCATGGTTAGTTGGCTCTTGTGCATTGCCTGGTCAAATCTGACCTTCTATCTCATTGGCATGACACCCATAAATTATAAGAGATCAACAGTCTATTCCAGGGGTCTGCAACCTTTAAGACAAAAAGAGCCACTTGGACCCGTTTCCAAAGAAAAAAACAACTGGGAGCCGCAAAACCATTGCAACATTTAAAACAAATATATCTCCGGAGCCGCGATCTGATAGCGGGCGGGAAGGTGACGTCGGGACGGTGCATGACTAACGCACGCACCGCCCCCATGCGACGTCACAGCCAGTACAGCACCCGCCACAGTGGGGAGTGTCGGGGCGCACAATGCGCCTCCTCCCCTCACTAGTATCCGCCCCGGAGCCGCGGCAAAGGTGTAAAAGAGCCACATGCAGCTCCGGAGCCACGGGTTGCAGACCCCTGGTCTATTCCTACTGTCCAACACACCCAGTATTCCTAATGTTAGCTGCTTTTGATGTGCTATTTTACTGTTTTTTGGTTTGGATGTACCCGTTTTCCAGCATAGCCTACCCACTAAAGCAACCTTTCCCAACCCTGCAGTCTGGAATGCACAACTCCTATCAGCCACAGCCAGCATGGTCATGCGGTCTGTGGCCAATGGGAATTGTAGTCAAACATTCAGAGGGCGCCAGGTTGGGGAATGTTGCTCTAGCATATACAAAAACATCTAATTTTAAAAGCTGCAATTTACTCTAAATGAAGACGTTACTTACACCTGGTGAAATTTCAGGATCATCATCAAATGAATCCACATCACTGTCTTCAGTCTGATATATAGTTACCTCATACATCTGATGGAAGAAAATGTTTAGATTCCAATTACACAAATATGCAAGGCGTTAGAACTCCAAAGAGACAAATTGTACTAGTGTAAACGTATTTTTCTTCCATTAATTACTGAGGTTCCAACTGATTCCAACACTGCAAAAGATCACTGTGATCCTCTCTACCATTAAAATCTGCCTGGAATACAGACAATACTATATCAACAGGACAACATAATTTACCCTGTTGAGAAATTATGCAACTTTTTTTTTTTTTTGCAAAAACAATTAACAGTAAAAACTGGAGAGGGGAAAGAGGATGGTATGAAAACTTGTCGGAAAGCTTAACAAGGACTTCAAGTCAGTCTCTATAATCATCATCTTTTTTTAACCATTTATCAGATAACAATTTGTGCTTCTCAGAAACTTTTAGGAACTATAACTGTTAGGGGGGAAACTTACAAGAAAACCCATAAAGCATATTTGGAAAAGGTCCACAGGACAGTGGCAGTCAGAGCACATATTCTGATTCAATCCCAGGTAAATGGATGTCATTGGGAAGGCTTTGGTCTAAGATGCGAGTGGCTGCCAGTCTGAGTCAAGCGTTCATAGATTTTCTTCATTACCATTCCAATTAACTTTAATTCTCCTACCTCATCATCTTCTTCTGTAAGCTCAGATTCTTCTTCATTGATACTGTAGTTTTCTGAACAGATGGATTCAACCTCAAACTCAACACTGAATTGATCTGAAACAGAATCCTCATCCAGCCAGTCCGCTGTTTCACTTAAGCTGTCATGATCCTGGAAGAGGCCAAGGTGTAATAATGTCCTTTTAGTCAAGTTTGTAACTAGAACTAACAGTAATGAAATTAATGGCTTTGAATTCCATAGATAGCCACCTATTTCTGTAAAATACGTTGATGCAATAATCATGGAAATAAGGGAAGAGCTGCTTGAAGTAACAGAAATAAACCTGTGTCAGTATGGGGAGACTAATCAATTGCAGCAAAATTCTGTGTAACCGGTTTGCATTTTCCAACCAGACTAGTTTGTTACTGGTCAGATATGAATGAGCTGAGGCAGAATTCCAGTGAAAGCAAAGCTCATCTTTTATTATCTGTTGCAACAGAGTCTTTCTCTCCCCGTCCCCCACCCCTTGTCAGGAGGTGAAGGACCCAGAACAAGGAAAAACCCATCTTTTTAAAGGTTAGCATTTTTGGCATGGAGGAGGACACCCTCTTCTGCAAGTGTCAGGGTCACCTGGGATATGTGTCATGGTTACATCACATACTAGGTGGGGTCAGGCAGACCGGGGTGTCAAATGCCTGAAGATCAGCATGTTTCACACAGTTCCAGACAGAGTTTACACAAAATATTGACACTGAAAATAGAACTTGGGGTAGTCAACATGATAACAACAGCTGTGCTCAGCAGGATCCAGAGATTGATTCTATGTAGAGTACCTGAGCAAGCAGGGCAACCTTCTAGGGCGACTAACACATTGCAGATTCTGGGAGCTTCCCTGATGGGCATCCTGCCAACATGACCCTAGGCTTTGGGGATTATGGAAAACCCAAAGATTCTCACAATGCAATATAACATACACACACGCTATAGGCTCAAGAATAATACATTTACACGTGAACTTAGTTCCATAGAGAAATTCAGGTTTTCCTTGTTTAAAGCAGGCTAGAGTGAAAGTATCTGCCTTAAAAGTTGAAGAAAGGTGAGGGCATGTGTAGGGTGGTGCTTTGAGTCAACGTAAGGATACACTTATTTAATGTGCATCCTGGAGACATGGCAGGGCACACAGCGATGAACAGAGAGGGGGAAAGAGGGATATGTAATGGGCATTTTTCTGGTAACAACCCTCCCTTCGGGAGCATGGTAAGCTTTTCCTATGATGAGATACATATCACTGCATATTAGTAGCTGTCCAAATATGAACAGATTCTGACAACCAAAAATATGTACCACCACGTTAAATGTTTTGCTGCAACGACAATCTTCAGGAAAAAAACATTATCAATGGGGTTTGAGAGAGAGAGAGCAAGCAGGAGCATGGGCCTCTGCACTGAAGAGATGAAACTGTAACATTGGTTTACATGAACAGGCTGACACAGTGAGACATTATGAGTTATGTGTCTCAATTCACCCAGGCAGATACCAAGTGATTTTAAGCTTTCAAGTTAGAGCCTTATATTTGCTTTGACTAGGGTACTATACATTTCTGAAAACACTTAGCAGTAACAATAGTAGTGGTGAAACACATGTCATCCTAAAATGTGTCTTACAGCTCATTCTGTTTTAACATTTACTAAGCACCAGTAGATTAAGATACTGAGAACAATCAGCTCAGGCTGCTCCCACCTAAGTATTCAAACACTAATTTCGCTACATAATTGGAAGGTCATCCATATGGGAAAAGGTCAAACTTTAATAGTCAGCAATTCAGAGAACTAACTCTTTTCTGATGCTGTTATTTGTGTTCAGCAGAATTTGGCTTCATCGCTGAAAATGTTCATAACCATTACCAAATGGAAAAGATTCAGGCTGTGACCAAAACATATTGGGCGTGGGTGCAAATAGTTTTCAGTAGTTGTATTCTAGACAGCTTAGCACATAATAAACCCATTAACAGACCTTACTATTTCTGAATACGTGAGATGACTGAATGCTTCCTGTATTTTCTGGGTTTTGTTGTTGTTGGTTTTTTTTTGGGGGGGGGGTAGGGAAGAATAGCAAATTGCAGAGAAGTGTAGCCTAGAGCAGTGTTTCCCAACCTTGTGCCTCCAGCTGTTTTTGAACTACAACTCCCATCATCCCTGACTAGCAAGACCAGTGGCAAGGGATGATGGGAATTGTAGTCCAAAAACAGCTGGAGGCACAAGGTTGGGAAACACTGGCCTAGAGAACTTCCCTCTGGCATACTACATTCTGTATACATGGGGACAATTCTACAGTACACTGGAAGGGCAGGTGAAAAAGAGGGCAGGACTCCAGCTTGTTTAACAGCTGTGCAGAACAGGTAATTTCAGCAGGTAATTTGCATGACAAGCTATAACTTCTGAATTTCAGTCTTCCACACAACTATGAAATGTGCAGGAGCACTGTCCTCTATTTCATCTGGTGATACCATTTTAAGATACAATGAGGACCTAAAAAAATGGGAGAGACTTAAAGAAAATAGTTTCCTCATGAAAGTCCATTACTACTTACCGGACTGGATGAAGAGCCTGTGGAACTGCTGATGTTGCTAAGATCACAGGGTAAACCGCTTACTACACACCATGAAAGACTTTCATCAAATGTAAGAGAAATGCTGTCTGATCTATGCCGTTTCAGTCTTTCATCATTCTTATCTTCTAAAGGACTTTCTTCTGCAGGATTAAAAAAACCCAACCTCTTAGCAAATACAGTGGTACCTCAGGTTACAGACTCCGCTAACCCAGAAATAGTACCTCGGGTTAAGAACTCTGCTTCAGGATGAGAACAGAAATTGTGCAGCAGCGCTGCGGCAGCAGCGGGAGGCCCCATTAGCTAAAGTGGTACCTCAAGTTAAGAACAGTTTCATGTTAAGAACGGACTTCCGGAACAAATTAAGTTCTTAACCCGAGGTACCACTGTACTTCTACAAGTTTTGCAGTTCCTGATTTTGGTATTGGACTTCTTGATTCAGTCTCCCCCCACCCCCTTTCTGCCATGTTATCCCAAAGCATCCAAAAGTACTGATGCCCCTAAGACTTCTCACTGCAATAATATACTTTTCATCACTCCACATTTACTGTATAGTGTTAGAAGCTTGCACAGAAGCCACTGGCATTCCAATGTAACAAGCACAGCAATGATATAGCACAGTCAGATACAAATCTACTCAGAAGTCATTTAATTCAATGGTGCTTACACCCAGGTAAGTGAATATAGGACTGCAGCTGTAAAGATGCATAGGAAATTTTACATTTCAGGTGTTAGAAGAGGTAATATTTAAATCTCTGAGTGAGGTCCATATTCTCAGTACAGCACACTTGCTTTAAATAACTTTCTCAGTCTCAGGTCCCATTTGGGAAATGCAAATAATCACTTCCTCTACAATGCTATTATGGCAAATGCAAATAACTATAATGTACACAGGTACTGTAATGAATATTAAAGTAGAAATTTCCAAAGGCTGAAGAAAACTGACAAGCAACTCAAACACAAACAGCTAACATTAGAAGCATTTGTGGGCAAGAAGATTTCAGTTTTCACAAGTTTCTTGGGTGATAAACTTAGCTGAAATAAGGATTATGTCCCCACACAAGTTAGGGAAAAGCAGGAATCCAGAAGTGTTTTTTGCCCACACTGACATCCAGTTATAAGTAGGCAGCTATATGTCTGCTCATAAAGGACGGTAAGCTATGACAAGTTATCACTCAGCACAGTGGAGTGAGATATGCAAAACAGAAGGTGTGGAACTTAGGCCATGGCTCGAAGGGTTGCTGTACTGGGATTTTCAAATAATCGCTTCCACCGAGACACCAGGAAACCAACCCTCAAGCTTGAAGCAGCAAAAAGTCACTCTTCTCACAAACATCCAACTTTGTGCGTTCTATCACTGACTTGAGTTTTGGATACCTGAGTTACTATAAGCACTGAAACCGACAAAGCAGAAGGCTGTGCTCACCTGTTTCACTGTGTGCTCTTCTCCTAGAAGAACTGGCTTCACTGGATTCTTGGACCGATTCCTGTTTAATTAAAAACAAACAAATAAGCCAAACCCCTCAGATATCTCTTTAATCTTTACCGTTCCAGATGTTACACTTCAAAGTGTGGAAATAAAGAATGTAACGTGTAATTAAAATTACCTTTATAGTATTTCCATTTTCTACTTGCCACCTGGACTGATTCACAGATGTGTTAAAATTACTAGAGCCTTCAAAAAGAAATGCATATTGGAAGTCACCAAAAAGGGACAGCAAGAGGTTCAAATACACATTTAAGAACAAACGGATTAATACACTGCAATTCCATAAATATAAATTGCTCAAAATCCTAATTGAGGAATAAAGTATGCATTGGAGTAATGCACAGACACGTGAACAGCAAAAAATTTGAAATAACCTATAAGACAAATCAACGAAGCTTATTTATTGCTTTACATGAATTAATCGTCAAATTCAAGATCCTTTCTATGTTCATCATTTAAAAGCTGAATCCAACTAGAACAAATTTTGAGAAATTTGGGGATAGAAAAGGATACAACTGGGAATCACACTTATATTTTGTATGATTTGTGCATATGATTCACAAATGACAACTGCATGGTGGCAAGCAGGTGCATTCTGGAAGACTGGGTTCATCCAGACATTTGGATCTGTTCAGGACCTTAATTGTGGTATTTTAATGAGTGGAATACTAGTTCTATTTTCAACCCACATGTGGGTAAATCAGCTTTCTTACTAGCCACTTATTCATCACCGTCCTAACTGTTCCTATTTATAATTCTTGGGAAAAGCCCAGCAGATAGGTATCCCAATCCAAATAATCCATTTTAGGTGGGACAGTACAAACTCCCAGCTGTTCCTTTTATAGATTGTTGGTTCTTATTTTTCTTTTTTTAAAATATGATTTTTATTACATTTTCTGTTTTACAATTTCAAATAAACATTTTACATACTTAAAGATATCAGTGACTTCTCTTCTCCTCTTTCCCTGGTTCATTTTACATATCTTATATCCCTGCATATTTTACAAAAACTATACCAATTGTTTTTCCATTATTACATCCATCAAAACCTATTTACACTGTTGAATTTATGTACGCAATTATTTTCCATTTAGTTTCAGTTACAGCTGAAACAGTAATCCACAGGATACATGATTATCCCATTTACTATTTACAGTGGTGCCCCGCAAGACGAACGCCTCGCAAGACGGAAAACCCGCTAGACGAAAGGGTTTTCCGTCGCGGAGGCGCTTCGCAAAACAAATTTCCCTATGGGGTTGCTTCGCAAGACGAAAAAATCTTGCGCGTCCCCGCGGGTTTTTTTGGCTTTCCCCCCTTTTCCTAAGCTGCTAAGCCGCCTATCAGCTGTTCCGCTGATAACCCGCTTAACAGCTGATCGCGAAAAGCCGCTAGACAGCTGTAGCGCTAATCCGCTAAGCTGTCAATGGGGTTGCTTCGCAAGACGAAAAAACCGCTAGACGAAGAGAATCGCGGAACGGATTCTTTTAGTCTTGCGAGGCACCACTGTATTTGTTTTCCATCATGGAACCCAGGGCAGCATACATGAAGTTCTTGGGTAGTTACCAACCCAGACACTATCCAGAAACTGACCTGCTTAGCTTCCTCAAGGTGATGTCAAACCAACCCAAATCAACTTTACTGTACAACTTAAAATTATCACGTCCTTCCCTCATCCAGGATAAAGAAAAGCATCATTATAGCAAACTAGCTTACCTTGCTGACCGACTGCTGTCAGATTTTTAGAAATCATCAAACGTAGTTGCCTTTAAAAAAAAAAGTTAAAGTTTATGAACTAGATATTTATATGCTTTTGACACCTTGGTTAAAAAAAACCTGGACCCACCCCATGCCTAAAAGGAGTTCAAATTATGTGATCTTTCCCCTATCAATTACCTACCGTATTTTTCGCTCCATAAGACACACTTTTTTCCTCCTAAAAAGTAAGGGGAAATGTCTGTGCGTCTTATGGAGTGAATGTGTGGTCGATTGCTGGCTCCCTTTCTGGCCCCGCCCCTTTGCCCAGGCCTCCATTGTTGAATGTTCTGCAGACGGAGGCGGTTTCCCCAGTGACATGTGATTGGCTGATTAGATTATCTGTCTGGAAACTGTAGAAACCGCTCCCTTTCCTTTCCTAAAGAAGCTGCAGAACTATGAGTTGAACCCCATAAAAACAGGATTTTTTACCTTTGCAAAGTAAGCCCAACAACTTTGAGCTGATCCTCAAAAAAATGGGGCTTTTCCCCTTTGCAAAAGAAGCTGCACAACTGTGAGCTGATCACCCCAAAAATGGGGCTTCCCTCCTTTCCTCCTCTAAAAACTAGGTACCTCTTATGGTCAGGTGCGTCTTATGGAGCAAAATTTTTATATTAGCCTCAGATAAAATACAGAGGGTCATATTATATCAAGTGACCCAATATTTTTACCCCATGTCTTCCAATTTTCTTAATATGTTGTACACTTGTTGAATGATCAAAACTTAAGTTTAAATCTAAAATTTAAATGAAATGAAGTACTAACAAAATTATTTAAAAGTGTTACTTCTATCATGCAACAGCAAGCTATCACTCTGCTTTGAAACACATTTTTAAACGAAAAGCCTGACTAGCTTTTCAGATACCTTTTAATTGAATAATTTTCTAAAGAAATGCCTGAAGTAACTGATATTATAGTTTGAAGTCTTGTTTATTCTGTTATATTTTACTTTAAGACCACCCGTTTATCCTAAAAAAACTCAATCAGGCAGACATGTACAAAATATTTTTTTCTTAATGTGATCCCATTGAGATCCCAAGATGAAATTTTGCAGGTAGCTCTTAGAAATATTAATTAATCAATACATTTTGGGGAATTTTTAATCATTAATTTTAATCACTTTTTAATTTTTTAAATGTTGTAACTTAACTTTAAAATTTAAAGTAAGCCCATCAAGTGACATATTATGTTAAAGCCCATGAAGTTCTGACCAGATTGGTATTTTTAGTTTTGAAACATCTCAATTCTGGGCTGAGTTTTTAAGGTTTTTGTGTAGTCTGGTGGCAAGGCCAAAATTGTAAAATTTTTGAAATTTAAAACCCTCATAACTCAAACATTGGATGAAATAAAAAATTAAAATTTTAGATTTAAACTTAGTTGTGATCATTCAACAAGTGTACAAAATATTAAGAAAATTGGAAGACATGAGGACAAAACCTGGATCATTTGATAATGATTGAACCTTATTATAAAGGCTTTGCTTACTTTACATCAATGCTTTCCTCCTTTTGTTCAGACTACTGAGATTGTTGGAGTAGAAGCTTAGAGTCATAATTCATTAACATAAGTAGTTCTCCAAACCAAAATTAAACACAAAAGTTAATTACTGTATGGGGACAACACAGTAAGTGGAATTCAGGTCTAAGAAATAAAGGCACAGAACTGGACAGACATCCCAGTCAACAGGCAACTCATAGGAGCATCTAAAGGTAGAATAAGCACTCTCCAAAGGTCTTAGATACAACAGGGCTTTTTCAATATGTAGGCCTGGTTCACACATCATGGTAAGCCAAACAGAGAACAAACCTTGGCTATAGATAGTGGTTAAGGAGAGCACTTGGTGTGTTGGGGTGGAGGGTAGAAAACTGAATATCTGGCATGTAAGAAAGTGCCAGTAAGATAACACATGTGCTCAGCATTTAATACCAGGCTGCAAAAAATATTTTTACCTGCATTCTTTTATAGAAAAACTCTGTACTCCAAAGATATCACCCAGAAGATCATTTGCACAGTGGACAATATGTTGCTGCTTTTCATCATACAAACGTTTAGACATAATATATTGACCAATATAGAACATTACCTGTAAGAGCAAACATAAAACAATGCACTTTTTTGTAATATAAGATCAACTAGCACACTTCCTAGTTGAGCTCAAGAATATTACTATACACATTTTAACTAAAATTGTTTCTCATTAAGCCGTAGCACAATCAAGAATTTGAACCTAAGGTTAAGTTATGTAGGTAAAAAGGCAGAACTGAGAAGAACCTACAGCGACAAACTTCTATTTAGCTTTTAAGCAGTTTTGTTTAATTGCCGTTTCATTTTTGTATCATTTTTTATTGTTACAGGTTATATATTAAGTTTCACCACAATATTCTCTGCAATAACCGTAACTTACCTCCTTCATAGTAAAAGTCTCCTTTTCTGCACCAGCAAGCTTCAGAAGTTGCAGCAGCAACGGCTTGGGTTTAACCTGGAAACATAAAAAGACGCAGCTCTATTTAAATGGTTATGTTCCTGTTCAAACAATTTTTTTGGGGGGGGGGGGGAGGCGGTAGCACCATAAAAAAACGAAACAAAAAACCCACAAAGGAAGAGGCAAATCCTTTAAATGAAATGGGTTTGCGTGGTCCTAGCAGGTTTCCTGCAAACCTAAAAATCTAACATTTGCACAAGAGTCCACGGGGCAAAGGCTCCCCCGAATACTGACCAACTTTTCCGGACGCGTTTGGCTGCTGCCAGATGTGCCCTCGATGGGCTGGTCGGTAGTAGAGGCCATCTTAGTCGTATTGCACGTTTCCCTGAGAGGATTAGAAGGAACTTCGGTTAGGTTCAGCGGTTACGGGTTTATGTCCGTCCCCCACAAGGTGTCCCGGCCAACAAGCGGAGCCGCATAAAGCCCTCCGGTCGCCCGTCTCCTCACCCGGGTTAGACCGCCGCTTCAGAAAGAAACGCAGCGAAAGGCCCCGCCTGGGGTCGAGTATGAAGAGCGTCGCCTACCGGCCGGCCTACGACTTCGGCCGGGGCAAGTCCGGGCTTCGCTCCCCTGGCTGACCGCGGCCGACATGCCCGAGCATGACTCGCAAGATCAACACTGAGTCAGGCGGGAGGGGAGCCCCGACGCCGCCATTGGATCCTCCTCCCCACATAAACACACACACACACACACATAGATTCTGCCCTTTCCCTCCCTCTCCGTACCTCAACGGGTCCCCCTCAGGAAGGGCCCTCGCCTCAGTTCTCCCAGGCAGGCTCCGCTTCACCCACCCACACGCAGGGAAAGGCACGCGTCTACCTCAACGGCCGAGGAGGCCGAATTCCACGCCGAAGGCCGCCATTTCAGGCCCGACAACGCGGCCATGCCCTGCCTGGGTTTTGCCGCGGCGCAATAAACTGGCTTCTTGGGGCGGCGTCTCTCGAGCGCCCCCGTCGGCCCTGCCCAACCCGGCAGCCGGTTCTTTGCGCCAGTGGCGCGCTTCACGGCCTTTCCTGCAGTGTTTCGGGGGCCGTTTCCCCCCGCTTGGTAGGGTGCGTGTTGAAGAGAGCCTATTCCGAAGGAACTGTCGAATACATTGTTCGTGAAATGCCGCCGCGGCCTTGTCTTTCAAGGAGCCTGTCTCGACGGGCGGGCAGGCGGGTTCGTCCTTGGCGCCACGCCGGGAAGGAGTGGGGCGCCTCGCGGGATGGGAGGGTGGCGACGTGGTGCCTCCTCACTGCCACGCTGCGCTTATACCAGAGACAGTAATTGGCTGTGCTCTTCACTTGTAGTGGCGGGGTGTGTGTGGAGATTTAAAGTCATGGGTATGTGTTTTTTTTTCATACGCTGAACATTCCTGCGGTTGGGACCCCGCCACGCAGGTGAGACTCCTCTTCCGACCTATATTCTCATCTCTGGCCGAGATCACACCATTAAAGTGACACATGCAGCTGCATATGCGCCACAGTAATACACACGCTCAAACCCTCAACCTGTTTATGTGCGTTTGTTTTCTGTTACCAGGAAAATGCCCATTGCATGCCCCCCCCCCCACTTTCTGGTTTCTATACATCTTGTTTTGTGCTGCCCTGCGTCCCACCACATGTCCCCAGGATGCACATAAAGTAAGTGCCCCCTTATGTCGCCCAAAGCACCACACTACATATGCTCTCCAGGGAATCCACCCTGCTCCCCCTTACCTGTTTGTCTGGTTCTAATGGAGGCATGGACCCCCCCCCCAACCTTTCTTCATCATTTAAGCCTTCACTCTAGCCTTATTAAAAACAAGGGAAAGTTTAATTTCTCTATGGAACAATGTACAGTATAGAATTGTTTAATAAATGTCTACACCCGCCATAATCCGCCTTGCCTGAGGTCATGTAGGCTGCTGCCTGTTGGCTTAATTAAGGTTGCAATCCTGCACCTAGTTTCCTTAAGTAAGCCCCACTGCATTCAGTGGGAATTACGTTTGAGTAGACAGTGCAGAAGACTGCAGTGTAATTGTGCTATTATCAGCTAAAGAGAGAAGGAGCAGGTAGTATGCCCCCAAACAGTCAAGATCTGCTAATGGTTAGCAAAAGTTGATTCCCAAAGACAATGACCACACTTCTAGCAAATTCAGGTTAGACATGGACACTGTGCAAACACTACATCCAAAACAAACTAGGTTATACAAATAAAAAGGGGGTGAGGCAGATAGAACAGGGAGAATGCAAAATTAGAACGAGAAATAATACCCCATACTTGTACTTTTTTAGTTCCATTTAAAACCTGTTCATGACTCACCTCATTAGCCCTTATCAGCCAACATTCATAGAAACATTGAATTGTAGAGTATGGATCCCAATGGTCATATAGTCCAACCCCCTGCAATGCAGGAATTCTGCCCACACAGTGGCGTAGCGTGGGAGGTGCAGGGGGGGCCGGCCGCACCATCTGGGGTTAGGGCAAATCCACAGGTTAGGGGGCACAAATCCACGGGTTAGGGGGCGCAAATCCACGGGATAGGGGGCGCAAATTACTTGCCTTGCCCCGGGTGCTGACAACCCACGCTACGCCACTGTACCCACAGCCATCCCTGGGTGGGATTGAACCACCAACCTTCTGGTTAACTGTGACATACTGACCCATTGCACCAGGCTCAATTATGGACAAGTGTTCTTCTAACCTCTGCCCTTTCCTCCAGCAGCCCTTGAGATTTTATCAAGTTGGAAAAACTAGCTTACTTTTGAAATAGGATTTTAAAGGAGGAAGTTGGAAGGTGGGGCAACAAATTATATTGCTTCTGCGAACAGAATGCTGAAGGCTATAGCTTGTGAAAGAAGTCACAAGGTCTTAAAAAAAAAATGCTGTCCCAGCTAAGTCACACACCAGGCTAAACCGCATTTCCGAAATTATTAAGATGTTTTTGCTTTTAAAAAACCCCCAGCGGTCATGTTGTCAATGAGGAAGTTAGCTTTCTGAACAAATTGGCATCTTGTGGAAACAAGACATGAAAACAAAGTCAGTGAATTGAGAGAAATGCTAGTTACTTAAGCATAGTTACCCACCAACCACTAAAAGTACTAAAGTTGCTTGTAACATAATGAACACTCCTCATTTTGGCATATCTCCAGTGAAAAACCACCATGGTGACACAGTGTTCTTGCTTAAGTGTTACCCTAAGTGCACACAGTACCCAAGCATAAGCCATGCAAACTCGAGTCCATGTCATGCATAATGGATTGTGCAGTTTTCAACTGTTTGTACTGTACAGGTGAAGGGATAGCAATAGGAGGCAAAGGTATTGTTTGCGAGTTAAAAGGTAAAGGACCCCTGGACAGTAAAGTCCAGTCAAAGGCGATTATGGGGTTGCGGCACTCATCTTGCTTTCAGGCTGAGGTAGCCAGTGTTTGCCCACAGACAGCTTTCCGGGTCATGACTAAACCGCTTCTGGCACAACGGAACACCATGACAGAAACCAGAGTGCACGGAAATGCCATTTACCATCCTGCCACAGCAATACCTATTTATCTATTTGCACTGGCGTGCTTTTGAACTGCTAGGTTGGCAGGAGCTGGGACAGAGCAACAGGAGCCCACCCCATTGTGGGGATTTGAACCAACCTTCCGATTGGCAAGCCCAAGAGGCTCAGTGGTTTAGACCACAGTGCCACCCGCGTCCCAGTAAATCAGGATACTCAAAAGAGTTGCAGATCAGATAATCCTACTCTGATGCATAATAATAATAATAATAATAATAATAATAATAATAATAATAATATTTTGTTGGAAGCCGCCCAGAGTGACTGGGGAAACCCAGCCAGATAGGCGGGGTATAAATTCATTATTATTATTAACGAAACAAGTTACTGGCAAGGTTGATTAAACAGCTGAGTTTCACAAGGGATCCATGAAGAAAGTTTAGACAAATTTCCCAAACAAAGCTGAAGACATAAACACATTAGGAGCACACTTTGTTCTAATAAGTGCATCAAGTAGATTAGGTAAAATAGTGGAAAAGTGCCATGTATTTAATTGGGTGCGAAATCATGTCATCTGTACTGACATCTGATTCCAAATATTTATTGTGTCCTATAACATCAGGCTCAATTCACTTAGATTTCCAAACCCCCAACCCATCATGGGTTTTGACCCATGTTAGATGGGGATTCAGTTCCCTAATTCTTAATTTCTCAATTTAATTCTTAAATTCCAGAGATTTCCCCTCAACTCAATTCATCACCTCACTCCCCATGCTGTTTTTATACTTCATTGAACCACTCCTCCAATCCACTCTCTAATCTGGGAAATACACAGTAACTCACCTTCCACAAAACCCAGCAGTGAAGGAACAGAGATTAATGAGGTTAGCTGGACATAGCAACAGGAGAGGCAATCATCTCTGTCTTTGGAAGTCTAAGTTTCATAACCTCAGGACAGCTCAGAGGGAGTTTAACGGTGTTTGTGGCCATGAAGAATTTGGTAAATTACAGTAGGGAAAATGTGCAATGTGCCTTAAGTATTTTCTGCCTCATACATTCTAAACATTTGCACCAGGCAGTAAGACATTAAGGAATGTAGGTTGCTTCTGTTCTTATGAAAGAGGCCTGTGTGTCTCTAAGACAGAGATCTGATTCAACAGAAAAGCGTAGTGCCTCTACTATTTATGGTTAATGTACAACCAAAACAAAGTGCAGAACAGAGCTGAGATGTACAAGTTTTTGATAAAGATTGGGAAGACAAGGTGTCAATTTTGCACTAGTGGAATGGTTAGAAATCTGTTTATGGCAAAGTGAGCATATGACTCATAACTTCTCATCCTATGATTATGAAAAATATATAGGGGAACATCAGATATAGAATTGCAGAAGTGCACGTAATATTAGTTTTGCATTGTAGAGGCAGCAACCTTTAACAATACTGTTCTCTTAAATGAAAGCACCACCACCATATCCATAGCTCTTAAATAACTTAAAAGGGAGACAAATTATACTGCTTCAAAGAAAGTCCTTAGGCAAGGCTAATAATTAAGAACTGTTTTATTCAATCAGCGAAACCAAGAATTTAAATAAAACCTCTCTTCATTCTAACTACAGGATGTGTACATTTGGATTCTTAGTTTGTGCATTTCATTACATTTTCTGCCACTGAGAAGACCAACTTCAGCGTTCAGCGCCATTTGTACCTTATACATTCTTATTGTACACTGTATTTACAGTAATATCCTACAACTTCAAACTATGTTACATTTGAATGAGATAAGAGTTTAACCATTTTATGCTACCTTTTCAGACACAGAATTGACTTGCAGGAACATTATACCTCTTGAATCCACGTTGTTAAGAGGCTACTTTGTGTCTTTATAAAGGCATCTGAATTAGTCTTTTAATTAAACAGATCCTTGTGGCATATTTATCTTTCAGAAAAGCTTGTGCATAGCACAAAATTAGTGCAAAATTGTTTTGTCAGTGCATACATTGGAACAATACGCACTTCAAGATCATGATGTTCTGAACATATTTTTCTGCAGCCTATTTTTAACACTAATTACAGATATTTAAGAAAGTAACTAATTTTGTAAAGTATCTAAAACTGTTAGACATGAAATGAAATGGTCTATCAAAATACAGGACCCCCCCAGGGTATATTAGGCTACTGAAGGATTTGGGCTACAAACACAACCAAAACATTTGAGAACTGAATAATCATTGAACACTGGCCCTTTTCTGAGGTGGTTGTTTCTACATTGTATTGCTCAAATCACTAAAAGAATTTGGGATCTAAGATTTGCATCATAGTTGTGAAAAGACACCTTTATCAAAAGAAATTAGTATACAGTTCATTTTACAGGAGTTGCAGAATTCAGTTATTTGTTCTTGGTCATATCATCCTAAAACTACATAGACAGAAATAAAATACAGGCAGTATATAAAGTTCTGCTTTTGATCATACAAGGCGGATTTTTTTAAACAAACAAACAAACAAAACCAACCAAACAAACAGCATTTTAATGTATTTATCAAATGAACTTTGTAGCTTGTGAGGCAAAAACTACACACCCTTTCAAAGATTCCTTTTGGAATCACAGTCTTCTAGTTTTACAACTCAGGCTTACAGTTTCAGTCTTTTATCAAAACTAGCAGCTGTTCGTAACAGTGGAACAAAGGCATGCAGCAACCCTTGGGGCTTGTTCCTTCTATGGAGTTATTCCTTGTATGAAGTAACAAATGACCAGGCTATTCAGATAGATTGCAAGGCCCTTTGGACACAAATTAGCCTGTTTCTTTTTTTATTAAAAGTGTTACATCATATTTTATTGTTCCATAAGTGAACAGCTCTGCTGGCATTTTGAAAAATATGAACTTACTGCTCAGACATTTTATTAAATGGTTATATAAAAAATTCTTTAAAAATACATGTAGTTTGGTTTAGACAGCAACTAACTACTATGGATGCTTTATTTTCCTTTCCATAAAGTTTCCCCCCCTCCTCAAAGGTTTTACCACCTGACTTTAAAATTTTGCAGAAATCTTGATTTGTCAGTTAAGACATAATCTGCAAATGTCTGGAAGCATTCCCATCTTCCTGTTCAACCCCGTGTAGTTCCATTATAAGAGGCTGGAGCAGACTGAATCCCTTAATTATGTTAAGGGACCTGAGGATCTTAATTGCCACCCTACTAGTTCCCCCCGCCCCCTAAAGCAAATCCTCCTACTGGGGTTAAGGTTAACCAGCAGACTGTTTTAGGTGTCTTAATACTAGAATACCGTAATTTTGCTTAACTGTAAATGAAGAAAATCTAATTCTCAGAAACAAATGAAGAAAATCTAATTCTCAGAAACAAATGAAGAAAATCTAATTCTCAGAAACAAATGCTTTCTATTGGATTGTTAAAAATAAATCTATGCATGATTATGTTATACAATATTTCATTTAAAAAAACCCAAGAAAAAACAAATAAAAACAAAATTTGATTTTCCATTCTTTACCAGATCAAGAAGATACAATGTTCATTTGACTTCACATTATCAGCAGACAGCCTCCTTTCTAGAAATGGTAATACTGACATAATCAAAAGGGCAGAATGAATTCCTTTGGCAATTAATGTCACATCTAACTTGATGAGTCCATTTGGTATGAAACAGTTGAGTTCTCTTAGAATTGCCACTGTAATTATGAATCATATTTTAAATATAGAAATCACTTAACAGAATAGAAAAAACATGATAGGCCAAGATTGTAGAAGTTGAGTTTTTGTAGTGCTTGGTTTTTTAAAAAGCTGATCCTTTATATAAAAATAACAGAAATGCACTTCCTTAACAGCAACTGGGCGCATCTATTTCCTTATTTTGCTTGTTTCAAAATTAGTGCATAATAAAAGGACTCATTCACCATCATATCAGTACTTGTTCTATGGACGCTGAACCAGCTTGCTCTTGCCCCCTTCCTGCTCACTAAGTTTGAAGTGGGTATAAGCTAAAATTCCAAACAATGTGCATGTAATCCCAAGGCCTTGATTAATTGATAAAGGATCCTTAAATAAGAGGTACCCTCCCATGAGGGTGATGCAGAATTTGAAGTGTCCGAACATATTATAGCTATGCAGATCTGTTAAGGAGCATATACTTGTCAAATGTAAAACATGTTAAGTTCATTTATCCACTTACTTGTAAGTTGATACAATCCTGTGGAAAGTTTGGCTGCTTAAACCCTATTGCAGTCAATAGGCTTAATAAGCTGCCTAAAAGTGCACAAGGTTGCAGCCCATGCCTGCTACCTAGGTATCCCCATCACTTGCTTAACCCAACTTCTGATTATTTTGTTTCTATACCTCTTAATAGATCAAAAATATCTGTAAGTGGTGTACGGAACACTGAAGCAACAACAGACAACTTAAACAAGCCTGAGTTCTTACTCAGGGTCCAGACAAACTCAGCTCACCTACAAGTCTCACAAGGAGAAGAGTTCCTGAAAACAGCAAACATGACCCTAGTCTCTCACTCTAGACTTTCTTTTATGGGCAGGTCCAAGGTGGATGGGACTTCCTCAGGTTGGCCACAGCAGTGTCCCATTCAGCTGCACTCTCCACACTCAGTTCCAGCTACAGCAGTTTGTTGAGTTTCCCAGGGGGTCCAAAGGATGGGGAAAGGGCTCCCCTTCACTCACAGCTTTCTTCACCCATTCCTCTCCCCCTCCAGCTGCTTTTTGGGTTTTAGCTACATCGCAGCTACTATAATTGACACTTTTATGCTTTATGTATAGCAGATCATTACCTACAAACTAAAAATTCATTATCATGATTTAATTACTATGAAATGATAAATGCATATCCAAGCACTTGAGCACTGAAAAGTTGTGCCAGTAGAATTCAATGCAACTGCTTCCTGGGCACAATTTAAGGGGTTGGTTTTTACCTATAAATCAGACTGTTCCATCATGCTGGCCACTTCTGCCTCCAGTTAAAAAGGAGCAGCAGAGCTGGGGGAGACCAGTCTTAAATACTGGAGGATGCTGCCAGTCAGAACAATGCTGGACTTACATGGGCCAATAGTCTGACCTGGTATAAAAAGGCTTATTATGGCTGGTGGGTTGGAGGATTCTCCATAGCAATTTTTGTGACCAGTGAGGGGTGTGGACAGGAGAGGGTAGAGTAACAGTTACGTTCCCCCACCACAGCTGAAGTAGCAGGACTGTGGATTACAAGCCACTGCATTTTTGCAGTCTTGTAGTCAAAACAAAACATGTTCGTTATTAGTTGGCTGGCACCCTAATTTCTTTATTAAATATACCAGTGTGTATACTGAAGGAATGTTTTTTTCAACTGAAAGTGAGAAATAGGACCAAAAAAGAGAAAAGGATACGTGACTGGTGAAGTATTCCCAATGATCCAGTAAATAGATAAGTTCACCATAAAGGCTATGATTCCAGACAGCAGCACCATAAACTGTGGGTAAGTAATAGACACACAAAACAAAACAAAACAAAACAAAACAAAACAAAACAAAACAAAACAAAACATGAGCACTGCAACATGTTTCAAGGAATCACTACATTAAAACGTTTGAACAGCTGTACAACATAATACAGTATAGCAAATTCACAATCAAATAAGCAAATATGAATTGTAAAAACAAACAATTGTGCAACGCACAGTGTTCTTCCTGGAAATGGTTTGAACAGTTAGTACAGGAAGCATGAATTCTCTTTGACCCTGGCAGACAACTTTGGGCCTTGATTGGGCCAGAAGCAACAATGTCATTTTTTCATTCCCAATAATTCCACATTAACATAATGGATTGTTATGTTGTTGGCATATACATTGTACAGATGTTAGCTGCCTTGGGAGTTTCAATTGTTTTATGTCACTGCTGGGAAAGGTTTTTTTTTTATACTGATTTTTATTATTACAGCATTGTACTGTATTTTGTATTACTGTATGCTTATATATATATTTTTCAAGCTGCCTAGAGAATCTTATGAATTGGGAACCACCTAAGATAAATAAATAAATAAATAAATCTAATTCAAATGGAATATTAATTTTATTTTATTTTAAAGTTTTTGTTAAGATTTTTTTCTTTGAAGAGTCTGACATACCTGTTCCCAAGGAGGATAGAACCATCAACTTCGCAGCCTTATTACTAGAGAACAGAATGCAGTTCTATCCTATGTTTACTCAGAAGTAAACTCCCATTATATTTGGTACAGTTCCCTCCAAGTAAATTCATACAGGATTACAATGAGATGGGCAGAGCAATACTAACCGGGTAGATACACTAGGGGCAGATATGTTGGCATATCTTCTGTGTAAATCAAGCCCTGCTGCTTCTGCCCAAGAGGTCTGTCGCTGGGGAAGGGTAAACATTACTTTACTGCCCTTCCATCAACTCCTATAGAGTGAATTTAATTACACCTGTATTTTGGGTGGTATAAGCTGCACTGACCTCTATGGGCTTTAGAGTTCATGAGTAGCTGGACCTTCTTCATAAAATTCCCCATGATTCCAGTAACTGTATGTCCAGATTTACTTACTTAGGCCAGACTGTAACTGAAAAAATTGGGACACTCCCCCACCCTCTATTTGAAGTGGATGCTCCGGAAATTATATTTGGCTAAGCAGTTTCTACTTGGAGCACCACTGTTACTATGGATTGTCATTTTGAAGATACTACTCAAATATGCAGGATCAAACATTATTTTATTTTTTTTAAAAGGCAGACACAAAACAAAGGCTTACCACAGCAGAAAGTGTCCAGGGACCAAATATTCCACCATCGCCAAATACTGGTTCAAAGAAGGGAACGACACACAACAGCATGCCACAAGACATGGGAGCTTGATAGTACAGCAACTGCATAGAGTTTACCTGTAGCTCATGTTGCTTCGCTCCTACCCACTAAAATCAAGAAAAATACATTAATAACCTGTGACATCCAAGTGTAGTAAGTTGTAAGGAATATTTTAACGCCTTCTACAAAAATGGTAACATAGATATATACATTAACAAAAATCTATACGTACATTAGGACAGCTAAGCCCAATTTATCCAAATTTGGGAGGAAAGCTGAAACCTTTGGAACATCAATGGATTTTTCTTTACACAGGCTTAAATGACACAGGGTTTGGGTTTCTGAGAGATTCAGCATAGGTTTAGATCATCAAGAAAAAAATGCCATGTTTAACTACAGAGTCAAATTACTTCCTGAACAAGCATTAATTTTAACTGGTGGTTATAACAAAAGATATTGGTTTGCAACTACTTCATATAATTTATTTATTTTTTTAATCTTGCAGTGCACAGAAGCTGCAAAATTGTGGCTGCTTAGAGATCTCTGTTGGATCTCTTCATATGCAATTATATGAATCAAGATGGTGCTTGGAGGCCAAGACTTCTAAATAAGCTTGCAAACATGGCTGGGCTCTGATTTTGATTTATTCATGTATATACTGCTTAGTGTCAAAATAGGCTTCTAAGTAGTTTGCAAAGTATAAAAACTATTTATACAAACACCCACAATTAAATACAATAGAAAATAATTCAATTAAAACTCCACAGCAATTAAAACAGGTGACTTGGGTCAAGAGATCAAGGGGATGCCTGTGCACTTTCAAAAGCTAGCAGAACTCTAACACAGATGGAACCTCTTGTATTTCAGCATTCCATAACACTGGTGCCACTAGTGAAAAAACCCACCTCAGCAGCAGCACAAACTATCAGGCCAGGACAAGATTAACCAGTTTCCATTTGTTGATTTTAAAGCTGTTACTGGGCAATGGAGGGGAAGTCTGTCTCAGGTAACCTGGTCCAGAATTGTACAGGGTTTTATATTCAATGCGCCTAAATTGCTTGTTCCCTGTACAAGATCAGAACAGAGACTCCTTCCTTTTAGAAAAAAAAGCAACTTAAATTCAAGTATCCCCTCTCTCATCCCCATTGTGTCTGGTACCTTTTGGACTCTTAATCCTAGCCAGTTTATTCAGAAGTTAACCCACACTAGGTTCTTTGGGCCTTCCTCCCTAGTAAGTATGTTTAGGGCTATAAGCTCATATATCACTTATAAGACCTAACTTCAGGCATTTCCTTCTATTTCTTTTTACATAGAAAAGTAGCCTTTAAATCAATGTGTTTGAGAGATGGCCATGATTGAGTTTTATGAGACTGTAAGCGTGAAAATGTTAATATGTTGGTTTGTTTAAAATCCAGATTTCACTTTGAATAAATATTGTATATTTAACCCCAAAATAAAGAATGTCACCACATAATACACATTTGCCTACTGCTTGCAGACAAATAGTTTGGTGTCAATGACCACGGTTTCGTATTTTATAGTTATCAAGAGTGGTAAATGCACAACAATATATTAGTGGAGGACCTGCCATCTGAGATAGCCAGAAAAAAGGTAGAAGATTTAAGAGTGTTACATCAAGACAGTTATTATTTTGAATCAAAAACTGCATAAGATAAAAGGTCTTTTTTTTTTTTTACTTACCACTTGATAAAGAGATGTAACTAAAACACCGAGGGAAGCAAATACCATGCCAAGAAAGTTAAATTTCACATCATAATAGGAATTTAGGAAAACGCCTAAAGTAATAGGAATCTGTAAAGGAAAGGAAAAAGAATGTTACATGTTATATGCATTTGCTGCTCATACAATTCAACAGAACAAAACTTTTCTTATCTATAAGCCTCAAAGTCCAAACTTCAGCTGTCACGTCCAGAGATGCTGTATCAATATATAATTTGATGGAAGAAAAAGAACACCACCAATAAAAGTCACACATAAGCAATGCTATTGAAATGAAAGCAGTTACCACTAAAAATGCATCTCCTACTCAGAACATTGGGCAAGTTTCTGGTGAGATACAAGTTTTTCTTCAAGAAACAGCCTAAAAGACCACTATTTTGCACAAGTGCTGTAGCAATTGCATCACATGCAGCTCACGAATATAATGGCTATGACACATCTGAGGAAATAAACATACATAATCTAAAACTCAAGTGTAATTTTTGTTTCAATGCTTTTTTTTTTTTTGCTCTTATGGAAGTTTATGCAAATTCAACCAACATATTAATTTACTACAACCCAAACAATTAAGATTTATTAAATCAGGGAACAGCCCTAATTGGGGAGGTTTATATGCTTTTCTAGCTTTTTATGCCTCTATTGTATGGTTTTTATCTTTTCAGTGTTGTAAACTGCTCTGATATGCTTTGTGCTTTAGCGGCATATACTTTTATAAATAGAAAAAACAACAGCATGGTTAGCAGTTCTTAACTGAAATGCACTGATATTGAAAATGCAGACATCTCACTACTTCCTAACCTTTCTTATCTCCTATGCTTCACAACCTCAGCTGTCCACCTTCTCCATGAGCTTCAGAAGACCAGCATACTGCACTATGCTTTTGAAAAAGGGAAGGGTCACCCCTTATTTAACAGGACTGGACCAAGAAGGCATTTGCCTTCCCGGAACATCACTTCCCTGCATTAGAAACGGGCAATCCGATTCTTTCACTCAGAACCAGCGAGCAGGGTCGTCTGCGCCAGGCCCTCCTATTCGGCAGCAAGCCTACCTAGGGCAAACGCAGTAAGAAAAAGAAAGGGCCTCTGAGCCTGTGCAGAATGAATTAACGGCCTTCATAAACTGGGACAGGAAAAAAGGCGGGAGAGGCTTCCGGGTATCCCTTCAGAAGCCAAATCTCTGGTTTTTTTGTGCGTAGGGGTGCCAACTTGAATTAAATTATGGGTCGATCACATGATCACTATTTGAATGGCAATGCCTATTAAATGGGGGGGGGGCTCAAATATTTCATTGGGTGGGGGACGAAGACCCCTTGGCCCCTAGGAGTTGGCTCAAAGTGTTTGAGGGCAGCGATCGCCTGGACGTGCGAGAGCGGCTGGCTCCCCTTTCCCTCCCCCCGGGCCTGAGGAAGGGTTTCGGGGGCCGCTCTGCTGGTGCGGAATGGCCCCCTCCCGCCCTGGCTCTCTGGCTCCCGCCCTTCTCCTCACCAGGGTGAGCTTGATGCGGGCGGGGAAAGTCTTTCCGTAAGCCACGCTCTGGATGAGGACGATGACCGGCGTGGTCATGGCCTTGGCCAGCTGGTAGGTGCCGATGGTGTTGTTCTGCAGGGACAGGTTGGTGAAGACCACGAAGCCGCAGAAGCTGAGCGCCAGGGGCAGCACCTGGCGGGGCCGCAGGCTCTTCGGGGAGAAGATGCCCAGCGCCTGGCACACGTACAGCCCCAGCCAGGTGACGGCGAAGTGCACCAGCGTCAGCGTCAGGTTGGGGAAGCCCATCCGCACGTACAGCCACTTGTTCAGGAACACGATGCAGATGGACGCCGCCAAGTTCACCAGCAGACCCGCCGCCAGGCGGCCCCGCTCCAACGCCGGGCCCATGCTGCCGCCGGCCTCCGGGCCCAGCTCCTCGTCCGCAACCGGCGAGGCAGCCGCAGTAGCCACCGCTCCTGGGTGGTAGGCGGCGGCGGCAGCAGCACTGCCCGCCGCCGCCACCACTACCACCGCCTCGCCCGCCCACTACCGGGCCACGTGGCTCCGGCGTAGGACCTTCCGGGGCCAACAGGCCGGCGGCTCCGCCCTGGCAAAGAAGCGGCTCGCCTCACGGCGGCACTCTTTCCCCTCAGACACTCACATGGGGAGGAGTCACGCCCCTCTGGCAGGCTTAGCGGAGAAGAGCCTCCGCCTCTCCCTCCGAGAGAGCAGAAAGAAACGAATCCTTACCTTATTCCCTTTAGCTCGGGAGAAAGGGGGCGCCTGTGCATAGCTGTCAACGTTTCCCTTTTTGAAGGAAAATTCCCTTGTTCCGAATAGGATTCCTCGCAAGAAAAGGGAAAAGTTGACAGCTATGCGCCTGTGCCGAATTGCGAACCCGCCTCGAAAAATTCGAGCGGGACCGTTGCCGCCCCTGAGGTGAACTCGCGCGTTCGAACGACGTTTCGAACGCCACTCCCTTAACGGCTGTTTAACGGCCACGCGCTGCAGAAGGCGCCTTAACGCAGCCCTGTTGTGCCGCAGTTGCTGGCTCTCGGGCAAAGGAGTTAACGGGACGACTGAAAACCGTTGGGCAACGGAAAAATAACGGCTCCTTCCCCGTTTGACAGCGTAGCCAGCAAAGGTGGTGCATGGCTGAAACTCTTTAAGATGTATTTGTTATTTTATAGCGGCCTTCCAGATAAACCCCCCACCCCAAACTCCCATCCGTCCTGACCATTGGGAGTTGGATGTCCAAAAGAAGCTGGAGGGTTTCAAGTTGACAAGTTGCTTCAGGCATTGCAGAATCTTTCAGCTCCAGGCAATGGGGTAAGAGACAAAATACTGGAGCATTTCCATGGGCTGAATTGCCAAGAACGATTTGGAAGGGCACAGGTCCATATCAGGGTGTTGTTTTTTAATATATATATATTTACTTAAATATATATATATTTACCTATACTTAAATAGGTCTGACTCTTTTGTTTCCAAACTGATAGGCACTCAACTACTCAAGGTCATTATTAGAGGGATTACTGAAGAAATACCAAAATTTGAGGGTGAGCTAAAGCCGCCTCATAAATGATACTTTTGACTTACAATAATACAAGTTGCCTGCATAAATATACACACTCACTGGCACCTACCAGTCATTTTGTGTTTATAAGGAGACTTGTAAGCAAGGAGGTTTGTGAACTAGAAAAACAATGGGTGTTTTTTTACTACAATAGATTTTGTCATATCCTTATCCCTGTCTGGAGGAAAATGTGAGATACAAATAAACATAACAGTATTCTAGTAGAGTCCATGTTGTTTACATTATCACATGGAATTATGTTTGCCTGTAGTTGCTCAGTTGGTAGAGCATGAGATTCCTAATCTCAGGGTCATGGGTTTGAGCCCCACACTGGGCAAAAAGATTCCTGCATTGTAGGAGGTTAGACTAGATGACTCTTAGGGTCCCTTCCAACGTACAGTTCTATGAGTCTATGAATTAACAGTGTGAGGTGTGTTAATGTGAATTTATATAGTTTATCTCTGTAGATCATGGCATAAGTATAAGGTTGACATAATTCTAATATGACATGAGACCTTCCATGATGAGTTTTAGTGACCGTGGAACAAGCCTGAGTCCAGCTCCCTACTGAAAGGCATTCAGGAATATCCTGAGTTCACACACATCTGACTTAAGGATTAACACATGCAAATTTAGTTGTCAAGTACAGGATACTCACCTCAATGAGACTGTGGACAGAGATGGTCAGGTTCAAATAATGGTTTACTATCAAAAGCCTTTCGCCCTTTTGTTAAGCAAACAGGATGGACAGTTTAAACCATTTCTCACCAATTATGGAAATTGTAGGAACCACTCATTTCACAGCCCCCTCCTTTCCCCACCAGCAGCAAATAGACCCCCACAAGGCACTCCAGGGGCAGGGCCTAAGGACTGAGCCACTTCAGGATCTTGACAGCACTGGGCCAAAGTGCTATGCCAGCTCCAAGCTGGTGTGCCTGCCTCCTCACCTTCTTTCCCAGCTAGCATGCTTGGCAGGGCTGCCAATATGGTGCTCCAAGCTCCAGTTAGCCCCACTGGGGAGTGGTGTGAGCTAGGGTTGCACCCTAAATTTTCAATCTGTCCTTGCAATGGATTATGGGTACTTTTTCTTGATAATCAGAAATTCTGTCAAGTAAGTAGCCCGACACCAAGGCTGGAATCCCAGTGATGCTTGCATCCTAAGCCTCCATTGTTTTAAGCAGCAGTGTTTTATATAAATACATGTATATATCTGGAATGCTTCACTCTCACTTGAAAGTCACACAAAGCCTTTGGTTGTCAGGCTGAATATGGAGAAGGGCTTCTGTTCTGAGAAAAGGTGCACAGGCAACAGGATTTTACCTGGAAGACAGTAAGCTATACTCATGAACAGCTGTGAAGGTTCAACCATGTGATCTAGCAAACGAGGCATCTATTTATAGTGCATTTTGCACATTTATGTGCTAAAGATACGTATTTCATAGTAAACCAGTCATTTCAAATTTTATTGGAAAAAATACAAATGCCAAAACAGTTTGTCATTTTACATACATAGAAAGTCATTTTGCTAGTGTCAATGCACAGCAACATCTTTAAAACAAAATTTTTATGCCAAACTTTGTGGGTTGAATCAAAGGTTTCCTTCCCCTTTCACCTGGAGTATGAGAACCTTTGGGCCCAACCTTACATTTACTTGTGCCACCATTCAACATTATTTTTATAACCTAGAACTAAGACTGGATTTCATATCCAAGAGGATCAAGACCTTGATCCAAAAGCATGAGGGAAGACTCCCTTAGCTTCTGCAGCAGCTTCTGGAGTTCATCCTTAGAAAATACCTGAAGAGGAAGATAAGAATAACTTAAGGTTATAGATACAGATATCTTTGTAAGCATTTATTATATGAGGAAAAAAGGTAAGCAGTCTAACTACAGGAAAGCGTGATGGTATTTTATCTACAATAATCCTAAAACACGGGGCTGAGAATTTTAATTGAATTTAGTTCAGAAATGCTTTTTAAAAAGATACTCTCAAAAAAATATACAACCTGTGCATTCCCTGTGCATTCCCTGCCTAGAAAGTTGGCTTTCTCGAAAAACCCATTAAATTACATAGTCATAAGGACTGTTCACTCTCATGGGTGCTATACTGACTGAGACTGTCTGTTCCTTTATTCTGTTAGTGTACTAGTGTCCTGCATTATTCCAATTTATTTTGGAAGTGCTAAAAGAAAGCCCCCAAATAAACATATAGTGTTGTATCCAGTACTGTACCAGCAGGGTTCCACTAGTGCTATAAGACTTAGGTTGCCCTGCACCCCCTCCAGATTTGCTCCGAAAGGTCAACCAACTCTTCACAGCTAATTTTGAGGGTATGCAAATGTCTGGAGAGGAAGTTCTGTTATGCGCACCTAAGCTCCTTGTGCCAGCAGAGCTGCAGTGTTGGATGTGTGCCACACCCAATTTCTTCCCAGAAATTTTAAACACTACTTGATAATGTGACTAATGTATTGTGTGCTTTGGAATTTGACAAATACAGACAATAAGACAAAAGTGCTTGTTGCAGTGTGGATTCTTTCAGCTAAATAGGCAAGCAGAGTATTTAAAACTTAAAGCAAATGAACTTACCATGTAGAGTTTATGTCGATCTGATGAAATCAAGTCAGCAAGCCTTAGGTCTTCCTGATACTGTCTTGTGCTATGCAATACAGTATGAAGGAGGAAGCACATCATTGGCAAACAGAGTTTTCGCAGCATGATCATCTGATGGGTACGCTCAGGGTCATCTTCAGCACCCTTGGTAAGAAAGTGTGGAATAGTCTTAACCAGAAGTGTCAAATTCAGTTTTAACAAACAATCATATGGAAACTCAAAATTGAAACATCATAATGCTAAATCCTGCACCAACACAACTGTCATGGGAAGTTATCAGTGGCAACTAGTCATGAAGATTATATTATCTCCAGTATCAATGGCAGTATGCCTCTGAATACCAGTTGCTGGGAATCACAACCAAGACAGCGCTGTTGCGCTCATGTCCTGCTTGTGGGCTTCCCATAGGTAGATAATTGGTCACTGAGATAACAGAACTTTGGATGAGATAGGCCTTTGGTCTGACCCAACAGGGCTCTTCATATAGTCTTAGGATGCTGACCTCCAAAAACTAGCCAAATTAGAAGATACTGCAATAAGTCAAATTTACAGTTTGAGTAAAATATTAGCATTTTAAAACCATCTTGCAGTTATTTCTTAAATAAATGTTAAATATTCCTAGGTTTTCCACGGAACAAGCATTACCAAATCAGCAATCAAGCCTTAGGTAAACGAAAACTAAGCAACGGCACTGCAGCATGTTAGCCTGGGAAGCAATACTGCTAGCCTATTACTGGGTAGGGGCAGCTTCACAGTCTACTTCAAATATGTATGCACTACCTCTCTGACATCAACCATCCATCCTCCATCAACAAACAGTAAGACATTGTACATTTTTTCTTTCACATCAGCTGTAAGGGCATCCAGGAGACCTTTCCAAATACCATAGTCCATCTGAAAAAGAAAAGTTAAACTGAATCTTTCAAATCTTCATATCACACATTGTTTCTTCACCACAATGTATTGCATGCTTTTCCATTAAGTTAAGAATAAGCTCAGAATGGGAGTGTTCCAGCACAGGTTGTTCCAGACAGAGTAAGTGGTGCAGCTGACATTCTACCACACCGCACAATTTTAACAGTTTGCCTCTCTTCTGCAAAAGAGCAGCAGATTGCTGGTTATTTAACTGCAGTTGTCAATGTGGAGTTAAATTTGCCAATGAAGTGGAACCCAGAGTTTTGTCTTACCCGCTTGTTAATGATATTATGAACTGGGTCTATTCAGTTCAATTTGACGACTTCCATCAGTCCTAGCTGGCACAGCCGATCATTCAAGGTTGATATGAGTTGTCATCCAACATCTGGAGGGCATCACATATGTGATCTTGCTAGCACAGGGTTAGCCAATTGGCAAGATGGATGGATGGGAGAATTTTACTTTTCCTTTCTATTTACCTCATATTTCTTCTCCTTAAGTTCATAGGCAACTTCTTCAGTGAAACTTGCTTGTAAAAGCTGACCAGGCTTCTGTGGCACCGAGTTCATGTGTTTAAACCATTCATTGAAGGCTTCATGGGCTTCCTAAATTGGGTTGGAAATGTTTAGTCATTTTCATGTAGGTAAGTGTACACAGGTAGACATAGTAATGGGTTTGTTGACATCCTGATCCTTGACAGACTAATATTAAATATGCATTTGAAGACCACTGATTTAGAGAAGATGGGGCCCGGCTCTAGAATATTAGTGGTTTTTTTTTTAAAGGGTCCATATGCTTGAATAGAGTGCATTCCTCTCATGTCTGAGTAAGGTTAGCCCACACTCAACATATCTGCTTAGGAGGCAGGTATTCTAGGTACCTCTTTTTGGGACATATGTCTTACCAGGTAAGCTCTAATACATAAATGCTCTCTAATAGCATTGTCATCTTCAGCTGGAAGTGGACTATCCATTCCTTGCTCTTCCCATTGATTGTATATTTCTGCTATAGAGTCTTGTGGAATCTTTATAAACACATCCTTGGCTGCTTCATGTTTCTTTGATGCTGTATTTAAAGAGTATCAGTAAGTCATTTTCAGATTCATCATACTTCCTTAATATTTTCTCTAGTTTCAAACTGATGGCTAATATTGTAGTACCTAAGAATTTTCTCATTATAGCATTGCTTTGTTTTAGTGCTTCAGCCCTCTGAGCAGGATTGAATACCAGCCAGTCAATTACATCAATCTTCAGCTGATCTTCCTAGAAAAAAAAGTTCTCTATTCAGTATATATTGTAAACAAATTTACTAGTCAGCTTTTGAGGATACAAAACAAATTAAAGACAGTGGTCACAATCTAGAGAACTACATGACTAGCTTAGCATGGCAAGCAGAGCACTAGACCTATGCTTCTCTAACAGCAGATTTCCATCATTGCGACAAAATGCATTTAAATCTTCAGTGTTTCAAGAACAATTTGTGACTAAGGCATGGGTATTACAGTTCCAAGAAAAAGAGAAAGCTTTCTTTGACTTTCAAACACTCCTTGGTATGTCCAAAGTACCTCTCTGGGTGGTAACCACAGATTTCTTAATATAAAATCTAATAGTAAGTTACTTTCGTAGTAACTTTTCTATGGATGCCTATCAAAATCTTTACGTTCAAACAGTGGATGTGTTTGAAAAGTTAGCAGTTCACTATTAGTCAGCCTCACCCACAGTTCATTTGGAACATAACATTTGGGTAATCTTGGCACAAATAAGGTTTAAGTACTGGTGAAAGCCTCACAAATGTGTATTTTGGTGGACGGCATAAATTACAATTAAACGCTCTCAAGAATTGCAACATGAGAAAATAATCCCAACTCTCCCCTTTTACCATAGCTTTGGTCTGAATCCATGTCAATACTAATACTATGAGCAGTACTTGGCACATACTGCGGTCAACAGAATACAAGGGATACAATTTATTTTAGAATTATGAGTATCTCTTCCACAGCTGCTGATTCCCCCCTTCCAGTCTTCTCTATTTGGGGAAAAAGTGTAAAGAAACAGTTAGCACCACTGTTCACCTCTGTTGTGCCTGTATCAATTGCAAGATCATGATGAGTGAACTCGCTAGCATCTTTCTTGCGAATATTTTCAACAACCGTTTTAGTGATAGTTGCTACTTCCAGACCTTTAAATAAAAAAATATACAAGAGTTAGATATGAGGAAACAGGAGGAATTTATAGGAGGAAATTTTGGTTTTAAATAAATGTCACAAAAAGAAAAAAGAAGGGCACATCCACTGAGCAGGAGTACCAATAAGGATACATCAGCAATATTGATAAATATGCTCAGTTCGGTTAGATTGATATTTTTCAAGAACAAAGGGTTGTAGAAAATGGTGGTGAGAATTTCATAGCAGGGCAGAGTCTCTCTTTAAAAAAGTAAAACAAGTTTATGGGTGCTTCAAAACTAAATCCAATGCTCAACAAATTTAAAATTATTTATAGTTTTGTATTCAACTATTACTCAGAGCGGACCTGTGACTAACTTAGGTGTATTAATTTCATTTTGTGTACCTAGACTAAAAGTTAGTTGAATTCAATTGGTAGTTTACGACGACTGAAATACTGCAACTTGGACATAGCTGCTTAATAATACTTGCCCACTTAGAAGATGTAATTAAATGTTCCCCGGGAAAAGAGAATACCACTCCCAAATAAATCATTCACAAAATTTCTTACCTGCCTCCTTTGCTAACTCTAGGCAATGGTGACGTTGTTCTGTCTCCGTGACATCTTCCAAGAACGCAGCATACTGAGCAATAGCTACATCCTGAGGCAAGTGGCTGACATAAAATGCTATAAGATCTGTGTGCTTCTCACATATTAACCACTGCAGCATAAAAATAAATTTAAAAAGAAATTTGTTTTATTGCATTGCCAATTTATATTTCATTTGTGCACACGAGAGAAAATCAGAATAATTTATCTCTACATGTTTTTAAAAACTGATAATGCTTTTTTTTCTTTCAGCAGTTATTCTAATGACACTCTGCAGTAACGAAGACAATCTATAAGCTATTTGTATAAACAATGGTCATCCTTGTGAAGGTGTGTTAAAAATAGCCAAAATATTTCAGCAAATGGTTTGCTATTTGTGTTTCCATTTTAAGAAATGAAAACTGTTCTAGTAATTTTAGAGCTTATTGTAGATGATATATTGCATCTAAAGACTTACCTGAATGTAAGTTTTCAAAACGTCCACCGATACTTCCTCCTTAATGGAAAAAGTTACTAGGTTTAATAACATTACTTAAGAATGTCAATTAAATTTCCAAGTCACTGTTACCTTTCTATACTATCTGAAAACCGCTAGTTTCATCCAGGTCTCTTTAAGACCAATGACTGAGTCTAGATTGGAACCAAATGAGTTACAGTTGAGCATTGTCCGATGTCAGGCATTCCATAACAAGTGACACTATTTTTATCGTATGATATTTAATTATCAGTCATTCCATATTAATACCTCTGGGAAGGAGAATAGCTTTGCAGCATCAGCAAAAACTGGAAATTTGTTACATTACAACTGGAGTTTTATTATATTAACCTTGCACGTTTCAGGGATAGACAGAAAATGAAGACTATGAGGATACTGACGTTAACTCACAGACAAGAAAGGCTTTAGTTCTTTTATGGATATTTACTTGTACAACAGGACCTGATTTTCCCTTAATCAGCAGGTTACTCCCGCTGTAGAGGTACAGATATTGTTTGCTTACACAGAAATACATCTTTTTTACCATTCCCTCTTTATTCTATATCTACACAAAACGTTATGGGTTTCTTGCTTAGCCCAAACTTTACTTGAAAGGAAACCATTTACCGTATTTTTCGCACTATAGGACGCACTTTTTCCCCTCCAAAAATGAAGGGGAAATGTGTGTGCGTCCTATGGTGCGAATGCAGGCTTTTGCTGAAGCCTGGAGAGCGAGAGGGGTCCGTGCGCACCGACCCCTCTCGCTCTCCAGGCTTCAGGAAGCTATCCCAAGTCTTGCAAGCCCGGCGGGATGTCCCGCGGGCTCGCAAGGCTTGCGGGCAGCAGCCTGCACCCAAAAGCTGGGGACAGCGGGGAGGCGCAGAGCCGCCACCCCGCTATTCCCCGACCTGATCTGGAGGCTGGCGGGGGGAGAAGCAAGCCTGCTTCTCCCCCCCCAGCCCCACAAGCTCGGGGGATAGGGGGATGGCGAAGCGCCGCCATCCCGCTATTCCCCGACCTGATCTGGAGGCTGGGGGTGGGAGGAGCAAGCCTGCTTCTCCCCCCCCCCCAGCCCCACAACCTCCAGATCAGGTCGGGAAATAGCGGGATGGCGGCGCTCCGCCATCCCGCTATTCCCCGACCTGATCTGGAGGCTGGGGGTGAGAGAAGCAAGCCTCAGGAGAGCCCCACCGCCAGCCCCACAAGCTCGGGGGACAGCGGGAGAGGCGCAGCGCGCCCTTCCCGCTGTCCCCCGACTTGGCTAGAAGGCTGGCGGGGGGAGAAGCCTGCTCCTCCCCGTTGCCAGCCCCGCAAACTCGGGGGACAGCGGGAGAGGCGCAGCGCGCCTTTCCCGCTGTCCCCCGACTTGTCTAGAAGGCTGGCGGGGGGAGAAGCCTGCTCCTCCCCGTCGCCAGCCCCGCAAACTCGGGAGACAGCGGCAGGGGCGCAGCGCGCCCTTCCCGCTGTCCCCCGACTTGGTTAGAAGGCTGGCCCAGCCCCGCAAACTCGGGGGACAGCGGGAGAGGCGCAGCGCGCCATCCCGCTGTCTCCCGACATGGTTTGGAGGCTGGCGGAAGGCTTCCTCCTCCCCCAGCCCCGCAAGCTCCCAGAGCGATGCCAAAGCTGCGCGCAGCTTCGGCATGGCTCTGGGTCCCGTTCTGGGGGAGGGGGAAGCTCGGGCTTCCCCGCCCCAGCCCCGCGCCTGGCGGGGGGGGGGGAATAAATTTTTTTGCCTTTATTTCCCCCCCCCAAATCTAGGTGCGTCCTATGGACCGGTGCGTCCAATAGTCCGAAAAATACGGTAACTAGACAAAAACAACTGACAAATTATGGTGGAAAAATACATATTGAAAATTATTCTTTATAGCATGCATGGGGAATCTCCAGCCCCAAGGCCAACTTGGCCCGTGAGGTCACCCCCTCCATGTTTGACATATCATCAGATGTAGAGCAGGGAAAGCCATGGCTACAAAGGAACAATGTGGAGCCTTCAAGTGCACTCCTGATTGTTCCTCTGCAAGTGGGGGCTTGCATTTGGTGTCAAATGCAAGTTTCCCTGGGACAGGGTCTCCTAAGTGGAGCTGATCCCTGCTGCAAGTAGGGGTTTGCATCCAGGACTTTAAATACAGAGCCAAATGTTAGCCTGCTGGGATTGTGAGCTCCTGATCAGAGCTGATGCGTGCAGCTGATCCATGCAAAGGAACAAAGAATTTTTGCAAAGCGTAATGTTTCACCTAATGTCAGATGAGCAACCTCATTCACCTGTCTAAGTAGCCTGCCAGCTCAATACAGTTCCCCATAAGTGCTTTATAGTCAAATATCAATTGCAATGTATAGGTGCTTTCTGTTGAAACAGTTCTCAGACTACTATTTTTAATTAAACTAGCATTACATGCCGAATATGGCATGCTTCTTTTTACTACTAGCAAAATGGGGAGGGGAAGAAGCCACTAAAGAATCACTAGCAAAAAGTTTTCTCTTTGTTGTGTTGCTCTGGTCTGTTTCCCTTCCCATCAAGCTCTTAAACCTAGCTTGGTAGCTGGAGAAAAAGAATTATTAGGTTGCACAAGTGAAAGGAGAGGAACTACCAGTTCTTTCCTATATTCCAGGCACCATTACAAGAACTTACTTTAGTCTGTAGTCCCAAATTGCGGAAAAATAAAATGAGATGTGTCATGAACCGAAGCAGGTGTCCTGGGAGCACATTTCTGTCTTTGGAGAGCCATTTGTTAAATTCTTCCATCAAACCTGAGAAAATAAGTTTCAATTCACCTTACCACTAATAAACAGATATTTGGGGGGGGGGGGCTTGCTGTGCTTTGCTTTAAATGGATAGTGTAAATCAGGGGTCACCACCCTTTTTGGACCTGCAGGCACACCTTAAATTTCAAGAAAGTGCTGTGGGCACTAATCATAAAACAGCTGCCATTGAGGCACAGCATAAGACAAAATTAGTGAAAGTTCAATTATTGCTGGAAAAAACACTCAAAGCAAACTTACCATCCACATCTCCCAGGATAATGAACTTCTGAATCACATGATAATGTTCTTGATGCTCTTCCAAAACTCTCTGAAAAGCAGTTTATAATTTGTGAAGACACACCATATATTCATAAAGATTCAGAAAACAAAAGAGGAAGTACTTCTTTGCAGAACACATGGTTAAATCTTTATTTTATTCACCTCCATTTTAAATAAAAACAAGGTAAAATAGAGAAGAAATAAATACAAAAGTAAAAAAACAAACCAATACAGAATAAAAAAGAAAAGCAGGGAGAAGATGACCTATTGGTAAGTTGCTGAAATAACCATCATCCTATTTTTAGAAAATATGAACATTAAGTTCTTATTTTCATCCAGAATGGATATACAGGAGGCAACCATTTTGTGCACATCTGATTGACGAGTGACTGTGATGTGCGCACTGGTTTTGGCACTGGAGTGGGGTGGGACAGGCTTATGCACAACTGCTGACAAGCGCAATGTCCCACAACACAAACTCCGCGCAAACAAGGAATTGCCTGTATTCTGAGGTTCAGGTACATCCAATATGCATGATCAACAAGCGATAGCCAAAAAAGGTAAGATTACTAGGGAAACACTTTCCTGAGACCTAGGTAAATTTCATAGTACAGAACTGCCTACAGACTTTTGGGCTAACTAACTATTTAGGTTTATGTTATAGGATTATATTTACTAATTAGGATTAAGACTGCACTCCCATATCTATTTACCAGGAAACAAGCCCCACTGAAGACAGAGGAATTTACTTCTGAGTAAACATATACAGGACTGCCTTGTAGAAGTGTACAATAAAAGAAAAAAGGTTTTCTCTCTTCTGATTAAGATTCAAAATTACCTTTTTATCTGTTGCTTGAAGTTCTTCAAACACCTTTTCTAAAGTCCAGCTTCAAAATATAAAGAAAAAAATACATTCAAACACGTAAGTGAAACGGCAATTAATTGAATATTAAATAATGGCTAATTAAGTAACAAATAATAACTTACTTTGTTTCTAAATACTCTCTGGGGAGGTCTTCTGTCTCCTCTGTGGTCATCACCGATGAACGGATTTCCTGTTCGACAAGTGTGTCCACCATGATCCTGAAATGTGCCCAAACTGTATCTTCCCAGGTGTCACAAACTGGAAGAAGCTTTAGGTTTGCAAAGGAAAATAGAGAGCCAAAATTAATAGTTCTGGAATAAGTATACAGTGGTACCTCTAGATACCAATGTGGTCCGTTCCTGAGCCCCGTTCGCATCTAGAGGTAAACGTAACTAGCGATGACACGTCTGCGCACGTCGCTTTTCGCTGCTTCTGCGCATGACGTCATTTTGAGTGTCTGCGCATGTGCAAATGGCGAAACCCGGAAATAACGCGCTCCGTTACGTCTGGGTTGTCGAGGAGCACAACTCGAACACACTCAACTCGAAGCATATTTAGCCCAGGTATGACTGTATTAACAAAAGATGTGAGCTAGCCTGGATGCATTCAGATTTCAATGTAAGCCACTGCTTATTATGACAGAAACAAGCTGCATGCCAAGAAGCTTGTCATATCGCAATGCACGTGTGCTAGTCCCAACTTATGTTATTTATCTCTATATGAAATCATTAATAATGCTAAGAATTAATAGGAAATTCAAGAGAACTGTATTCAAAATGTCATTAAAATGTTAAGAGTTTTTGAGTACAAATAAAGGCTAGACTAGCTTGTTTGCCTGCTACTGCAAGCAAGCACAAACTTAGCTGTAGTAAATTCCGAGCACCATCTTCTGGTGTAAAAGGAAGGAATCTACCCTATTTGTGAAGCCCTGAAAGTCCCAAAAGCACACTATACTTTTTAGAGTTTCCCAGTCACAGCAGCCTATGTGTTGGCCATTCTCCGTCTATTCTGCTAAGCTGTCACAATAAGATGTTATTTTATTAATATATATCATACCTGTTTGAGGTTTCCACTGAGTGCTGCATAGATTGCTCTCTCGTATTTGTCAAACTGTTCCTAAAATTGTTCAAAAATATTTATTTGTGATCATTATATTTTGTTTATAGCTATTTAAGAAATGTACCAAACACTAATTAACTCAATCATGATACTCAGTATCTTCTGAAAGGTTCAGAGAACAGTTAGTAATATAGCATTAGTTAGTTAATCAAATACATAAGCCACCACCAGTATACTTAATTCAGCACCTAATACAGGAACCATTAACTTCAATAGGTCTACTCCGAGTAGGACTAGCATTGGCTACCACTCCGTCTCCAGTTCCTTATTTGTTAAAAAATTAACAATTTCTATTAATATCAATTGATTAGCTATTGCATAAAATACTATTTACCTTCAGGTCTGTTTAAGCCAAGCTAATGTTATGGTTAGAAATTTAGTGGCAATAGATTATATCCAGCAACAGTAAGACTTCCACCAATGATATAGAATAGGAAGCAATTTTCAGTTATTCATCCTTCAGCTGCCACAAAACTGCCCAGATCTGCTGCAGAGGGTTGCGGTAACATCCAGAACAGTTTTAGGGAGATGTGGGCAACTGCAGAGGGAATAGTTGGAAATTGCTTTCCTTTCTGTTCAGCTGAGAGACACTGTTGGATACAATCCAATATCTACTGAAAGTCAATGACAGAAAAAAAATCCTTAAACAGAATCTATTACAACTACATGCTTCTTACCTTTTCTGCCAGTCTCCAGCAGCTTAGTTTCCAAATACATCTGTATGGATTCCCTTCTACAGGTTCCAGCTCTGTTCCTATGTGTAGAGAGTAATTTTATATGTGGTTAATACAGCAACTTAGGAGAACTGTACTGTCCAGCAAAAGATCCACTTTCAGTTTTTCTGAAACTTTCCTCAAAGAGCAATCAAGATGCTGAAGGCTATCTAATCTGATAAGCAAAGCAGTCTCACTATCTTACTACAGCTACGTTCAAGTAAGAACAAAGGGTACATCTAAATGAGAATGCCGATAGAGAAGAAACGCTGGTAATGAATCGTGCATGGGCTCTATTAGACAATTTACTGCAGCATCCTCAAGCCTTTCAACTGGTGACAAGAGCAAGCCAGCAGTTCAAGTTGGGAGTTAACTCGTTTCTTAGCAAGAGCACAATCTGCACAGACTTGGCAGTGTATCGACTAATAAGCACAGCAGCTCATCCCCGGTAGGTCTTCTTCCCATAGATCAGTTGCCAAGACAGAAAGTCCCCACCTCTCCAGAGTTTTTCCCAAGCAATTGGAGACTATATTTTGAAAAACAACAACGAACGAATTTCTATGCCCCACAAATAACCCAGAGATGCATTTTAAATAAAAGGACACATTCTACTCGTAAAAACATGCTGATTCTCGGACCATCTGTGGGCCGGATTTAGGTGATTGGGCTGGATCTGGCCCCCGGGCCTTAGGTTGCCTATCCATTATAGCTCCTCCAAACAATGATTTAGAAGTCTGAACGTAGCCTGTTCCTGGATATCAAGATCTACCTGTTGTTATGCATATTCTATCCAATCTGGACCCTTATTCCAAAGAAAATACCTAGGCAGGGATTATAGCTAAGACTTTACAAGCTTATCCTATCCTCTTTTTGCTAGATGGACCCTAACCACTTCATCAAATTTTCACTAAATTTGATGGTGTGCATCTTCAGATGGTTCCAGAATAAATCTTTGAAAAGACAGGTAAAATGAACAAATGTGCACACAGGGCCATGTATCTTTTTTCCAGTTTTTGTGTGTCTCATTTAAGTACCTCCGTTCACATTAGGATCATGGTACAGCTTCCACCCTTCAAGCGTTGCAGCTCTCCAAGCCTGTCCACATCTTTTGCACAATCGTTGGGCCTATAAAGTAAGCAAAGGAGTGGGCGAGTTTTGAGAGAAACACATTTACCGTATTTTTCCATGTATAAGACACCCCAATGTATAAGGAAACCCCTATTTTGTTTTAACCGAAAATTAAGTTGTTTAGCTTTTTTGGGGGGTGGGGGAGGTTAGTTCCACCAATCGCACACCTGCCTGCCCAACCACTTGCCACAGCCACTGCTGATCGTACACCTTGCCACAGCCACCAATTGCCTGCCTGCCTTGCCACAGCTGCCAATCACCTGCCCAATTGTCGCTGCCAATCTCCTGCTTGCTGCTGCCATTAATTGCACATCCCCCCCTCTGCATTCGCTATCCATGTATAAGACTACACCCAATTTGTGCCTTTTTTTTAGCAGACAGCATTGTCTTATACTTGGAAAAATATGGTGCATTCCTATCATGTTAAAACCACATGACATGCAAGGACCTGATTATTGTGATGATAGTGACAATGATACTACTACTACTACTACTACTACTACTACTACTACTACTAATAATAATAATAATAATGCCATAGTGCATCTCCAGTCCCTTGAATGAATGTTCCTGTTCAGGGTTCCAGCCACCCTAGATCAGGAGCCCTGAAGTGCTCTTTAGGGCTTAGAAGGATAGTTCAAACAAACCAGGATCAAACCTTGGCTTCAGATCTTGTTTTGCTAACCTACACTTAGAATAAACTACAGTTTCCTAAATTAAGATGTAATAGGAAACTGAGATCAACTTGAAGTTAAAACCAGAAACTTTCAGTCTCCTTCCTTCATGTATGGTGATGTGGGGAACTCAAGTTCTATGGCTTTTCTTATAAAATAGCGCACACACATACACATATATGTGGGTGTGTTTGTAGAACTTTGTGAAGTCAATTTCAGCATTCAAGCAAACAAGCATGTGAAGATAGATAAAGTCTTTTTTGCAACTATTGTTTGTGATTCTATTCTCAAACTTAATAACATAATCCATACTTATTTTCTCGTTTATGTAGTTTATGGTACCTAATAGCATTTTATGGACCAAAGATCTATGTACAAATATGCCCATTCTGCAGAGGTTCCGCTAGATGCATGCAAGCATTTATAAACTGTATGTGTGCATGTGCATGCATGTGTACCCAATGACTTACACACACCTGTTCCCCACCCCTTTAAGTAAATGGAAATGCATTTCTTTTACCTCATCCGTCATTCCAGCTCTAATGAGAGTGAAAAGGAACTTAAGCAACCGTGCATCATCTTCCCGATCCAAATCATCAAGTGGCATTTTCTGCCTTATCGGAGCATCTGGGTCCTAAATAGAAAAACTGCACTGATTCTTTTGAATTGCAAAAGCACATTTCTCCCTGCATATTGCTTTTAAGCTAAGTCATTGAAAAGGACAGTAGGTTCCTATTGGAGGCTGTTCTGTTTCCCATTTCCAGAGGGACAACAGTGTTAGTCTCTGCCAGCAAAAACAACAAGACCACTAGATTTACCATGGCGTAAGCTTTTGTGAGCTAGTACATTTCATCAAATGTAAAGATTTGTATTAAAACATTATAGGCTACCTTGACTTGTTACATTTCTGGATTATCAACCAGAGTATATCTACTCTTGTTTTGGTTTTATTAATTAATTGCCTAACTCTGCATAAAATAGTTGCACAGTAAAATCTCATATGAGGAGACATAGGGTGGACCATAGTTTGATAAAGTAGAGAAGTATATTTCCAGTTAAAAATATCTACCCTGAATACTGATGAATTTTCATCAAACAGAGAAAACTGCTAATTGTTCAACTAAGGTAGGGTAGAGGATCCTCTGGCATGTGGGCCAATCCTGGCCCACCAGGGGGTCTACTTTGGCCCACAAGACCATTTCCTCCAAACTAAGCCCAACTGCACATCTGCTGTCATTATTGGTGACCTCAGCTGATGGGCAGGAGGACAGGATTTAATCCTGCATTGCCTGCAAGATCCTCCATTGCACAGCTAAGAGAGCAGGATTTAATCCATGCTTATCAGTGGAATGGAGATTCCTGTGCAAAACCACCATTTGAAGCAGCTCTCACTCGCAAGCTACTTCAAATAGGTTTTTGAAAGGCCTGAAGATAGCCAAAGGCTCAAAGAGAATTGCAAGGGCTGTCGCAATGTCTTTTACAAGACTCCCTGCTTCACCTTGATCTTGGAAGCTTAAAAGGGAGTTGTGGGGAGACTTGGAATCTCATCCTGCTCCCCTTTTAAGTCTGAGATCAGGGACTGGGGCGGGGGGCTTGCAAAGCAAATATGGCCAACAAGGCAGATCCTGATAATAATCAAGGATCTAAAAAGATTCCCCATCCCTGATTTAACATCTGGAATTAGTAAACTGCACTTACTAATTCAGTCACTAGTGGCCTTGAGCTCCCAGAGAAAGTGTTTAATTGTCGCTGCTTCAAGATGTGCAGAGTATTCTCCCTGAAAACACAAGGCATATCATTACTTCAACAGCAATACATTCTAAAGTGAAATATTCTATTGTCAACACTATATATAATGCATTAAGGTTCTTTAACAAATTATATTTAATTAGTCCTGATTTTTTAAAAAAACATTAAGTGAGCTTTTTAAATTACAGCTGGTGAAAGTTGATGCAGTGTTTCAGCAGATCTGTTTTAGCAATTCTGTGGTGTAAGAATAATGCACAGCAATAATGTAAAGCGTAATTTTTATAAACCTTTTATGAGTTTAATAGATTTGTTAATACCTACCATATTTAAAATGAATTAAAGCCCAATATAAATAACAATTTTACATAAAGTTTATTCAACATGCTTTTTAGGAATCATCACAACACTGATATAGCAAAAAAAAAATGCAGTATTTCCATGTCTCTCATATTTAAAGAACAGGGATTGTGTCATGTAATAATTGTAAAAAAAACAAACCAAAAAAAATTCTTGAATCAATTGCTTGAGATGTTTATGTAGAATATGGTATAGAGAACCAACAGCATGCACATATCAAGAGTGATCAGTAGTTGGTCAATAACTTACCAATATACAGACTTTGCATAAAATTCAATATTATCAGAGAAGTCTCCAACTTCATCCTTGGCAATGCTCTCTAGCCAGTCTACCACCAACTGAAAATTAAACTAAACTTAACAATAATGTAAAACAAGACCTTCCCCCAATTTCCACTTTGATTATGGGGTGGACAAAGATGCATCAGACCAACACTGTGCAGGGTCCTCTAAATTCTATGGCATTTACTCCCAAAGATGTAGTCATAGATTGCAACCTCTATCAAATGCTGCCCTTTCAAGCCTTATGAAGAGCAATAAAAAGTTTTCTTGCAACACATATGGGAAGTATCCCACTGGTGTTAAGGAGATTTGTTCCTAAATGCAGTGGAATCTTGGTTCTTGAACACCTTGGTACTCGAACATCTTGGCTCCCAAATGCCAAAAACCTGGAATTAAGTGTTCCGTTTTCGAATGTTTTTCGGAAGCTGAATGTCCAATGTGGCTGTCGGCTATTGTTTCCAGGGTGTCTGCGCCAATTGGAAGCTGTGCCTTGGTTTTCAAACGTTTCGGAAGTCGAACAGATTTCTGAAACTGATTATGTTCTAGAACCAAGGTAGCACTGTAAATGTATCTTAAATATAGATATTTTAAAAACAAGACAATCAGTTCTGACCTCTTGCAAGAGGGATGTGTTCTCCCTTGATGGCTTGTTGAACAAGGAGGGAGGGAGAGAAAAGTGGGTGGGCCCTTTTCTGATGCCCTAACCACCACTGGCATGTGCCCCCCCCCGACAGATTACTCCCAAGGGAATGGAGTGCTTGTAAGAAAACATGTTCCACATCCCTACTTTGTGTCATACCTGGCTTTGTCGAACCAATGAATCTCTCTGGAACAGACTGTTTATAACAGTCTTTTCACTAGCATTTATAGCCTAGGGAAGAACAAAACCTATCTTCAAATGACTGAAGCATGATTCATGATCAAAAATTATTTTCTATTTGAAACACTTTGAACACTTTAACCATATTTGACAATTATATGCTTAACTGATCGCTAAACAGTGCAGGTGCTTAATAGGATCCCCCCCACTCCAAGAACAAATATTGTTAAAGCTGATCCACATCAACTATGCTTTATGAAACTAAGAATACAATATGCTTTATTAGTTCTGTAGTTTTTATCTCTATTACATATTTTTAACAATGCGATACTAGGGTAAAAAGCAATGTGGGTAAGTTGTTCCTTAGTAGAAAAAGACTGACAAAACTTACTGCAAGGTCAAACATGGTTTCTTCTTCTAGAGCAGACTGTATCCTATCCCTGGATTTAAAGCAAAGAGAGAAAAAACAATACTGAGGATTAGCATCACATGTTATTCCTTAGCTACATATATCTCGTTGAAATCCGCAAGTACACATAGGGCACAATTCATACACAATGTCCAGGAGGGTCTGAGGACCCTATATCCCCTTCACCCCACTGGCACAGATACAGTGATAAGGAAATTGCAAGGTCTGTGTGCGCCTGCCATATCCCCATCCTGGTCTCCCTCCTTGTACCTTACAACTTGTATGTGCTCAAAGTTCTACTGAGGATTTTAAAGAGTTCCTATTGAGGATGCTGTTATAGTTCAGTTAGATTTTTTTTTTAAATATTGGACAATAGCCAAGGTTAGCCATACTCAGAGTAGGGACACTGAAATCAATGGACTTTAACTCCATTGATTTCAATGACTCTACTCCCAGTATGACTATATCACCCACTGTATTTGGATATATTCCAAAGTAAGTGACATTGTGTCATTCATTCAACTGCCACATCCTATATTGATTTGCTAATGTCTGCCAAGCACACTTTAACTAACCTAATCACTGGAGGCTCAGGTGGCTGACTTTTTTCAGTTCCAGCTGGTTCACCAGCTAGAACCCCTTGATCAGCACACCGGCTGTGGAAGCCTAAGGATACTCATGCAAAATCTTGCAGGAACTCGGATGGCCCTGTGAGATATTGCGAGAGCATCTCAAACCTGGCATGCTGAGCGGGCCTCTTTCCCTCAAGCAAGGCTAAGAGCAGACTTGGCACAAAAAGAGATTTTAAGCTCTGTCTAGCTTGGATTTAACTTCTGCAATTTTAGCCAGTCAGCCTTCAACCACATATGGCTGAAATCACACAAGTTAAATGTACATTAGGTGTGACTGTACTGCAAAGTAAATTTAAGCATTAAGGGGGAAAAACGCAAGCAGGCTTTCAGAAGAATTACCTGTAAATTGAGGATAATAGTCTCCAAGTTACCATCTCTTGCTTGAGAAGCCACAACACACTGGCAGTTTTTGAAAATTTCTGCTGCCCAGGAGTAGCTCGGTACACTATTTTTTGAAGAATGTTTACCTGGTATTTAAAAAAAACAACCAGCAGTTGGGTTATACCATCTTTTCTTCTCTCCCACAATATTTTATTCTTCATATAGTGGAATTTGTGTAGTGCTTTACAATAGAGGTTCGGAACTGGATCCAATCAATGGGTGACTTACATCTCTAAGAAGTTCAAAGGGGATTGCCACCTCCTTTGAAGGTGTGCCCCCAGCACTCTCTGTCAGCTGATTGGCACTGACAGGAAGCCCTGCTTGCAAAGGAACAACCAGGGGCTCACTTGAGGCTCCCTTTTGTTCCATTGTAGGTATGTCCATACCTGCCCCACACTATCAGGTATGGGGTAGGTGACCCTGCTTTATACAGCATAAGTAAAAACAAAGTAATTTCCTGCTGACAGTAAGAAGAATACAAGTAGAGAGGAAGAATGGAAGATGCACTGGTAATGGGATTAATGCAATCAAAGGCAGTTAAACAAATGTTGTAGTTAGGGACTAATACAATATGCTTATTGCTAAAGATGTTCAAATCTTCATCTTCAGCTACAAATCCCAAACTATTACATGAAACTGGTAAATTTGTAGCTTTATACAAAATGCGTCTGTACAGAAGCTATTTTTGAGAGCTCTCTGTACGAACTACAGGCACTCTCAACAGTAACCCTCTTTTCATATATACGGCAGTGACGTTGCCTGTACTACTCTATGCTTATTCACTGAGGGAAAATGATTTTCATTCAGCAAGTAACGAATACATAAAGGGACATAACAACATACCTGGTTATTGCAAGTATCTTCGTACTCATCTACAAGTTCAAAAATGGTAGTAGAAGTGTGTTTTAAAAGGGAATGTAGAAAATCAGAGTACATACTCCTCGTTGCTAGAAGAAGAAACGTGTTAATTAGAATAACCTACTTTAGAACAAGTCTAGATTGTAACAAGTTCACCTTTATTATATTTTTACACTCATAGTGCCTATGTTTTGTACATATATTAAAATTTATAAAAGAAGATTTTTAAAATAGCTGTACAATTAGCACAATGTTTCAAAGCACATTTGATAACACATTCTCCTTTGCAGATGTTCTTTAGAACAATAAAATGGAAGTACTGATGGGGTGAAACTGACATAATCGAATCATTCCTTAAAGCAGTGGTGGGGAACCTCAGCTCCCATCATCCCTGACCATTGACCATGCTGGTTGAGGCTGATGGGAGCTGGGAGTATAGCAGCACCTGGAGAGTCACAGGTTCTCCGTCTCTGACTTAAAGGAGGGAAAGTCAAACATTTAGACACAGGAAAAGAAATGTAGCTAAATAAATTCTCAGCACCACAATTCTGAAATCATGCGCCAAAAACAAACCCAGAACAATTGTACAAAAACAACATCAGGCCTGTGGAAATGTACAATGTGGTTTAACCAACTTCCTAAGATGTACCTATTTTATATATGACAGTTAGAGTAATAGTTATTATGGCTGTCCCCGGCCATGTCACGGTTCTTCCAAGATTATGATCTACTTAGAATCATGGAATTGTAGAGTTGGAAGGGACCCCTAGGATTATCTAGGCCAACACATTGCAATGCAGAAATCTTTTGTCCAACATGAGGCTTGAACCCATGACCCTGAGATTAAGAGTCTCATGTTCTACCAGCTGAGCTATCCCTTGGATGGGATGAAGAAAAACTAGACCAGCTACTTATCCTACAACAGGATACCTTATGCATTTAACAACAGGCATTGATGCCGTAACAGATAGCAAAGGCAAAAAGTGAGCTCTCACCTGCTTCCCCAGGATCATCCTCCTTCAACAGGACAGCACTCTTAGTGATATCTTCTGTACCACTGTACTCTAAATTTGTGAACATGATTGAATGTTGAGGGGAGAGTGAAGTTGTCCAGTCACTGTCATCTAACTAAAACACACAATATGATACACAGAATAAAAACCCTATTAATATCACTGCATTGTGTATCAATGATTTGTGAATTGTGATTGCTTATGTACATTTTTCTTCAGAAAGTAGTTCTAGCAAAATTGATGGCCTATTGCAACACAGGGGGTTGAAGTTGATTAATATGGATTTCCCTTCAATTTCAGTGTCAGCCATCTATTACTTATGGTGGAGTCCAATCCCCCTTTGCATTGAACTACGTGTGCTGACAGGGTAGAAGCAACACTCAGCTCAGCCCCATCAGCCTCTACCAGCCTTTGCCTGCAGTGATGCCAGCATCACTCTGCCATTGAAGAGCTCCTTGTTCCGCCTGCCAAGTGTGTGACTGGGTCAAATTGCTACCAGCCAAGTTCCTTGCCAGTGGAGAGCTCCAGGACAGCTCTGTTAAGCCCTGCCAGCCAACACCAAGAGTTTCGATTGCAGACTTAGTCAACAGCAAAAAAGACAATAATCACCATTGTAGCTATTGCAGTTTTCATGAAAATGTACTCTGGTTGAAATAGGGATGGGATGATTGAATGTAGGTGGTGATGATTGTTTTTTCCTTAAAAGAAAGGAGTCACCTGTAATCTCGTGTCTTGCTCCAACAAGGGAGTTTTACAAAACTGCACCCTACTGGTACATGACTCTCCTATGCATTCCTAGATTTCCTAATGATGTGAGAGGGAGAAAAGTTCCTTCTAGCCATTCAGTCTTCTACCCATCTAAACACTACATATTATCCTTAAAAAGTGTGCTGTCAAGGCAAGTTTTTATGACATACAAATTGACAGCAAATTATCAAGAAAGATGGTGAGAACCCAGCTTCAGTAGCAGTAGATCATTATCCCCACCTTCCATTTACATGAGGGCTGAAAACTTCTTACCTTAAAAGACTGACTAGATTTTGCAGCGTTCAATATGACAGCAGGGGAGACAGTGACAGACTAGCCCAAGAGCAGTAGCCAGTGCTACAAGCCTCTGATATCATAATCACATAATAGGGAGCAGTAGCCTCAGTAACAGTAGCTAAAGCAACAATCCAGTGATGTCACAATGATACAACAGGGAGCATTTTCTGTCTTTCTAGTTTCTGGACACATTGAAGAATATCTAAGCACTTAAAATAACCAATCTTAGCTGCTCTTCTCATCACTCCTTCTAATAGCAAACTCAGATGAGTGAATGCTGATGGTCAGAGCTGAAACGGGGCACTGAGAAATAAAAGGGAGGTAACAACATGTTTAGACTGAGTCCCAAGATTTGATAAAGTACAACTTAAAAAAACAAACTAAGGTGGCCAGTCCAGTGAAGAGTGAGCATGTTCAGTAGTCACAGAATATAGTGTGTCAATTGGGAAAGAAAAATGGAAGTTGTGGGATGAAAATTCCGTTCCCAGGAATGGCTGAAACCCTTAACAAGTACACATTTGTTAGGAGAGTATAACCATTTCTCTCCTAAGCATACTATATTATTTTTGATTCTCCAGATTAGAACTCTACTTACATTTTCACAGGTACCTCACTTTAGAAAGGACAAAAAAGAAAAATATTAACCTGCAATTTTAGGTACACAACTTGGGAGAACACCTCACTCAGTACAGTGGGACTTACTTCTGAAGAAACATGCACAAGATTTCATAGACTCAGAACTGCAGAATTGGAATTTGGCTGTTAAATGTTGCAAAAGTACCCAATGATGGGTGACTCTCAATGCTGCTCATTTGTACTTTGCATGTTCTTACCATAGACACATTTCCAAGGTGCCCAGGAGTATGCCCAAGATAAGAAGATTTTCCTCCTGTACCCATGATGGTAGACATATTCAGTTGATTCATGGAACTCCGACTCTGTGGAGTAACTGGAGAAAAATTGTTTTTAATTTTTTTAAAAAAAACAGGAACAGGAGCAAGACATGGTGAGGGGTGGGGTAGCCCCTTGCTGAAACTCAGCAGAGAGATGAAATAGTGAATAAAACTTCACCCTCTTACAGAAAACCAGTATCATGCTTAGTATTTAATGCTATTTTAATTAATTTTAACTATTTAGGAGTGAAAGGAATAGTGGATGTAAATAGTTAGAAGTATAGTAAATTTAAGTACTAAAGTGTACATCAAATAAGGCAATAGGTATAAAAGATCTTACAGGAGCGTGAAATCCGCCCCAGTCCTGGAGTCCTGGGGACTGTCAGTCCTCTTGTTGTCATGCCACTTGAACTGTCATCCAGAGAAGCAAGGACTAAGAAAATAGAATCAAGCTAAGAAAATAAGCTTCAAAGTTCTGCCTCAGTTTGCAGGTGTCCCTGGCCATCTTAAAGTATAAGTTCTTGTAAACAGTCTATGTCATTATTCCTTCAAATTCCATCTTTCCCAGGAAGCCTATTGCTTAAGTGCAGTTTTTCTACAAAAACAAATTGAATCAGGTGGAGGATATGCTGACAATTAACAGGATCAGAACACACATATGTGGGTAAATGTTACCTTTCCCACTCCTGCTGCAGTTCTGAGAAATATCTCATTTTCTGAAGCTGATACTCACTTTGGGTGTGAATTTTAATAGCTTCAAATCTTAAAGTGTTTTTCGCCTAGTCTTACTACATATTTGTCACAAAAAGTAACAAATCATGAAGCAAAATAATGGTCAAAATCATATTAAATTACTATGTGTAACAGAAAATAAATTATAAGTTACTCTGCACTGTCCTCAATTAACCTTTCTTTATATAGAAAAGGGATGCAGGTGGCGCTGTGGGTTAAACCACCGAGCCTAGGACTTGCTGAACAGAAGGTCGGTGGTTCGAATCCCTGCAACGGGGTGAGTTCCCGTTGCTCGGTCCCAGTTCCTGCCAACCTAGCAGTTCGAAAGCATGTCAAAGTGCGAGTAGATAAATAGGTACCGCTCTGGTGGGAAGGTAAACGGCGTTTCCGTGCGCTGCTCTGGTTTGTCAGAAGCAGCTTAGTCATGCTGGCCACATGACCCAGAAGCTGTACGCCGGCTCCCTCGGGCAATAAAGCGAGATGAGCGCCACAACCCCAGAGTCAGTCACGACTGGACCTAATGGTCAGGGGTCCCTTTACCTTTATATAAAAAAGACATTATCATTTAAAGAGATAATGTCTAGCTCACAAACCATATGAGTATGCTTTTAAGTAAAACAAAGGAAAAGGATACTAGAAACTTTTTTTTTAGAACTCTGCTTCCGAACTGGACGAGTTGCTTCTTGTGGAGTAGGCATATTTTGAAAATCATCCCTGAAAAGAATACAAACATCTAATGTTATTGAAGCTCCCAACGTGAGTCTGACTAAACTGCGGGAGGCAGTGGAAGACAGGAGTGCCTGGTGTGCTCTGGTCCGTGGGGTCACGAAGAGTCGGACACGACTAATCGACTAAACAACAACGTTATTTTATTTTAATTACTTCTAAATAATAAAAGTTTAAAGTGAACCTAAAATTTCATATTATAATTTGAAACAATAGACACTTCCAAAAATAATTGAACGAAATTGTTCTACAATACCTCATCTTCATGTGTGAAATCTGAAACTTTACATCTAATAAAGAAATATCCTCAACAGCAAAATTCTAGCAGTCAGCCAATTATAATAATCAGTCAGCTAATTATAATAACCAGATGCTGAAAAGAAAAGACTCTACTTGCACATTAGATAATTTCTGCCATCTTTGAACATTTAGGGGTGCATCAGTATTCACCAATCTCAGTATTCACCTAAGGTACTTTTCCTATACAGTTTACTAGCATTCTTTTCCCAATAGCTGCCAATCGAATGCCTCTGAAGGCTCACAAGCTGGGCATGAAGATGATGGTTTTCACTGTTATTTTCCACAGAATCATCTTGCATTCAGAGGCATACATCCACTAAACCTGGATTTTCTAATTACCTTTAATGGCTAAAATATGGATAAAGTCTTTTTTTTTTTTAAAGCAATCTTTAGGTTGTGGGCTTCACTGCACCTTGCAGTAATCAATTAATTATGTGTTCTGTGAAGAATACAACATGGTTTTGTGACACTGATAAAAAAATATGTTTTTCCTTTTCTCTCTGCGAACATGGGAAATTGTGGGGAGGAAGAAAAGCAATTTGAAGCACGGAAAAACTTTGCCTCCTATAAAAGGAATGGCTAATTTTTGGATGGGAAAATAATTTTTGAGATTTAGACTCCACCTCTCTACCTTGAACTAATTTTGGGGTGTCTCTTCTCTGTCTAGTCCAGCACCATAGCAATGGGCAGCCAAATGTCTCTGTGAAGCTTGCAACACAGAATGGTAGCAAGTCACCTCCAGCATCTGATACTCAGATGGCCAGGAGGCTCCATTTCACTTGGTCTGTGAAATTAAGGATAGGTGGTGGGAGTTTGCTTTGGTAAAGTGTGGTTAAGTGTCACGACAGAATGTGGTTATTTAGCTCCTTCAGCCTAAATGTATGGTACTAGGGTGGGTTACAAAAGACACGAGGTCATAACATAACGCATAACATCATAACATAAACATAACACAAACTAAAAGCAACAGTCTAATCAGATAGTAAAACTCAAATTGACGTTGAGTAAAACAAATAATTTGGCGAGACACCTAAATGATACTGACAAGACCGCCAGGCAAACCTGCCTAAGGAAGGCAAGGAGCCACCACTGAAATGGCCAAGTCATCTGCCTGCAGCACTTCAGAAAGTAGGACAGCCAGAGAAAGCTTCCAACATTTCAAGCACCTTGATGGAGGAGGAAGTAGTCCAAGAGATATGGGGTGGGATGGGGTCCCTAATCCATGGAGGTTTAGTGGGGTTTCTAACAACCTGACTTTGCGGGAGCCCCTCATCCTAAGCGCCCCACCTTAAAACCACCAAATGAGCATATGCGAACGGATGAAAAGTGGAACTGTGGGACTCACTGCCACAGGACGTGGTGGTTGACCATGAGCTTGGAGCGCTCTCAAGAGGGGATTAGGCAGCTTCATGGAGAACAAGGCTATCAGAAGGGGGACGGCGGTATTTATGTCAAAGGGCAGCTCAGGGAGGCTGCCCAATATTGCCCTCATGTTCCCTGTGGGAAACAGGAGGGCTGGGCTGGGCAGGCCGCTCCGTTGCCTGGCAACCTTCCGAGTGCCTATCAGCTGGCGCGCGAGGCTCAGCTAACGGCTCTCCTTCCCTCCCTCCCACACATCCAACGGCCAACGGACGCGCACGGGGACAAAGCCCACGCTCGCTGCAGGCTCCCCCCCCCCCCCCCCGGTTTCGCGAAGCGCCCGCGCAAGCGCACCGGCCGCACCAGGCAGAGAGAACACCTCTCGCCTCCCCTCCCCCGCTCCTCTCCCCTCGCGTACTCTGTCAAAGGAGCCGACTTGTCCATCTCGGAGGCGCGCGGCAGGCGGGTTGCCGCTTCTTGAGGCTTCCCGCTCCCCGGAAGCTCGTGATCCGGAGCAGGAAGTGGAAGAGTCAAGGCAATGAAAGCGGAGGGGGCGGGATTTGTGGCAACGCCTGTTTGAGGCGAGAAGCCGCCTGAGGCTCACACGGGCCTACATGTTTCCGAGGCAGAGAAGCCAAAGGGCAATGGAAGCCTGGCCTGCGGGGGCCGTCGCTTGGAGCTCTTCGTACAGAGAGGCAATGACTCTTCAAAATTTCTCACTCGGCATGCCGGCTTCCTGTAACGGTCGACACAGACAGGCTCCTGGGTAGGAAGGGCGCCGCCTGCCGTTGGGGAGGACCATTCCGATATAAACCCATTTCCCGACGGCAGGCGCTGAGCGGATGCCCGTGTAAGGTTTGGGACTGCAGAACTCGGCAAAAACCTCGGAACTGGGCATTATAATTTCGGATATATTAAAAGGACGAGGATGCAGAACGGATCCTTTCATTACATTTTACCACGGAAGTGACTGGGCTCTCTCAAGCAGAAAAGGAAATGGGTGTCTTGAGGTTTTTATTGGTTTTATAATAGCATCTATAGCTCTTACGAGTCTAGAGCAGGGTTTCCCAAACTTGGGTGTCCAGCCGTTTTTGGACTACAACTCCCATCATCCCTTGCTAGCTGGACCAGTGGTCAGGGATGATGGGAATTGTAGTCCAAAAACAACAACAACTGGAGACCAAAGTTTGGGAAACATTGGTCTAGTTAGGAGGAAAGGGCTGCCAAGTATAGCTCAAGCTACTGCCCTCGAAAAGCCTGGAAAGCTGCCTTTGTATGGGTACATAACTGAATATTTCACTGGTAGTTTCTCCTCACTATGTTGAAGGGCCTAGAAGAAAGGTCCCTGCAATTGTATTCTCCTTTCTGTGTAGCTACTAAAAGCATGGAAGGAGTCCTCTCTTCCAGTACATTTGGTTTAGACCTGCTAACCTTTGCTAAGCTCCCCCCTCTCTATTCTGAACAAAAACACGGTGTCAAAGAAAAATCAATTTCCTTTATTAGCATTGAAATTAGGTTTACAGGTAAAGCATCCCAAATATCCACCCATTACAATTAAATTGGCAAGAGATTAAACAGTTCTCTTACAGAGCAAGAACTGGGAAGACATGTCACAGGGAGAGTAGGGCAGGCTAGCTAATGGGTTTACACTAAAATGCATGTTAACAGTTGCTAGTGTAGCAGTAGGGCTGGTCATTCATACATGAAGCCATGGAACTGTTCTTTCAATACAAATCCAACACACAGAACCCAGACAGAAAAGACAACCCAGCAAGTGGAAATGCTAGGAGATAGAGGTTGCTTCACATTGAAAGCTTCTGACTTGACAAGGAGACACCACCAGAGACAGGGCTGCTGCTGCCAATGCGAGCTCCCCACCCCGCATCAGTACAAATGTCCTTTAAGATATCCTGACAGTGATAATCCTAACACAGATGTTGAACTGCAGATCCACTGAGCGAGGATAAGTTAGAAACAAACTAGGCACAGAAGCCAGTAATAATACAAAAGGAAAAACTCTTCCCCACAAAGCATGAACTTACTAGCTTTGGAAGTCAGCTTTTACTCAAGAAGCAATTTTCTACAGAATGTGAACATTAGGCAGCTGAAGCAGCTTGCACAAATATTGCTACCTATCTGGCACTATGAGGAAGACCATGGTGACAGATAGGAAGTATTTGTATTGTGAAAGTTTAAGATTGCTCCTGAAGGAACATGAATTCCGAAATGCCTTGAGCTGTAATAAAACCTCTTATGCTGGCACTTTTGAGAACAAGTTTCTCCTATTGCATTCTTCTTGGAGATGTTTGCTTCAGATTTGCTGTGCCAAGGGAGACAGAAAGTACACTATCATGAAAGACAAGTAGCTAGTAATACCTTGCCAAAAACCTAATCCTGTGAACTAGAATAAGCAGAAGAAATACAGAACTATACGGAGTTTGAAAAGTGATGTTACACAGTATGTATTAACCTGGAAATACTAGCCTTTTTAAAAAGTGAGCAATGAATTTGAAGGGAGGGTTACGATTAACTGCAATTATCAAAACACAGCCAGTTATTTAAAAAGACACAGGCAGTTTGGTGTTTATTTTTTTTAAAAAACACCACCACCATGGTGAGTTATGAGTTTGGTTCCCACTAAAGACTCACATTTGAAAACCCAGGAGGAACTTTTTTGTGCCAGGAATACATACTGTATCTTAAGCTGCAGGAAGGCTGTATGAGTCTTTCCTGCAACTTTAAGGTACACGCACATACACGTTTAGGGTTGCTTAATGTTACAGCCTGTAGTGTTCTGCAAATGGATAGCTGTGAGGAAATAAAGGATGAAATATGAATAAAACAATCCTATCCAAAAGCTGTTGACAAAAAGCATAGTATATACGATTGTTTGGCACTATATTTTATACTGTACAGAAAAGTCATGCACAATCTCTTAGGAAATGCTGTAGCTGCAGAACCAAGACTAATGTATTTTGGTGTAGTCATCCTTTCTCATATGAATGCAGTTAACCAGCTACGTTTCTCTGCTGGCTCCTTTTCTACCTAAAATCCAGTGATGGTGAGAAAAAAGCCCAGCTGCTTCAAAATTGGCAGAGCTCTGCAAAAGCCCTATTTGGAGCATGGGAGGACTAGAACTGGCAAGAGATTTCTCCCACACAGGGCTATGTACAAGGCTGCTTTGTATAGTAGCCCTGCCTGTCCAGACTACCAATAAGTACAGCAGCACACACAAGTTATACTCACCCACGAACAGAGTGCCAGAACTTACCAGTGAAACAGACTTCTTTCCAACCAAAGGATGTTAATGAGCATTTTTCTGTATAGTTAAAATTCAGTTCTCAAAGGCAGACAAGGTTACAAGAAACTACCAACCAAGCGGTAACCCAGGCCATAGTATCAACTATTGCCTGTGCTATCTGCTTCACAGTTTATCAAAAAATGAAAGGCTTTATAAAAAACTGAACTTTTTGCCAAGTCACCTGCATGCAGCTGGTTTCTTTAGGTAGGATTAGAAAAAATCCCAATACTGTACTGTGATTCATCATTCTGAAATACAGTTCCTGCCCCAGTAACCAGGTTCTTGTGACTGGACTTCAGTAGCCAAGATAAAACGAATACCCAACTCATAGTGGGTCAACTTGCGCTGTCCATATTTTTGCGAACTACAGCAAGTATCTGGGGAACCTTGCCTGTACATTTCAGATACCTCACGCTTCCATGAGTTTGTGGCTCAATTAACCTGGTATTTTTTACTTGAGTACAAGCAGACTACATAGGATTCTTTATGCATAGCCAATAATAGTTTGAATTATCTAGAAACAAGCAGCTTGTAAGACTACTCCATTTGGGCATGTGATGTCTTTCAGGCCTCAAAGTATTTGTAAACTTAACATAGTTCTAGGTTTAGCATATACCAGTACCTTCTTGGGACAAAGAAGGTTGGTAAAAATAATCCCACTCTCTTTTTCCTTCTATCACATTTCTTAGCAAAGATACTCAGCAACGGAGGCTGAACTAACTCTGGAATGTTTCCACTGAAACCAGTAAATTATGGCAACATTAGTGGTCAGAGCACATCCATGATTATTTAGGAGAATGTGTAAGTAGTCTGACTTGTATAGGATGGACAAGCAATGATTCCTTGGGGTTTCAAATTCTAATTGCCAAACACACATTTTAACACATTACTGATCTCACTGAAACATTACACAAAACATTCAATTACAGGTAATTGTAATGCAAGCCCTTGCATGGCAATCCAAATTTATTGAACTACTGATGCTAAGTCATACAAAATTGCACCACTTTTAATTAAGGCTTTTAGTTTACATTTGGCCACCTCAAAGCAGTTGTAACATTAGGTTGGTCAATTTAAATACTGTGGCTCCCTGTTGGATTTTACACGCAATCTTTACACCCAAACGTTAATGCATACAAAGCAACAAGGCATTGTTAAATAAATCTGCAAAAAGGTAATTACTGCAACTTAGGCCCTGGGACCAATTACACATGATTAAAATTACTTCCCACATTCACATCCACAGTACTCGTCCACCATTTAACATCTCAACCAAAACGTTACACATGTAAAACAATCACTAACAGGCAAAAGTACTAAACCTGTATATTTGGTATTGCAAATACACTTATGCATGAGCAAGCAAGGGAATTCACAGTGAGAATCTACAGCTGCAGAAGCCAAAATGATTTACAAAAAATTGTTAAATCATTAAAAAATTGTTTTAAAATATACACTTCTTGTTGTAGACCCCCACTGTACACACAACTATAAACATTGTTCCCTATGTAAACAAGGAAAAGGAAACATACAATAAAAGGTTGAAAAATCTGGACATTTCCTTCCCAACAGATATTAAAGGCAATGTCTTTAGACAGACATTATACTGAAAGGACTCATTTTAAAGACTAGATCACTGTCTCCACAGGTTTTTTATCCTAAAATTAAAAAACTATATAGCTGTTGAGTTAATCAAAGCGCTTTTGTACAATACAATGGTGATCCTGTATTTTTCTTTTAAAAAAGTTACAATAAGCTACAAATACCGATGAAGCAAAGTTATCTGGAGTAGTCTATATAGGAGCTCTTTGGACTTTCTTTTATTACGCTAAAATAGTGGTGCTTTTCGGATTTACATTATTGTACTCTCCAATAGGAAGTATGGGGTTTGTTGCAGTATACAGTACAGTTTTCATACATGTACAACATTGGTGGATGAACAATGTCTCTTATCAGTAATACTGGATGTAGGCTCTGGTTTTACCAGTTGCATACATTTAGATTATTTATAAGTAAAAATCTCTCGTGACACTGGAAAGTGATTAGAATGTGCAAACTGATGTAGTAGCTGTCATCCATTTCACAAAGGGTACCACCACAGGAAAGTCCATTTTAAGATGTTGGTAGGTTTAATAAAGTTGGAATGCTGGCACTGTTGTAGTCAGCAACAGTTCTTCAGACCTGGAACATAAAGAGAAACAGAGATTAATACTCAGATGGTATTTAAGCAATGAAAAAGAATCACTGTATTGAAAAAAGATGTTTCATACATTAAATGTTTCAGTTGTGTTAAAATTTCTTTCCCATTTCCAGAGAGGGTTCAATTCCAACTACCCCCAAGTGAAATTCTGCTCTCAGAACAGGATTTTTTCACCTCTTTTCTACTGCAGCCCCTGAAAAACTGCTCCTGAGATCTGAGAGAAGATGTCACAGGAGGTTGCAGCAAGAAGCAACTGGCAAAAAAAGTCAGATCCCCCACAACATTGGCAGAAGTACCTTTTACTTGCACAAGGCTGTATCTGAATCCCAAGCCATTAACTTTGAATTTTTGACCCATCCTATAAAGAGCTGGCAATCCTTCATGCATATTCAAGTGCACATGGATGCAGATGTAGTGTTATAATTTAAAACCAGATTGAAATAATCAAAAACATCTCAGCACGGTGAATGCAAAGAAATCAATTAAACATTTAAAAATACAGCACTACTTGTTGCGGCTTTCAGTGTGGCAAGACGTTGCTTACACTTACCTGGCTCAGTGCTACAGTACACACATATATTAAAGTAGCTGACAAGATGACTTTTTGCGTGCTTTCCCAGGTACTGGAGTTTTTCTGTTAATTTGTCGCACAAGGTCGTAGAAGATCTGTGAACACAAAGTTTGCTTCATATATTCAATGTTTTTCAAGTGGGATCATTTTCAGGCTTCATAGCTTTTAAACATGACATTTAAATACCACTGCAGATATCTGCTGCCACAAACGAAATTCTGATGTGTAGCGTTTATATTCTGCCCTCCAGAGTTCTTAAAATTGACAACTGCTACTTTTCCCAGTTTTCCCCCCCAGAAGTGCAAATCATGTAAATAAGACCCTGATTCTTTTCAAGGGGGTTGACAGACAAGACTGAGACTGCAATCCTAAACACTTTCTAGGGAGTAGCACCACTGAAGACCCCTTATTTCCAAGAAATGCACACAATACGCTTGGATTTTAAGGAAGCTTTACTTTACATACAATTCAGCATGAATATTTGGGGACTAATTTCCTCCTATGTTAAGCAAAAGAATCCTGCAAATATTTTGGGCCTGTTTTGTACATCAGCAGTAGGGAATGTCTGGCCCATATGAGGCAGGTAAAGACAGTTTCAAAGGGAAAATCAGGAGCCTTAAGTGTGCTCTCAGTTGTTCTTTGGCAAGCAATGCTGATCAAAGCCCCACTTAAACCAAGTCCACCAGAGAAATGCATCCATTGCTTGCATAGTTTGAAATCAAACCACTTGAGCAAAGGAAGTAAAGTTTGAAATCTCTGATAAGCTGCAGAGACAAAAGAAAACACAATGGCGATAGTGACATCATGTAATTGACAGGTGAACAAACATTGCATTAAGGAAACAAAGTAGGAGATCCTGATCCAGTTCTAAGGGCCAAATAATGTGAATAGGTCTTTCGTAAGATAAAATGTTTTAAAGCCTTACAGTTTCATATAAATTCTAGACTATGTGCACATAAAATGAAGCTATTCATTCAATAGCTGGCTATGTTTTAGAGTAAATGTCATCCTGAAAAACTAGTTTCCCCACACAAAAGTTTTTTTCAAAAATTCTTTCTGCCTCTACTTCCATAGACCTGCTCAATTTTTGCTTGAATAGTTTTTATGCGCAATTCAGGAGTTCTCTGGGAAACACGGGGAAATACTGCATATAACCCCATAAATGATAGTTGCTCTTAAAGAGCTCATGCTTTTTTTTAAAAAAAAGCTGTTGGAAGTTTAAAGCATTCTGACCAGTTTCAAAGAAAGAAATTCCATGGAGGAAAAAGATCAAATGTGTTGTCAGTTGTAATGTGCATGTCCCCTAAATGTAATCCAAGATTGCCATTTTAAGTTTTAGGAATAACTAGAACAGTCCCATCACCAATCATGTCTTCTGCAGCTGCGTATCTTTACATCAGAGAAGCCAACAAAGAGTCATCCAATCTGTTCACATCATTTATACAGTGGTACCTCGGGTTACATACGCTTCAGGTTACATACGCTGCTAACCCAGAAATAGTGCTTCAGGTTAAGAACATTGCTTCAGGATGAGAACAGAAATCTCGCAGCAGCGGTGCAGCGGGAGGCCCCATTAGCTAAAGTGGTGTTTCAGGTTAAGAACAGACCTCCAGAACGAATTAAGTTCTTAACCTGAGGTACCACTGTACAAATTATCAAAACAGGATTATTAATTTCTAACATTTAGAAGCATTCAAACTTCAAAGGAGCAGTTGTTTTGGCTTTAACAGAAGACAATGCCATGGTGAATTAGATCGTCTATTTCCAGAAGGATAGCCATATTGTTTTTGCTCTAATAGGCTATATTGGGTAGCCAACATGATGCCCTCCAAATTGCCAACCATTATTCACAATGGCTACAGCGGATGGGAGTTGTTGATAACACCTAGAAGGCATCACGTTGGCTACCCCTGGGCTACCTCTTGTGGCACCTTGAAGACCAACAAATCTGTTAGTCTTTAAGGAGGTACAATATACCCTTTGCTCTTTAGACCAACTAGTCTCCCTCATTCTCATGAAGTGGACTGTTGCCTATGAAACCTCATGCCATTAGTTAATCACTTTCCAGAGGTGACAATTCTCTCCCTACTTTATGCCAAGAACAAATAAAGGTATCTACCCTTTTTGGAGCAGTGATCTCTTCCCCTTTCTGCTGGACTTTTCCAGAAGCAGAGATCATCATTCTGCCTTAGCATTGAGTTAAGACAGAGATAGAATTCATAACAACTTAGACAGGTTTGCCAGACTCCACCTGCATTTTGTTCAAATTAACAGGATATGTCAGCAACGAATGACATATCCCACTGATTTCAATAGGAATTAGATACAAATTTACGTCTAATTTTACACTAGAATAATGAAGGTGATTAAAAACTCACAAGAGCTTGTAATAGTGGCGGTGTGGGTTTGGGATAAACAAAAGTAAAATTAAATGTGTAAAATTATTTACCTCATTAACATTTATTTTTGATTTTGCAGAAGACTCTAAGAATGCACAGTTATTCCATTGCCTTGCTAAATTCTGTCCTTGTTCCTTTCCCACAACTCTTTCATCTTCCAAATCGCACTTGTTGCCAACCAGAATCATTGGTACCTAAAATGATAAACATTAAGTAAATAACTACTACTGTGAAAAGTTAAATAATTTCCGATACTAATCAGTCACACTCTGAAAGTTATATCTGAAGTCTTAATTGAAAACTGGATTCTTACACAATCAAACTAGAGGTAATGCATTTAAAATGCATCGTATCATTAAAGTAATTTTAAGACATCAACATTTGAGAATGAAGCCACTAGTAGCTTAGATTTGGAGTTCTCAAATCCAAGTTACACAGCACTGCAGTTCTGTACTTGAATCTACATTTCATTTTAACATAACATTTAGGGTTGTTATATTATCTGGTAAAATAATCCACTGCCTTTGTATGATTCACCACTTTCTGAACCTAAAAGAGCAACTTATTCTAATGAGATAATTGGAATCTGAGACGGAGCAATATGGCACAATATAGTAATGCAGTAAAGCAAAGCACCAGCTTCTTTTGAATCCAACCAGCAGTGCTCTTCCTTCTGGCTCCAAATTAACATCACAGACAGTACTCATTGTTTTGTAATGTTTTAAAATGGCCAGCTGCACACACGTCTCTACTTAATCAAGGAACTGAATATCCAAGCATTGTTTATGTTTTCAAACGCAGTATGAATCCTGCTAGTCTTGGCCTGTGTGCATAGTTTATCTTCCAAAGTCCCATTTTAAATAATAAAGTCCCACTTAAAGAATATCTTTTATATTTATGATTCTTGCTTATTCTGTCTTTAAAGCTTCGATAGTGAATTTGTGCTAGTTCAATTACATTTTTATACAATAGTCATAAAAGTAACAGATGATCTTCTGTTGAGTGGCCACATATCAAGGAAAGAGACAACAGGAATCCCATTTTCACCCAAGGCAAGTTACTATGCATACATCAGATCATGTCCTTATTGTAGAACACTGGCTATAGAAGAGCCATAAGCTGTGCTTCTAAAGAGAACCTCCACTGGCCATTTGCAAACAATGCTTAGGAAGACTGCTTACATCATCAGTGTCTTTGACTCGAAGAATCTGTTCTCTTAGATCCTGCAAATCATTAAATGTGGACTGTGCTGTGATGGAATATACTAAAGCAAACCCTTGACCATTTTTCATGTAGAGGTCTCTCATGGCTGTAAACTGTTCCTGTAAAACACAATGACAGAAATGGAGAACTCAGAACAGTTATCTGACAAATGCAGCCTGACTTATGAGGACTGATCACACAGCAATTTTTTCCCCCTAAGCATGAATTTACTTTTCCTATCCTGTTTTTTCTAAACAGGAGCTGGCTGGCTTTCTGGACATGTAAAGTAATCAGTTGACACTTACTCAAAATAAGCTGGAAGCATTGTGTCAAGAATTACAGATTTACAGGGGGAAAAGGCACCAGTCTAACAAGCAGATGGATTAAACACACTGTAAATTAGTAGTGAAACTTCAGAGTTCCAGCTATCTTTAGTCAGTTAACATTTTTTCCCCATCTTTTCACATTCTTTTCAGGCAGCATCTTGTTCTATACCGGCAGTGGGGAACCTCCATCCCATAGACCAAATTAGGACCAGGTCTCCCCATTTGGCTTGTGAGGCACCCAGCTGCCCTACACCTATCATCATATATGACATCAGGTCTGGGGCAGGTAAACACTCAGCTGCGCCAAAAGGGGCTTTGCAGCTGATCAGTGGCACTTGTAAAGCCCTGTGCACAGAGGCGCTGATGATCAGCTTATCTTCAGGGCTTGTATATCTGTGTAATATACCGAGTTTTGCTGTTCGACCGTTTGCAAAGCCCTGTGCACTGTTTTTTTGCAAGTGCCACATATGGGCTTATAAAGCACTGAGCCTTTTCCTGTATGGTTTTTGACACCAGGTGACTGACAGGTAGTCAACCCCGATTTTCAGTTTTTAGAACAGCCTTTTCCTCCTAAAAATTAGTGGTATAATGAAGGCATTCAACGTTAGTAAAGTTGGGTAGTAAAATGGATACAGAACAAAATCAAATATATAATCAAAGTTGTATTTAACGTTGCAAGAGAGCAAATATTAATGTGCGCTGCTCTTTAGGCATGTTTAAATTGGGTGGTAGATGGCTAAGTCATACTCAGTGTAGACCCATTGGAATCAATAGACAAGTTAGCCATTCTTGGCAGGATACCACCTCAATGGTTTATCGTTTCAGTGCCTTCATTTCTCCCCTTTAAATAATGTAAGGGGGGGAAAAAGATATTATTTAGTATTTTAAAAACCCCAGGTACATTTTTGAATTTATTTACAGCATTTCTGTCCTGCTCTTCAGCTGAAAAGAAGTTCACAGACCAGACCGACCAATTGGTATTTGCTTGCATAACAATTAAATCACACGAAATACACCTTCTTGCTTTTTCCCCCTTAGTCAAATATTTTCACTGAACTACTTTGGGCTACCGCAAACACTTTGAGATTTTTACACAGCATGTAATATATTACACCCCTCAGGAAACATATTGTTATGTATATATATTTGTCTATATAAGACAAATAGATATGTTAACTTTAGTTGTGATTGATTTAGGACAGCAGAAAATTTTCTGGGAAATGCACAGCACTGCTTCATACGTGGTGTCAGAACTGACAGACTATCTAAGAATGATATTGGGAAGGTGGTGGAAAGCAGAGTGAAAAATACCAACTCAGCGAAGAGCTGCACTATAAAAGGCATAGGCAAGGGACTGAAAATAAAGCTGCACCTTCTGCAGAACTATGGTGCAGCCACATGTTTTTTTCTGTATGTGTTTTTTGGGAGGGAGTCACAGGATGGATCCAAAGATTGGTGTACTGATTCTCCTTATATGCAAGATATAATTAGTACAGGTTTACGTATGCAGATCAGTTGCTCTACATGTATAAGCTTCATACCATACCACAAGCTTAGTGTGCCTGCTGAAAAACAATTTTTAAACAAGATGCTGAACATCAAGATGCTGAAGTGATTGTGTGTGAGCATTTAATAGCTTTCAAACATGTACAGAAAACTAACCCTCTATCATTTTAGAATTCAATGCTCATTTCCTCCTCCTCCTCCACTGATATTACCCCTTCTACTTACCAATAATGTCACTTATATAGTTTTGTCAAATAGGTTGGGGAAGAAGAACAATTTATTTGTAACTTAGCAAAGAATGACAGTGACATGCTGACTGTTGTCAAGAGACACTGATAAAAACTTAGTTTGTTCTGTAGCTCATTTTTTTTAAATTCATGGATAACATACACACTCTCAAATAAACAAAAATGAAAACAATCATATACTAATAGTCTTATGAATGTTTACAGAAATTAACTGGAATGGCTTATTCTGTAGCTCAATCTATTGCTCTTTCATTTGTAAAAGTTGACCTATAGTAGTTTTACACTTAGTCTTATTTTTACATACCGTTCCTGCTGTGTCTAAGATTTCAAGCATACATTGTTGTGCATCTACTTCAACTTGCTGTCAAAAAAGAAGAAGACACAATTTTGTACTGAAGTATAAACAGCAAGACTTCAAATACTCATTAACTTGCCTTTACAAGTTATACCCACAATGCACAAGATTATTTCCCTTACCATAGTCAAAGCAGTTGGCAGGCTGAAAGAGAGTTTGAGAGTTTATAATAAATAGCAAAATAGATATGTTAATTTTGCTTGGGTCGGGGTTTATTTTGTAGCAAGAACTGCACACTAAATTCCAGCAGAGGGGAAGGCGAAAGCAGAAGAACAAGATGACAGCGAGAAAGTGTTTGTTACCATTTAAGGACATTGGGGGGGGGGGGGAGCCCATTTTTCCTAATACCAAATACCCCAGTCCACCACTCCCAACAACCCCAGCCAGAATATCTAATGGTTAGGGGTTACGGGAGTTTTATTCCAAAACAGTTGGAGGACACCAGGTTGGAAAATGCTCAAGTAATGTGCTACAATGCAGGTAAAGTGCATGCCTTTTAGAGCTCAAGACATCTACTGTTTGCTATTAACACAATGTTCCTCTTGACCATAGTGACTCATTTTAGTTCATACTGCTATAATTGTGTCTATATGGTTTATTCTTATGTTTTAATTACAACCCACCACATTTTTCCTTTTGGAAGACTCAGAGCACTTCCTGGCCTCTCCCATTCTGGCAGTGAACTGGTCCACCCTCACTTAGCTTCATGAAACATCACTGGGTTCTTCCAGATCATTCACGGAAAGTTGGTAGTTTTTGTTTTTTTGTCACTATGGTATGGTAAGTTGTGGACAGTTGCTTTGTTCAAAAGTGCTCAGTGCTCAAAACAGAGCCCAGTAGCCTTCATGACACAAGCTAACCAAGCTGCCCTACTTTTATTTTTTGACTGCCAGAAGCTAGGTCAAGCTTCTTTCCATCTCAAAAAGGACCTATTCCAATCTGACTAGAAATGCCTGTAGCCTTCTCAAGTTGGGTTGGGTTGTAACTTAGCCACACCGAAAAACAAAGCAGGTAACTTTCACTGTTGTGAAACAACACCCCCAGCTTGTCTCAACCAAGTGCATTTGGGTGATAGGCTACTGTTTTCAATAACACAAAATATGCTATTCACTTAAATGTATACTACAACTTAAAATAATGTGCATACCTTTCGGTAGGAGTCTTCTATCGTAGGATCATACTTTTCAACAAATATTCCTTGAACAAACTGTACAGTCTACAACAAAAACAGCATTTTATATATACATACCTTTTTAATGCAATTTTTATAAATATTCATATTAAAAGGAACATTTAAACTGCAAACAGTTCATTACACATATAGAAAACACAAGTTGTTTCTAGCTTGCTGCCTATGTTTATACTAAGTTTCTTCAGAACACTGTCATGTCAATTTAAAGGTTAAGAGCCAGCATTAGTTTTGAACTTTGCTTCAAAAAACAGAGAAAAACTGTTCAGCCTTGAAAAATGAAGGTGCTACTAAACTCAGTTGTACTATAAATTACATCAGCCACTATTAATTGATTCAGACAATGCCATGGTGTCTGTCTCTTTCCCCCTTAAAAGGTGCTTAAATCCGTGTCTCTTTTTTTCTTTACTACCACATATTGAAGACAGGAAGCCTTCAAGGGAGCTGCGCTTAATCTTATTGCATCTGAGTGACAGCTGCACTCTCTCTGCATATGTATCTGATGGCATGAGGCTTTTATATACTGAAAGTGCAATGGGACTTCCCATTCATCTCCTCTGGCTCTGTAGTCCCCCAGATCTTCTCTAAAGAGTTGGAAGACCTTCTGGAGTTTAGGATGAGTGCAAAGGGAAGGGGAAGAAGTGGAAATGTGCTCATGCAATTTTGGATATCACCCTCCACACTCTGCTTTCCTACAAAAATTAGAATAAAGACTAGCATAGGGTTTCTCTGACTGACATTTACCATTAAGTAGTGTTTGCTCTGAATATCCAAACCCCATGCTAAGACACATTCAAAAGGTCACCAGATTTTGAGTGACTTCCTCAGTGTCTCCTGATTTTTGAGGCTTTTCCCAGCCTAATTTTAGACAGTGAAAATTCAGAATGCATTGGGGCAGATGATCTCACACCCCTAGTAAAATCTCTTTATTGGTGATGGAGGTAGTTTGGAGTCTTTTTTTCCTTTTTTAAAGCAAAATAATAAAACAAAAAGGTTATACAAATTCTTGTCATGATGAAGTGACAATAAGTTGTATTACCTTTTATAAATGATCGAAGTAACTCAAATGACTAAGGTTTTTAAAAATGAAGCCGAATTTTAGGCCCAAATAAGGTGCTACAGATAGATAAGAAGAACATCTATTAAAACATTCTACCTGTTAACTTTTGGAATTCATGTTTAAGCATTAGTATAATTTATTGGAAGCTGACCATTGACCTATTTTTCAAATATTGTTCAACAGAGATTCAAAAATAAATGAACATTTTGTTTGTTTCTGCAACAACCACTTCTACTTCCAATTCCAGCTTCCCAACATTGACAATTTTTACTGTAGCATTAATTTTTTTCTTAAAGCAAAGTGAACAGCTTTCCAACCCTCAATAAACACAACAAATAGATAAATAAAATTGGTATAGAACATATGTATGTATACACACAGATATATACCGGTATATGTGCATATGTTCATATTACACACCTGAAATGCTTTCCAGCTGCCTATTAACGTATTGGTTGCTTAGAATGTTTAATAGAGAGAGTGATGCTTACAGCAGGATAATTGTGCTTTTCTTGGATTGCTTGCCAGGATCTGGAATCCTATGACTTAATACTAAACACATGCTTCGCACATAACAAAACTGGACTCGGGCACATCACAGTGCACAGAAGTCACCTGAAACATCCAGACACATCTTACTGGGAGTTTCAGATGAAATATACAAGTTTTATATGTAGTTACAGATAGGTAGCCGTGTTGGTCTGCCATAGTCAAAACAAAAAAAATTCCTTCCAGTAGCACCTTAAAGACCAACTAAGTTAGTTCTTGGTATGAGCTTTCGTGTGCATGCACACTTCTTCAGATACCTTATCTTTCTTCTTATCTGAAGAAGTGTGCATGCACACGAAAGCTCATACCAAGTTTTATATGCTTAGACATAGTCATAAGAGGCCAAAAAATATCACTCACCAATGCAGACTTTCCAACACCTCCTGAACCAAGAACCACTAGTTTATATTCACGCATGGTGCAAGTGTTGAGTCACCGCCTTAATACCTACAAGAAAAAAAAAAGAATCTGTTACACTGAGCTGCATATGGCACAAGTTTGGTTTATCATTTTTATCTTTTATTAGTACAGAATACAGAGTGTTCATACTATTGCACTAAAACTTCAAACAAACAAAAAGTACAGATAGCTTGTTTGAAAATAGTAACAATTTTTCTATGTGATAGGCGGTCTGAAAAGTATGTTGGAAGAAGTTTAGCAAATATCGTAGTCACTTATCCACTGCAGGTAATATATCTAGCACAGTGTCCTGATACAACTATAAAGTCAGTGTCAGTTGATATACCCTTTTTGTGTAACCTTACATGTCTGGGATCATGTCTTACTATTAAAATAAAATGTTACAAATACTGATTTTACCTGGGAAATTTTCCCCAGGAAAAAACAAGTATCAATAAAAGCAGCACCATAAAAACAGCAGCAACATAGCATCTGTAAAGAAAATCATTTTAACCCAGTGCTAAGAGATGTTAAGAGGAATGGTGCCAGACAGATCTTTCTGAGGGGGGAATTCTAAAGATGGGATACCCTGACCCCCCAAAAAAAGTCGTACACCCAGTTGCCACCAGACAAAACACCAAAGTCAAGGACACAGTGACAGGCCTCTAAAGGTGATGTTAATGTACAGGCAATTAACATATAGGAGCTAGCCATTCTTCAGAATGTTTGAGTGAAATGGCAAAGAATTCGGCATGCTTCACATGGCTTCCTCCACTAAAGCAGCTGGCCAGGTTTAGGGTGCAGAAAAGTCCAAAAAAAAGGGCGGGGGGGGGGGGAATAGGCCACCACAATAATAGGGGTAGGGTGGGGGAGGGGAGGGGAGGTGTAGTGGCCTAAATTTGAAAGCTAATGGGAAGGATCCTACAGGAGTTGGGGAGGCGAGAAAAGAAGGGGCTATATATTGTCAATATATTGTCCAAAACCAATTTGAAGTCCATATCATGATACTGGTTTCATAATTTTTGACCTGGCAATATATTGCAAATCAATGAAGTGTATTTGTGCTATGCAAAAATCACAATGTGGAGAAACTGTGAAGCCAGCAGAGAGAGAAAGCATGCAGGTCCTTTTTCAGTAGATACTGAGGGAGAAGTTTCCCCAAAGTCCTGCCCGCCTCGATTGCTTGCTCACTCTTTCTCACTGCAGCAGACAGAGGAGAGGAGGAAGCCCAGCAACAGCAAGCCAGGAAGGGTAGATGCAGCCCATGGAGGAGGCACAGTGACTTTACTCTAGAGTCATGCGGGGAGTCATTTCTACTCCTGCACCCTCAGCGCCAGTCAGCGGACCCATGCTGCGGCGCAAGCGGTGACAGTTCACTTGGGAGGCAGGAGGCAATTTTAAGTTCAAGTCTCAGTCACATACATCATGACAGGACTTCAGAAATTGCTCTCACACAGACCATTCCCTATCGTGGAACGTGTCTAATGCCTAGCTTCGAACACTGCAGCAGACATCTTGGCTTTTCATTACCAAAAGGCTGCACTCAAGTCAGCCAAGCATAGGAAGTCTAGCAGCAGCAGGAGCTACAACAACAACAGAACAGCTGAGGGTGGCATTAGGGGGTTGGGGGGGGGGACTTCATTACTACCTACTAAATCAGGACCCATATACCTACTGAGCTGAAAATAGCCAAATGCAAAGTTGAAGTTCCATTCTACCTTATTAGATTTGCAAAACCAAGTATATATACTATATAACAAGAGTTATGCAAACAAAACTGATGTGTGTGCATATGAGAAATATCCATATCTAATGCTTCAGACTAGGTCAACAGTATCATAAGTTCACCAGTTCCACCAACTGAATTGCACAACATACACTGCCCTAGCTTCAAATGCAACTGAAAGCACCCAAGGAGCATGTGACAGAAGAGTGTGTGGGAAACTGATTGACAGCAGGGGCACAGAATGGAAAGTTGGATGGAGTTAAAGCAGGGTAGGGGAAAACTTTTTTGCCTCTGGGGACCAGATTCTTATCAGGATTGGCTTTGTGTGCCAAAGTTGATAGGTGGGCACCAACCTATCAATGATATGATGTCATTATGCACCACAATGGTTTTGCAAGTCTTTCCATGCCTCTCATTTAAACCCAATACCAAAGTTTCCTGGATTAATGCTGCAAAGCAGCTTTTGAAACAGCCTCCATGCCTTCCTGTGATGTGCACCCACCAGCTACACGCCTCTCAGTGATGGAACTCTGAGCAGGGCTTCCAGCGATAACCACTGAAAACAGGAAGTTATATCTGGAAGATGGTCCTTTAAAAATCCTTGTCCAAAGCAATTTAGTGCTTCGAAAATGTGGGTTACAGCACATGTGCCTCATTTGAATACATAAGTATATGAACTAGATAGAAGAAGAGGACTCATCAACATTCTATTTTCATTACACCACTTAGATTCTTCGCCAAGTGTTCTGACAAGAACTAAAAGTTTATTTGACCTATAGGTCAAAGAAAATATTTTGCATGTGTGCCTAAAAACATGAATGCCACAGTTGCGTAATTCTGTGTCTATACATTCTTGAATCAAGTGAAACTTCAGTCTTAAGAACAAAAGTGCTCTCATCACTAAGTAGCCTTTTCATACACATCCATTATCTACTGGGCAACATACTTTCTCTCCTTGCTTTGTGATCTCTTCACTACAAAAGTACAAAGCAATAGGAATGTGCTTAGGTTACATAGAACACTGGGGTGGGGTGGTGGGGGGAGAGAGAGACTGGCGAAGCTGTCAGGGAGAATGTAGTCCAAGCTAATCTTGCTCAGCACACTGAATTTCGCTTTGGGCTTCACGTAGAAGAGTCTGTACAGGGTAAAAGTTATTCATGAGGTTAGAAAGATAATACAGGTCCAGACTGGTTCTCACAAAAGTGAAATTTAACTGATAGTTAAAATTTGCTTGTGTGATCCCAGAAACAGGAATATTTTGGAGCAGCTTACAACAGTTAAAAAAGATCTGACAGTTAACAAATCATTAAGTCATTGTCAAACATGTGTTTTATACATGAAACCATTTTTGGAAATAACTTATAACCCAACTTCCTTTCTAAGAAAAGCTAAACTAGACCAAAGTGACAGATTAGCAATAATTAGGCCTTCCTGTTGTGCAAGTTCCACCGAAGTCGTGAAAGACATCACATTATTTACGACGACCTTAGCAGAACAATTTGAGCATTCATCCTAGTAAAATTGAAAGCAGCACAGACCTTGGTTTTTGAAAAAAGTGGATCGTTTGCTAATATGGGTCTTTTTTACTAGACAAAGTGAGCAGGCTTAGTATTATCTGCTGAAACAAATAAGTTCTAGCTCCTAGATGCAGCAAGCTACATAATTTAATTGCCACTTCCAGCTTGTGATATTGATTCCCTGCTGTGCAAAAAAGCCTTTGTGTTGGATTCCCTTGATGTGAATGGCCTTTATTGACATTAGATGATGCTCTGTCCAATTCAGGAACTCTGATGCTATCCTGTTGTGACTGAAGTATTTTGTTCTTTTACGCAGAACAATCAGATTTCACATTACTACCAAGCACTAGGAACGCCCCCCTTCAACCATGAGCTAATGAGCTTTTCCAGAAAACATTCTCCCTCTTCTTCATTTGATTATTTATATTGGTCCAATAGTAAGTGTGTGTCTGCCAACTATCTAGACTAACCCTTGAACAAGAAGGCCCAGAAACCACTGCTGTGTTTAGTAAACAGCACATACATTCAAAAAACTTTTGTTTCAGAACTAGCTTATAGATAAGTTTATTTACTGGGCTACATCAAAGTTTACTGCATGTAGACTACTATTTTTAGTCACCTCTACTCAGATAACATTTTGCTTTGTGTCAACTTTAGAGAGAAAGCAGCCATAAAGCAATTGCATAACAATACCACACAGAGCATATTAGTTAAGTTTTAAGGCGTTCATGGAAATTCGTTTTAATTTCCAACAAAAACAATCCTATAAAATAGTTACATAAACCACTGATCATACTGCATGACACCCATATTTAATTTTTTGAGGGACACATATATCATTTTAAGTCTCTGGGATATCAATTATTGTCCATTTTTGAGACAAATAGCGCAATACAGAAGTCAACTGGCATGTTTTTATGAACACTATCAGTGATGTTTCTTGCACATTTCCTGGATGAGGTTTTCAAAAGCGTCAAAGCAAATATAGTCATTCAAATTAATTAATTAATTACTTTCCAATAACAGAAGCATCATTAATATAGATGTTCACAGTCAGAAGTAGAAGTAGAACTATATGGGTCAACAAAATTTAGCTGACTATGTAGCCAGCCAAAATTTATTCTCACTATAACCCTGTGGGAGTTCTGCTGGTGTAAAATCCTTTTGCGCTATTTTGAGTAATTCCCTTCTCCCCCTAAAGCCCTGTACAATATACATCCCATTGTTCAGGGCTCCCTGATCCAAACCCTCTGGACAGAGTTTTGGGGGACCAAGGGGCTTCAGGGGAAGGAAGGGAAGAGGAAGATTAGATCTTTACACCACAGATAAATATGCTACTGACTCTGGGCCTGCACTCTTCCACTAGGGCCTCTCCAAGTTCCTGGAGATTGTTTCCCAATCCCACCCCCCAGCAGCGAGAGAAGGTGAAGAGAAAGATCAGTTGCACAACCTGATATCCACTCATGCAGTCTCTGGGTACAACCCTTAAAGCAGAGCTATGCATTAAATATGACCCTAAGTGTGCATTGTTCCACCAAAATATGTCACCTGAAGAGGGCAAGCATCTGATAACTCAGTTGGTTAGAATGTGGTGCTGGTAATGCCAAGGTTGCAGGTTTGATCCCCCATAAGGGACAGCTGCACAGTCCTGTATTGCAGGGGGTTGGACTACTAGATGATCATTAGGGTCCCTTCCAACTCTATCATTTTACTATCTATGATTAAAAATCAAGAATTTTTAATTCAAAAACTTTATACCCATGTTGCAACATCTACTCTAGGTGTTGTCTCCACCAATTTCAGAGCATCCAATAACTGTTTGATCACTCGGTCCTATATTGACTTCAAAACTGTGGAATCTTCAATGTGGCATTCCTCAGGGTTCAATTTTATTCCCAATGCTGTTTAATGTCTACATGAAACCAGTGAGTGAGGTTATTCAGCTTTGGTGTAAATTGTCAACAATATGCTGATTATTACACACAGCTCTACTTCTCTTTTACATCTGTAGGTGTGACAGTGGATGTACCGGCCCATTGTGTTGCTTCGGGAACAAAGACAAACCAATTACACTGAAAGGAAGAGGTCACTGCCTAGTAGCCCCCCTGGATTATCAGGTGAATTTAAGACCAGGAGTTAACAGGATGACACAAAGCAGTTCCATATAGGGCAACCCATTTAAACTCCTCAGCTGGAGAAGCCCTCCTTATAAAGGAAAATCACTCCATGCATATTTGCATATAAAATAAGCTGCATGTATATGATGAAGTATGTAGATTGATTTATAGAGTTCAGCAGCTCTTAAATTCACACAGAAATAATCATGCTTGCCCTGCATACTAGCCTCGGGCCAGTATACTTGAAGGAGCATCTCCACCCCCATCCTTCAGCCCAGACTCTGAGGTCCAGCGCCAAAGGCCTTCTGGCGGTTCCTTCACTGCAAGAAGGAAAGTTACAGGAAACCAGGTGCCCGCCCTGTGGAATGCCCTCCTATCAGATGTCAAGGAAATCAACAACTATCTGACTGTTAGAAAACATCTGAAGGCAGCCCTGTTTAGGGAAGTTTTTAATGACTGGTGTTTTAATGTATTTTGAATATTTTGTTGGAAGCTGCCAAGAGTGGCTGGGGAAACGCAGCCAGATGTGCGGGGTATAAATTATTATTAATATTATTATTATTGCCATAGAACTCAATACTACCCAACTACCTTGTTTATTTCTACTATCCTTCAACTATTTTAGTCTCCCTCCCACCTAATCTACACCCTTCAATCAAGTCTTTCTGCTCCCAACATTCCAGTTTCTTTAAATATTATGTCCTGTGTTGTCCTCCTACCTTCAACACATTGCCCCTACAAGTTATGCTCTCTTCATTAGACTTTCTGTAACTCCTATTGCTGGATACTAAGTTTTTCTCATTTCCTTGGGATAGGCTATCAGTAGTCAACAACCATTTAAGACAAAAGAAAATGCCTCCAGCCTGTGTGAGTTATCCATTCTTAATTTTAAAAGCCTGATAAAGGTAGCGGTGAGAACCAAAGTGTGTTCTCAGTAACCACCACTTTTGAGGGCAGACACTTCTTACACACCATTCTGATTCACAAACCGGTCAAATATATTCAATTATAAAACCTGAGTAAGGCCTGCAAATTTGCACATTTATTTGAGCTATGGAATTTGTCTCTGGGAAGTCTGTTCTTTGATGAACAAAGAGGCAAGGCTTTGAAAACTTAAAGAGTTTGAAATCTGCGCTACAATTGCTGTTCAAAAATTTTAAGAAACACCAACATAAGAAAGCCTGCACATGCACTGTTGACCTTATAAGGTGCTCACCCTGTCTACTGCCCCAATCAAGCCCACGTCCACAAATGTTCACAAGACAATTCACCATCACCTAAGAATCATTAGTATGTTTGCATGGGTCTTGCCAAGTACTTCATGCTAAAGTCTGCATGGCATGCTCCCACAAATGCATTTTTTTCCAGAAAAGTTTCACCGACGCCCATGGTGCCAATATGTTAAGGGGAAATAAAACCAAAATAATATCAAAGAAAAGTCTTGCGGGAAATTTCTTACAGCTGATAACACAGAGGAGTCAAAGTTAGGTTTTACTATTAGTAATCTATCTTAGAAGAGGTTCTCCTTTACCCTGAATTTTCTGACTCTGGAAACCAGTTTGATCAATTCTGAAACCTGTGAAAGATCTGTAAATTCTTGTTGCACTGCTGGCACCAATAACATCTTTAAACAGAACACACAGTTCAATAGCATCTTTACAGTGCACTGCACCTTGGTCATACATTTACATAGACTGCTCAAGAGCAACTTACATACCGCCCAATGGATTGGGTGGTTTACTTTGAATTAGAATATTTGCAAAGAATGGCAAAAATGTGGAGGCAGTGAACTCCACATTAATGTCAAAGAGGAAATGGGGGAAACTGCATTAAGAGGATGAATAAGGGGGAAATGTAAACTGCCATGTAAACTCATGGTTGGCTTGAAAACCACGTTGGAATGATAGGATATAAAATTTGACAAATATAGAGACTTGGTAAGCTGACCACATTTTTTCTTGATATTAATATTCCATTAGCCAAGACTGGCACAGTTTAGTTGTTGCAAGAATAAAAACCAGAGAACTATTTAATTAATCATTCACATTTATAGAGTCCTTACTCAATATTATAGTTATAATTCATTATAATGTTATGGTTAACAATGAAATTAATTTGATTTTGTAATTAACCAAAGTATTAAGTAGCATCTTTGCAGATGTATCTACTTTCTTCTTATAAAGTTAATGTTTTAAAAAAATTCTGACCAGTCATTTGAAAACTTTTTCTATTGGTCCATCAATAAATAAAGAAAACTTTAAAAAGGCCAAAACCTTCTGATTATGATGTATGGAAAGGTCCTCCTTTCTTTTAGATGTGTCTTCCTTTGAACAGCTACATGCAGCCTTCTGTCAGTTTACTGATTTGTGACAAGGAAGAAAACTCCACTGTTCTCTGACTGCAGACTCACCAAGAATTTAGAAGTCTGCTATCTTAATAAACTTCCGCTAGTTTTATAAATTAGAACTGTTTTAAGTATTCTGTATCACAGAGATTATTGGAGGTTTCAATAAACGTTTTCACCTGTAAACTGTGAATACATTTACTTAGGCAGCAATATTTATCAATTCATGGCAGCATGAACACGCTTCTTCACAATTATTTTTACTACCTAACTTTGTTCAATGCATGTTACCTAAACAACCACCTAACTGCCATTTCTATCACATTAATCAAAGTACAGTTATACCTCGGGTTGAATATGCTTCATGTTGAGCGTGTTCGAGTTGTGCTCCGCGGCAACCTGGAATTAATGGAGCGCGTTACTTCCGGGTTTCGCCACTCGCGCATGCGTAGATGCTCAAAATGATGTCACGCGCATGCACAGAAGTGGCGAAAAGCACGTGTGCGAAGATGTGCCGTCACTAGTTATGTTTGCTTCTGGATGCAAATGGGGCTCCGGAACGGATCCCATTCATATCCAGAGGTACCACTGTACTAAAGATGCCTTACTGCCACCAAAAGGCCTTTCTTTAGGAAAGCTGATTTCTCTTAAGCTGAATTTTCAAGAGTTCACCATCTGAAAACAATATTTGGAACCACATGCTAAGCACAGCCACTATTATATAAACTATCCATCACTTTGCCTCCAACATAGGTGCCAACACCATCTCTTCAACTTATCAATTGTCAGGAGTTATTCGATACCATTTAGATTACAGTATTTTTTTCTATCTTCCATGTTTTAGAATTAAAAATACAACTTGAAACTGCTTCAATACCATGCAGCCAAACACAACTTCTATGAATGTGCATATATGTGTAAAGGGGGCAAATGTATGGGAGACCTTTCTCTGTGTAGAGACCAGGTGCTGAAATGAACTGGTGTTAAGGCACAAACTAGATAGGGATGGTCATATTTGTTTATTCAAGTGTATACCTTTTTTTTTAATTTCTCTAGGCCAACTCACTTTCAATATTGAAGTTCAGCTGGGAGAACACTGACCAATCATGGACGGGGGAGGAGGATTCAGCTCTCCTCAACCTCTTGCCTCTTTCAATGAGAAAATTAGCCACCACTGCCAACTTTATATGTAAACAGGGAAGACATGTGAATAAAAATAGGCAACTACTCTCACATGCAGTTTGGTCCTGTTGCATTTAATTGGTTCTGAAGCCCAACTGATAGTTATATTTCAATGTCTTGCACAATTGGTCCTTTATGTAATTTCATGTTCTTCGCCTTGTTTTACAAAACTCAAGTTCAAGTCATTTCTTAAGTTTGTTTCTTCTTGTTTGTTTTCTAATCATTCTTTGGATATCACATCACAAGTGCGAATACAACTATACAAAAATTGTCATGATACTGAAACATGTAGCAATTACTTTCATATTGAGCCAGGTAAATCCTTTTACTGTACTAATACAGTCAAACCTCTTCTTACGTACGCCTCCGCTTGCATCCATTTCGCCCAACGTCCGCAGCAAACCCGGAAGTAACTGGTGGGTTTGCTGCCGTTCGCGCCTGTGCAGGAACGGCAACTGCCATTCACACATGCGCACACAACGGCGCCTCTCCCAGCGACCCATTTCGACCTCTGGAACGGATTATGGTCGCAGGTAGAGGTTCCACTGTACCTGATCAAAGCAAGGAATGCATACTGATGGCAATGGGTTTCAACTGGCTAAACTAGTCTGCAAACTCCCACATCTAGTTCAACACTAAACTAAAGCAGTACATGTTCTGCTCCTAGAAGTCCACCAATAAAGCTTCATACATCTAGATAACATACTAGATGTATGGCTTCAATTCTAATATTTTTCTGTGACTTGAAGGAACTTCCATTCACAGAAGTTCAGCACACAGAACGAGTCCTTCCAAGAGTAATTGTACTTTCTTTCCATGAATAGAACTCCTGTTAAGAGAGGAAGAGCTTAAGATGCAAATCTATGTTTACAACGAAGCATTAATTTTGAAGATGAACTAGTATTGCGCAAAGTCTGCTATTTTATTAGGAAGAATAAAACAAACTTCCCATATTGGAATATTTGCTGCATATGAAGATTCAAATATTTTCTCAAGGAAAAATTGAGAATACTGGATCTTATGGAATCCCAAGTATTTATAGAAAACCAATATTCAAATCGACGTAACTGAAGAAAATTGGTGAAAAAATATTTCACAAGCCACTATGCTAGCCATTCTAAACCCATTACCCGTCAATATATTTTTTGGGGGGAGGGGGGAGGTTATCAAGGAAAAATAAAATTCACATTAGCAGTTCCACTGCTATAGTTGGTGAAGTTGTTCATTGCACTCTTATACTTAAATTGCGATTTAAAGTTGTGTCCTACCAAATTCTCATGGCTCAGGAAGGATTATTGTTCACATTTACAACAATATTCTGCTGGCTTAACTGAAAGTAACAAAAGTAAAGCAGAAACAGAATGGTCTTCCATGGCTTCTGCTAAACTTCCAGGTGTTGTTTGATAAGTCCTTAAGGGGAAGAAGTTTCCATATTTTTGGAGTAGTCAAAAAATTATCTATATATCTTTGCCACTCAAGAAAGAAGAGCAGGGCCGCTCTTGATAGAACAGGCTCTTGTTTGGATAAAGGGAATAAGAAAGTATTTGATTATAAAACTATTAAGGGCTTTATAGAACAAAAGTAACATAAAGAAGTATGCCCAGAAAGGTGCAAAAAGCCAGTGCATGAGATTTATGCCACTGACACATCCCATTGAGAGATAAATTTCCAAAGCCTCACCATTCTGAACAAGTTGAAGCATTCTAAACAAATCTTCATCTAATCTTCATCTATAATCTTGCAAGAAGCAACTATATTAGTCAAACTACATAAGTATCAAAGCCTGAAATATTAGATTTAATGTCTGAGGCGGATAAAATTGGTGAAAAACATTTCCAGGCACACCTGTATCCTTTCTGAACATGGTGCTAGTTTCAAGAGCACCTCAAGGCCACTCTCCACCTCCAATGAAATCATGGGGTTTGACAATCATTTTAGGCTCATTTGGATTTAGTTTCTTAGACAGGAAGTTACTCTCAGATACTGATATAGGACACATCAACTAGAAACTGTACAGCCATTCAGCACAGCACAAGAAAGTGAAGAGAGTCTGTGGGTTAGGCAGAGATGCCACTAAAACCCAGAACAGTTAAGAAACATGGCCACCTCCTGTGGCATATTGGGTCAAGTGTATCTGGTTATTAACCAAAAGGTTAGTGCTTGGAGCCCACTCAGAGACAGCTATGGGTAGGAATCCAACATTGCAGGTGTTGGACTAGATGACCCTTGGGGTGCCTTCTCACTCTACAATTCTATGATTTATTAGAAAGAGGTGGTGGATAGCACTGACTTCCATTTTGTGAAGTTAACTTCACTGTGCCAAGCTGGAACTGCTCTAGTTCCTCTTAACCTGACGCCTTAAGCCTATTTTAATGAAAATTAACACCCACTGACTTTAGTGCAGTTGCACTGCATTGAAGTCCAAGACATCAGATATCTCATACTTGCTAGAAATACCACAAAGGGGGGGGGGTAGTAGTACAGTACAGGGTGGATCTCCACACCCACCCTCAATTTCGCTCTCCAATTTGTCTGGCTTTCTGTAACGGGGGCAGATCTGCAATCAATGCAGCACTCCCCCGTCAACTCTTTCCGAGCGGTCCCCCCTCCCCCCCAATATATATATATGCAAATGTGAGTTCAGCAGAACAGGGCCCGGATCTCAATTCAGATTCGGCCCGATTTGACGCCGAATCTCCCTTACGCGGAGTCTGAACCCGCGTTCAAATGCCGCTCGTTCTTTTCTTCTTCTTTTTTTAGGGGGATGCGAACAGATTCTGGCAAGAGGCTGGAAAGCGGAAGAGGCCTATCTCCGCCTGGGAAGCGGCCGCCCTGCTTCCCCGCTGGGGCGGAGAATGGAAACAGTGAGCCGCTTCGACCTAGCCGGACTAGGCGGGGCGGCGGCTTCCAGCAGAGGCCGACGCCACGGGAGTCCGGCGGAGTTTCTTCCCGGCTACAAGCAGGGCGGGTGGGGGTGGTTGTTGCTGCTGCTGCTGCCGCCGTCGCCGCCCTCTCCTCCTTACCGGCAGGTCCCAACTGCGGGCGGCCTCGCCAAAGGAGCTCCAACTTTCCCCTTCCGCTCTAACTTCTCCTGGGGAGGCGGCCATAAGGAAGCGACGGGGTGGGGGGAGGGAAGAGAGAGCTGAGGCAAGAGGAGCCCGGGTTCCCCACCCCCCTTACCGAGGAGGGGAGCGGCCGGGCTCGGTTCCGCCTCCGCCATGTTCTCTCTCAGGAGCCTTGTCCCGCCTGCAGAGCGGAGCCGCCGCCGCCGCCTCACACCCTCCCCAACACACATCCCGGCTCGCCCTCGCCCCCCACCCCCACCCCGCCCGTGTCAGGCACTAACCGCCAACCGCCAACGTCCCCTCACGCGTTCGGCGCCGGGCCCACTTCCCCTTCGTCGTCTTCGTCGCCCTCCCCACCCCCCCCAGCCGTCAGTCCCGTGGCCGCTGCCTCTTACCTACCGGACGGCGCTGCCGCTCCCCGCGTCCGTCGCCGCCTCCCTGGCCGAGCCCTCGGAGTCCTCCCCGCCCGTGCGCGCGCGCACACCACACACACACACACACCCGCGCGCGCGCGCAGAGACTCCCTCCCTCCTCGCTGCTCTTGCCTGGGCGAGGCTTGGAGCCGCCGCCGTGACGCTGCACGCCTGAGCCTCACTCTGGCTGCTTCCCTTCTTTGCTCGGTCCGGTGGTGATGAGGGAAGGGAGGGGAGGGGGGAATGACCTCTCTGCTCCGCACCCAGCGCGCACGCGCGGCCGGCCGGTTCAGTCCTGAAGACACTGCAGCCTCCCCCCCACCCTCACCGCCTTACTTCCTTTCTCTTCTCCGCCTCTCCTCTCCCCCCGCCCCCCGACACACGCACACACATGCCGTCCCGCAACCTTACGCAGGGCCCCCATCCTGCCGCAGCTCCAGCAAGCAGCCCCCAGAGAGAGAGAGAGAGAAGTCGTCGCCTGCAAACGCGTGGAGAAGAAGCGAGCAAGCAGCGCCCCATTGCCAAGGCGCTATAGTTAGGGGTGGGGGAGAGAACCTGGTGTGCAAGGGAGAAGTGCGGCTGCAGCGCACGGAAGGGGGAGCAGGTTCGATCGCGCCACGTTCTCGGGCAGCGAAGCGGTGTTCTGTAAGAAGAACGCCGGCATTCTAAACATCCTTATTAGGAAGCCCCATGGAATCCCGTGCGGGGATCAGTTCCGAAGGGACATGTTTAGGACCACCGGATTGTTGCATCTTCAGTGGCCGCTCCATTCGAGACTCTTGCTAAATGATCGCGATGTAGAACGCCGGGCAGTTTTTCATGCTTAGGAAAGCCATGCTCCTTTCGCGTCCCCGCCCAGTTTCCCCTTCTGGGATGACATTCCTCATCTACAGACTCCCCAAGGGGCAGCTCTTCACGGAACTGCTGGCAAGAATAGCCCGGTCAGGCATCCATCTCAAAGCCGGTGTGGGAAAAGGACTGCTTTATGTTGTGAAATAATTCTGTGCAGTTCTGTGCAGAGTTAGGTATTGAAACGAGTAGGGAGGCACGCCTAACTGGACCACGAATCCAGAATAAGTCATGAAGACTTAACAGCACAGCCCTAAGGATGTTGCTAAATCCTGCTGTGTCCAGTGGGACATACTGCCTGGGAAAGCATGCATAAGATTCCAACTTAAGGTCCCGTTGAAAGCAAAAGGGACTTGGGCTTCAATCCTGTTCACACTTAAAGGGGGGGGGGGGAGAGCACTGCAGATTTCAGCTGGACTTACTTCTGGGTAGACATGCACAGGAGGTCTCCTTGTTCTGCTGGTTTGAATGGGATGTTCCTCACACCACTCACTTTAGGGGGATTGGGAGCACACTGTTGTGCAAAACTGGCAGGAAATTGCAGTGACAGTGACACTCCCAGGAAAGGGAGTGGGTGTGGTGGCGGAGGAAAGGCAGGCAGTTGCTGACAGAAAAGAAGAAAAGCTGCATTTCCCTAAAGTGGCTCTCTTATCTTTCATTGTTTATATATGATATTTTTACAGCCTGATCTTAATCAGTTGGCAAAGCAATGAAATCTACTTATCTGCAAACTTGGTTAGGATAGGGCTACAAATATACTGTACAAACTGATTGACATTTGTCGCTAGTTTTATCTTAACCAACTTCTCTGTGGCATAAGATTAATATAATCAACATATTCAGAAACTGAGACAGGTCCCAAGTTACCCAGAATGCCCATGGCTATGGACTTCAGCTCAAAATGCTCAGATGATCCTGTACTCTGGCCCATTTTCTTAAGAGAAATCATTTTTCGTAATCCCAGCAGTCTTAGCAACATACCATTTTCGTACAGTAAAAACTGTACAGAAATTCAGAAATAGTACTTCATCTAAAAGCACATTTTAGTGTTTGAATAGTGGGTGAACATTTAATCCCAACCACTTTAAATCCCATAAAATTCCAAAAAGGCATTTGGCACATATAAATGATTAGCACCGCCTAAATTCAGTTTACCACATAAAATAAAAGTGCCTCATGATCTACTGAGATATAAAAGAATTCGGCAAAGCAATTGTTACATTATACTGGAATGGGAAGATATGTTGCTACTGATGTGTATATATATATATATTTAAATGCACCAGATCTGGGGCTGGCGTAAAGCTACACACATGGCCATGAACTGAAGGGACATAAAGGTACGACATCTCTGCTCCTCCTCTATGCTACCCACATCCATATTTTTCTTATTGGCCAGCATGACAGTGTCATACCAGGGCCGCTTATTCATTCATTCCACTTATATCTACCTTCCTTCCATCATGTGACTTCCCTTTTAATTCTCAGCATTTCCCATGGACTTTCAGTAGCCCAAACAATACTATCACCAAAAAAAAAAATAATCTCATTGTAATTTGTGGATTTGAGAGAACACTGGACAGTAAAGGTTCACTCTTATGTACCCTTTCCCAGGAGTATATCATTGCTGTTAGTGGGTCTTCTGAGTAGTCATGTAGGTCACTGTAAGGATTTCCATGGACATCCTAATTTAGTATTTACTCCCTTCAATTAAGACTTCAACTTTCGGCGGGTGTTGATGAACCATTTTGTTTTATTTTTTGCATTTAATCAGCTAATGATTTTGGGGCGTGGAACATCACTTCTGAGCCTCCAGATGCTGCTTATCTAAGGAACACTGCACCTTTCTCTAGGTGAACACTATATTAGATTAATAATAATAATTTAAATGCAGGACCTCTTTTCATAGCATATGTTAATATCATGGCCTTATACTTGGATCTGATCAGCTGTGATGAACAGCTGTTTTCTCCTGTTTATGTAGTGACAAATGACAATCATTTGATAATTCATACGTACGTAAGGTAAAGATAAAGGGACTCCTGACCATTAGGTCCAGTCGTGGCCGACTCTGGGGTTGCAGCGCTCATCTCGCTTTATTGGCCAAGGGAGCCGACGTACAGCTTCCGGGTCATGTGGCCAGCATGACTAAGCCGTTTCTGGCGGACCAGAGCAGCGCACGGAAACGCCGTTTACCTTCCCGCCAGAGCAGTACCTATTTATCTACTTGCACTTTGACGTGCTTTTGAACTGCTGGGTTGGCAGGAGCAGGGGTGAGCAACGGGAGCTCACCCCGTCGTGGGGATTCAAACCGCCGACTTTCTGATCGGCAAGTCCTAGGCTCTGTGGTTTAACCCACAGCACCACCTGCATCCCTCTAATACGTACGTAGCCTTACACTAAAAAAATTATAGCATCTACCACATACTCAAAATCACTTGGGTGCAGTGCTGGGCTCACTTAAAGCCAATGAGCTGATCAGTGCTGTAAGCCCCACTGGTTGCACTAAGACATTCTTGATGTTGAACTCCCTAGCGTGGCCAATCCCAATGGGTCTCTGTGTTGGTGCTCATTGGTGCCCTGCTTGCCAAGAGTGTACTTGAACTTCCGGTTTTTCCTTTGCAGACACATGTCCACACCTGATATCACATAATGTTGTCAAGCGTGGGGCAGGTGGGCATGGTATGTGATAATTGGCGCAATGGCCAAATTAGGATCCCTACTGGGCCTAGTTAGGTTTGTGGACCAGAGATCCCCCTCTGCTGGTTTAAAGGCACAAGACTCCTGCCAGAAGAAAGGAGGCTAAGCGTATAGCATGAGATTATGATATTGACGTCTGGTGATGCTTGGCCGTTAATAGGCAGTAGTGATTAAATGTATCCATGTTATGTTATCTTGTGAATGTGCCATCATTTGCTTCAGACACCATTTGTGGTTTATGGACACTCAAGAAATTTAATCTAATGGCTGCTGTGTTCCCCTCGCCTTACAAATGACAGTGACTATCAATGGCTTTCTAAAGTATTTACACAATTTGATGAAACCACAATAGTTAAATGTCAATATGTGCAGAAGGCTTAATAGGCAAGATGTATTGCCTATTACTTCTCTGTATGAAGTTCACCCATAGACTGTAGAGGACATTTATTTATAACCCAGAGTGGGTTAGCTCATGCCATAGCTCCCCGTGGTACTGATAATGATATAGTAGAAGCTGTTTAATGAAAAGATGCTCCCAAAATCAAGTTTGGGAAGGTGTTTAAAAACAAACAGTTGCTGTATATTCCTGGATTCAGAGAGGAAAGGAAGTTTAATTAAACTGCCCCATCAAGAAGAACTGTAATGATGAAGCATGATTAAAGTGATGTGGCAGAAACTGCAAACAGAACAGGAAGGTGAGTAGGATTGTAGAAATGTACTTTTAAAGATCGCTTGCCTAAGACAGTCTATTTATTGCACTGTTTAGATGGCTCAGTACTGCTATTCTGAAAATTAAAAGTGAAAAATTAGATTTAGTTTGGGAACTGGGGGTGTTTTAAAAAATATTTTCCCCCATGGTATTGTAAAGCATTGTATTCTCTGTACGCACTTCTTGGAGCCTCAGTATATTAGATTTCTTTCTTTCTTTCTTTCTTTACTGGTTTAGAAAATATATTGAAACATGTTAAATTGTGGGTGAACATATCAGATGACACAGCGATTCTGCAAACAGCTCTTGTTTATTCACAGATCAGAACAGAACTGAACTGAAGGGTTCAGCCAGCCTGCTTATATAGAGCTCCAGTACAACGTAACTGTAACAACTTTCTGTAACTATCCAATCACTTGAACGTCACTTTCGATCCCTTATTTGCATACGTGGACCTGAACTACCTACTGTATTCCCCTGCTGGCCCAGGGTGAGAACTTCAGTGCATAACAAAACAGAAGTCAAAAAGTGGAACAAAGAGAAAGAAAATGGAAGTTAATTATTGTCTCTCATGTGTAGGGTCAGCAGCAGCACCCAGCATCCTTGGGCAGCTGCTTTGGTGGGGGCAATTTGCTTCAGCAAAGCTTACCATAAATACCTTCTCTGGGTTCCCCACTTTGCCCAGTCTCCTCCCCAGACAAACCGAGAGCAGGGCCTTCTCATGCAATTTCTTTCCCATCCAAACTTTCACCAGTTCATAGCACCTGCTATGTAGGGGTTCAGCTTAAATTTTTTGGCTGTCATCCAGCTCATGACTGTTTGCAGACATTGGTCGAGTGCCTGCCCAGCTTCACCTGGTTGAGATGATAGGGAGAAATGGATGATGTTCACATGCTGGTGACACCTCACCCCAAATTCCCTGAGGACCTCTCTCAGTGGTTCCATAGAAATATTAAAAAGCACGTGGGGCAGAACCGTCCGCCATGAAGCCAAGAGGACTCACTCCACACTCCCATTCCACTTCTCTCTGGAACCAGCCCCATAGGTAGAAGTGGAACCATTGTAATTCTGGGACTCCTACTTCCAATCCACTAGGCAGCGGTTCTCAACCTGTGGGTCCCCAGATGTTGTTGGACAACAACTCCCATCATCCCTGAGCTCTGGCCTTGCTAGCTAGGGGTGATGGGAGTTGTAGTTCAACAACATCTGGGGACCCACAAGTTGAGAAAGCCTGCACTAGAGGTTCAATGGCAGTGGTTCTCAAACCCTTTGCAGTGTGGGAACCTTTTACTTTAAACAAAACTCGGTCAAACCTTTGCAGTAAATTCTTTTTCAACTTTTTAAATTCTTTTTAAAGGGTATTGGGAGGAATTATTGGGAACTTACTGTCAAGCAAGGGAGGGCCAGACAGAACAACAATTTTTAAAAGCAGCAATGCTGAGACTTTGAAAACGGAGCTTTCATTGCCCTGATCTCATCTAATGGGAGCAGTTTCCACTACTCCTCATCTAGTCAGTCCCTGACACATGTTCTGGGTTAGTTGTAGTTTCCGTGTCACCTTTAAAGGTCTTGGGTTACCAAATTGGTCCCTTGGCACTGAACGTTGGAGACCCCCAGTCTATACTAACCACAGGACAGTGGTACCTCGGATTACATACAGTTCAGGTTACATATGCTTCAGGTTACAGACTCCGCTAACCCAGAAATAGTGCTTCAGGTTAAGAACTTTGCTTCAGGATGAGAACAGAAATCGTGCTCTGGCGGCGCGGCGGCAGCGGGAGACCCCATTAGCTAAAGTGGTGCTTCAGGTTAAGAACAGTTTCAGGTTAAGAACGGACCTCCGGAACGAATTAAGTACTTAACCTGAGGTACCACTGTACTCCAGGACTTCAGACAGCTCAACCTGAAGATGCAAGTGATTTTATCTGGGACCTTTTTCAAAATGTTTGCTCCCCTTCCCTGTATGGCCCAAGCAAGTTGCATATGGAGTCCAGGGTTAATTGTTTCTGGTGCACCCCTTCAGTGCCTCCAGATGGCTCTCTGCCAGCAATGGAGTCAAATTAATATATCAATCATAGCAAGATTGTGGTGCTGCTATCCTAGGAAAAGAAGCTCACTCCAGTTGTTTTTTTAAATAATCAATATGATAGGGATCTAAAAGTCTTCTTTAAAAACAGTGAAGCCAAGCAGCTTCTTTTTTATCTTATAAATGCCACTCAAAAGATGTATCAAGTTACCCAGGAATGTTAGGGTAAGCAGAATATAACAAAAGAGACTGGCAAGAGTTCTACTGCAGCAAGCTTTATTGTGCAAAGCCCAGTCTATTATTCTCAGATCATGTAGATGAATTTCTGACACAAAGCTGATGTGCCAGCCTGGCTGGATGAAGACAAAACTGGCTCTTTTTTTTATTTAATAGGACCAAAGAACCTGGGATAACATTTCATGCACATCGATACCTTGAGGGAAAATATTGAACAATCTATTCATTCCAGACAGTTGCATGGAGGGGCACTTCGCAAACCCAAAGCATTAGCTCATCTGCATTATTGCACATCGTGGCTCAGAAGTAGTATTTTATTAGCGGATGGCCATAAACCGCATTGTATAACAACCTGACTCTTGGCAAATAAACTGGGAACTGTTTGTCCCTCGCTCCTTTGAATCATCCCCACACAGTTCTTTTCATTTGTGGCATAAGCTGGTGCTACTGATTAAAATCAGTCACATCCATTTCAGCAAAATGGCACACTCCCTGCCAACCTTTCCCGAGTGATGGGGATTTCACACTAGTTGTTGCTAGTTTGGAGGAAAGAGCACCTTTGGTGTCAAAATGTCAAAATCTGTCTCTTTATGAAGGTTTAGTGACAAGGCTGCGGCTGCCACGAGACAACCTCTGGGCGTCACACTTCCCAAAGTGAATTGTGTGAGTCACCAGGTGGATCTGAGGGTTTTCAACAGTGCTGAATGCGAGAGTCCCAGAAGTCTTCAGATTGCACCCGGCATTCCTGCAACTATAGTTCCTGTCTTCTGATACGGGGTGTTATGTACTGAAGTTCTCACCCTGGGCCAGCAGGGGGATACTGTAGATAGTTTTCACTCAGGTCCACATATGCAAATAAAGGATCGAAAGTGACGTTCAGTGATTGGATAGTTACAGAAAATGGTTACTCTTGCGTTCTAGTGGAGCTCTATATAAGCAGGCTGGCTGAACCCTTCAGTTCAGTTCTGTTCTGGCCTGTGAATAAACAAGAGCTCTTTGAAGAATTGCTGGAGGACACCAACAACCTGGGTTTACTTACGATTAGGGCGGCATCAGGAACCCAGGCAGTACCCCGCAATTTGTGCCTCATCCATCTAAATACACTCCAGAGCACCCAATTAACCGGAACATGTTGCCCAGCCTGCCTCAAAACTACTCATTTTCAAATTACATAGGAACATAGGAAGCGGAGTCAAACCATTGGCCATCTAGCTCAGTGTCGCCTACACTGACTGCCAGCAGCGCTCTGGAATTCAGGCAGGGTTCTTCTCTCCCAGCACCCCCCCCACCCGTAGATTACAGGGATTGAACCTGGGACCTTCTGCATGCAAAGCAGGTGTTCTACCACAGAACTGTAGCCCTTCCCTGGCTTAATAATCAGTGGAGTCCCCACTATGCAGTGCTTTCTTTCTGGGGGGAAAAAATGGGGGAACTCACCATGAAGTTTGTTTGTTTATTGTGGGCCCAGTTGCAGTGCCACACCCACCCACCCTGGGCAGTGGCTTAATGTAAAATGTGATTAATAAACTCAAGCAGATGATGATCTGGATTAAAAAATGGCCACGGCTTTATTGATTACAGATATAGGTGGGTTTTTGTCTCAGGTATTGGGTGTACAGTGGTGCCTCGCAAGACGAAAATAATCCGTTTCGCGAGTCTCTTCGTCTAGCGGTTTTTTCGTCTTGCGAAGCAACCCTATTAGCGGATTAGCGCTATTAGCGGCTTAGCGGCTATTAAAGGCTTAGCGGCTTAGCAGCTAAAAGGCTATTAGCGGCTTAGCGGCTTAGAAAAAGGGGGGGGGCGAAAAAAAATCGCAAAACTCGCAAGACGTTTTCGTCTTGCGAAGCAAGCCCATAGGGAAAATCGTCTTGCGAAGCAGCTCAAAAACGGAAAACCCTTTCGTCTAGCGGGTTTTTCGTCTTGCAAGGCATTTGTCTTGCGGGGCACCACTGTATATCCATTCTGGGTCCCTCCCCCCCCCCCCAACACCCGGCCAACAACAAGAACAAAAAGAATTACCGGTATTTGATTTTTAAAAGGTTTTTAAAAGGTTCACCCAAGTTCCTGCTCAAAAAAAACCTTCTGCCACTATGCATGCCTAAATGACATATTGAAAACTTACAGCAGATGTGAAAATGCAAAACTATAATCAGGAAAGATATAAGAAGATAAAAAGAGGAAGATCAAACAGGAAAATTAACAGGAAGGCAATTCTCATTATACCTAATCTTAGAAGGTACGTGAAAGGGTGCATTTTACCAAGTGAATAGTTGTGGGCATTTAATATGAATAACATGTACACAACTTTTTATACCCCCTCCCTTTAAACCATTTTCTGTGTTTCTCCCCAGTGTGTCTGTAAATCTCTCTCTCTCGCTCTCTCTCTGTGTGTGTGTGTGTGTGTGTGTGTGAGAGAGAGAGAGAGAGAGAGAGAGAGATTACCGTATGGCAACTGGCAGTGCGATGAAAATTTGTTTAATGCACATAGTTCATTTGAAAAAGCTAAAATGCTTGATTGAATTAATTATTTACCCAGCTTGGCTTGAGAAGTAATCTACACAGAGCTCAGGTACACTAAAGTGGTATAAATGAAAGTTTTAGAAATTAAAAAGAAAGGACGTGGAGAAAGGTGCTACTGGTGAAATTTTTTTATCTTATAACAGACAGTTGGAAATAACTAGGTTGGAATAAAGAGAAGCTAGAGTGTCAGATATAGAACCAGATTTTAATATTCAGAAATTTAGGAATTAACTGATTCCAGACTTTAATGTGGGCTTAGGTTTTTAAAAAAGGAAACAAAAAGTAGCCTCATTACTCCTCTGTACAAGGGGATATATTTCCATGGCAACAACCCTGAAATTCCATAGCAACATTAATCTGGTTATTTGCCAGAAAGCCCATTTTACAAGGTAAGTAGAAACCTCAACTTTCACTCCTGCCCTTCAATGAAACAGCAGTAAAAACTAAAACTCCCTGTGGAAATTCTCACTTCTGTAAGATGAAGGGATGACCATTTTACAATAATGGTCATGCTATGAGTGGTGATGGACAAGAGGCAATGGGGAAACAGGATCGCATGTGGCCGTGTGGGGGAGAAGACCACAATTAGTGTGGGCAGCCTCACCTGGTCTGTGAATCCAATGCTGTGAGGCGGTGTGTAGGTCCACATTATCTTGGGCAGACCCTTCTGGGGGCTGATGGGTGATGCCAAAGTAGATGGGTCAATGGATGTAACTTGCCTTTGTACAGCAGGCTAAGATGCAGCCGTAGGAACGCCAGAGGTTTCTACATCTACCCACCTCTCTCCGGTCAGTCAGGCAAGAGCCATTATTACAGTTAAAGGCATATCCCATCTAGACAGCCCTGTTCAGGGAAGTTTTTAATGTGTGACATTTTAATGTATTTTTAATCTTTGTTGGAAGCCACCCAGAGTGGCTGGGGAAGGCCAGCCAGATGGGCAGGGTAAAGGTAAAGGGACCCCTGACCATTAGGTCCAGTCACGGATGACTCTGGGGTTGCAGTGCTCATCTCACTTTATTGGCCAAGGGAGCCGGTGTACAGCTTCTGGGTTATGTGGCCAGCATGACTAAGCTGCTTCTGGCAAACCAGAGCAGCGCATGGAAATGCCGTTTACCTTCCCGCTGGATTTATCTACTTGCACTTTGACATGCTTTTGAACTGCTAGGTTGGCAGGAAATATTATTATTATTATTATTATTAGACAAAAGCATTCAAGGAGGGCATGAGGGAGGGCCAGCGAGGGGTTGGGGGGATGGGATCTAGAGAGATCCCAGAGGCCACATAGAAAGGCTAGGAGGCTCACATTTGGCTCCCAGCCCTTGAGGTTCCTCACCCTTGCTGTAAACTTTGAAACAGTCCTGGCCAACTGTTGTTTATGCTACTGCCTTGCTATCTGGTCCAACCACATTTCCCGCCCCCCTCTCAGGAGAAAGTGTGATATTGCACACTTTGCTATGCATAAGACAATGCGACACAGACTTGTTCTCTTTGGGGCTTTGTCCTTTTCTTTAATATTAATTTTTTTATAGAAAGTATTTCATTTATAAAGAAATAAAGTGATACAAAGGGGGAAAAGGGGAGAAAGTGAGGGGGAAAGCAAAGATGTGTATAAGAAAGATAGAAAAAAATATATACAAAAATCCAATGCAATATACTCCCATACATTCTTATATAAACTGATATAGTGTTATTATCCCAATACATATGTAGATGTTAACAGCCTACTACATTCTCTATAAACTCATTCCAAATGTTGTCATATTTGTCAAAACAAAGTCTGCATCTATAAGCAATCTGTTTATAAGTTGCAAGTGTTGTCTTATTGTCGGTCCATTGATTGAAAGGTATCATTTCTTTATCCTTTGGGGCTTTGTCCTTGACGACCTGTTCTGCACTCGCTTTGAAAATGACAACATAAAAATCAGGGAAAGGTAGAGTACTGACCCAAATGCCATGGCTTTCAATAATACATGGAGATTATGCTCCATTTGCGCCGGAAATAGGAACACAACAGGTTCTAGGGACTCTGGCTTCTTGCATCTTGCTTGAGCTCTTACTTTAGCAGAGAACGAGGAGGGGGAAGCACATCCATAAACTGTGAACTGCAGAGCATGCAGGGTGCTGGGAGTGATAAATGAAGCGGGTCACACCTCTCATAAGTACTGTCTGTGGCTGTCTGCAGCGTCTGACAAGCAATATGGCCTCAGTTGGCAGCCAGTACTTTTTTCAAGGTTAGGTGTTTGCTGTTAGTAGATGGGATTTTGGAACCTTAAAACCCTGAAGTGTTCAGAGGAAGATGCACATTCAAACGACTGGCTCAGTAAAAGAATGCAATTGCCACAGAGATATCAGAAGAGCCCTATCTCAACTAGAATCTTGTTTTCCACAGTGACCAACCAGATGCCTCTGGGAAACCCACAAGCAGGACTTGAAAGCAATAGCTACCATCTCCTGCTGTTTCTCCCATGCTGTCTCTGATCCTGGATGAAATATGCAGCCAACAACATCATTATGACTAATTCAGCAACGTATTGGTTCAGGTCCTGTGGCAAGCAGAGAAGAGCTGACCCAACTTCCACCATAGCCTCTGCATGTGAAACAGCCAGCAAAGATTTTATGGTTCCATTTACCATATTTCTTTATCACACGCCACCTTGAGAAATGAAGAAATAAATGACGTTGCATTCCGATCTGACGTGTCGCCTTGCCATCATTGCAAAAGAGATGGTTCACATGTTCAAGTAACTGAATACTAAGTAGTGAAAAGTGGATTGAAATGCCTAGATATGTGAACAGCGAGTCCTAAGATTACATGCAGGATTACCGTATTTTTCGCTCTATATGACGCACCAGACCACAAGACGCACCTAGTTTTAGGAGGAGGAAAACAAGAAAAAAAATATTCTGAATCTCAGAAGCCAGAACAGCAAGAGGGATCGCTGCACAGTGAAAGCAGCGATCCCTCTTGCTGTTCTGGCTTCTGGGATAGCTGTGCAGCCTGCATTCGCTCCATAAGACACACACACATTTCCCCTTATTTTTAGGAGGGAAAAAGTGAGTCTTGTAGAGCAAAAAATACGGTACTTTGTTAGTGCAAATCTTTTAACCCGGAACTTTGCTCCAAAGTCAGAATATTTCAGATATATTTCCTGCAATATTTATAACCCAGCCACCTAAGTGTTCGCATAGTATAACGAATGTAATATACTCTGATGTAAACTATAACCAAGACAGAGGAACAGAGTTACAGTTGTCATGGAAACCCTAATACTGAAGACACTGTAAGCACCAAGTTATATTTGAAGTGTAATTTAATAGTTCGAATTACTTGGAAAGTGATATGGAATGTTAATAGCTGGAATATCAGATATGGCATTTGTAATGTTAGTGCCAATTATAGCCATACATACTGTTTTAGTTCTTGGAGGTGTAAATATAGAAAGTTGTCTAGAACTTTACTAGAAAAAAAGAGAGAGTTAATAATCCTGATCAAGGGAGGGCAATCTGTTCATTGGGGAGACGATGGAGCTTTTCCCACCCATTATTTGGTTCCAGAGATGGGGAACCTGATGGCCCTCCATATGTCCTTCCTCCCTGAGAATGCTGGCTGAGTCTGACCCTTCCTCTGCTCAGGTCAGATCATGATTGTTCATCCTTCAAACCATGACCCCTGAGGTCAGCTACATCAGCCAGAGCCCAGTTGTGTTGGTGGTGAGACCTAGGGGTTGGGGCTTGATGTTTGACATGCAGAAGATACTGACCAAGCAAGGACAAAAATTGGGCGATGATTACAGTACTTTAATTGATTAGTTGTAAGTCTTAGGCAATGAATTTATTAACTAAATTTACATGTGCAAAAGCAATATTTCTGAACCAAGCACCATGTTTTATTTGTTTTATGTGTTGCAATAGATGTCAGCAAGGGCTTTTTATCAGCCAGAACTCACCAGAACTGGCACCTCTCAGGTGGATGCCATTGCCATTAAAAGAGAACAAGGGAGGCATTCGTGGTGAGTTTTGGCACCTCTTTTTCTAGAAAAAATAACTCCGGTGTCTGCTTAGAAGAGGCATTCCTCCTGCACGTGAAATAAGAGAAACTCCCCTTTAAGGTGGTTTTGGCTTTTTATGTCATGCCTACTGCAATTCATGTCTATTGTATCCTGTTAACACTATTATTTGTTCTTCATGTTACAGAAGCCCAACAGGTGTCAACTATAAGTTGGGCATACACTCCTCCAGAGGGCATCATATAAATATTTTAATATAATATTTTTAACATCGTAATATTATTTATAATTAAATTTGAGCCTTACGACTTTGTGAGCGTGCATAGGATTGTACCTTATGTCACCCTCAATTTTTCACAAACCCCAGAGTTTTTAAACTTCAAGACAATAGAGATAGGTGCGGTGGTAATATTGCTCTGTAGCTCAGTTGGGAAAATAAAAAAATAATGAGTGGGGCTTGCTATAAAAGATTGCCATAAGGAATGCTCCTGTTCAGGGTTCCAGCCAGCCAGCCAGCCAGCCAGCCAGCCACCACCTCTTCTAGGATACCTCATTCCCTTTCCTCTCTGCCTCAGTTTCCTTGTACACACTTCCAGGGCCATCTTAAGTATATCAGGCACCGTGGTGCAAAGAACCCTCCGACACCCCCCCCCCCGTCTCCCAGAGTTGCCAACCTTTTTTAGGAAAGATAGAGCTGCCGTCGACATGCCCAGCTTTGCGGGGCTGGAGGAGGTGGGCAGCGGCTGGAGGGCAGCTTCTCCGGCGGGGAAGAGGTGAAGGCTGGACACAGCGGCTCCCAGCTCAGCTGGCCACTTCGTACTGTGGTGGCCATGGCAGGCGGAGGCTCCGGGCGCGGAGCTGCTTCGGCGTGGCATGGCAGAGGCGGGTGAGGGCGGTGAGCTGATGCCAGGAGGTGCCACGCCCAGCCTCCACCTCTTCCCTGGCGCCCTCCAGAACTTGGCGCCCTGGTACCCTGCAACACTAGCCGCTATGGGTAAGACACCCCTGCACACTTCCAGTTTGTCAACATTCCATGCCTGCTGAGCAAGCGAAGTTCTTATTGGACTGTTTGGATTCTCCCCCACCCCTGTCTTGGTCCCCACCCTGCAAAAAAAAAATGTACAGTGGTACCTCGGGTTACATACGCTTCAGGTTACAGACTCTGCTAACCCAGAAATAGTACCTCAGGTTAAAAACTTTGCTTCAGGATGAGAACAGAAATCGTGCTCCGGCAGCATGGCAGCAGCAGGAGGCCCCATTAGCTAAAGTGGTGCTTCAGGTTAAGAATGAATTCCGGAACGAATTAAGTACTTAATCCGAGGTACCCCTGTATATTTTTTTGCATTGTTGCAAACTTGTGGGTTTCCCTGAGCCAGCTGATACCTTCTTCTTTTGTGTAGGTGATGCTGTTTCGGCTACAGAAGCTCTCACAGTGCTGCATTTGTCAAGGAACATTTAACATTAGTTGCTTTCCTAGTTTTTACTTGTTAAGCAGCAAGAGAAATATAGAAGGGGGCAGATCGCGCGGCACATGAGGATCCAGAGCAAAAGAGAAACATGCCCAATCACACCAGGGTTATGCACTCATTGGGGAAACTGATAAGTATTCACAAAGTATATGCGACATGTAGTTTGACCGTTATAAACAACACATTAGCGGGATGGCCCTTGTGCAGTGGGAGATGCAGAGATGTTTGGATGCCAGATCTGCTGGACCGCTGCAACACGTGTACATCACTGCACTGCAATAATGCATCAAGACACCTGGGACACTGAGAAGCAACTCAGGGTGATGCAATCGTGCACCGTGTAGTCAGTTTCCATAACACAGGTGACAGATCCCATAATTTTGCGGGCCTGGATTGGTTCCTTTCAGGAGCTCCTGTTTCCTGCAGCTCCTAAATGATGTAGGGAGGGATTTTGGTTGAGTCGGAAAGCACCCTGCAATAAAGAGATAAGAGCGTTGTGCTGTAAGCATGGCAAAAATGTACAGTCAGGTAGAGAGAGAAAATGGCATTTAGACAAGCTCCTCAGCAGCTGTTGATAGAATCTGGCCAGCCACTTGTTTTATGACTCGTGAAATCATCCACAATTGTCTCTCTTCCTCTATCTCCTGCTTATCTTAAGAGGAGTAGCAGCTAACTGAAAAGCACTTTGAGGTGTTCTGCATCCTGATGGGGGGAAATGGAATGAAAGATGAAATAAATATGGAAGTGGAAGTGTGTGCGCGCGCATGCTGGATAATGGTTAAACTATCAGAAAGCCGGAACGGTTCTTGGTCTTATTCCCTCCTTGTGGCTACTGATGCTTGAGAATGAATATTTAGTCTGAACCACTTGAACTCTCATTTCGTTACAAAAGTGCTCTAATATCACAACTCCTTTTGCATACATTTAGGGCCAGACTAGTTGTCATCTTGAATGTGCCTTTGTATCCAAAACGCAAATTGCATCAACTTGGGTGGGGTGTGTGGGGTTGACATTTAAGTGGATAAGAGCATGTGCTGAGAATGTAACTCCTCCCCTGCTGTAGTCTGAATTTAAAAATGGCTTCTCGGAAGCTGTTATTTGCATTGGTGGCGGGAGAGGAAATATCCCATTGGCACAGATGGAGGGGTTCCCCCCCCCCCCCAATGCAAATAGCAGCTTCTGAGAAGTTGTTTTTCATGGGGACCATGGCAAGGGAGGAAAGGGTTAAATTTCCACAGCTGCTTTGATGCACCAATGGGGAAATTTTCTCCCCATACAAGGTTCAGAGGAGGTATTTTTTCTTCAGGAACCACAATTGAGGAAGGAAGGTTTAAGATCCTGCTCAAAGCATGCTGTGATCCCATTAATTCTCAGTCTCCTCAACTGCTTCAATTTTATTTCTAAAAAGCTGCATGTTACATTAGTGAAGGTAACATACAAAAAAATGCATTACATTAGGGGAATTTGCTTTGCAGAAATCTGTTATAGTAGGTAAAATGTCATGCAGACATGTGCATGTTGGGAGAAATTCACACTCCAATGCTAATGAATTTTCAGGAGGATTTTTTGATTATTATTAATTTTTTGCAAACTGCTGTGGAAATGTGGAGAACTGAATTTAAAATTGGAAAAATGAGGAACTCGGAGGAACCCAAACTGATAGTTACTGTCGTCCCTTACAGAGCATGGAAGGATTTTCACCTCTGCCTGGATATATATGTGTGTATGCCTGGGGATCATTGCTGGCTGTGACACTGAGGCTGGTGGAGAGGGGCCCCGTGGCATTGTTGCTTATGTTGCAGTCAAGAGGCATGTGTGCTATGGACACATCCCCATCGCTGTGAAATCATTGGCTCCCTCTGTGCCTGGACAGATTGTCAGCTTCTGCACAGTCCCTGATCAGTAGACACTGGTGGCGTTTCCAAGGACATCTGTTTTCCTTCTCCCCTCCCAGGTTAAACATGCATTTGCAAGGCTGCATGTTCTGCTCCCACAGTGGCATTGCATATCCACCCCCAGTGTTATGCGCGTATAGGATACCTCTGCCCATCTAACTCATGCAGCAGCAAGGAAGCTTTACAGCCTTGCTAGGCTCTAATGTAAGGTGCATCTATTATTGATGAAGCCAGGAGGTAGTAACCACGGTTGGAAGGTATTTAAAACGTCTTTTACAACAGACGCTAAATATCGCAAGCTTGTGCTAGATAAAAGTGCTGATTTGTGCACAAGTCATTCTCAAACTACTAAGCAAAAACCATCACAATTTGTAACCGAATGTGGCCCATATTATAAACCCAAATAAAACATTTATACAGTGGTACCTCGGGTTACAGACGCTTCAGGTTACAAACTCCGCTAACCCAGAAATAGTACCTCGGGTTAAGAACTTTGCTTCAGGACGAGAACAGAAATTGTGTGGCAGTGGCATGGCGGCAGCGGGAGGCCCCATTAGCTAAAGTGGTACCTCAGGTTAAGAACAGTTTCAGGTTAAGAACGGACCTCCAGAACGAATTAAGTTCTTAACCTGAGGTACTACAGTAATGATTTTTTTCTTTCAACACAGTACTCTAATGGCTCTAGACTCTACATCCATGACAGCAGGTGACAAAAGCGTCTATGTCGAGAAAGAATACCCCTTGTGACCTACCTGAATTGCCCCAGTTTACTTTGACCACTTATGATGTGGCTAGGCTAGTGGTTTTTAACCAGTGTTCTGTGGGGCAGCAGTGGGTGCCCTACAAGTCAAGGTGCCATTGCACCCAAAGCCAGTCAGGTTATTTTGACACCCGAGGAAGAAAATCCTCACAAGTTCCTGTCCTGCTCCCCAGAAAGAAAAATACAATGGGTGGAATCTCGCATTACACGAGAGGACTTCCACTCACTCAGTGGGACTTCACCTTTCTCTCCTCCTCTCTACATCCCTCCATACACCCACAAAATTTGCTCCAGAGGGCCCACCACTCTTGAGCAGATTTTGTGGGCATGGGGGGTGTTAAGTTGTGGGTGAACATATCAGACGACACAGCGATTCTTCAGACAGCTCTTGTTTATTCACAGGCCAGAACAGAACTGAACTGAAGGGTTCAGCCAACCTGCTTATATAGAGCTCAACTACAAAGCAACAGTAACAACTTTCTGTAACTATCCAATCACTGAACGTCACTTTCATTTTCTTATTTGCATATGTGGACCTGAGTGAAAACTATTTACAGTATCCCTCTGCTGGCCCAGGGTGAGAACTTCAGTACATAACAGGGGGAATCTGCATGGGGGAGGAGAGGAAAGCAAAGTCACACAGGTGTGAAGGGAAGTTGGTTCTGCTCTCACATGGACAACTTTGGGTACAACCCTATAACTATTAAATAAATAACCAAAAACTTGCTGCCCTTTCATGATGCCCCAAATCAGCTACCTGAGAGATCTTTCCCACTCTGCCCAATAGCAGAGTTGGTCCTGCATGCATATTTTTCACCTTTGCCATCATTAAGTAACACAACTGATTCCAGCCCTTACTCAGCAACTGTTCTGTATTTATGTTACTGGAGGGTTTATTATTATTATTGCATGCAAATAACTAGCTGCAAAAAACTTCATGGATGATTATTTTCATGCAGAAGTCTGTGGAAATAGGAAATAGGACATTCTGCAGCATCAGCTGCACACCCGACTCCTTTCTACATATGTAGCAGCTTGTCACTAAGTGCAGCAATGATCTAAATGATTGTAATGATGGCAGATTAGACAAGGATGCTACGTAAACTGCAAGTTCCCCGATGGTCTGGGTTAATCAGTCTTAGAGAACTACTTGCTTCATTTATGGGTGATGAAATCTGCATGAGTTTGAAAAGTGCAATCAAATCTTTGATGCATGGCAGACTTGCGGAAGAGTCCATTCAAAAGGAGAGCTGTTAACCATCATAAATCTGCACTCAGTTTGTGGTTTTGTTGAGTTTTTTTCCAAAAGTTTGCCATTCTTAACCCCCAATCTGCCTCCTGAGAAAGAATACAGAGGTTTAATCAATACTGACAACATTAAACAAATCCGTTTCCTGGGATACAAAATGGAACAAGCTGCAATTATAACAAAACAAAAGCATGCAGAAGTTAAAGAGCAAGACCAAAACAGTAGCAAAGTTACAACGTGCTGTTATAGATGGGGGGGGGGAGCATAAACCCTAGAAATTCATAAATGGTTGGATTTTGATTAATTGGGATATGGATGAAAGTATAAACTGCAGAGCTGTGCAAGATAGGGAATCCTTAGGCTGGCTCATGCAAACCAGCCTGGCTGGCCTAGTGAAGAGCAAATCTGTTAACATGACAAAAGGTGTTGATGGGCCATCTGAGAGGAATCCTTTGGCCTGGGGAGACAGATGTTGCCAAAGTGATAGGGTGTGTCTTTGAAGTGACAGGAAAAGGGAATTTTTGAGGAAGATGAAGAAGAAGGAAGAGACAAGACTAGGATCCATCTTGAGCAGGTTGGCTGGGAAAGATACCTTGGTCTCGATGGCTGCACTACTTGGGGTAATAAGCCCCTCTTGAAATAATGTAAGATCTGGACTCCCTCCATGCAGACTGAAGGTATAAAGGGGCGAATAAACTATATTTCATAAAGCTATGACGGTCTCCGGCATGTCTCAATTTTCCAAAGGAACACAGACCCCGGGTGAGTGCCTGGAACCACCTGAGATCTTGCTATCACTTGGCCGAGAATGGAAGTGGCATCCAACTTTTGTAACAATACTTTAATATGGCAGCTTCTGACATTCTTCAGCTCATGATTCTGAATAGTGTTTGCGCTATTGTAAAGAAGCAATGAAGAAATTCACACACACCCCACACTGAGAATATAATTAATCTGGAGTACTTGATTTAATATTATTTTATTGCACTCAAGTTACCATATCTACTCTTCCCTCCTATTTGGTGAATCTAAACCCTTGACTTCTGCCCCAAACTCCTCCCCTAATGACTCTACTGCTATTCTATAATGTTGGGAAAAGGTACAGTTGTACCTCAGGTTAAGAACTTAATTCGTTCTGGAGGTCTGTTATTAACCTGAAACTGTTCTTAACCTGAAGCACCACTTTAACTAATGGGGCCTCCTGCTGCCGCCGCGCCGCCGGAGCACAATTTCTATTCTCATCCTGAAGCAAAGTTCTTAACCCGAGGTAATATTTCTGGGTTAGCGGAGACTGTAACCTGAAGTGTCTGTAACCTGAAGCGTCTGTAACCTGAGGTACCACTGTACTAGCTGCAGTATGTCCCTGCTCTTTTTGTATTGCCTTCCTTATATACTTTAATTCTAGTTTTCTAATTCTGAACTGAAGGGGGTGGGCACTAGAAGCCCCCAGCCAGAGGATCCTTTTTAAAAAAAGAAAGAAAGGTGGCGTAAAATTTGCATACACTTGGTGCGTCTATTAGAAACCAAAGGAGGCGTGCTCCATTTTAATTTGTTGATGCACGATGGTAAATCAAAGTAGTGTCACAACCAGCAGAGACATTCCTTAATGAATTGGCAGTGTTTGAATATGTGAGAAGAGCACATAGAAAAAACATCAAAGCAGTCAGAATAAAAATAGCTGGGCAAGGAGGGAAAACAGCCTTTTAAGAAAAGACTTGCCATTTTGCCAAATGATCCATGAGTTTGCAAAGAATAAGTGATAATGAAGCACAATAGATATGCCAACCATGAGAGCACATGAATACTAGCCACAAATATGGTTATATAATAATAGATGCTCAGGAAATGACTGGAAGTTGGGTACTGTGAGGCTTATCTGCAGCTATATTTACATGTCAGGGCAAATGGTTTGGGACGTGGTTATTTAAAGCAACACTTTCTGCCATGTGAACTTACCAGGTCTTTAAGATCAACTTCAGAAGACATCCACCGGACAATCTAGTCTTTTCAGCAGTGGCACCCCACCCAGATGCATAAAGCACCCACAATATTGTCATTTAGGTACCTGGTTAAGGTTTTGAAGAATAGCTCAGTGTGGTGCTGATAACCCCAAAGTTGCAGGTTCGGCCCCCAGTACAGAAGAGCTGGACTAGTTGATCCCTTCCAATTCTATAGTTCTATGATATTTATTGTTTATTGAAAAGTTTTCAAGAATTTTACAGTAGAAGAATTTACACCTACTTTATCCAGTTATATAGCTGGAGATACAGGAAATGTAAAACTGAGCTTCCATTTCCTATGCTGTCATTCCCCTGCTTCTAATTCCTCTGCCTAGGTCACTGTTATGCATTAAAATGTCTTTTTAACATGGGCAGGTAATCCCTCCCCCACCTGGCCTGGTCTCCTTGGCAACTCTTCCCCCAGGTGGGATTGGACAACTGACTGAGGTAGGCAGAGACCTCCAGGTATCCCACCTGAGGGAAGGCAAGGCCAAGCCTATGCTGTTGGAGCCGCTCCAGATCTAGGGGCTGCACGCGTCCACGCAAAGGGCGCCCCCCGTTTTAAGCGGGGAGCGGTCATTCTGTTTATACCTACACCAGGTTGCCTTGATTTATATTCTTACTGCTCAGTTGATTTTATCGACTGCTGCTCTGTTTTCTTTTCTTATCTTATCTTATCCGTTTTAAATGGATAAACTACCTTTATGTTTTTTTAGTGTTTTCATATTTTAATCTTACAGTTCTATTTTGGTTATTTTTTAATTGTTGGTTGCTTTGAAGACTTAGTGAAAAAGCAACAGATAAATATTTGAAACCCCTAAGTACCCATAGAGAGGCTTGCCTGGACTGCAGGAAATTATGATTCAAAGCTAGAACTCCTGCTGTGCTCTTAAAATATTCGCTTTGCTTTATTTTTAATGTTAGTAGCCAGTCATAAGGCATTGGCTGTGAATTGAGCTAAGCAGTAAACTAGAATGAAGGTATGGGCAAGGGTCTTTGTTTTCTGAGAAACCTCCAAGGCTGAAATCCTATACACACGTACCTGGGAATATGGATAGGCCAATCTGTCAATTTCAGTTTCTCTTGTTTTCTCATTTTCCCAAGCTTAAGTTTGATTCTCCAAAAAAGTGAAAATTCATTAGCACTTGCTGCAAATTTCTCCTAATAACACATTACTTGTAAAGCAATTTCCTTTAATATACTGCATTTTAAAATGTTATTTTCACTAATACATGCAGTTATACGCTCACTTTACCCTAGCATATCCATTTTTGTACACATTACATGTCTGGAGGGCCAAACATCAACATTTGGAGAAGTACGAATTTTGAAAGAGGGCTGTGTTTCAGGTTCACATAGTATTTCAAAAGTGCAAATTTAGTAAGTTCACCTTGAATTAAATTTCTCCCACATCCTTACCTGGGGGTATGTGCGATTGAACTTGATGGGTTTACTTCTGAGTAGTTGTGTACTGCAAACTTGCCATTTAGAACTGGTGGCAGCTCTTATGAGCTAAGGACAAAAGGATTTCAGGTAAGCTTAGAATGATAAACACAATTGAACATTCATTTGCAGATTTACTCCATGGGCCTGGCAAGGCAATCCTATGCAGTACAAGCCTATCCAGAAGTACCCCATTTGGCTTACTCCCAGATAATGGGGCTTATTCCCAGGTAAGAGAATGTAGGATTACAGCATTACTCCTCAGTAAGTAAGTTTAGTATTTGCAGACTAAACTATATTATTAGCATCTTGGCATAAATTTGGAGAGGGGAAAAAGTATGCATGTTTACGTCTTGCTCTCATGCTTTGTAAAGCTTTAGGGATTCATCAATAAAAGTTGTATCCAATTCTACAACAAACTGTATTGTCATTTACATGGCTTGTAGGATCAGGACTTTAAAGTCACTGTGTCACATGAAATGCAATTCTACCCCCACCTGCTAAAAAAACCATTTTATCTGAAATATAGCAGAGAGCTTATTTTCTATGCTATATGATTACACCATGAATTTTAAGAGTAGATTCCTATTTTAATAGCAATAGCAGGTCTTTGCCTAATGTTTGTCAAATGTTTGGGCTGGAAGTCATACACAGAGCTCAACAATGATTCACTATCAGTAATTTTCCTGCCCTTGCAAGTCATTTCACCCACGTCCTTTGCAATTCTAAGGGAAGCGTCAAGTGAGGGACTCAGCCATAATCTCTAGCCACACGCGGAATATAATGACATGCAGCCTAAGCAACTTGTAAGGAAATGACAAGGCACATCTTCTCTGCCATATGGACTGCACAATTATCTTGAGTTGTCTATTTCAAAACCAGACTTATCTTTCAGCGAAAAGTTCCTTCTTGCTTAGGACAATTCAGGCTCTTGATCAACTTGATGGTCCAAGCAAATGGACAGGACAGAATTTTAGTGACATTCAGAAACGCAGATTCATGGCTAATTAACTTACTTGCTTAAATGATGGTTATAAATAATCTTTCTGACACAGTAAACATAGCTGGGGCAAAGTGAATAAAGATGCCGCTATTCACTTGGAATATCTGTACCACAGAGGTGTACTTATTTTACAAAACAATATTTGCTAGAATGTCAACTATCATAAGATAGGCATGAGTTATAAATAATGTAGGGTTGCCATACACCCAGAATTTCCCGGACATAGCTGGAATACTGCGGTACCCATGTCAGCAATGTCATTTTGGGCAATTTTCCTTAAAGCAACTAAAAAACCCACCAAAAAACTCAACAACTTTTGTGTCTGGAGTTTCACTTTTTGAAAGATGGCAACCTTAAATAATGAAATGTTCTTAGTCAGCCCAAATGACATATCTCTGTCATTAGAATGGCTGCCCAATGCAGAGAAATTTCCAAATAAAAGCAGATGCCATTGAGGTCAATAGGACTCTGCATCTGAATTTTCTCTGTTTATGTTTCCATTTGGATTGGTTTCTTTTAAATAATAATAATAATAATTTATTTATACCAAGCTCATCTGGCTGGGTTTCCCCAGCCACTCTGGGTGGCTTCGAACAGAATATTAAAATACAATAAACTATTAAACATTAAAGGCTTCCCTAAACAGGGCTGCCTTCAGATGTCTTCTAAAAGTCTGCTAGTTGTTTTTCTCTTTGACATCTGGTGGGAGGGCGTTCCACAGGGCAGGTGCCACTACTGAGAAGGCCCTCTGATTGGTTCCCTATAACTTGGCTTCTCACAGCAAGGGAACCGCCAGAAGGCCCTCAGGACTGGACCTCAGCGTCCGGGCAGATTGTTTTATTGTTTTATGAAAAAGCTTTAACAAAATCTTACGAAAAAAATAAAAAGTAAAAAGTCCTCCCGGGTCAGGGGGCATGAAACCAGCTTTGTACAAAAGACTTCTCTTCTAGAAATGAACTGCTGAGGGGATGTCCATGCAGAGGAGTTTGTTTGTGAGAGAGACATATGACAGTCTTGCGCATCTGACACCTGCAAGTCACATTGCTAGTCCAAGCAGCACAATGCAAATTGTTAGCTGCAGTGTCAAGCTGAGGGCACATGTAGTGTGCAAATATCTTCAAGTGTACGGCCTGCTGGATCCAAACTTTACCTTCCTCTGACAGATGGAGTCTTCTGATGGAAAGATCCCTTTCATCCGAAGAAGCGAATGTGCATCAAATCCAATCCAGTGTGCTTATTTACTCTGCTTACTTTGTAAAATAGGGAGGGATACTGATGAACGTGGTAATCTCCAAGAATCATGCTTTGTCAAGTCCAAAACTCTGGTCAGGAAGGCTGAAGGCAGCTCACAGTGACAGCCCTGTTCACAGAAATCTGATAAGAAAGCCATAACAAGTATCTATGATACAGTATTGCTGCCATGTCACCAGAGTGCAGGAAAATAAAACAAAGCGCTGGCTCCATGGGCCCATGTTTCTTTAACACTTCAGTTAATACTTGGCCTTTGGCCTCTTGTTTTAAAAGTCTGATCCAAGGCATGTAAAGCAGCGTAGGAATTCTCTGCCTGTGCCATTGCCTAATCATTTACTCTGGGTGACTCTACACCTCATTAATCAGTGCAACACATAAAGTTTAAAATGGGAGCGTTCCAGAATCTTTGTGTTTTCCACCTCTCAGATTGTCATGAGCTGATAATGACTGGTAGCCAAAGCTATTGGCTGAGGCAGGATCAGGTAACCTTGTGCCCTAGAACAGTAAAGTCTCAGAAGAAAATAAACTAGGGAGTTGATTAATTCGCCATGAATTTTATTTTCAGTGCAGAAAACGTCAAGCAAAGCTATAGCATGCATGAGTTGTTCCAGTTTAATGAAATAGTTCAACACAGTATTTCAAACTTCATGTCCCTCTCCTCCGTTGACTTGCAACAAAATCCTATGCCTCTAAAAGTCCCTGCGTGCGCTTGTGTATGAAATAGGCTACTTAGCTCTTAATACTACCACTGAAGACTTGTGCTCTCCTAGATGTGTCTATCAAACAACATACAGGATGTGAAAAAGTCTTTGACCCTGGCTTTGTAAATGGAACTCTACTTGGCACCATTAGCCGCAGCCATATATTATCCACATGTATCTTGGAAATGAATTATTCAGCATTATTACTTATAAATGATGCCAATCACAGAACAGTCCACTTTCCAATCCTGAAGGTTTTTCAGTGTCAGAGACAATTGCTTTCTAGAGTGATGATAACCCCTGAAATAAAGTTATAGCAATGTGTCAATTATTAATTTGAATTTAGCTGCTGGCATTAATGCTCAGGATATAATATTTCATCATCAAGCATAGTTGTGTCATATCTTGGTTCAATAAAACCTTTTTTTATTCTTCAGTGGCATGCTCTTGATTTCCCAACCCCGGCTACGTGATCACAGACATTACAGCTGTATTTGATCTATGTGCTGCTTGCATGATATATCGACAGACAATTTTCTAAACAGCGTGCAAGAGAAAGACAATGCCATTAAAGAAAAAATACAGCACAAAACCAATAAAGCAGCAGCATAAAAGCATATACGGTATATAGAAAGCAAGAATACAGGGGATTCAAAGACACAAAATGTGGTCAGGGAAAATGTGAGCCAAAATAAGACTTTACAAGATATGTGAAGCAATTGATGGTGGCTGCTTCATGTATGGCAGAGGGCAGGGCATTTCATAGTGCAAGGGCAAAAGTGGGATATGCCTGTTTTTTGGTCACCACCTGATGGCATTCTGTATGGTGCAATGCCAGGGGAAGAATTTCTCAGCTCAGGGGCTAGCAATGTAGTTCCTTCCAACTATTGTTGGACTACAGCTCTTGTCATCCTGATCATGAGCCATGCTGGCTAAGGCTGATTGGAATGGTAGTCCAACCACATCTGGGGGGCACCAGGTCAGTTATCGCTGCCTTAGATTATCAACATGATATTACAGGTCTATGCATGTGATCTTTCAGGTAACCTGGTCCCTAGTTGTTAAGGGCATGATAGAAGAAAAGTATTGGGGAGTGCCTGGCACTCCCCAGGCATTTTTGCAAAGAATTTTTTTAATTTTTTTTTTTAAAAAAATTGTCCATTAGCACCTTAGAAACCAACTAGGTTTGTTCTGGGTATAAGCTTTTGTGTTCATGCACACTTTTTCAGTTACCTGAAGAAGTATCTGAAGAAGTATGCATGCACATGAAAGCTTATACAGTGGTACCCTGGGTTAAGTACTTAATTTGTTCCAGAGGTCCGTTCTTAACCTGAAACTGTTCTTAACCTGAAGCACCACTTTAGCTAATGGGGCCTCCTGCTGCCACCATGCCGCCGGAGCACAATTTCTGTTCTCATCCTGAAACAAAGTTCTTAACCCGAGGTACTATTTCTGGGTTAGCAGAGTCTGTAACCTGAAGCATATGTAACCCGAGGTACCACTGTACCCAGAACAAACTTAGTTGGTCTCTAAGGTGCTACTGGACAATTTTTAAATTTTATTTATTTCGACTGTGTCAGACCAACATGGCTACCTACCTGAAATAAAAATATGTGATTTTTAATTGGGTAGCACAATTTGTGACTTTGGACCCATCAAGCCAAAATCTGGTGAAGTAATTCAACCCAAACTCATGTTTTGGTCCAGCATCTTGATTTAAAATAGTGCCTGGCATCCAAATATCACTGAAAACTGCTGCACCCTCTTTGGGAACCCTCATGCCAAGTTTGGCAATGATATCTCAAGAGGCAGCCTAACATATGCCCCCCAAATGGGCAAAGTCATGCCAAAGTCACATTTTGGTCCACCATCTCGATTCAAAATAGTGCCCAGTGTCCAAACAGTGATGAAGAACATCCCCATCCCCATCTTGGGAAGCCTCATGCCAAGTTTGGTGCAGGTATCTTGAGAGGTGGCCAAACCAGGGGCAATGTCATGCCAAAGTGACATTTCGATCTGCCAGCCTGATTCAAAATAGCGACCAGCTTCCAAATGTCGACAAAGAGCACCTTGGAAACTTTTGTATCAAGTTTGGGAATGATATATTGAGAGGAATCCAAACAGAGAGAAAACAGGCAGGCAGGCAGGCAGGCAGGCAGGCAAACAAACAGACAGACAGACAGACAGACAGACAGACAGACAGACACAGTAGGTAAGAAGAGCCTGCAGAACCAGGCAATGGCCCATTTAGTCCAGCATCCTGTTCTCACAGTGACCAGCCAGATGTCTGTAGGAAACCCACAAGCAGAAACAGATTAACATCAAGACCTTGAACATGCAGCCTGTAACTCAGCTTCTCAAGATCTTTATTCATTTAGCAGTTTTGGGGGAAATGCTCATTAGATATTTGAATAACATGGCCTGAGCACAATTTCATAACCATGACTTGCCTGCTTGGCCTCTTGGTCTTAAACTACTTTCAGGAGGATTAATGAATAAACAGAATGTTGCATAGATACATATTTGTGTTTTGATTACTGTTAAACATCAGCTTTCTTTATCTGCAGCATTGCCATTAGTGAAAGGCCTTGATGATACAAATATCTACCATATGCTAAATGTTTTCCTTTTGAGTGTCTCCCTGCAGTAATCCAAACACGACTGGTGATCCTAATGGATTCAGACTTGGCTGCAAATTCAGCCTTCCATTGTGTCAAGGCCTTCTGACTTAAACCCATTTTTTCCTGGAAGCATGAAAATAAAAATATTCACTTGGAGGCAAATCTCACGGATTTCAACAGAGCTTACTAGCAGGAAGCTTAGGAAGGCAAATGGCAGAGGGCAGTTGCAGTAATTCAAAAACCAGAGGTGATATTGAAAGCTGCCAAAAGATCCAGCAGAAGACACACTTCCCCTGTCCAGATCATAGCATAAATCAAGGTGACCAAAGCCATCTCTGTCCCATAACCAGGCCTGAAACCAGATTGAAATGCAACTAGATAATCAGTCCCTACCACAGTCCCATACACACACTCAAACCCAACAGACCACAGGAGAGAGCACCTGGGCAGAAAGATGCAATCATGATAAGCCACTGCAACTCTCCTGCCTCATCCCCAGATCTAGCCTGCTGCTGTACAGAGAAACCTAAAGCTAGCCAGCCACCTGCACCCACACCTTCATCCAGTCTAGTCTTTGTAATACAAGCCAGGTCATTATGCTCATCCTGGATAGGTGCTGTTTTGCCATTCACCAGCTTGGCATTGAGCAGCAGCATTTTCAACCCAGGGGTACTATTTTCAAGTCTATCCAGGTTATTTGAATGGGGAAGGAGAGTATTGCAGTGCCCCTGTTGATGATAATGAAACTGTCTCCTCCCTCCACAGCAACCTCTGCCTTCTACAACTCTAATGGCTGTTCCCTGGGTCTCAGCATCTCATCTCCTCCTTTGGAGACACTGCCCTACCGATCTGTACCTTTACCAGTAGAAATAAGGTGCAGATTTGATCCTAGGTGCAGGCAGTCCTCCTCTGTTCTCTTGGCCCTGGCCCTGAAATGGATAAGAAGAGACTGCTGCTTTGTGAAAAGCAGGAAAGCAGTTGCGCTGAATTCAATGTGACTTGAACTGGGCGCATTCATTAATAGAAGTTGTAGGCACAGGTGAGAGTAATGTGTGGGCAGGGAAGCTACTGCAGGCTACCGATAAGCAGACTTCCATATGTGGAATGATGCACACAAAGCAATTTTGTCGGAGATTAATGATAGTGGGCTAGGGAATAGCTTTCACTGGAGCTGACCTTGATAAAACACTTCCCTTATGTTCAGATTTATAATCATGGGTGGGCTAGTGGATCGTGTCTTTAAGAATGCCTGCTTGACATTAACCACCCAGAAGAATCAAATTTGGAAAGACCTTCTTGCACATCACAGTCGGTACGTTTCTTTTATATTGAGCCAACACCTTAGCGGTTAAGAAAAGCAACAGTGAGCAGAGCTGTTTCACACAGCACCTCAGGCATGGCTATTGTGAAGTGTTTTGACAGGGGAAATTTTTTTTTCCTTAGGGAAAATAAAAATAACAACAAACTCTTGCTGCTAAGGCAACAGCTTTTCTCCAATTTACCTACACATATTAAGAGCAGCCAGAGTTTATTTATTTAATTTGGAAATTGATAATATGCTTTTCAATTTAAGTAAATTAGAACAGCAGTCATAAACCCCACACACTTTGTGGTTCATAATCTGGACTGGGAGTTGTAGTTAACAACATCTAGATTCATTTTTTAAAAGAAAACTACTGAATAGCAATAACAGTAACAATAACAATCTGTGTTTTATTTTGACCAGCAGGATAGCTAGTAAAACTTCCACATTTGAATCCCATTACAGTGGTATCTCGGGTTGCATACGCTTCAGGTTACATACGCTTCAGGTTACAGACTCCGCTAATCCAGAAATAGTACCTCGGGTTAAGAACTTTGCTTCAGGATGAGAGCAGAAATCGTGCTCTGGCGGTGTGGCAGCAGCAGGAGGCCCCATTAGCTAAAGTGGTGCTTCAGGTTAAGAACAGTTTCAGGTTAAGAACGGACCTCCAGAACAAATTAAGTTCTTAACCTGAGGTACCACTGTATAGTGTACATTTAACATTCAAACCCTGTCTGAAAAGAGAGCAACTAAATGGGACAAAAGGCTCATCTTACTCTGAGGGATGTGTAGGTAAGTAACAGTTGGCCCAATAAAGAGGGATGTATATCTGGGAAAAGTCCTAGACCATTTGGTGCTTGGAAGGTAAAAAACACTACCATGAACTTGGCTCAGAAACAAACTGATAGCCTTTCCCTGAAGAAAGCAGTAGGCATAGTTAGATCCATCTTCACTTAGGGTGGCCATATTTCAAGAAATAAAAATCTGGACACAGATTGAGCAGGTACCTGTATAAATATAGGTATTACTACTACTACTACTACTACTACTACTATATTTGCCATGGTACACCTGCATCAGCACAATCTTTTGCCCCACCTTCAACAAAAGACGTCTCTCCCATATTGGTCTCTGCAGCCACAGCAGGCACTGTAACTCTCCAGCAGTTTGACTTTATCCCCAATGGCACACTCTTCCATAGTCTCCTGAGACAGCTGGATGCCAGCCACCTTATTTTGCACCCCCTTGGTTTAGTGCCCTGTGGGAGTGGGGTGGGGGCACCTGTACCACCCTACATCCAACTCTGGGTAATAGTACTTTTTAATTTTTTTGCAAGGCTTCCACTTGTTCATCTTAAATATGTTTTTGGTGGCTGCTCCACCTCATGGGTTGGGTTAGATTTATCAAAAGGCTTAGTCTGGAAAATCTCTAAAGGGGTGTGGAATAGACTCATAAGTAAAAATATTTGGCAGAGCCAAACCAATTGAATAGCCAAATGTTCCTATAATGGAGAAAGCTTTGCAGGTAGATTTCACAATGGCAAAAAAATAATCTAAGAAGGTCACCCCTCATGTTATGGTAGACCCCATATTTCTTTTTGTTTTGTTTTTTGCATACACAGTATGTTTTATTATTTAATCATACAATGGGACTTTGATTTGAGTAAACGCACATGTGATTACAGGATTATTTTGTGCTGTAGGGCAGTCTGCTGCAGTTTTCCCCAAAGTATTCCATCAAGCTGTTTTTGACTGCCTACTTCCTACATGGCTGGAGGTCAAGGAAGTCCATTGGAAATGTTTATGGAGGAGGCTGGAATCAACCGACTGATTTCTCTATGGAGATGGAAGGCCACACACACACCCGCTGCAGCTACATCTACGCTACTAGGAATACCATTTTTATTTTAATGTAATCTGAGAATAGTGATATGTTAATGTATATCTCAAGTCAATGTGTTGATTGGCAAAAACACAATATAACATTCTGCTTGATTGTAATCCATGAAGCCGGAGTTTTGATAAGGCTGTTTGCAATTATTAATACATAATCTGGCTTCTGTGGCAAGTTTTCAAGGTCAGCGGAAATGTATTGCCTTAATGAGAACAAGGTGGTTTCAGACAAGGTGACTGCAAAATAAATAAAAACCAATAATCTAGCATTTATTATGGGCAGACTTATCTTGCAGAGATATTCACAAGCTGACATTGCTTTGTTTCTGGTTACAGAACAGAGTAACTGTCCACTGTTTTTGTTCTCACTATGGCTGAAAGCCTGGGACCAAGATTCTCAAAGACTAAAAAAGAAAGAGAGAGGGGAAATGTGCCTTTGAACTCCTGCAGGGGTCAACTAGCTGGTTGACTTACCACCATCAAGACATATTAAGGATGCCCTTCTGGTTTCCTAGACGAGTAGTGAGATGGTAGAAGTAAGGCCTTAAGGACCATGTGTGGAAATATCCAGTTCAGGATGAGCTTCATTTAACTGTGCCAAATGTACACAATCATTGCACTGTTGGAAATGGATCTTCAGATCTTTAATCTCATTTGCTTTGTTTATATATTTGCTGGGCTTTCATTGTATTAATTTACAACAGAAAATTGATTTTGTCAAGTATGCATGGTACTATGATATATACGTTTGTTGGGCTTTTAGTTTTGTTCTATTTTTTTGTAAATTGCTTAGATACTACTTTTTATATTGTGGTATGTAAGTTGTGAGGGACGCGGGTGGCGCTGTGGGTAAAAGCCTCAGCGCCTAGGGCTTGCTGATCGAAAGGTCGGCGGTTCGAATCCCCGCGGCGGGGTGCGCTCCCGTTGTTCAGTCCCAGCGCCTGCCAACCTAGCAGTTCGAAAGCACTCCCGGGGGCAAGTAGATAAATAGGGACCGCTTACTAGCGGGAAGGTAAACAGTGTTTCCGTGTGCGGCTCTCGCTCACCAGATGCAGCTTTGTCACGCTGGCCACGTGACCCGGAAATGTCTGCGGACAGCGCTGGCCCCCGGCCTCTTGAGTGAGATGGGCGCACAACCCCAGAGTCTGTCAAGACTGGCCCGTACGGGCAGGGGTACCTTTACGTAAGTTGTAAATTAATAAATGATGTCTGTTTTTCTCACTGTTCTTTAACATTTCATGCAAAGGTAACTATTACCGTACTTTACGTTCCCACACTGTGATCTATGGACCACCTGTAGTACAAGAGTTTCATTCAGGTCCTTTGTGGCATTGTCTGCGGATTTATGGTTGAAGCCAGGAGACAGCACATCCATCACATTCAATATTCATATTGGTTTTTAATTGTATTTTTATTGCTTCTTTTCTTATATTGCATTTTATTGTATTGAGTTCTATGAAATTCAGATTGTAATACAATAAAACACAGTATCTGATAAATAAAAGAAGCAATTGAAAATACAATTAAAAATCACCCACCACAGAGCATTACAATAGCTACAGCAGGCAGGAAAAAAAACATTAAATGGTCCGCCAAGACCCTTAGCAATTTTCAGGTGGTCCATGGGGAAAATTAAATTTTAAAATCTACTGTGCAAAACCAACATTCACTTCTATATTCTGGGGGTAACTTACAGCTGATTTACACATATATATACATTACTTGATAACCTGAAAGCTTCCACTGAAAAGCATTGTATTTGAGATGAGGTCAGGTAAGACAAAAGCTCTGTCTGTGATGGGTGGTGGCTCTTAACAGATCATCACTTGATGCTGCAGTTCATTGACCGATAGACATGCATACATGAACTCCTTCTTGGAATCAATATATGTGGCAGAAAATTTGTATTAACTGCTAGTGAGTTCTATTGAGCATAGTTAAATATCTAATTATACAAGTCAGATAGTCTTCAACTTGTGATGCTGAAGATGTACATGTTTGCTGCTGGACATGAAATGTGTATACTTCTGTCATGGAGAGAAAACTCAGCTAATTAAAATAATCTTATGTGAGTTATGGTGCAAATTTCAGAAGGCCATATAATTAAAGCCAAGAGACAAAATATGCTACAGTGAATTGTGCTGTATGAGGTTTGCTATGCAGAAACACAAATCAGGCACCAGAAACATTGAACCTTGATGCAATATTTTCTGAACTTATTCTGGTCTATTTTTAAGCTGGTACCAAATACATTTACTGGCATTTATTTAAACCTGTACACATGAAGCACAATGTATTGCATTAATATAAGATGGAGATAATAGCCAGGTTTCTGAAACATGCAATGAGGACAAGTGAATGTTATACAACCTTATCTTAACTTTTAGATGCAGATTTTGCTGAGTGATTTTATTGTACTGAACCTTACCAGAATCTTGTCTATATGCCATTAAAGGTTTTAAGAATAGAATTGTATTGCATTAATGGCCTGCCACCTACTGGCAATAGTTCATATTTTGTTCATATCGCTGATTTAAATTGGCTAATTGCCTGTTGCTCAGTTGAGAGGGAAGAGAGCTTTTGAAGAAAGAGGGGGCCATATATAGTTGAACAAAAGTTCTAAATCTATGCTTACAACCAATTAGTGTATTAAACATTGTAGCCCTGTTTTAAATTTGTGCTCCATAATATTCCATATTCCACAGAGATAAGCACTTTGTAGACCGCAGCCATTCTATTTACCATAATTAAAACTTTCACAGCAACAACAATATAGCTAGTAAATCTAGTTTAAAATTCAAAATTTTACCACTTTTGATTGTCACCATTTATCAGAACTGAGTAACTCCTTTTGATTACTTAGTGCTGTTCAAGGTCTGAGTTGCAAAATTCAGGCTGTAACCCTATACACAGTTGCATGGAAGTAAATCCTGCTGAACTAAATGGGGTTTACTTCTGTCAAGGCATGCACAAGATTGCACTAGAAATTGTTAGATTAATCCTTGCTAGCAGAGTTAACAATGAAGGCTATAACCTACTCACTGAAATGCCAACTGCATGAAGGGGTTTTTTTGTTTTTGTTTTGTAAGGAGAGACAATCATTATAGTCCCCCCCCCCCTTTAAGCTACCCAGGCTATTTATTGATACCTGAGTGAAAAATAAATATTTAACAATAGTGATAGTGAGCTCCCACCTGTGTTTTAAAAATCAATACAGCCCAAGCCCAGGTTTACCATCTTGGAGAACCAGGGGAGAGGAGAGAGGTCATAGTGCTGAGTCCTTTGAGAATATTTTTTTTCATTTTTCACAAGAGTGTAGGGCTTAATCGTGTCATTCTGCCTGGTTTCCCTTTAATGCTTTAAAAATAATGGAAGCTGATTTGAATAAAGCAAAAGACTATGCACATTGCCAACATCACTTACGCTCCAGAAGCTTATTGTAACCTGTTATTTGTAGCTACCCTGTGTAATTTTACCATTGTTATGGGTAAATTCCACTTACTTGTATAAAAAAAATTATAATTACATTATGAGGCATCCTGTGAATAGGTACTGGGAGAGCATGCAGGGCTGTGTGAATAGCACAATTTAATAACCCGGCCCCTGACCGAAGAATGATTGCATATTTACAGCTACAAATTGAACATATACTTATTTAATGAAGGGCAAGCAGCTGCTGTTTCGCTGCAGCCAAAACTAAACATTAGTACAATAAATGGCACGTCATTTATGTTCTGCTCAATTTTCCTTCTCCTCTTGAGTAATTTGCAATGCAGTCTGCCTCTTTTCCACTGAGATGTACCGTGCGGTAAATTTTACTGATGCATTACTGAATAACAGCAAGAGATCATAATTCCTAAAAAGAAGTGGCAAAGTAAAACAGCAAAATATATAGGCGTCCTTCATATTTTCCCTATAAATTTCAGTTTGCTGTATATCTAAAGCTGTGTTCTTTTTGAGTTGATGCCTAAACAGATGACCAATGGATATAATTTAATTTTTGCTATTTCTAGGAAGTGGTAGCAGAGGCTACAGAATGCTTACAAAGAAAACCAACAGATATGACATATGCGATTTACTCCTTTTAACAAACAGCCTGTTTTGGGGTTGGGTTACAGACTAAGCTTATTCACTCTTAAGTAAGTCTAACTTCTGAGTAAAGATGCAGAATATTGTGCCATAAATATTCTTAGAACTGCAGATGAAGGCTGCAATACTATACAGACTTACATAGGAGTAAGCACCATTGATAAAGCCAAGGTTGTGTAGCTGGGGAGAGCTAGGTTTAAATCCATGTTCACTCGAACTGTGTACACCTTGTGCATTTAAATCAACCCACTGAATCTTGGGAACTGTAGTTTACCCCTAACACAGCTACAATTCCCAGCACCAATACAGTTCCCAGGTTTGTGTATGCAGCCTAGGTCACCTTAGGTCAGTTACCATATCACAGCAGTGTGTGTCATTTTAGGGGGTTAATATTTGCAAATTTATTCAGTGTGAGGTATTAAAAAAATGGTTTCGGGCATGAGGAATTCAAATTGGCTATTATTTTTGTGACTGGACAACATTTAGCTTGGTAAGTCCATGTTTGATGAAGAAGCACATAAACAGCTTCCACAGAATCCTAGCAATAAAATGGGTCCTTAATTTTATCTTCTGAAAATGACAGGTAACGAAATAATACTAATACCAATACTACTAAAATAAATAAATAAAATTAATATATAACTGCTTCCTCTGCATGTGAAGACTGGCTCAGGCGGATTGAGCAGATGATACCAATAATGGGTCCAAAAGGTCAAGAAGGCAGTTTTTGCACATGCTGTAGAGGGAAGTGAGCGGCACATGGGGCTTGTCAACGTGGAAAGGTAGCCCATCAAGGAGAAGGAAAACTCTGCTCCCAAACCTCCTCTGCCTTCCAGGATATCTTTGGGAGAAGGAAAGGCTAAGGAGTAGACCCTACACAAATCCTGGAGTCCCTAAGATGGTTGGATGGCACCTTGTACGCCTCCTTTCAATAACTCATGCAGCCAAGCTGCTGCCAAATGTATTGCTTTGTTTTCCTCTGGACCACATCAGCAAGGCCTGGAGGGTGGGGGTGGGGTATTTTGTCATCTGGGCAGCCCAGGACCTCCAAAAACACTGCCCAGACTTGCGCCCGGGACGTCACTTTGGTGCTACGCAGCAGTTTCACTTCAGCCACAAAGGCGAACTCCATTGCCTCTCGAGACAGATGGATGCCAACAACAAATATAACTCCAAGTACTTGGCAATCATTTTTTTATTATTATTATTTCTATGCAATCTTACACACATTTCACTTACCAGAGCAAACCTAACTTAACCAAAATATATTTTGACTGCCCAAGTCATGTTTCAACTTTTTAGCACCCCTCATTTAGGGTGTGTGTACAATTCAAAATACATCCTAGCCCTAACCTACCTCGCAAGGACCCGTTCTATTGCTAGGATTTTGTCTTTAATTCTGCCATCTTTCACCCGCAAGCTCTTTTCAGCTCGATTTTCATCAGAGGAGAAGGTTGAAGGTTGAAAGGAAGGAGACACATGTCCGGACTCCAAAACCGATCTAGTTACAAAATGCATCCTCTCTAGATACGATAGTTACACAACCCCCCCCCCCCCCACTCCACCCCGGCAAGAAGCGCAGAGGGGTTTTCAAGCATATTGCCCGAGCGAGGAAGAAGAGCAACAACTACTACTCCCCTCTCTTGCCAAGATGCACGGGCAACTGCGTGCGGAGACACCAGAACCCGCTTCCTCTCTCGGGGCAACTTTGGTCCTTCTTCGTGGGCGGAGGCAGCAGCAGCTGCAGGACCAGGCCCACAAGAGACCATCCCTCCGAGAGCATCTTCAAGCGGGGAGATGATGGAGGCAAGCCAAGCCGGGCGCTGTGATTGGTCGGCTCCCCGCGCAGGCGCCGAGCGGGCCTGGTGGGCCAGGCCGCGGCGCTTCGCCAAGGCGACGGCCGTGTTTACAAGCGGCCGCGTCCTCCCTCTGCCCTGGTTGTCACCCCGCCCCGTAACCGTCCCGGAGCGCCTCGGCCGCACAGCTCCGTCCTCTGCTCCGTTTTAAAGCCATGCCTGTGCGCTGGAAGGTGAGACGCGGCTGCTGCTGGGGTCGCCACCTTTTCTTCTATCGGGGCTTTTATCCATTTGCCTCCAAGGGCTTCTGTCCCTATTGTGCCCTCCCGTCAGTTTTAAGGGCCGTTTGTGGCCCCCGTGGAGTTGCATTCTGCAGCCGGGCAACCAGGCTCCTCCTCCTCTTGCTGCTCCCGGCTGTCACTCAAAGCCCTATACCTGCCCTAACCCCAGCCTGGGGTTGGAGCATGCAGGAGGGGTGCCCCCCTCCCCGAGTGAGCGCAGGGGTGGGAGTCAGTCTGCTCCCACTGGAGCTCTGAATGGGTTAGTATGTGGGCACCGGCCGGGCTGGGTTGGCGTGGAAAACCTTTAGGGCCGCCGCTCATCTCGCATCCACGGCTCTGGCATCTTCAGTAGTTGTATGCCTGGTGGAAATTCATTTCTGCCTGGCGTGGAGGTGGGTTCGTTGATAGGGAAACTTTTACCTGGGGGTTTCATGCCGGTGATGCGATGCTTAAAACTTAAAGGTTGCAGAGCTTGCAAAAAAACACACCCCAACAACAACGTGAGACACAAATAGGTTTGGATATGTATTCAACTCCCATGCAGATGACCCCCAATATGTCCTGTCCCTCAAGAAAACAATCTTATAAAGAGAGTGCAAGTGTACTCACAGGAATCTTTGCAGGAGAGTTAGGTTCGATGGAAGCTGTTGAAATAGTACGACATCAAATCACTGGTTTCCACGTTTTTGTCTTGCTGTAGGGATTGAGTGAGTACAAGAGGAACTTCAAATGGAGGAAATCGGCTCAGTCTAGGCTTTGTAGCTCTGCACCTGAGCAAAAATGCCGATGGGCTGGACTTCGATCGGATGAGCTCGGTAAGCCAAATTAGGCCTCCTGTCCTTCTATGGCTGTATAATTACTACTTTGTGTGTGTTAATTTTATAAAGTTTACCATAGTATAGAGATAAATTACCCGCCCCCCCCAACATCCTGCATGACAGCAGTATTATTTTCTAAGAAGAGAACGAAAAACAAACAAACACAAAAAAACTTTTTCCAGAAAATATGGACACAAAGTTGCATGTTTAAATTCAGTGACTATGGGAGAATGGACATAAATGATGATGCCTTCTGTAGCAGGGAGACATGGTTGGGTGCACCTCTTTATGCATTGCAAGGCTGGGCAACCTGTTGCCTTGAGCCCAGGTTTATGTGGGTAGCAAGGGGGGGGGGGTCGGAAGTGCGTAGCAGAGGGAGGGAAATGGATGCCCTGCTTACTTTTGGCTTTGATCCTGTCACCACCAGTTATGTGCCATATGGTTTCAACCACTACAAAAAAAATCACATAGGTGTTTTTTCAGGATCTTCTAAATAAAACTAGCACTTATTTAGGACATCCATTTGCATTTCCCTTTCTCTCCTTTTTCTAACTGCTGCTTAGAAATAACATAATGCTTTGAGAAGTAGATACCTGTGTAGGATTTTCAAAATGCACAGATTTGACGTTTCCTGTTTTGCAGGAATTGCAAGAGAACCCAGTTTCATTTCTAAGAGAAGAGTGCCTTATCACAACACACAGATTTCAAAGTCCTTTGAATGGATTGGGGACAATAATTCGGAGAAAGATACGTCATCAGAATATGAAACCCACCGGCCATTGGAGTTGGGCACAAAATACAGCAAAGATGATGTAAATCAGGAAAATATTAAAACACCTGATGCACCCAGGCTTCCTGAAAAGGTGCATTCCAGCCCTGCAAGTTCTAGATCTGAATCAACTGTAGCTCTTGCAGAAAGCAAGGTGTCACCACCCAAAACAATAGGGCATATAAACAAAAAACCACTACCTACCAAAAAGGAATTGGGAGAAAAAGACGGTGAGGTGAGACTACTGAAATTTCTTTTTGCTTTGATGTTGGAAGCAGAAGCTAAGACACAAGAGCAGCAGTTGAAGTGAATTTCTGTGCGAAATGTTTAAAAATTGCTCTTTTAAAAATTGTAGGTCTGTCATAATTATAACACATTAAGGGGTTTGGTTATGGTACTGTTGAAGCACATTTTGTCATTGATATGAATGGAAGCAAGATTTGTCTTTGAAATGTATATGTTTCAGAGATGTTTATACAATATGATGGTATGACATTGCCTTCATCAGCTTTATCCAAGAAAATATTTACACTAATTTTAAACAGTTCATTTAAGGTTCAAACACTGTTAGAGGAAAGGAAGTTATATTTTCCCCAAGTTCACTGCCAATACTTGTTGACAGCTTAACAGAGTTTTGCAGAGGAAAGCAGGCCTGAATATTCCATGGTCAAGCAGCTTCCCTAGAAGCTCTGAGTATCAACGGCAATTTATTTGGAAAACTCCTCAAAAGGTATCTCCAATGCTTGCAGCAGACCAGGTAACTTTCAAGCATATAAAAAGTAGGGTTCTTATTGTAAAGTATCATCCTGTACCAGGAAGTTTTCTTAAATGTAAGCCTCACTGAATTCACTGGGGATTTCTCCAAACTTAGGTTTGTATAGGAGTTAGGTTTTCATAAAATAATATTGATGTACTTTCATTGCAATTATATTCAGGTTTATTTGGAAATAAGTTCAACTGTATTCAGTTGAACTTGCTCCCAGTTAAACGTGCATAGGATTTCTGCCTTGATACACCAAAGCGTGGTGCATAAAATGTTACATGAGTTCTATATGAGGTATCTGTTTTATAGAATCATAGAATTGTAGAGTTGGAAGGAAACCCAAGAGTCATCTAGTCCACCCCCTGCAATGCAGGAATCTCAACAAACCATCCCCCATCAAGTTTGAAACCATGCTGGACCCTGCTTATCTTTGCAAATGTGCTAGCAGTTTTATTGCTGCACTACTCTTACGTACAGTATTTTACTAGGTAGAATCCCACAGATAAGTAGTTATCATTGGGGAGCATGACTTGTGTTTACTAAGCTGGATCAGTGCCATAACAACTGAGAAGTATAGTCCTCTCAATTCATTATAACCTTGTTGAGTGATCTAGGAGACTTTTGTTGTTGTTGTTTAGTCGTTTAGTCGTGTCCAACTCTTCGTGACCCCATGGACCAGAGCACGCCAGGCACCTCTGTCCTCCACTACCTCCCGCAGTTTGGTCAAACTCATGCTGGTAACCTTGAAAACACTATCCAACCATCTCGTCCTCTGTCGCCCCCTTCTCCTTGTGCCCTCCATCTTTCCCAGCATCAGTGTCTTCTCCAGGGAGTCTTCTCTTCTCATGAGGTGGCCAAAGTACTGGAGCCTCAGCTTCACGATCTGTCCTTCCAGTGAGCACTCAGGGCTGATTTCCTTAAGAGTGGATGTGTTTGATCTTCTTGCAGTCCATGGGACTCTCAAGAGTCTTCTCCAGCACCATAATTCAAAAGCATCAATTCTTCGGCGATCAGCCTTCTTTATGGTCCAGCTCTCACTTGGAGACTTAAGCACTATTAAATCTCACTGGTTACAGTGCAAGATCTAGGCTGCAGTCCTAGCCCCCTTACCTGGATATAAGCCCTCTTTAACTCAGTGGAGTTGCTTCTGAGTAACGGTGGTTAGGATTGCACTGTTAATTTAGCTTTAGAAATCAACATATTAACATCTTTTCTGAACCAAAGTTTATTCACAGTTCAAGTAAATCCATCCCTCCATATAAGTCTCCAGTCATTATTCCTGAAACTGAATATGAAAGGAGTTTCAAAGCTTCACCCCCTGTGAAAGAACTGAAACAGAGATGCTGTTTGGAGGAGAAAGAATGTCCTGTATCTGAACCTGTAGAAATTTCATCTAGAGAAAAGGTATTACAGATTCATATTTAAGTAATTTTAAACGATTTCAAATAACTTTTGAAGTTAATACTTTGTATATATGAAGATTATCAGGATCACATTAGATTCTCAGCTGGTGACTCTGATTATATGGGGAAAGAAGTGGTTTTTTTAAAAAATAATTACAGTGGTGCCTCGCAAGACGAAAAGAATCCGTTCCGCGATTCTCTTCGTCTAGCGGTTTTTTCGTCTTGTGAAGCAACCCCATTAGCGGCTAAGTGGATTAGCGCTATTAGCGATTTAGCGGCTTAGCGGCTATTAAAGGCTTAGCGGCTAAGCTGTTAAAAGGCTATTAACGGCTTAGCAGCTTTGAAAAAGGGGGGGGGGAAGCGGGGGGGAAATGGCGAGACTCGCAAGACATTTTCGTCTTGCGAAGCAAGCCCATAGGGAAATTCGTCTTGCGAAGCGCCTCCGAAACGGAAAACCCTTTCGTCTAGTGGGTTTTTCGTCTTGCAAGGCATTCGTCTTGCGGGGCACCACTGTATAAGGATTTTTTAATTATAAAGTGTTGCATTTGATCTTTTCATTGAACCTTTAGCAGTGGATTGATAACATTTGGGATGCCATGTTTCTGAGCAAAGTTACTGAGCGAGTACAAGAAGCATGGAACCCCAATGTTAAGAAGGATGTAATGGCACTATGATTTTCATTTATCAACTGTGTGGAAGCTGTTCAAGCTTCTAATCACGCTCCAGTAAAGTACAAATACATACTGCCCCCCCCTGTGTTTTGGCTGCATAACTTACACATGCAAAGTCTCCTAATAAGCTCCCCCTTAGGCTGTATTCTTCCAATTATTCCAAAGGCTTACCCATGATATACTAAAGTGAATTTCACTTTCTTCCTAATTAGTTATCATGTATTGTTATGTGTGTTCTTCCTTTTTGCTGCTTGTATTTTTAAATTTAATTCCATAGTAAAAAAATATTTTTTAAAAAAAGTAAGTCTCTAAAACTGAACTTCATTAAAACAAAACAAAACAAAACACTGGGGTTGATATTACTTCTTATTTCATTTCATTTTGATGCTTCCCATATGGTAATGGGCCAGAGTTCAGTAGTAAAATCAACTGCTTTGCGTGTTGATGGTCCCAGGTCCAATCTCTGGCGTCTTCAAGTCACGCTGGGAAATATCCCTGTCTGAAACCCTGGAGAGATACTACTGTTTATGAAATATGTCAACTAAACATTCTTCCTCAATTAAAGATATCTGAACGCTTTCACATTTCAAATTTTCCAGAAACTGCTGGTACATTGAGAAGTGTCTAAACTTAAGATAATGTCTGATAGAAATGTAGTTTGTAGAGGCCTCTGGAAAAATTAATAATGCGCCTCTGAAATTATTTTGCTTCAGAAAAAGAAAAAGGAAACATTTTTGAAGACTGCAGAAGATCAATCAAAGCTAAGCAAATCGGAAACAAAGCTGAAACAACAAAAACAAAAACATAGGTTACTTGGCTTACATAGAAATATTAAGTAAGTATCACATGTCAGTTTTAGAGGGGGAGCCACATTAGTCTGGTGCAGCAAACCAACAGCGTCTTGTGGCACCTTTTAAAATCAGAATTGTGGAGTTGGAAGGGATCAAGAGGGTCATCTAGTCAAACCCCCTGCAGTGCAGGAATCTTTTGCCCAATTCATTTAATCTAGCATCTTGTAGGAGGAAGCTAAAGATTTATCTCCAAATTGTGGCTAAATAGGATATCATAATTTTAATAGGGTGCAGTGCAATAGCTCTATCTAAACTAAGTGAGAGATTTGCAGATGCACAGAGGACATTAGTGGCTGACTATGCCTTGAACCATCTTGGTCATGGCTGAACTAAGCCAGAAGTAACAAAAGCTCATCCTAGGAACCTCTATTCAATACATGAAACAATATACAGTGGTACCTTGGGTTACATACGCTTCAGGTTACACACTCCGCTAACCCAGAAATAGTGCTGCAGGTTAAGAACTTTGCTTCAGGATAAGAACAGAAATTGGGCTCTGGCGGCGTGGCAGCAGCAGGAGGCCCATTAACTAAAGTGGTGCTTCAGGTTAAGAACAGTTTCAGGTTAAGTACGGACCTCCGGAACGCATTAAGTACTTAACTCGAGGTACCACTGTAATAAAAGAGCAGTGCATCTTAGAATGTGCTGAGTGGTTTTTGTTCTGCTGAGCGAAGCCAATCCCCCCATATCTTCAAGGTGGACTTGAGACAGTGTGTGCCTCTTTTTACAAATGAATTGCTGCTAATAGCTCACTTCTCTTACAGGTAATGTTTATTTCCCAGTGTTTTGCCTGGACCTATATCATACAACATTTTCTCTCTCTTTAGTATTAGGATGAAAGATTTAAAGGGGGGTGGGAAGCAATGGCAAAGTTTATCAGATAATTGCAAAATAATAAATCTCTCTCCCCACCCTGTGAACTTGCTTTTCCCAGGAAAATGAACACAGAATACAGATCAAATTTCTTGTCTCCAGCACAGTATATGTACAAAGATGGAGCCTGGCTACGTATCAGGGGAAACAAACCTGATCAGGTCAGTCATCACTTTGAGTATTTCCATCTTATTTGTGAGCAGAGAAATTGGGGGTGGTGGGAACCATTTCACTGAATTTCTCCAGGAGGAGAAGTTATGCAATAGCATCAGTGAGGTGGGGTTTCTCATTACCTGTGGCAGTGGTTTAGGGCTGAATCCAACTAAATCATTTCGCAAGGGAAGCTGCTTCCACATGTTCAGTGAAACTTCCCCTCCCTCTCCTCTCCCCATGCATCCCCTGCCCTACTCCCAAAACTGCTCGAGAGGCTTGGGAGGGCACCCCACAGCATATTTGGGGTGGGTGGGGGAGGAGAGAAAGGGGAATCCTGTTGCACTCATGGAAGTTGTTTTGCTTGCACAGTGACTTGCTTGGATACAACCCATAGGTTCCTGACTATCATTTTGCACTGTCCAGGTATAGTGTCCTTTTGTTTAAAGTGGTACAGTATTGCTTTAAATGAATAGTTCAGGTAGGGCGTCAGTGTTTAATTTTCTACACCCTCTAACACTGGGCTTCAGGCCCCAAAGAGACTCTTTGCAAATTGCTGAGTGACAGCGTGAAAGTATAGTTATAAAGCCTCCCCAAGGGAGCTGTTGCCTGAAGGCAATTGCTTATGTGTTTTGTAAAGTGTATGTTTACTTTTGGTATAAATTCACCTCAAATTAGACTTCTGAAATATTAATACAGGGCAATTCATAATCACAGTAGGGATTTCCGGAGCCTAGGACCTGCTGGGATAGTGAAACTGAGGTGTTCTTTGTGTTTCTTCATAATTCACCACAGGCATTCTCAATATCCATTCCCATCTCCTCCCAAGGTGCCCAGTTGCTCTGACCATGCATGCATCTCTTCTGCTACAGTTTTTTGCTTTTCAATCAATTTTTGCATGCAGAAAAATGGATCTTTAAAATAACAAATTCCCAAATCTGTGTTTAGTAAAAGGGTACTAAAACTTTACAGACATATGTCAGAAAGCTCTCAAATTTCTTGATATTTGGAGATCTCGGTGTGTGTTAATTTAAGCACAGAGTGACTTTCTCATTGATCTTTGCTATCTAGTCAGATTGTGCTGCAAATACCAGCAATCCTATTCCCTGAAATATATAAAGGTAATTTAAAAAGCATTTTATAGCTTGCTTAGCTTGGTGAATATGTTAATATACAAAGAGTTTCCATTCCTTAGATTTTGTGAAGTGGTTTATAATAATAAACATGACCGTACAGTGCCTGCAAGTAAAAGCTATGGGTTGTAGCCAACTAAATCCTACTTGAATCCTAATTAATAGACCTAAGTTAGCCATTAATATCAGTGGGTCTTCTCTCAGAATTTAGATAAAACCCTATGTTTGTACTGTTTCTAACTATTAACATAACACTAACAGTTTGAATGCTTTGATATTGTAGAGATGTTGTTGCAGAAATTATGATACACCAGTAAAAATTAGGGCTCTGTATAATTCTGTATATTCATGGCTAACATTAACTACATGAAATACACGTGCAAATATTTAATCCTGCAAGTGTCAGATTGGTTACTGATAACACATAGTTTTAAATAGGGCTGTTTATTAAGGATGCCATTCAAAACAAGTCATAAGGAGAGTAGATCACATTCTTTGTAAACTGAACTGTAGGAGGCAGGATAACACCACAATCCCAACAGAAGGAAAGGGATCTTTTTTCATTTGAGATTGAATCTCATTTACCGTAACATAATCAAATAAGTAAATAAATGCTATTTTATTTCTGTGTTACTTTCTTTAGGGTTCTCAAAACACCCTAAATACCATGTGGTATATGGAGGTTGGTTGCATCTAAGTTCTTCCTGCTTGGAGCAATTATAACATTTCCAAACCTTCAAAATGAAATACAATGTGGCATTAAGCAAATGTATAGCTGGTAGGCTTTTTGTGCTTGCTGCGTAATTTATTTAACAGCTGTGCTTGGGCTTGGCCGCTTGTAACACTTGCTTACTTTAAAAACTGTATCTGCACTCTTTCCCTTTGTTATATATGCTGCTCCTTGTTGGTGCTGCCGCTGGTCATGTACATGTATTCTGTGACACGCTGCTCTGTGCTGTCAGTTGTGACTATTAAATGAATTAATAGTTTTAAACAAATGTTACAAACCACAATAAAAAAACCCAACTTTGTGAAATCTTCATACCCAGGTGAAAGAACTTCGGGAGAAAGCAGAGGCCTACAGGCGAAGGGTCCAGGGAACCCACTTTTCCAGAGATCATTTAAATCAGATTCTGTCGGATAACAACAGGCTTTGGGATTTGTCCTCTAATTCCAGTGCTGAAGAAATCATTAGTCACAATGTCAGAGCTCTAGATCTTGCAGGGTAAGGGATTCTGTGTGGAATAAGCCGACCCGCAATACGATAGTTTAAGAAATGGAATATTCATTTCACTAAATGTGTGCAATTTGTGGTTACAGCCTCTAATATTCCAATCATATCACTTCATGCAGTGATCTTGAATTCATTTAGGACGACTCTAGAAAAAGCGTGCTAAAATGGCCATTCTTGGCATGAAATTCTCCCTTTTTCATCTCCACAGTGTTAGTAATGAAACATATGAATGTTTGTTTGTGTGTATTAATATTTTTTGTGTGGCAGAAAACTTTTTAAACCAAGAAGTGAAATCAAGTTCAGTGGGGTTTATTGCATAGCTATTTTATTAGCAGCACAACCTTAAACATATTTATTCAGAAGTAGAACCCTTTGATTTTAATGACAAATACTTCCATGAAAATATGATACGTGACTGTAGCCTATGTAAAAGTGATTTCAAGCGCTCAGCATCTCTAGATCATATTGGAAGTATGTGTGTGAAGACCGTTTTTTGCAGGCTGTACATCTGTTCTTCCACACAAGAACATGCTACATGGGGGTAAGAGGGGAAATGAATCCAGTAACTGAGTGCCCCTATAGTGCCCTCCAGTTGTTGTTGCTGGGTGTCAGCTCCTATTAACCCAATCCAGCATAGTTAATATTCAGGTATTATGGGAATTCTAGCTGAAAACATCTGAAAAGTCACCAGGTTGGGGAAGACTGCCCTTCTGGCCCTATTCAGTAGGAGGTTTAGTAGGAAGCAGCAGTCATATCCGACTCTTCTATATCTAAGTTTAAAATTCTGCATTACAGTATATATACAGGAGTTGGAATTCAAAGAGTTACTTTAGGCTTGGGCATGTCCGATGAGCTTTTGGCTTTTTTATTTAACCAATAATCCTCAGTGCCATTTTGCAAACTTGCCTTGAAAGTTATCTCAGTTTCAAGCGTTTTTTGTGTGACCTGAAGCCCCCCAAAGCACCCTTGATCTTACAGAACTGGTTATGCAATTTTTTGAATACTGGCTGCAAAGGCTTTAGTTTACAAGTTTAAAACCCTAGTGGATTCCCTACAAGCTGAACTATGTGTATGTTGGTATGAAGTATAAAACTTATCAGAGTTTATACGATAGTTTTGCTTTTAATCATATGTTTGAGTCCGATCGGCATATTTCTGAGTACATAAGGGAACATCCTGAATTCACTGCACTGCTTGCTTCCTCTTTATACAGAGTCCGTGAGAGAAAGCTCTTGCCACATCCTGAATTGCCAAAACAGTTCCAGCTGAACAACACTGGGAAATTAGGCATGTCAGACGCCGCCACTGTTCCAGTCAAACAGCGTTTGGTTTGGGACAAACTAGGCAATGATGAGCAACTGGAAAATCAGTCACCAGCATTAGAGGAAGAAGAGGGGGCGAAACGTAAGCCGGAACCGGAAGAGATCGAAGAACTGGAAGAAAACGATAAGGATGCCAATACCGCCCAGCAAGTGTAAATATCTAAAATTATGTTTCAAATCAACGTCATTCAGTTATGACAATTACATGCAATGTCTGTTAAGTAGGGCAATGACAGTTTCACTATGTAATGGGGAAATCAAATCGATGTACATGAATGAGGTTAGAAATTACTATTTCAGTTTGAACTAGGTTTTTTTTTTGTTCTTACTAATTAGCCACAGGAGACATTTCAAGCATCACTATTCATTCAGAAACTGTTGGTTGCCACTTGTTGCTAATCCTGAATTGCACGACTTGCAATAAACCATGGTTTTCCTGTTTGGATGCAGTGATGAGCTAATTAAGCATAGTAATCCAGGGGACGGTGTGGTGGGAGCACATGAGTACAAGGCTTGTTCATGTAATGCCATGCCATGTTTTGAAGTTGTATCAAGAAAGAATGATTAACCTCCTGCTGGATTATTTTACTCATATTGCAAATTGGGAATTGCTCTAAAAAGCATGCTGAAAGTTACTTTCCATGTTAGTTTTTTTCCTCCTTATGGGAAGCAGCTGGAAAATGGCTGACAATGCATGACTTGGTAACATGAGAATCATGAGATAATTGTTTAGAGATGCAGCTGGTGACGTTCTTCAAAGCATATTAAATATGAAAGCATCATTTATTTATTTTTAAAGTATGTGCTCATTCTTTGATATTGATAAAGATCACAAATGGGAAAAGTTAACAAGGTAGATCCAACTTCATTTGCTGGTGTACAAATATGAAATGAAATGAATTTTATTACGGTCCCAGACCAGTTTTGATGTACAAATATAACTCAAAGCATAATGACTGTTTTGTGGTGATACTAAGACAGGACACATTCTTAAGATAGAGAAGAACAGGAAAACTAGGTAGAAAACCAGTATTACTGGGGGTCGAAGTTGCACTAAAGATAACACTATGGGGGCCATAATGGTGAAAGAGAGGAGGCGTTTTGGAAATCTGTGAGGCCAGTGAATAATGGGTGTAAGACAGCCATTAATAATTTAGATTGGATAAAAAGAATGATTCTGTCTATTGGACCGAATGTGTAAAATTCCTAAGCGGTCTACCTAGAATATTTGTGGGAACCAACCAAACCCACAGAAATGAAGATATAACTGTATATTTTGAAGGCTCTCTTGTGGTTTTCATTCTCTCTTGCTCATGGCCTATATAATATGTAGAACTTTCCCTGGGAGAGCAAAAAAAAAATAAGATTCTTCAATTTATTAATTATGGCCACCAATAAATTAGAGGATACACTTTTTACCATGTGTATATTTGTATGTTTTGTCATATCTTTCAGAGAAGAAAACATGAATTCTCCAGGTGATATGGCAGAGTCTTCTTTGGTATCCTCACAAGAGGGTGGCAGGCTTCCTACTCCACAGCTAAGGGCACTTGGTGGAGCCCAAAGAACACATCATGACCTTACAACACCAGCTGCTGGTAACAATTTAATGATTCATAGATATAGATACAGTATAAAGACAGAGACATATAGATATATAGACCCACCCACCCACCCACCCACCCACCCACACCCCTTAAATATAAAAAGAACACAAAGCAATTTATTTCTGGAAATTCAGCATTAACAATAGTGTGTTCTTTTATTCCTGTAGGAGGTGCTGTTTTAGTATCTCCTCCAAATGTGAAGTCTTCATCCTCGCTGCATGTGAGGCAGGGGTCTTCAGAAAAGCATGCCTTGGCAAGTCAAATCTCAAGGGAAGACTTGAAAAGAACATCTAACAGGGTGGTACGTTTTGCTTAAAATTGTCCTGACACATTTGTTTTCACTTTCTTTGTTTTCACGTCTACTGAATAAAAATGACAAATTATCTAGTGTTATCTGTTGAAGACCGTGAAGCAGTTATAGTTTTATCAAAGAAATGTCATGGAAGTAACTGGGGAAATAACAGACTATGTATTCCAATTGCTAAACATTGCACAGATATGCACTAACCCCTGATGGAGTGTTTTAATGCATGGTTTAGACTGAAAGCACTTCCTATCAGCCCCTCCTCAGAGGCTCTGAGATTTGGAGAACCCTTTTCTTTCCACTATGCTTGAAGTGTGGAAGAGGAGTCAGGGGTACCTCTACTACACCCTTTCCTGGATCACCCAGGGTCTACCTGCCTGGGACATTATAACCAATTTCATACGTGGGAGGAGCCTGGTAACTCAAGAGAGGGGGATCTATTTGAGAGGGAGCCCCTGAGGCCCCCAAATCAGCTTATGACGCTGTTCCTGATCCTAAAAAACATTGACTAACAGTGCTATAGGCCTGTAGCTATGCAAGGCAAATGGCCTTCCCTAGACCACTGATTGACAGCCTTTGAAAATGAGTGCCAGTGATACATTATCTGCAGGAATGGGCCGGTCTGAGATTTGTATTAGATGCTATTGAATGCAGTTCCCAAAGTTTATGTGCTAAACAGGACAAGCTCAGCCTCAGTGAAGCAAGCCTATCTGAAACTAATTCACCACTGGTGCCTCCCTCTGGTGAAATTAAGTCATAGTAAACCATCCCTATCATTTGATGGTTGGAGATGGATGCTCGGAATCAGGCTCCTACCTCCACTTATGCGATTCAATCTTTGATCATTTCTAAAATGACTAACTAAAGGTAAAGGTAAAGGGACCCCTGACCATTAGGTCCAGTCGTGACCGACTCTGGGGTTGTGGTGCTCATCTCGCTTTATTGGCCGAGGTAGCCTGCGTACAGCTTCTGGGTCATGTGGCCAGCATGACTAAGCCGCTTCTGGTGAACCAGAGCAGCGCACGGAAACGCCGTTTACCTTCCCGCCGGAGCGGTACCTATTTACTTGCCCTTTGATGTGCTTTCGAACTGCTAGGTTGGCAGGAGCAGGGACCGAGCAATTGGAGCTCACCCCATCGCGGGGATTCGAACCGCCGACCTTCTGATCGGCAAGTCCTAGGCACTGTGGTTTAACCCACAGTGCCACCCGCATCCCTCTAAAAATGACTAACTAGATGATCTCAAAAGCAGTCCCTTCAGCTCTTTCCCCCCTCTATTTTCACTGGCCCCAAACTCCTCCATACACAGCTATTAACCTGCATTTATGCACTCATGAATCTAGTTTGAGGGACTTGTGTGTGCAGAAGTGATCAGTTAAATGTGACATTCATTTAAAGTAACTTCAATGTCTGCAGCCAGACATAGCTAACTAAGTGGAAAAGGACAGTCTTGTTCATTTCCTGTGAACAGCATTGGCATAGTTTTTCACAACGTGACAGGGTCTTTTTTCAACTCTGTCTTTTCAGGATGACGAGGATACGCCACTGAGTCCTTCCCCAGCTGCTGGGCTGAAAACTGTGGATCCTTTGCCTCTGAGGAAAGATCAATGGTGCAGCCGAGAATCGTCAGGTGCAAGAAGCTCTCCAGCTTCAGCATATTCAGGGCAGACAACAAAAGTTCCTGGCTTAAAATCAGCCAAGGATGCTTCTTTGCCCTATTGGAGTCCATCGTGCCGCATTCAAGGAATGCTTAGGGATCCTGAGTTTCAGCATAACGGTTGGCTTACTTTCTACACAATTTTGGACCTTTTTTAGAATGGCTTTAAATAAGAGCTTCTGGGTCTTGGCAGGAGCAGCAATAGAAACTCTTCATTTCTATGAATCTGTACATTGAAAAATACCCAAGTGTCTCCTATTACCCTGCAATGTGACCCCACACTGAAAAACTGAAACAGCCAAAAGTAGACAGCTCCCTTAAGCATGCAGAAACTTTCTATTAAATATGTTTCTCAACATATTTATATACCATCCACTGATATAAAATATTAAAGCAGTGTATATGTTGAGAGTAATGCAAGCTGAACGGCTAATGTGCATAACAACTGGCTGTCATGCATACTCATCAGGCCACTTGATGGCATTGGACCCAATTTGGGCTCAAGCCTGGCACAGGGATTTGCCTGGCCCCTCACACCTCTTGCCCCATTTGGTTTGAGCAGTGGGGCTGCAAATGCATCCCTGGCCCTACTATTCTGTTAGACTGTGATGCCCCCTGGCAGGGTTTGGATTACGCATACAGCCTGTGTTTCTGACTTGGCAGTATCTGTTCCTAGAGCCTTGAAAAGGCTATATCAATGGAAGCAGGAGCATGCATCCTTTTCCCCAGCAGGACCTGAATTCTCTTGGAGGAGATCTGCCAGCAGTGGGGTGGGACCACAGATAGTTCACGCTCTTTCTGTTCCAGCCCTCTTTTCCCTGCTGGGTAACTCTTCCTCAGCTGGTTAACTCTTCCCTCGTCTGCAGTTCTGATGATGATTGACCCCATGGTTGCTATTATATTCAGGAGTGTGGAAAGAACAGGGGTAGCTTACAGCTTTGCTCTTCCTGCAATCCCTGCTTTTGCTGCTCATTTGACTAGGGAACAGCTGAGAAGTGAAAGGAGGCTGAGCTGCAGGAAAAAAGTTGATCTTTATCTGGAGGTCTGCCCCTTCCTCTTCTGCTTGACTGATCAGTGGGAGGGTATGTTGGGGGGCCACAAAGGATTAGGCAGTGGCCCAGAAGCAGTCCGAGGGGGTGCAGATTTCACACTTCTGAACTAGAGAAAGAAAGAAAAAGGCATGTTTCTTGAAGACTATTTATACTAAGTGGAGAATGTGCATATTGCGCGGGAAGTGTAAAAGATTTGGTTGAGAGACCCACATTCCCCAAGGCCTGTTGGAGATTATGTATATTTACTTGGAAATGTGTACAGTTGATTCTTCATGCACAGATTTATGTGCATATTCTCCATGAAGTCTGATGAATGCAGATGATGGCTGGCTGTTATGCACACTAACCACTCGATTTGCACCACCTCGACCTATACAAATACAATAAAACAATGCAAAATAATCATAAAAATGACTGGGTCCTCTTGAAAAACTTTTGAGACAACCAAATAGGCCCATTGGCGTAAAAAAAGAGTCTTCAAGAGATGTTGGAAGGGTAGCTACAGGGATACTTGCTAACTAAAACAAATAGGATTGAAATGGAGGCAGTGACAAATCATGGATGAAGATAGATTATGAGATTCAGTAGACTGTTGTAGCAGCTTTCTTTTCAAACAGTTCACACTGAGAGAATACAGTTGGACTACATAACCCCTACCAACTTCATATGTCTATGATTCTATGTACAATATGGATATTTTTCTTTACATCTCAACGCTAATCTGAAGGAGTTAATATTTTGGGGGAATGCTTTGTTGACCAACATTGTTGAAGAACGTTGACTGTACATTAGTGCTGTATTTTTCTGTGTATAAGACGCCCCCTATTTTTTTAACCCAAAATTAAGTTGTTTAGCTTTTTGGGGGGATGGGGGAGGTCACTTCCACCAACTGCTCACCTGCCTGCCTGCCTCTGCCAATCACTTGCCATAGCCACTTCTGATTGCATACCTCTCCACAGCCGCCAATTGTCTGCCCGCTCGCCGCCACCAACAGCCCACCCACCCACTTGCCGCAGCCGCCATCGCTTGCCCGCCTCTCCACAGCCACCAGTTGCCTGCCCAGTTGCCGCAGCCACAGCCAGTCACCAGCAGGCCTTGCCACAGCCACCAATCATCCACCCAATCGCTGCTGCTAATCTCTTGCCTGCTGCTGGCGTTAATCGCACGTTCCCCCTCTGCATTCACGATCCATGTATAAGACGACACCCAATTTGTGCCTGTTTTTTTTAGCAGAAAGCGTCGTCTTATACACGGAAAAATATAGTATATTGGCTTTCCCATGAGGAGGTAAAGTATTTGTGGACTGGAGAAATGCAATGTTGTGTGCTGTTTCTTTTTAGGCGGTGTTGCAAGCCCTAAAAGGAGCTGGATGCAATTACCACTTCAGGAGAGAAACTATAATGATGAAGGTATTTCTCCTCTTTTATCCATGTTAAATATAACTAGAGCCGTTAATAATATTTAGGCATTTATTATTAATGTAGTCATTAATAACAACAACACATAATTCTGTACAGTATTTCAGTTTCCCCTCCTCCCCCCCCCAGTAGGAACTATGAAAGCTGTTGTAAAAATAGATATTTCATACTAATTCATGCTAATGGAAACTTTAAAAGTGTGTATAAATATATAATCAGTCTCTCTCTCTCTCTCTCTCTCTCTCTCTCTCTCTCTCACACACACGTGTATGAATATGAGAATGTATATGCATGTGTTATGCAGTGAACTGTTCTGTTTGTGACGAATATAGAATCCCATGGCTTGATTTTAGTTCAGTGGAACCTTGGTTGTTGAACATAATCTGTTCCGGAAGAGCGTTCGACTTCCGAAATGTTCAGCAACTGAGGTGCAATTGCTGGTAGGCAAAATCCATTGAAAAAATGGAGAAACATGCCTCAGAAGCTGTTTGACTTCCGAGGCGTGTTTGAAAACGGAAGCATTCACTTCTGGGTTGTTGGCGTTCTAAAGCTGAAACATTCAACTTCCGAAGCGTTCGACAACCAAGGTTCCACTGCATGTCTTCCCACTGACTATGTTTGGATGTAGTGTTAACTGTGGTTGAGAGCTACAAGAGCAGTCCTGAGTGAGCCTTGGCTCTGTGCACTCTCCTCAGGCCATGGTGGAGGAGGTCATAAATATGCCATACAGACCCTAAACTGTGGTTAACATTAATCATGGTCAGTAGAAACAAGCCAGCTTCATTAAGTATGGTTTGAAGTTGGCTTGTTTCAATGCACAGTATTCAGTATTCACCACAATTAAGTGTTACATCTGAATAAAGCTGTTGTGTAGACCTCTGTAGCCATTCCAACCCTATACCATTCCAAGATCATAAGTACATGGGGAAAGAATTTTAGTATGCCCTGATTTATTAACTCCATTGGAACTTGAAGACTACAAAACCTAACACCATGTCTGCTACCTGTAGTAGTCCCTTAGCAGCCTTACCATCCCTTGTCTGTGCATAGCATCTTAGATTTGGTTTTGGTTTTGCCTCTAACCATTCTTCTTCATTGCATTGTTCTCTTGGGACGACAAAGCACATATTTGATCAAATATTTTCAAACTCTACGATCTCCCTAAATGCACCTTTTAGATTTGAACTGCAAGTAAGATCAAGGGAGTGTTTGACTGGAATTATGATGCTAACTACCATCTAGGGCCTAGGACAAGGAGAGAGTAGGGTCATTCAGGTCTCCACTGAATTTCTTAAGGATCATTATATATCAATCCCAGGCAAACAAAAAGTGGATAAATAGAGGAGACCACAGGCTAAATCACACAATTATTTCTGAGACAGTGAAACCTGTACAAAATAATGATGCTACATAGTTTTCAAATGGGGAACTGTTGGTGAGAAACGGCCCTTACAACCACATAAAAAGAAATACTCAGTTTTCTTTCCACCTCTGTAGCTTGGCAGCTTTTGATGTAGGGTCATGACTTGCACACACACACAAAAACAACAACCCCGAGGTGGAAAAATCTGTGTTCATTGGTTTTAGCACCTCTGAATTAATGTGTGAATCATCTCTAACACTTGCCATTAAAGAGGAATTGTTTAGCTTGCAATGCCCCATTGCACAGACTGAGACGGGAGATGCTTGGAAGTACTTGCTCAGAATTAAAGGCTGCATATGCAAATATCATAGAAACTGCGGCACCTTCTGAGTAAGGTCCACCTGATACTTGGCTCTTTTAGCAGCTTTCAGTAATAGCTAAGACTGAAAAGTGTGTGGGCTGTGCAGATTGCTCAGCAAAGCAACTATAAATGTTTACAGAAAGCCTCTAAAGTCAACCAGGTCTTCAGCAATGCCCTGCAGTCTCATCAATCTTCTTGAGATGACAGATCGTTGCCAAACAGTTGCTCTGCTACTGAAAACAAATGATTAGCAGCAGAAAAACTACCGTATTTTTCGCTCTATAACACGCACCTGACCATAACACGCACATCGTTTTTAGAGGAGGAAAACAAGGAAAAAAATTCTGAATGAAACAGTGGATGTATCATTTTTGTGCTTCATGCTGTGGCCACAGACATGTGATCTGATGGTGAATTTGGGGTAGCTCAATGCAAAGATCCTGAGGATCCATGTGGATCCATGCTTTTTAACCACATTTTTGCACCACTGCAGCCCCAGGCAACAGTGGGTGTGTGATTTTTGGGGGGCAGGCTGCTATGTGATCTGATGGTGAATTTGGGGTGGCCCAATGCAAAGATCCTGAGGATCCATGTGGATCCATGCTTTTTAACCACGTTTTTGCACCATTGCAGCCCCAGGCAACAGTGGGTGTGTGATTTTAGGGGGGCAGGCTGCTATGTGATCTGATGGTGAATTTGGGGTGGCCCAATGCAAAGATCCTGAGGATCCATGTGGATCCATGCTTTTTAACCACGTTTTTGCACCATTGCAGCCCCAGGCAACAGTGGGTGTGTGATTTTTGGGGGGCAGGCTGCTATGTGATCTGATGGTGAATTTGGGGTGGCCCAATGCAAAGATCCTGAGGATCCATGTGGATCCATGCTTTTTAACCACATTTTTGCACCATTGCAGCCCCAGGCAACTGTGGGTGCGTGATTTTTTTGGTGCAGGCTGTAGCCATGGACATGCTATGAGATCTGATGGTGAATTTGGGGTGACCCAATGCAAAGATCCTGAGGATCCATGTGGATCTATGCTTTGTAACCACATTTTAAGTGGGGAACGAAGGAAAAACAAAGAAGGGACATGAGAGGGGTGTGCAGAGAAGCAGCTGGCTAAGAATGCAGGAGAGGGATTTAACGGAAGGAAGGAAAGAAAGGCAAAAGTTTCCCCCCACCCAAGCCAGCCATCTCTCTCTCTCTCTCTCTCTCTCTCTCTCTCTCTCTCTCTCTCTCTCTCTCTCTCCCTCTCCCTCTCCCTCCCTCCCTCCCTCCCCCCCTCTCTCTCCCCCTCTCTCTCTCCCTCCCCCCCTCTCTCCCTCTCCCCCAGCAGTACCAGAGAACAGAGACGGAGCACAGAGACGACACTTTCCCCTCTGCTTGCCTGGAGGGGAGGGGCTTTCCCTGCTCTTTGTTCCGTTTGAGCAAACACAGCAACGAAACAGAGGAGGGTGGGCAGTAAGACCCTGAGGCAGAATGCAGGAAAGCTGCAACTTCCTCTTTTCAGGTTTCCCTCTCGGACACAACGCAGGATTTATTTTTGCTGATTTTTGTTCCTGCGCTCCCCTAATCGGCTCCAGGGACCCCCCCCCCCCCACATTCGCTCCATAACACGCACAGACATTTCCCCTTCCTTTTTAGGAGAAAAAATCTGCGTGTAATAGAGAGAAAAATACGGTAGTATCTGAAATTTTATCTAATTTTAAATGCACACATTTACTGTGCAGTGCTTAGGTGCTGAGTCTTGGCACCTCTTTAATGGTAGTTTCAGGAAAGGAACTATAGTGATGGAGGTAGTCTGTAATTTTTCTTGCATACAGTGTTTTTGAACATTTCTCAGGCAAGCTCTTTCAGAAACTTAGTACCACAAAACTAGCATATAAAGGCAAACCAGGCAGCTGCTCTTTCAACAGCTTTCCGGTTTGGTCTCTTGCGATTATGGCAGGCAAAACTCTTGATGATGTTGTATTACAAAAATAGTGACTTGGTAGAAACTCTTAATTTTGTTTGGATTTGAGCAATGTATGGTTCATGGGTAAGTATGTCCATCTATCAGTTCATGCTCTATGCAGCAGGATTGCTTTGCTCTCCTTATGTGCAGCGCATAAGTTACATGGTAGCCAGAGGCTACTCAGAGTGCACATTGGAAGCGATGCATGAATCAAGAGTGTACCTCAGAATTCTTTGCAGTGTTGCAGAAGATGTTGTGGCATGCCTCTTGGCTCATGCTTTGATTTCCTGGAACTGGGGTGCAAGCAATATTTTCCACCGTAGAGGCTTCCGTAGCTTCAATCCCCTTGTGTGTGCTGTTGCTACATCTGTATCTTCTTACAGCTAAGTTCACCCCACGCAGTATGGTCAAAAGTGTGGTCCATGTTAACTGTCAATGAAAGTAAAACGTTATTTCCACTGGACTGAGTTTGCACCAGTACAAGAAAGCATACTTTGGAATCACATGTGTTCATTTATGCTTTTGGTCCTTTCAGAAATAAAATACAGCACCTCTAGTTTCAATATTAATAGGTTGTTCTTATAAAGTATAATTGTGTTGTTGTTTTTTAAAGTACCATACAGTTCAGGAAGCTTTGAAGGTGTGCCTTGTGTCATAATTTTAAAAACCAATCTAAATCTGGCTTCACTATATACTCCTAATTCCCCAGTGTAGAAAATAATTATATGTTTGTTGGTAAGTTTGTGTTAACCTTACAGCTCCTAAAGAGGACAATGTCCATTTTAGCAAGCCCCTAAGCATATTTTGCTTATCTTGTTACCATGGTTCTGATTGGTCCCCCCCCCCCTTTGTTATGTTTACAGATGATGATGACCGATTGTCCCAGCTATCTGCTCGATCTGCTGCTTCTAGTTCGCTGGCATCTCAGGTTCTGGAACGAGCGCAGAGGAGAAAGGAGAACTTCTGGGGCAAAATGTGATTCTGTTCAGCTATACTCCCGAATTGTTTTGGTATTTTAATACCAATTTGTGGAAATTATTTGAGGCTGAATTCTGGTTGTTTGCACTTACCACTTTGGTAAAAGGGTCCCATATAGGAAATGCTGGATATTCACATCCCCTTATCTTGGATAGGACAGGGATAGATGACCTGTGATCCTTTGGGAGTTTTTGCATGACAGCTCCACTCTGGTCATTGGCCGCACTGGCTGGGACTGATGAGAGCTTAGAGTCCAGCAACATCTAGAGGTCACAGGCAAGGTTCCTGCTGGCATGGGTTCTGGGAATGCACAACCTGTCTTAGATTTGAGCTCTACCTCATTTGGTCACAAATGTTTTTAGCTAGAGCAGTGTCAGTTTTGTTCAAATGGCATTACAGCAGAGAAGTGTTGCCATGCTACAATGTGTTCATCTTCATCATCCATCACAAAGAGGAGATCGTCAAGTATTCCCAGTGAAGTAAGAGTAAATAACATGAAGGATGAACCCAGGTGTAGGTTGCCAGCAACCTTCATTGATTCCTGACCTCAGCATTTCTTCTGGCACTCACTGAGCCCCAAAATCCTTTAATCCCACCCAGCATATTCATATAAAGAAGTCAGATTCCTCGTGTCAGATTCATCAGCACTGATCTTTATGCTCCAATGCAGTCTTGGCATTCACCCAAAGCTATTATGGACCTAACATGATTTTTGACTTGGTCATGTCTGTGCAGGTTCCAGCAGGAATCAATGTAGCTTCTGTGGCTGCCTTGGCAATACCAGCCTGAGTCAGTTTTCATTATGAGAGTACCAAGTAAGAGACAACCACAAAAGTTACTCTCATGACCCAACACCACAGCATCCTGTTACTTTGGTTCTGTCCTCAATATACATTCCAGTGTCACTCCCCTTCACCTGTTAGCAGTTTTATCATAAAGACGAAGCTAAATCTCAGTCCCTAATACTCCAGGTAATGAAGCCCGTGAGCAGTATCTGAACCGAAGCGTTCTTCAACATTTCACAGAAGGAAAGGTTATTGGCAGTCTATGAGCCAGACAAAGACTTGTTGCCGCCCATTCAACTAGCGGTTGTTTGAGTAGTTGTTTAAAAGTAAACTTTAAACAGGCCTCTCACGTGGATTGGGACTGTCATTGGGGACAAAGAGTTAAAGCTGTGCTGCCCCAAACCAATGTCCCAGTCCGGATCGGGGCTCCCACACCTGCAACTTACTATTTAAAATGATTCATATCATTGCTAATGGTGTGAATAGAATAATGCCTAGTTTGGCCCTAGTTGTATTTAAATCACAGTTGTGTTTCTCTGTCATGATAATTTTCAGGTTTGTACACGTGATCACTGTTAGCCATATTGAGTTTTAAATGTTGTATTTCGATCACCACAGCTGATTCTTCTCAAGACTCAGGGAATTGGAAGGAACTGAACTTGATGACAATGCAATGTTGTCTTGCTGTGCTGGTTCAGAATTATTAGCATTGTAGAAAGATTTTTAAAGCTAAAATGGGTTTATTCTTTCACAGATTAGCCCACAGCATTTTAACATTCAGCAGCACTGTTTATAAAGAAGTGATGGAACTTTCATTATTATTTTTAATGTTAGATTTTTATGATTTAAAAAATTGCTTTTTATGTGTTTTAAAATAAAAATCAAATTGTATATTTGTGTACGTCAGATCCTTAATTAGAAATAACTCTGTTATAACTGGAGATTTCACTTTTGCATGCTTTTACCTATAATTCTGTTTTATTTCCACACTAATTGTGAAAGGTACCTCTCAAAATCCATGCCATAATATATAAATTAGTATTTTCTCTAAAAATAGCCACATTGTCAGGCTGGAGCCAGCAAGCGAGCAACAGCAGCTGCCAGACTTGGACAGCAGCCCAGGGCATGAAGGGAGAATTGTTAGGGGATGACCAGAGGGAAGTACAGGGGGGAGTTCACAGCCCAGAGAAACACAGGAGTTATCAGACAATGGCTTGCCTGGGCCAGTTTCCAAGCCTCTCAGCATGCAGGAACCCAGGAGAGGAGGGGTACAGGAAAAGGGGAAATTGACATCATAGAAGTCATGGAAGAGATGCATTTTCACACGTTGTTTCCGGAGGAAGAGGAACAACGCTGAGGATTTAGTTGAGTCATCATCAGGATAGCCATAAGTCACAGGGGCAGAGAGCTCCGGACAAGTGGCATGTTTTTTCTGGAATAAAATCAACTTTTAATTGACTACATGTTCGCGTTGCCAACAAAGGTCCGTATAGTTAAAGCCATGGTTTTCCCAGTAGTGATGTATGGAAGTGAGAGCTGGACCATAAAGAAGGCTGATTGCCGAAAAATTTATGCTTTTGAATTATGGTGCTGGAGGAGACTCTTGAGAGTCCCATGGACTGCGAGAAGATCAAACCTATCCATTCTTAAGGAAATCAGCCCTGAGTGCTCACTGGTAGGACAGATCGGGAAGCTGAGGCTCCAGTACTTTGGCTACCTCATGAGACGAGAAGACTCCCTGGAAAAGACCCTGATGTTGGGAAAGATTGAGGGCCCAAGGAGAAGGGGACGACAGAGGATGAGTTGGTTGGACAGTGCTCTCAAAGCTACCAGCATGAGTTTGGCCTGGCGTGCTCTGGTCTATGGGGTCACGAAGAGTTGGACACGACTAAGTAACTAAACAACAACAACCACATGTTTGTGTCTTGCTGCCGCTACATACATGCATACTTTGAGACTTTTAGATGACTGATCAAGTCAAGATGTGAATCAGGCAATTTCATACAGGAATTTGCAATTATTTAATCATCCCTGATTGTAATTCAGAAAAGATTCACCGAACAGATAAAAATTATTGTTTAAAATAAGTTCAGTTAAACAGAAATCCACTGCTGAAACCATGAATCTAGTCTTTGAAACTAGTGGCAAATGATCGTTTAAAAAGAAATAAATAATGGGTGTGTGTGATGAATCTGGTTAACTAAAGTTGCTGATATTTGGCCAGGACCCAAACTCAGTTTTGGGAGGAGGCAAATTTAGCCCAGCCCTGAAGACCTGCCCAAATGTGTGATTCATGCTAACCTCTTCCTTTGAGCTAAGGGTGAGGACACAGCAAACACTGAAGAATGGAAAGGTTTACAAAACAGCAGTCTTACAGTTCATGGTGAGTCTGATTCCCAACCACCATGATCCTGGCTTGGAACAAGAATAGGAGGATTTCTTCCACACCTTTCACTGAGATATAGAGATGTTTGTAAAATGTCCTTCTGAGGAATGTTGGAGAGTATCAAACAAAACGAAAAGTGCTTGGTTGTGGCAAAGCCTCTCCTCTTCCCAGGGGGAAGGTGTTGTGAGCGGGAACCGTTCCCGCGTCAGCAGGGGGGCATGTTTGCCCCCCTGCATCATCTCCCTAGCTGCTGCCCCGCTCTGCAGCGGGCCAGCCAATAGGGTTGGCCTGGGGTTGGGGTTTAGCCACATTGAAGCAGCCGTGGCAGCCTCCGCGCCTCATTCTGCTTCCTGGAAGACGTCGGATCACCTGCCCGCCCACCCTTTAGGCTAGGTTTGTGCTCTTGACCTTGCTATGGACCTTGGTTGGTCACTCTGGTTGCCCAGGGGGCCTGGTAGGAGTTTTTGTCCATTTGGCTAAATTGGCACCAGCCTCTTGGTTTTTCGCCTACCTCGTAGCAATTCGGCACAACTTTTCCTGTTTTGGCGGCTAGGCATTGGAATATGTGTTGTGTGTGGCCATCACCTATCCCGCCCCATTTTGAGTATTCCGTTAAAGGAATCCGGCAGTCATGGATCCTGTCCGATGCCCTGCTGGTGGCTAGGGCCATGGCACAACCCTCAGTGACATCAGGGGAAGCTTCCAGTTGTATTTGCATCAACAAGCTCCTCCCACTGGTTGTTAACCTTCAAATGACCCCCTGCTGCGCAGGTGGGGTTGGATATAGGTTGTTTGATCCAGTGCCTAAGCCAATACTGCTCACATGCTGTAACCAATAAAAGATGTGGCCTTTTTCAGCCTATTAACCTAAAATACTTGTCATAGAATCATAGAATCATAGAGTTGGAAGAGACCGCAAGGGCCATCGATTCCAACCCCCTGCCAAGCAGGAAACACCATCAGAGCACTCCTGACATATGGTTGTCAAGCCTCTGCTTAAAGACCTCCAAAGAAGGAGACTCCACCACACTCCTTGGCAGCAAATTCCACTGTCGAACAGCTCTTACTGTCAGGAAGTTCTTCCTAATGTTTAGGTGGAATCTTCTTTCTTGTAGTTTGGATCCATTGCTCCGTGTCCGCTTCTCTGGAGCAGCAGAAAACAACCTTTCTCCCTCCTCTATGTGACATCCTTTTATATATTTGAACATGGCTGTGTCCATTATTTCTCCACTACGCAGGTTAGGGTACTTGATTCACAAGCACATTTATAGATCCATGTTGTCAGGGGCTCAGGGGCAGAGCCACGGGGGAAAGAGGGGTTGGAGAGCGGAGGGGAGGAATCTGAGGGGAGCTTAGGAGGATATGACAGTGACTCGAGAGATTCCATGAGTCTCTCCAGCGAATCAGAAGACTCTCAGAAAGAGGCGCCCAGGGTCAGGGCAAGGGGGGCTAGCGGTGAGTCCCCAAGCGGCAGCTGGAAATCAGGGCCAGCTTCCCTGCCAGAGCGTAGCGGGGGGGGGGGGGAAGAAGCCCACAGAGCAGAACCGGCGTCCACTCCAGCAGGGAGAGAGAGAGAGTCAGAACTGACCACGCCTCCGTCGGAGAGTGGAGGGGCGGAGCGGAGGTCAGTTCCAGCCAGCCCTTCCGAAGGAGGAAGCAGTGACAGGAGCAGTGTAGCCGTTAGGAGGAAAGTGGCCGGCTGGGCGCGCGCGCCAAGTTCAAATGTGCAGGCGCGCGGGTCAGCAGAAAGTCCGGATTGGGAGCCAGGTCCCAAAGCCCGCCGGAGAAAGGGGGAGGAGTCAGAGGAATCCGCCTCCGAGGAGTCCAGGAGGGGTGGAACCCCGGGGGGCAGGAGGACCCAGAGGAGAAAAGGGCATAGGAAGAGGTGGAGCAAGGCTCGGGTGTTAAGCTGGTGTAGGGGAGGGGAAGAATCAGACGGAGCTTCAACGGTCTAAGGTTACAGACGTAGGGATGCGCGCCACGGATGTAAAACCGACAATGAACTTCAATAAAGACTTTTGTATATAAAGAGACACTGGCGTTGGTCCTTTGTGAGCTGGGACCTGAGGCACCCCTGACACATGTATATAGTATTAGCAAGAGGAACCTAGTACTCTATAGCCAGGGCCAACAGTAGAGGCAGATTTAGGGGAGTGTGACTGGTTTGGTCACACTGGGTGCCGAGCTTTGGGGTTGCCATAAGGGATGTTGCAACTATGATTTAGAATAGGTTTCAAATTTTACTAGAGTGAAAACTTATTACTGGGGCCTCTGAGTTAGCACTCCTGTCAGAAGACAGAAGACAGGAGTGCCTGGCGTGCTCTGGTCCATGGGGTCACGAAGAGTCGGACATGACTAAGCAACAACAACAACTGAGTTAGCACATTACTGCACATAAAAAGCAGTTTGAGACTGCTTGGGAAACATCAGGGAAAGGAAGAGCCTTAGGCTGGGATCTTCTGCCTTGCAACTGGGCAAGACCTACCAGGAAGAGCTGCTGACACCACTAGGCTGAGTTGTAAGCTTGTTTTCTTGAATAAAGAGTTAACTTCGCTGACAACGGAGATCTGCTTCCTTTATTGCAGGACTCCAGCCCTGACACTACGCACATGAAACCACTTCCTTGGGAAAATAAGAAAATTGGAATCTATCCAAATGTTTCACTTTATCTTTGCAGAGATTCCATTATGGAAGAACTATTTCTCTTTCTTGAAAGGAGAATCCACGGAGGCTACTGCAGTGCCCTAGAGATTGCCCACCTGTATATAGAAGCATTTGAAATTAAAAGACTCTCATAAAATATAGCTATATTTTAGGCTATATGGAGTGTTTCTTCCTAACAGATGGTGTGTTTGTGTGTGTGTGTGTGTGTGTGTGTGTGTGTGTGTGTGTGTGTGTGTAGGGTCTTGGTTCATTTAAGTGACTTTTTCCAATGATTAAATACATTTGAAAATAAATAACACACAACACCTTTGTCTTTTGGGGACTTGGTTTCACTGCCTCCAAACAACAAAGCCTCTTTCTTCACAGATTTATACCACCCAAGAGGACAAGATCTCTGAATTTTAACTTGCTTTGTTTTCTTGTGTGCTACTGTGTGTTCAGCTTCATTATGTGGACCAAGTTCAGTGAATAAGATGCCAAAATAAAGCAGGAAGTACAGAAATGTCGCTACAACTGAAGTGGCTTTTCTCATTAGCTGAATAAGTAGGTCATTAAATGGCATGGTACAACAACATGAAATCTGCTTGATTGTCATAAATGAAATGCATTGCATGAAGTATAGAATAGACTTTGATACGACCACTGCAGCAATGTGGTCCATGAATCACCCCGGTAAAAATGAGAACACTTCAAATATTAACATTTACTCTCTTCTTCCCGTTGGTACTTGCTTCTACATGAAAATTGATTTTTACAGGTTTCTAAACGTGTCACAGATTATCCATTGGTCATCTACCTTGGTATTGTCTGAACCGGGACAGCTGATGTAATATTCTCCACATGTTGGGCTATAACTCCCATCATCCATGACCATTGACCATTCTGGGTCAGAGTGCTGGGAGGTCTGAAACCAACTTCTAGAGCCACCATGTCTATCATCTGGTCTCTACCGATTGGCAGTGACTTCCCAGGGTTTCAGACGGGAGGTTTTTTTTTGTAGCACTACCTAGAACTTCCTTTACCTTGAACTATGGCTCATTCCCACAACAAAGTGGAGGGATATCAAATACGCATAAAGTCCTATTACATTCTGATTCTTTGTTCCCATGTTGGAGGGAATAAAGGAGGGAGGTAGGAGTAGCAGGCGGTCCCTTTCCAAGGAAGAAGGAGGGCAAGAGAACCCCAGCTGAGCAGAATCATGGGCTCTAGAAGGACACTAAGCAGAGGTGGAATTGGGCAGTGTGACCAGTTGCACCACACTGGGGCCTTCCAAGACAGGAAAGGGCTTTTGTAATTTCCAGTCTGGGTGGGGAATGAGACTGTTTCACTGCCAGGACGATGCTCTAGCCAGCAGTTCTGACAGCTCAACATGCAGAGATAGGTTCTAACTTCCAGCCCCAGCAGTTTCTGATAGGAAGAAAACCGGCAATTTCTGGGTAAAGGTAAAGGGACCCCTGACCATTAGGTCCAGTCGTGGCTGACTCTGGGGTTGCGGCGCTCATCTCGCTTTATTGGCCGAGGGAGCCAGCATACATCTTCCGGGTCATGTGGCCAGCACGACTAAGCCGCTTCTGGTGAACCAGAGCAGCGCACGGAAACGCCGTTTACCTTCCTGCTGGAGCGGTACCTATTTATCTACTTGCACTTTGTCGTGCTTTTGAACTGCTAGGTTGGCAGGAGCAGGGACTGAGCAACAGGAGCTCACCCCATCGCCAGGATTCGAACCGCCGACCTTCTGATCGGCAAGTCCTAGGCTCTGTGGTTTAAGCCACAGTGTCACCCGCATCTCCAATTTCTGGGCATTGAATGGATTATGGAGAAGCCCACAGAACTTGCAAAAGCTAACAACTTATACTTGCACTTGGATAAGGAGAGGGTGGTGTGGTGTTTGTGTGTAGATGCAAAAGGAGCAGATGGAAGAAGTGGAGGGGGGAGGGTTATGAGTTACTAGATGGTTAGAGGTCCTTTGTGGGTACAAGGTTTCTTCTGCCTGTATGAGGGTACTACTGTTTGCTTCCACTTACATTATACTTTGAGGACACCAGCATGCTGGCAGTGTGCCTGTCAGAGATGCAGTTCTTCAAGTGGTTTAACTGGTTTGCCTCTTTTTCCAGGACATGTCCTCTTCTTCAGGTAGAAAATTTGAGACAAATCACATTTATTTGCTTTGAATGGCTGTCATGGCATCCTCTTTCTCTCTCTCTTCAAAATACAGCAACCCACAGTCCATCTTCCTTCACAGAACTGGGGTGTGTGTGTGTGTGTCTACCAACAACTCTCAGCACCTTCGACAAACAACAGCTCCCAGAATTCTTTGGAGAAAGACATCACTGCTTAAATTGCCATCGTAGTGCTTTAAATGCATAGTGTGAATGTGGTCTTGCATACAAATCCACCCTGTACATCCCTATAAGTTATGATTTTTTTTGTCTCATACTGAGTGAGACCAGCTGAGCAGCAATGCCTCCCTTGTGGCTGAAACTGAAAAAGCCTGCTGCCTAGGAGTGCTGCTGCGGTTTGCAAAGGAGTGCATTCTTTGTGCAGGGCTAAGGGAAGCCAGCGCCACTTCCCTTGTACTCAGAACTATGGAAGAAGCTGCTGCCTAGGTTTGATCTGCTGCCCTGGGCGAAAAAGAAGTCCCTTCCCAGAGCCCAGAAGCCATTATACTTGATTTATTATACGTTCGTATTGAACTGCACTCCTCAACTTGGCCTTAGCCAGGAGCATATTTTGGGCATGTGCTCTGTGGCAAAGGGAAGTCAATATCCTGCTGTATTGAGCTTCCGCATTTGGCACGCCTGAACTTGGAAGCCTTTGCTCCTGGCTGATCATGCAAGTAGGGTGAATGCATGACATTTTGGTGCCCAGGACTGATGGCAAATAATAATAATAATAATAAATGAAATATTGTGCAGAAGAAGAAATCAAAATACCAGCATCAAAGTATCTTAGTCCTATGACTGTCATCTGATTAAACGAATTTTAGTTTTTATTGACGAATGATCAAATTGATCGCATATTTGTGTGCGAGTAAATGAACATTAGGAACGCGGGTGGCGCTGTGGGTTAAACCACAGTGCCTAGGACTTGCTGATCAGAAGGTCGGTGGTTCAAATCCCATTGCTCGGTCCCTGCTCCTGCCAACCTAGCAGTTCAAAACCATGTCAAAGTGCAAGTAGATAAATAGGTACCGCTCTGGCGGGAAGGTAAACGGTGTTTCCATGCGCTGCTCTGGTTTGCCAGAAGCGGCTTAGTCATGATGGCCACATGATCCGGAAGCTGTACGCCGGCTCCCTCAGCCAATAAAGCGAGATGAGCGCCGCAACCCCAGAGTTGACCACGACTGGACCTAATGGTCAGGGGTCCCTTTACCTAAATGAACATTTGAAAGAAAACAGTGTTCTCTCTTTGTGGGTGGGAGACGTCCTTAACATTGGGCCGAGGAGGACACAAACAGGAAGGAGACAGTCGGATGGGGGGGGGGCAGTCACTGCATGAAAGGCAGGGTAGAAAGGGTCTCCCAGGGTGAGAGACTGGGAGAAGAAGTAAGCTCCCAGGTGGGTGAATAGGAGTGCCTACCTCTCTGTGAATAAATGACAGGATATTTTATATACCATCTTACAGAGCAACCCAAAACCCCTTTGCACTGGACGGGGTGGTGGGTTGGGTAGTAGTAGTAGTAGTAGTAGTAGTAGTAGTAGTAGTAGTAATAATAATAATAATAATAATAATAATAATAATAATAATAATTTATTATTTATGTCGTCCCCCCCATCTAACTGGGTTTCCCCAACCACTCTGGGCGGCTCCCAACAGAATATTAAAAACACGATAAAACATCACACATCAAAAACTTCCCTAAACAGGGTTGCCTTCAGATGTCTTCTAAAAGTCAGGTAGTTGTTTATTTCTTTGACATCTGGTGGGAGGGCGTTCCACAGGGCAGGCACCACTACCGAGAAGGCCCTCTGCCTGGTTCCTTGCAACCTCACTTCTCACAGTGAGGAAACCACGAGAAGTCCCTCAGAGCTGGACCTCAGTGTCCAGGCTGAACGATAGGGGTGGAGACGCTCCTTCAGGTACGCTGGGCAGAGGTGTCCCACTACTGAGCCCTGTTCCCTCCATTTGCAGAGGCAGCCAGTGGCAAGCCCTTTGGGTGCAGAATAAGGGCGACGGAGCCCAGCGTGGTGCCATATGGCTCAATGTGGGCCTCATAATTGTGCCAGCTCCTCACCTTCCGCCCTGGGCTACAGCTCTATGGGTGTGTTGGTGGTGCTCTGTCAATCCCCACTGGGTGGTGGCCAGTCTTAGGAAATGACATTCATTTCCACCTCAATGGGGAGGAATATCTTTTCTAAGTTGCCACCCACCACCTATGATCTTCCGAAGGGTTTGTTTTATTTTTATTTTTTTTTAAAGTATTCTGAAATTTTGCTGCCTAATTCATCAGGCGCATCTTTTTGATCTATCAAACATATTTTCATCAATTAATAGAATGCATTAACTAACAGTGCACTGCATATCTACTCATAAGTAAATCTCACGGGATCCAATTAGACTTGCTCTCAAGTAAGTGTGTACAGTCTAACTGCTGTCTAAATGTTGCAACTCTATCAATGGTATCTAACACAGAGTAAATGTCTAAATGTTGCAACTCTATCAATGGTATCTAACACAGAGTAAATTGGCAAAAATGTATAAATCTAAATCTAGTAAGTGTTGGAAATGTAAAGAGAAAGAAGGTTCTTTTTGTCATATGTGAGGGGTCTTGTAGTAAGGTTAAAGCTTACTGGGAAATGATATATAATGAATGGAAAAGGTTGTTTAAAATAAGGTTTGTAAACCCCCCCCCCCCGAAGCTTTTCTTTGGGGAATTAAAGGGACAGAACTACCTAAACTGTATAGAACATTGTTATGTATGCTACTACAGTGACAAGAATGTTACTTGCCCCAAAATGTAAAAAAGTAGAAGTCCCAGCAAAGGAAGAATGGACACAAAAACTCATGAAATATGCAGAAATGGCAAAACTTACTGGAAAATTAAGAAATCAAGATAACAGTTTCTTTATATATAAAGGATGGAAATGGTTTATTGAATATTTACAGATGAATTGCAGGATTGTTGTAATAACCTGCAGTTTCATAAGCGTATATATTTAATGTAGATGAATAAATGAACAAACTAAGTTAATTTGGATATGCAGAAGATATTAAGAATAGGAGCCACAGGAAAAGGGGGAAGGAAGTCAAGATTTGAAATGTTAAAATAAATGTAAAATTACTGAAATGTATAAACCTGAAAATCATAAATATTTTTTTCAAAAATAATAAAAACGTTGAAACTCTGTTTAGCTATAGCAGTAGTGGGAGATTGCCAACTGCAGCGCTTTGTACATGGAGGTGCTCAAATATTGGCAATGCATCTGATTACCTGTAGGTTGTCTATAGTTTGTGAATACAGGAAGCCTGCAATTTAGGCACATTTCAGTTGTGTGCATTCATCTTTAAAGCGCTTGGCTTTAAAAATAAAAAAATTAAAAAGGGGGCAGGTGTCCAGGAAATAAAGACTTTGGTAATCCCACCTGCAGTTGCACCCAGTGTGTTTAGACTATACACTACGTGATTTTGCCTTCAGGTGTGATTTCTGGAAAGTAACCCCTGTGTACATTGCGGGCTTACTGTTTGGAAATCTCATCCAAGTATTTAAAATGTGTCAAATTCATGCTACTATAACCAGGTAACAACTAAAAGCACAAATCAAGTTGTCAGTGCCTTTTTTCCCCCTGGGGGGACGCAGGAATATGCATACCCCTAAACATTTTGTGAATCTTTGTACTTTTGTCCATTTACTGTATTTATTTGAACTATAAAATGATGATTTTCTTGAGTCAAAATGAGAGTACCCCTAAACCTTTTTTTTTTTTTTTTAGAAAAAAGAGAGCACTGAAAGTTGTTAAGCACAGACAAGTCTGTGCAAGTCCTAGGAGGATGAAATCAAAGATTAGTCTACATGACGACAGAAGGTTGAAATCAAGGAGGAAGTGTTTGTGGCTTCTGGTGCACATGCTATTCCTCTGCTTCGAATCCTCTGTGTTTTATATGGGTCAGTTGTTGAGAATATCAAACCACTCTGACTTACTAGTCACCTAGGGAAACTCAGTGTGTAATTGTGGTTCGAAGCATTACCCCAGAGCCTGTGAGTGGGAAAAGGGTGATTTCTGAGACATTACTGGAAAGAAAAACGGGGAAAGGAAAACCCTAAATGGGGTTGAGTACCACTTTGCTGCTTACGTGATTTTTACTACTGTGCTGTGTGCTCTCTCTCTCTTTGTAAAAAAAAAAGAAAAGAAACAAGGAGAAATCAATATTATTTCTTCACTGATGAACTCTACATTTTATTGTAGAGTTTTTAAAAATTTGGGATTAAGCTAAAAAATATCAGATTTAACAGAAAGCCTCTTCTTTGGTTAAGCACTTGAAGGTTCTAGTGAACCTGCCATGGACCTAGAGCTTAGTCACAAACACATAGATCTATAAATTCACTGAAATCAAATGGATAATATACAGTACAGTGGTACCTCAGGTTAAGTACTTAATTCGTTCCGGAGGTCCGTACTTAACCTGAAACTCTTCTTAACCTGAAGCACCACTTTAGCTAATGGGGCCTCCTGCTGCTGCCGCGCCACCGGAGCACGATTTCTGTTCTCACCCTGAAGCAAAGTTCTTAACCTGAAGCACTATTCCTGGGTTAGCGGAGTCTGTAACCTGAAGCGTATGGAACCTGAGGTACCACTGTATGGGTAAATGCTGAGGACTGTATCCTAATCTGGAGTAGACATCGCTGAATTGTCTTCTCAGAGCATCTTGTCAGAATCAACTGAATTTGGATCTACTATATCAGCAGCACATGGAATCAGTTAATCCCTACACCAACCCTGTGAGGTAGGTTAAGGGGCTGTGACTGACTCCAAGGTCAACAAGTGAGCTTCATGACTGTGTGGGGATTTGAACCCTGATCTGCCAGGTCCCAGCCTGACACCCTAACCACTACACCACCAGGGCTTCCTATAGTCCTACTATGGGGCAGCTCTATAAATTAAGTAGGTAAATAAATATGGGGAAAGCAAAATGTCACTTAGAGAAGGTTCTGAAATATTTTCCTTGAAGCTTGCATCAGTTTTATTCTGGATTGTTTTATTTGATATTTTAATGTGTTATAAACCACTCTGAGTCCCCCCCTTTAAAATATGAAGTGGTATAGAAATGAAAATATAATCATAATAGAAAGTTGGTCTACAAGGGGCTAATAGAGGACGTCACTCATCTTTGTCTAGGACCACATCTGCCTCTTACATTTAAAGCAGCATTATACCACTTAAATGGTCACAGAATAGAAAAAGTGGATAGAGAAAAGTTTCCCTCCCTCTCTCATAAAACTATAACTTGTGGACATGCAGTGAAGCAGAACGTTGGTAGATTCGGCAGAGACGAAAGAAAGTACTTTGTCACATGTGGCATAGTTGAACGATAGAATTTGCTCCCACAAAAGGCAGCGATTGCCACCATCTTGGATGGCTTTGAAAGAGGGTTAGGCAAATTCATGGAGAGTAAGTCTATCAAGAGCTGTACCAGGAACATTTGAGCTTTTAAGAAAGCGAATAATTTAAATAAAACATGCTCCATGCATCATGATCTCTATGGCCCTCAGGGCACAGTCAAGAACCTTGAAGTTGAAATGGATTGAGACTGCAGAATATTGACATCCAGAGCAACAGGCCACCTTTGTACTCTTGTGGATCATGCCCATGCCATGGTGGTGTGCAACATTTTCCCATATTGATATACAGACAAGTAAGAGCACATGCCCTGGCTGTTATCATCTGACTCTTGAACTGTCACCACAATTGCCATATATATATAATTTCTGTTTTACAATTTAAAGTACTCATTTTTACACCCTTAAGATATCAATGACTTCCCTCCTTCTCTTTTTATGGTTCATTTTACGTATCAAAAATCCCTGCATATTTTACAAAATCTATACCATTCAGTATTCCATTATTACATCCAACAAAACTTATTTACACTGCTGAATTTATCTTAATGCTGCCAGCATTTTCAGTTATTTCCCATATATTCAATAAACAATTTCCAATCTTCTCTAAACGTATGCTCCTCTTCTTCTCTTCTTCTATATGTTAAGTCTGCAAGCTGTGCATATTCTGTCAACTTAAGTTGCCATTTGGTTGGGACCTCACTTGTTTTCCATTTTTGGGCTAACAAAACATGGGCCACAGTAGTGGCATACATAAATAACCTTTTTTTGACACCTGGGAATTTCAGTTTGAATTATCCCCAACAGAAAGGACTTTGGTTTTTTGGGGGAAGTACTTTTAAAACATTTTTTTAATTCATTATGGATCATTTCCCAATACTTTTACCCCTTTACAACTCCACCACATATGAAAGAACGTTTCCTCAACCTCTTTGCATCTCCAGCACTTATCTGATTCAGTCTTATACATCTTAGCAAGACTACTGACAGTTAAATGTCACCACAATTTTTCAAAGGTTTTGTTTAGGAAGTCAGTACAGCATCCCAACATGGGTCTACAGGTTACAAATGCATGCTACACAGCTCGGCATCACTTAAGATGTTGTTCCAATGATTTACATGTCCCTTACACTCTCCTTAGGAAGAGTGGGGCAAGCTATTCACACGGTTGACATCCTAAGGCTTGAGCCTGGACAAGCAAATGGGTGCTCCTCCGTAGAGACTGGGCACGTAAGGTTCATTCATGTAGCACTGCCACATCCATGCCGTTGGAAACAGAGATGGAGTTGACGGAGCTGGTTCACCATTGAACTTATCCCCAGGTGCCTCCTCAAAAGAGAAAGACTCTTCACTGACGGAGGAAGGTGCATGAGACTCCTTAATGGGCCATGACGGTTACACCAGTGGTATCCAATAACACAGAGGTGGTATATTCTCCACACAACCTGCTCAGGCCTTCGCTAGGATCCAGATCTCCATCTCCCAAGCTGCTAGGGTCCCCCTTAGGTTAGTCTCCTCCTGGCATCCTGCATTCTCATCCTACAGCCTGCTGGGTCTTCTGCCAGCTGAAGGCAACGAGGTAATCCCTGCATCTGGAGCCAGGGCAGGCTCAGGCCCCTGACTTGGCCCAGCTGCTGCCTGTTGCAGGGGGACCTGTGCAGACTGGGACTCTTCAGGATCAAGGCCCAGACTTGGTTCAGATGATGCCTGAGGCAAAGGATCCGGTGCAGACTGAGACTCCTCTGGTTCCGAGTCCGAGCCCGAGTCCCAGGCCATCACAGGATTCTTAATGGTAAATAGCTGGTGTGGGGATAGCTGTATGGATTGGGACCCTGGTGGAGGGGGAGGAAGGACTTTATTCTTTCCATGGTCATGATGACCCATATCAACACACAGACACACACCACCAATGCCTACTTTTTACACGCCAGTCACACATTGGCCAATTGTGTGAATGCTGTCACATTTAGTTTGACCCTAACTTGTAGCTGTGTCGGGAACAAACCCATCTTTCTGCCCCCAGCCTCATCAACAGGGGCACCTCATAAAAATGACACAGTAAAAAACCAGTGAGGTTGTGTCTTGTGGCTTTTTTTTTGGGTGTCGTGGTTAGTAAATTCTCAGAAGCGATGGTGGAAAGTAAGAGACTCGATGATGTCATTTTAACTCATCGCTACCTATCTCTCGAACAAGGTGGCAATGGGTATATATAGGGGAACCCTCAACTCCTTCACAGCACAGCAAAAACATCACAAGTAAGTAATAATTCCAAGTGCTTATATAATTATATTGCTGCATGTTGAAATGTAAGTTAGATGCATAATTTATAAAGCAAAATTATTATTTTTCACTATAACGTTAATAGATCTTTGTCTATCTTCATTGGGAAATTCTCCTTTTGTGCGTCTCTAGAAGGTTCAAAGACTGCAGCTGCGACTTGGCTGAACTTGCCACCTTTCTTGGGGAGCCATGAATCCACTTGAGAATGGGACCAGATGCTTCCTTGTCTGGGTGTTCTGCTGGGCTTGCTTCCCTCTCATCTTCTTGGCAAGCCCCGTGCCCTTGAAGGACGCAGTTATTCATACTAACCACTCCTGCGAACTCACGAGAAACAACTTCCAGAAAACCTACTTCAGGAATCGTACATATACTTTAGCCAGCCAGGTAAAGCCAATTGGTCTGCGTGCTGCAGTTTTATCTGCACAGCTCTCATATGCTTTGTACTGTCTTGTGATTTCCCCACTTTTGCTCCTTGACATCCTTCCATCCTGAAAGGATGCTAACCTGCCTTCAGGTATGTGCATACTTTAAGTATGTACGCCGCTTTGGGAAACCACAACCCACAGGATTATATTCAGCTGCCTATGAAGTGTAACCTTCCAGAGCTCGTTTTATAAACAATTAGCCACACAACCCACTAATGGTTATCTTCTACCTATGGGACTGGCAAGTGTGGGGCTTTTAATGTTTTGTTGATGCTCTCAGTTAGTTCTGCTTTTCGCTTCCGATCTGTTAGGTAGCTCATTGGGCCTGCTTACCTTTTGCAGCTTTCACACTCACCAGGTCAACACTAACACTATAATACCTTGGCATCCTTTTCTATAGTTCCATGTCATGGGCAGCAATCTCCTCCAACTCAGTTGTGGAACTGGAGAGCTATATAGACTCAGGGAGCTGGTGTGCCACAGTGCAGAGCTTTTAAAAAAGTAGAGCCTCATCTTTCTGCCACACTCTCATTCTCTCTCTCTCTCTTTTTTAAATAGGGAAGACACTTTGATAAGGACACAGATAACAGATTTGTTGGGCAGCATCTGTACACCAACATCAAGGTGAGATTCCCATGTGCATTAAACAATGTTTTTATTCTCTCTTTGTACCTTCCTATTCTCTTGTTGTCTGAGGTATATAATTTCATTATCTTGTCTTTGCAGGCGAATGATCGCTGCTACCTAATGAAGAGATTAACTGATATTGTGGTGACAGACGTCCTCATGACCCTCTCTGGGGACAAATATCCCAGCGCCCAGGAAGTTGCAAGTTTCTTGGCCGATTTGAATAGGAAACTGAATGGCTGTGTAAGTGTCATCTATAGCTGTAGTCTGTCTCTGTTTCCCACCCCTGGTCCTCCGCTTCCTTGATATTTCACCTGCTTGGATGCTTTTCCTCTAGGGAGGTGGGGGAGCAGGGTATTCAACTTGCGTCTGTGGCTGGTAGTTGGCAATATATTTCTAGACAAGGCAAGGTAGCAAATCACCAGTGCTGAAGGTAAAGGAGGAAACCTCAAATCAAAACATCCAATCTTTCTGCAGTCAAGTGCAAGACAAGCGAAAGGTGTGAAATGAAAAACCACATTGTGACTTAGCTGCATTCCTTCCTTTTCAGAAACCACTGGGAAATAAAGAACACATTGAAAGGAACCTGCAGCAAATGAAAGACAAATTACAACAGGTATGTTGCTTTTAAAATTTGTTCTATTTTATTTATGTACTACTTGAATGAGAAAAAAAAAAGCAACAGCAACCCTTAAAGCAGTTTATGAAAAAGATTTTTTTAAAAAATAAAAATATTAATCTCCCTTTTTTGTTCATAGTTGAGTGCTAATTCAAATGGTTAGAAAAGGCATGTTTTATACAGTCTTCACAGACTGTAGTCCCTCAGAATACATGCAGGGGAATAAGGTTTGAATATGATCCATGTTAAATGAAAGCTGCATTGTAGGGAGAGCTGTAGCATATAGCAGAGGGATGGTCTACCTGTGGACCCCCAGATGTTGTTGAATGGCAAATCTCATCAGCTCTAGCCAGCAAGGCCAATGGTTAGAAACCCCTCCATGTCAGCCAGCCTTGCATTGTAGCTGCATTTGCTTAGCTCACATTCATATCTGTTCCCTTTGAACTTTTATCCAGTACAAAATGTTTTGCCACCTGAAGGTGAAATTAAAAAAATGGGCAAGCCTTTTGCATTTCATTCAGAGATGGAATTGTAATTGTTGGTGTTGTTGTCTGTTTAGTCCAGTAGTGAATCCATTGAGGTTTGATAAGGAGAAATCTGTCAGTTTTTGCTTCTCACAGTTTCTCATTTTTTTTATAAAAAAACCCTTAAGTTCAGGTTCCACATGAGTGACATTTCCACTTTTAAAAAGTGCTCCTGAAAATTAACCAGCAGTTTAGTGCTGATTTCATAAAAAATACATACAATTGCATGCAATTCTGTCTCATATATGCATTTTTGTAAAGCATATTCCCCTTATGATCATATTTTTCCTAATATAATGTATTTTTGTATGCTATTTTCACCAATATATGCATTTATACCCATGCTTTATCTTGGTAAAGGATGGCTGTGTTTTGGTTCACATATTGTTTGCAGATACAGTGCAAATTAGGTAGATTTGCTTTTAGGCAGATTTGCCTTTAAATGTGTGCTAAATTGAGGTATTGTTTGCCACCCCCTTCACCTAATCCCTTTAAATAAATAATTATGCAAAATATAAATGAAGTAATTCATTCTTATCAGAATCTAACAGATCTCAATGGAAGATCCAAAATGACCCAAATTGGATCAATAGTACTATAGAGAGAAAATGTTCAGGCTGTTCAGTGAGCATTCTTGCAGTGGGTCTTGTCTCATTCCGCTCAGGTGAATTGTCATATTAATTCCCATTTGGCCACTGTGGCTCACAGAAGGCAACTCTAAGAAAGACATACCTGAGCAGAAGCTGATCTCATGCCTTTGTGTTCCTCCATTCACTGAATCCTGCACAAAAGAGAAAAATACCTGTGGAACCCTCCATTGTGAATCTTTCCTGTTTAACTCTTATGCAAGAACTCTGTTGCCTATTGTACAGAACCTGTTCTTCTCTGTTTCTCACACTGCTGTATCCTTCTGCACATCTTGGTTAATTGAGTGAGGCTTATGTAGAAAAACCTCTCGATGAGTTGTGCTCTAATTCTTAGAGTACCCCCATTTGCCCCTGTGTGCCCCCCCCCCAGTTGACACAACATCTTTTATAATCTATATTGTCAATTCTGATGAAGAAATTGTTTTTGCTTTGATTTTACAGTTGGGAGAAAATGGGAAAAACAAAGCAGTCGGTGAGCTGGATTTGCTGTTTGACTACCTGGAGGAGGCCTGCACTGCAGCGCTCAAAGCCCCCAACAAGAGCCACAAAGGCAAGAAGAAGAACAACTGAGTGGGCAATCGGGATCATTGCAGCTTCCTTCGGTGGTGGCCTCTGTGGAACAAGGACAAATGCAATGGTTCGCTTTTAAAGGCACAAATGTTTTCACCCATACAGAACTCAACGGACGTATGCTTTCATGAGACCCATTTTAAAGTATCGATTCAGCAGTTCTCAAACTGCTTTATCTGGATTAGTGGCAAACTTTGACAGAACATCTCTACAGAGTGAATCGAGGGCTGGCAAGTTAGCCTAATACAAAACAAATTTACTTGAAAGGAAGGGCCAGCTCAGACATGTGATTGGAAACTCCTCTGGACCTGTCCATAAAATACAACTCACGCCAGTCAGAGTTTAGAAGTATTGTGAAATGGAGGGATTTAGTCTTGATTAAGGAGGGTATTGAGGGAGGGTTGGGAGATTAAGAAGGCCTTTAAAAATGAGGCTGCTACTCAACTTGTGACTCTGCTGGGCTCAGATGGAGCATTTATTTTGTTACTTGGTGCCTCTGTAACAAAGACCCCAGTTTTGGTGCTAGCAGAAGAACTTCTTGAGCCACCACCATCATGGGAGTTAGGGTGTTAATGTTTAGATCAGCCTTCCCACAACCCAGAACCCTTCAGATGCTTTGGTCTACAACTCATATCATAGCAGACATTGACCATACTGGCTGAATCTGGTGGGAGTTGCATTTCAAAACATCCAGCAGGTACCAGGTAAGGGAAGTCTGATACAGACAAGCCACATGGAAGCATCTCTTCAACCTGGACCTCTTTATGAGCCTGGTGGCCTGCATCCATTGATATGCTTGCTTTGGGATCTTTTCTTGAAAAAGCCCAATGGTTTCAATGGAATTCATTTTCAAGTCAAATGAAATCTAGGGAAAACGTGCCAAGCACTCTGACTGAAAGTTAAGTTCCTTTTTATCACATAAAATTGGATCTTCCGATAGCAAACTTGCTTAATTACATCTAGTTAACAGGTATCTAAAGAATCTTTCCCTTTTCTGTTTACTTCTCTCCAGAGGACAAAGTGTATTGCCTTATTTAAAAAGCATTTTAGCAGATAGTACTATTTAATTATAATTTATTTAAAATTGTATCACATAATTTATATGAGTGGAGATTTATTTATATGATTTAATATTCTGTACCATTCTAGGAAATGTTTATGAGTTAAGCTTAATGGCAGCTTTTATGTCATAATGATGCCCTGTCAAAGTTGATCATGTCCATTTTATTTATTATGAAAATATGTATTGACTTAAAAAAAAGGAGTTTCACACATGTGGTTATTCATTAAAAAGAAATAAAAGCCAAGCTCAGTGACATATTTGTTTTTCTTCAGAAAATGACATGGACAAGAAAACAATAGATTCCCCCCCCCCCCAGCCTGATGTGTAAAATCAGCATGGGACAATATGTTATGCTAGTGGTATGTTAGCTGAAGGTTGCTGAAGAACTCTAGAACGATGTTCCACCCAATTACTCCCAATTCACAACTTTCCTGTGTCTTATCATTAGAGGTGTGAGAAAGAACCTACCTCAGTGGTCTCAGGTTCAATCCCTCACATCTCCTAGGAGGGCTGGGAATGTCTCCTGTCTGGAACCCTGAAGATCCACGGCCAACCACATAAGACAATACTGAACTTGATGGACCTGTGGCCTGACTTGGTGTGCGATATAGATCCACGATTTTCTAGGGTACTTCTACACTAGGTATTTACACTGGGTTGTTAGTCTTTATCCACTCACTTTTAGTACGCAATGTCAGAGTTGGTGATGTGTTGCAGGAAAGTTTGGAAAGCAGATGTGAGGAACCGTTGGTTCTCCAGATCTTGATGAACCACATTGGCCATGCTTGATTGGGATGATGGATGCTGTAGTTCACAAAAGGCTCCACACTCCTGCTGGAGAGGAGTGGGCTTTGCCAGTAAGAGAGAACATTCTTACTCTTTGCCTGAAGTCAGGTGTTGGGTCAGTAGCTTAGGGGAACTGTGGGAGTGCAGAACTCTTGGATTACTTTCAGGGAAGTGGTGGAGGTACAGAGGAGGAGGGAACTTTTCACATGGGGAATGACTTTGCATTACACCATCCCAGCACTCCCAGCTTCCAGCCCTCTTTGCATGAGTTCTGTGCCCTGTTTCCTCAGATATGGTACTAGCTGTTCTTCTATTAGAGCTCCCATAATAGCTGACATCAAAAGAAACTTAAAAATAAATTCAAAAGTACAGTTCCGGTGCTGGATAAAAAAAAACCCAGAGAGCAACCTTACCCTCAGTTAACTGTGGCTCTGCTAAATATTTCTCCATGGCTAACAGAATCACTTGTCTTTCCCCATTGCCACTGATGAAATCAGTTCAGCGTCAACAGCACACTTCTCAATTGCAGTAGGGCTAAGGAGCTGGTATCCCAGCACTGTTACAGCACTTAGCATGAGTCTGGGAAAAGTTTTGCACTATTGCTATGCTCATTCTGAAACACATGCAGCTGAAGGAATTTGGGATGGTGTGTGGTGGGGCATGAATGGCTGCAAAGTTGAAGTTACTGTGGTCATGAGAATAGATGTGTTTGAAAATGCCTGAAGTCATTCATTCATCAGCTGCGACAACAGAGCTATATTTAAGGGATAGGTGTGTGTCATAGGCAGCATCCACCCCGATCTTCCCTCTTATACTGGCACTGCCATTCCATTGCTCACGCCAATATCCTAGCTAAAAGTCTGTGAACATGTAGCAGTGACTAAATCCCACCTGTCAGAGTTGGGGAATCTTTGACCCTCCAGATGCCAATGAACTACAGCTCTTATCTGCTGTTGTTGTTCAGCAACAGATGGATGCTCACAGGTTCTCCCTAAACAGCCTCAGCCCCATCATTCAGGTCCAGCTCCGAGGGCCTTCTGGCGGTTCCCTCCCTGCAAGAAGTGAGGTTACAGGGAACCAGGCAGAGGGTCTTTTTGGTAGTGGCGCCCGCCCTGTGGAACGCCCTCCCATCAATTGTCAAGGAAATAAGCAACTATCTGACTTTTAAAAGACATCTGAAGGCAGCCCTGTCTAGGGAAGTTTTTAATGTTTCATATTTTAATGTTTCATTGTGTTTTTAATATTGTGTTTTTAATATTATGTTGGGAGCCGCCCAGAGTGCCTGCGGAAACCCAGCAAGATGGGCGGGGTATAAATAAATTATTATTATTATTATTATTATTATTATTATTATTATTATTAGACTTAGCTGAGGCTCCATTGTCAAGTTTGGGAAAGAAATGTAATGCCAAGAATACTTTTGGGTTCTGATTTATGATGCATTTACACATGCCTTGCCCATTAAGGAGGGATGGATGGATCTATCAATTTTGGTTTCTCATTCTTTCCAATCTTAAGTTCAGTTCACCACATTTCCACATCAGTTTTTTTTAAAAAGAAACGTCCTCATGAAAATTCACCAACATTTTAGTTTGAATTTATCCTAAAACAAGCTTGTATGCAATTTTGACACATTGTGCCAGAGTTACTTTGCCTAAAATAATGCACTTTTGTGTGTTATTTTAAATAATATATTAATATTTATGCACACTATCCCTTAACCCACGCATTTTTCATAAACTTGGGTTGGAGAACTGCATTGCAAAATTCGGATAAGTGTGAATTCCAAAGGCTGTCTCTGTTTTGGTTCATGTCTTATTGTGGAAAGTGGGAAGAGGGGATAACCTTTAAATGCAAACAGCCATATTTCTCTTCCATACCTACTATGAAGGCATTATTTCTCACATGAATGAGCTGCGGGCTTGGTTTATATCAGGGAACTATTCTTGAGAGCACCGGTGGGATGATGGCAAAACATGCTCTGTGATGGGAAGAACATGCTACGCACATGGGGACCTTGGTGCCCCTTCTGAACTTTCTTCTCCTCTTTCCACTTAAAAAAGCATGGGGGAAATAGCATCTTTTCTTTAAAAAAAGCATCTTGCAGATGCATAGAATAGAAATGCCACATCCTGCTGAGTAGGTGTGTGTGTGTGTGTGTGTGTGTGTGTGTGTGTGTATGATTATGACATTTGTGAAGTTATTAGGTCAACGCCACCAAGTGATTCCTCGTGTACGTTTTCTGACCAAGCTCATTTGTATGAACATGGGATGGGGTTGCTCCATAACACTCACACAACACAACTCCCCTTTGCTCTTCTTTCCCTGCACCCCAACTCCTCAAATCTGTTGGGGGGAAATCTCCCAACTCTCCAGAGCAGAGATTTGGGGTATACAGGGGGGTTGAGGGTAAAGGGTAATCCATTTCACCCCCCAGTGTCTGTTCTACTAGCAGATGGGCTTGGTGGGGTTTCACCCACAGTTTTATTCTAGTAAAATTTCTCTGCCCAAAGAAATGGAAATGAGGCTTCAGCTGTATCTTTGTGAGAACCACAGCATGTCTCTATAATAAAAATGTACATTGGTACTATTTTGTCAGTCTAATCCTCTGCATTTTCACATTTCATTATTATAATTCCCTTGACTTTTTACTTAATTAAAGCAGTCTCAATAACCCAATAACACTGCAGTCTCCTGTGCTATTTCTAGCCAACCCTTATGGATTAAATACATAAAGCAGAAGACTAAATATTTTTTTTTAAATATTCATATAGTGTTTGTTTGTTTAATAGAAGAAGAGAGAGAAAGATACATTTTCTTTTTGTTGGGCTACAAGGTACTTACAATTCACTTGCAATAATAGCTTAAATGGGAAGCCTCACCAATAAGGAATGCCTGTAGCTGCTAGCACAGCATTAGAATGATCTGCGACAGGCCAAGGTCTCTGGGGATAGGTCTGAGAAAACATTGATAATTGAAGATTCATATTTAAGATCACAGATGTTGCTTAGGGCATTGAAGATTGGATCGCTGATTTTATATGTCATGGAGTGGCTGGATGAAGAAGTGGTGGGAGGTACCAGCTGGGGAACCCCCAAGTGAAATCCCAGAGGATAAAGGCTCAGAGCCCGGGGATTAGTGGTGGGACACCGAGGAGAGGTCAGTGGGAGAGGATTGGGAGGAGGGCCTGGATGCTGAAGGGGGAACAGGGTTTAGTGAGCAGGAAGAGCCTGTGACAGGGGGCAGTTCAGACTCCAAGGCTGAAGCAGAAAAGTGGGGGCAAGAGGCTGTCGAAGAATCCAGGGAGTCTCCCTCTTCTGCTGTGACAAGTTGCCCTCCCCGCTGGTGTTCAAGAAAGTGCATGATAATAAGGAGGGCAGAACAGGGACCAGAGGTGTGCAGACACAGTTTGAGACTGCTAGGGGAAACATCTGGCAGAGAAGGAGCCTCAGAGAGGAGAGGAAGGTAGGGACCTTCACTCCTGGCAACTGCTCCATAGGGACAAGTCCTACTGGGAAGCGTTGCTGAGGCCACTAGGCTGAGTTGTATGTTTTTTTCCTTGAAGAAAGAAATACTTCACTGACAACGGAGATCTGCTTCCTTAATTGTTGACCTGCAGTGAACTGCAGCCCTGACATCCTGTCTTTCAAAACCTACAACAATATCCCTAAGCATTGAGAATGAATGAGTTTCTAATTTTGTTTGATAGATAGCATTAAGACAAACTGCAAAGGTAAGGATACTGACATAGCATAAATGATGCGGAAGTGCTCTCACCTTTTCACCCTAATAACTTTCTAATCTTTGATGTGTCAAATAGCCCTAGAACTTAGTGTATTGCCATTTCAGTTCTTTGTTCTTCAGACGCTGGTCCCCTCCCAGTTATCCAGGTCTGGCTATCAGTTCAGCATCTTCTGAAATCAGCTCTGGTGAGGAGCAACACACACACACACACACACACACACACACACACTCATTTAGCTTCTCTGTGGTTTCCTTATCATTCAGCAATCCTCTCATAATTTGTCATCTCAGACAGTACCATCTTCCTGTCTGGATTCCTGCTTCGTGACATTCTACTGTTCTGTGCCTCACAGCCCACATAAGATGCATTAAAGGCACAACCTCTTTCTAGGTCAGCTCTTGGTGACCTACCGCAGCCTTCACCAGTCTGGGTTGTCCGGACCTGATAGAAGACATAGCCATAACATCTGGAAGATACTAGGATGGCAATCTGGCAACCCTCTCACTGATCTTCTGTGAATAAAAGCAAAGCCTATATGGATGACAATCTCGGGGGAATGTTCTAGAAAGAACACTAGAGCTTTATGCTCATAAATGCCACCCTGTTGGATTTTACCACCACTTGTCTTTCAAGAGACTTTGTCTGCTTCCAATGCCTATCCCATCTCTTCATCTACCCAATTATTTTGAAGAATTTGGAAGGGCACTTGGGTGTGATTCCCTGCTGATTCGACAGCTTAGCAATGTGAAAGTGATTAGAGAGGAACCGATTACAAGCCCAGTATAAAGTTGAAGGATTGCAAAGGATGAACATCTTCAGCTATGGTTTCCCAGTAGTGATGTATGGAAGTGAGAGCTGGACCATAAAGAAGGCTGATTGCCAAAAAATTGATGCTTTTGAATTATGGTGCTGGAGGAGAGTCTTGAGAGTCCCACGGACTGCAAGAAGATCAAACCTCTCCATTCTTAAGGAAATCAGCCCTGAGTCCTCACTGGAAGGACTGATCCTGAAGCTGAAGCTCCAATACTTTTGCCACCTCATGAGAAGAGAAGACTCCCTGGAAAAGACCCTGATGCTGGGAAAGATTGAAGGCACAAAGAGAAGGGGATGACAGAGGACAAGATGGTTGGCCAGTGTTCTCGAAGCTACCAGCATGAGTTTGACCAAACTGCGGGAGGCAGTGGAAGACAGGAGTGCCTGGCATGCTCTGGTCCATGGGGTCACGAAGAGTCGGACATGACTAAACGACTAAACAACAACATCTTCACAAAATATTTGGGGTGTTCAGAAACTAGATTGAATGCAAGCAATCGCTCCAAGAAGGGGTTCCCTTTGGCTGATGTGAATGGCATGGAGGGGCATAGCATGCGTTACATTCAAAAGCTCCCATATGATCCTTCGTATTTCCAGTGAAGGTGAGGGAAGACACTCATCTGAAAGCCCAGAGAGCTGAAAGGCAAGCGATGCCGCTCAACATAGACAACACAGCACTGGATAGACCCAAAGCCTAACATGTTGCAAACCCTCTTATTTCCAAGAGGGCTATATAAATTGCATTCATCTCAGCATCTTATTTTCAATGCAAGGGTTTATCAAGACATCAACACTAAACAAATGGCGCTGTTTGTTATACAAAGAAGAAAACCCACCCATTCGTGTTTATTTATAGTGGATTAAATGGTAAAGGACCCGCCACAAATGGCAAACTGTCACAACATTAACTTGTCACCTCAGCGTGGTGACTCTGCATACAATTAGCAGAAGCTTTTATCCTACTCAGGGGGGGGGGGAAAGATTATGTAACTTAAACTCTAATGGCAAGAGCTACTGCTCTTGAAGAAATGACATTGATTGAATAGAATGTTTTGACAAAAGGAGAGAAAATAGATTTTATTCCCTAGCTATAACAATAAGGATAATTTCCCAGCTCGATGCAATGTAGATTTGCACGGCTCAGTTGAATGAAATGAAAATGCCGGCTAAGAACAGAGGAAAGTTGGCACAGGCTCACATAGAGGGAAGCAGAGATAAATATGTTTGCAATCTGACACCAATAATCCTGCATATGTCTACTAAGCTGCTCGGATCATCTGTGCACGTCTTCTAAAAAAAAAAGGGGGGGGGGTTCTACTGAGTTAAATGGGGCTTAAGCACAATGGCACAAAATAAATAATTGTGGTTATTGTTTATAAAAAAGGATTGATTAAAAAAAAATGTTTTTTTTAAGCAAATGACCATTCTGGTAAATTGTTCCATTCCTTTTTCCACCCACATGGCTCTGCCACACGGACAATATGGATGGAACATAATGGGATGTACACAGAAAACACACAGTAGGGAAACCAATTTCAATTCTGCATGTACGTTCAAGATAAACAATGTCTGGATAGCTTTATGTCAAGGAAATGGAACCTGTGGATACTGTTCATTTTAATTTTATTTATTTCTACAAATCATATGCTGTGTAATTACAGGAGACTCAATACAATAAAACTAAAAAAAAAGAAAGAGTTAAAACTGTAAAGTCAGAGTTCGATTAAAAACCCTGCTGGAATGATCATAATAATAAAAGTCTTCAACAAACACCTGGAAGTTCAGCAAGGAGAGGTCTTGTCAGACCTCAACTGGAAGGGAATTGAAACAACAAAACCATTTTTCTTTCTTTCCACTAGATGGCAACCTTGTAAAGTCATTGTGGGTTTGTTTTTAAACTTCAGCAAAAGGTATCTTCTGGCCACAGGGGATAGGGAGATCCTCAATCAAGATCTCTCTTTTTTTGGGTTAGCTTAAAGTGCTTTAAAGTGCTTTAAAGGGACACGGGTGGCGCTGTGGGTTAAACCACAGAGCCTAGGACTTGCCGATCAGAAGGTCGGCGGTTCGAATCCCAGCGACAGGGTGAGCTCCCGTTGCTCGATCCCTGCTCCTGCCAACCTAGCAGTTTGAAAGCACGTCAAAGTGCAAGTAGATAAATAGGTACCACTCCGGCGGGAAGGTAAATGGCTTTTCCGTGCACTGCTCTGGTTCGCCAGAAGCGGCTTAGTCATGCTGGCCACATGACCCGGAAGCTGTATGTCAGCTCCCTTGGCCAATAAAGTGAGATGAGCGCTGCAACCCCAGAGTCGGCCACGACTGGACCTACCTTAAAGTGCTTTATGAGATTATCCATTCTACGTGCAGGTTGTGAAAATGTGGGGGGAATTTCTTCTAATATATTCCACAGGTTTAAAATTTCCAGCTGTTGGGTGGGGTGAAAAAGAAAGAGCTCAACAAAGGATCTTCTGAGACATTTCGGGGCATTGTTCTGAGACATTGTTCTGTCTGGAAAGCAGAAATGCTTGAGTTTCTTGAATTATCACTGTAGCACAATGTTGAATTTCACCCTTTGGCTGCAGTCCATACCTGGGAGTTGGGAGGGGAAAGAAAATTGGTTCACTTCATATTTTAATGTGGACCTCCCTTATATGCACTTCCCAAAACATAGATGCAAACCAGAGCACACCTATCCTTTGAAATTCACACTTCTCCAAATTTTGCAATGCAGTTGTCGAAGCAAAATATGGGTACAAAATTGCTCATACTTACAAATGGGCACAAATATTAATGAAAGAAAATAATATACCAAGATGCATTGCGTTAGGAGAAATTGTGTGCCGAAATCTGTAAATCAGGCAGAACAGCATACAAAAATGTGTATACTGGAAGAAATGTCAACTAAAATGCTGACATAATAAAATTACAAATTGATGTGGAAATGTGCTGAACTGAAAAGAAGCTTGGAAATGCCAGAAGCTTAAAGAGAGAAACTGCTGGATTCATCTGTCCCAACCTTGATGTAAGCTGCACAGAACTGAACAGGATTTGCTTCTGAGCAGATGCGTATAGGCCTATTGGTTTATTTTTGTTTTATTACATATTGGTGCTCTCTTTTTTGGTCAATCATCATCATCATCATAATAACAACAGTACCCTGCCCATCTGACTGGGTTGCTGCAGCCACTCTGGGTAGCTTCCAACATATATAAACATAGTAAAACATTCAACATTAAAAAGCTTCCCTATACAGGACTGCCTTCAGATGTCTTCCAAAGGTTATATAGTTACTCATCTCCTTGACATCTGAAGGGAGGGCGTTCCACAAGGTGGGCGCCACAACTGAGAAGGCCCTGTAACCTCACTTCTTGCAGTGAGGGAACCACCAGAAGGCCCTCAGAGCTGGACCTTAGTGTCTGGGCTGAATGATGGGGGTGGAGATGCTCCTCCAAGTATACTGGGCTGAGACCATTTAGAGCTTTAAAGGTCAGGACCAACACTTTGATTTTAATATTGTGAACTGCCCTGTGATCTTTGGATAAAGGGCAGTGTACTTACTGTAAGGACCTTCTGTGCTTAGCATTAAATTGAAAAGCTGCTGACACTGGCACATTCTGCACCATGCCTTGTTTGACCGTGAGCTAGGGAGTGAGGGCGGTGTGTTTCAGTGCTTCTCTTCCTACCTGAATGCCATTTCCAGCAGGTGGTGCTGGAGGACTGCTTCTCAGTCTCCAGCTATTTATGACATTGGTCCCAGAGGGATTAATCTTTTCTCCCATGCTTCTAAACACCTACATGATGAAACTGCTGAATGAGCTCATGATGAGGTGCCCTCATCAGTATGCTAATGATACCTGGATCTCTTTCTCCTTTTCATCTGATTCAGGGGAGGCAGTGGAAGTGCTAAAGTGTAATGGAGGGCCAATAAACTGAAAATCGATCCTGACAAATTGGAGTTGTTGGAAGCGGTAGAAGAGCAAATTTCAAATAAGTGATGTACTTGAGTTCCAAATCTGTGGATTTGGAAAGATCATATAAAATAGCGAACTGAACAAATTTATCCCCAGCTTGAGTTGGTAGCTTAAACTGCTCCATTTGCTACCATAGGCGGCCATGCTCAAAACTTCCAATTTGGGCTTCTGCTTACTTACTGTATTTTTTGCTCTATAGGACGCACCCGGAGAACAAGAAAAAAAAATTCTCCCCCTCTCTGCGCAGCGCCCCTTCAGCGAAGCGGCAGGAGAAATGGGGCCCCTTCCATTTCTCCTTCCACTTGGCTGAAGGGGCGCTGTGCCTTAGCTGAGGGGGCACCTACCCTTCAGAAAAAGGAACCCGAAGCCTCCGGAGCACAGCAGGAGCTCCCGCTGCGCTCCGGAGGCTTCAGGAGGTTATCCTTGAAGCCTGGAGAGCACACCGACCCCTCTTGCTCTCCAGGCTTCAGTGAAGGCAACCCGAAGCCTCCGGAGCGTGGCGGGAGCACTTTCACTGCGCTTTGGAGGCTTCGTGTTGATATTGCTGAAGCCAAGGAGCCTGCATTCACTCCATAAGACGCACACACATTTCCCCTTAATTTTTGGAGGGGAAAATGTGCGTCTTATAGGGCGAAAAATAGTTAAAGTTAGATCAGGGTCCTACTTCCAACAATCTACAAGACTATCATTTATCTGTGGGTGGGTTTGCACAGGCATACGCCTTTCAGCTCCCAGAAAGTTTGTTCTCAAAAATCATGTAATTGCACCGAGATTCCATCTACAGCACAGCCTAGAGCAAAGGGGCCCGAAAGAGTCGAACAGAGAAAGATACAGAGAGTTCCGGGATAGGAACTGGAAACAGGCTGCCCCACTTTTCTTAAAGATATTGTGCAGGCAAAATTTGATTAGATGTAGCAGAAGCAACAGCAGTCTCTTTGGCAACCCTTTGCAGGAAGGCACTCGGTCTCCTCTTCCTTAGCATTCTGAATGTGTCTTGCTTTAATTTGTGGGCCAAGGCTGGCCTGGCCTTCCCAGGGCATTAGCCAGGAGGGGAGGTTTCTTGCGGAAATCCCAACAGGATTCTGCAGAATATTGTTATGAGTTGGTGGGTGCCAGGCCCCTTTAATCTCTGGATCCAGCAAGTGTTAAAAGCTAAATAAGGCCGGCTAGTATCCCAGGTTCAGGTGATCACCTGGGTGATCGGCCATTAAGAGAACAAAAGAAAAGCGATGGGCAGGAGCAATGGAAAAGGAGGTCTGTGCCAGGTAGCAAATGGGTGGGGGCCCTCCTCCAGCTCTTTGATAGTGAGAATGACAGAGCATTTTTGTACCCGTATTTTGCTTGGACAACTGCATTGCAAAATTTGGAGAAATGTGAATTTCAAAGTATAGCTGCGCTCTGGTTTGCACCTATGTTTTGGGAAGTGCATATAAGGGAGGTCCACATTAAAATATGAAGTGAATCAAATTTCTTCCCCCTCCCAACTCCCAGGTATGGACTGTTGCCAAAGGGTGAAATTCAACATTGTGCTACGGTGATAATTCAAGAAACTCGAACATTTCTGCTTGCCAGACTCTGCACATGCTGTGTGAGGTGTGTCTTGTTTAGATTTGTTCTGAGCAATAGCTCCTAACAGAAGGATGGTAAGCCACAGACATGAACAGGTCTTCATAAGCCTAAATAAGCACCTGGAACCATATTTAATGCAGGAAATGCATCAAGGTTGGCCGTTAATTATCCTTTACTAGGAATGGCTTCTCTCCAGCAAGCTTTCTCCAGCCTAACTGTAAGCATTCTTGTTTGCATTTCCTGGGAAATTCAAGCTCAATCCCTGCTGTGAGCATTGGGATTCCTCTTAAAACATGGTAGGAATTGCTTTATAACTCTTGATGGCCCATGACAGCTGACTGCCTGTGTCCTTTGTTATTTAGTGTCACTCATTCCCCTCCCAGAAGTTAACATGATTACTCTGCAAATTTAGGATTGTACCAACTGATACAAGCCCCTTCCCTGTAACTTATTCCCTCTTGCACCCCATAGTTGTTCATATTTTGGGGGAAACACATCTAGAAGGCTGTTTCTCTGTTTAAGATGCTCTAACCTCATTAAACGTGGCAGAAGCAGACTTCTCTTTTCCTCCATTTTTAGCTGCTTGCTTTACCTCCTTGCTTTTCCTCCCAACTCCATTGACTCTGGTTTGTTAATTTCTGGACTAATCTGTCTGTTTCAGTTCATGTCAGTTTCTCATTACAGTCATACCTCGGGTTACAGACGCTTCAGGTTGCATTTTTTTGGGTTACGAACCGCTGAAACCCGGAAGTACCAGAACGGGTTACTTCCGGGTTTCGGCAGTTGCGCATGCACAGAAGCGCCGAATTGCAACCCGCCTGTGCGCAGACGCGCCGCTGCAGGTTGTGAACACTGCGGTTTGCGAGCGCGCCTCCCACCAGGATCACATTTGAAACCCGAGCGTCCACTGTATTCCAATCTTAATTTCATTTCTCTGCATTTTCCACAGCTTGTTTTAAAAAGTCCTTATGAAAATTCATCAACATTTAGGTCAAATTTCTCCTAATATTTCTATTTTTTGTATGCAATTTTGCCCAATATATATATTTTTGCAGATCAGTTCCGCCTAAAATAAATATTAGAAAAGTGCCATCTTTGTTCTTTTTGGTACCTACTGAAGGCCTTCCTCTTTCAATCAGACTTTTCAGTCGAGATCCTTCCCAGTGGATTGTTTTATTTTTTTAAAAATTTCCATCTTACTTTATTTTATTTTGCAATGTTATACAATTACAATACAATTGAATTGAATACAATTACACAATTCATCATTCTTCACAGTATAATCCTCACTGTATATAGATCTATGTTGTCAGAGCTGCCCCTGGTCCCAGCTCACAAAGGACCAACGCCAGTTCCTCTTTATATACAGAAGTCTTTATTGAAGTTCATTATTGGTTTGACAGCCGTGGCGCGCAGCCCTACGTCTGAAACCCTAGACCGTCGAAGCTCCGTCTGAGTCTCCTCCCCCCAGACACCAGTTTAAGACCCTAGCCCTGCTCCACCTCTTTCTCTGCTCCCTCTTCCTCTGGGTCCGCCTGTCCGCCGGGGTTTTCCCCTTTCTAGACTCTTCTGATGCTGACTCCCCCGAGTCTTCCCCCTCCCTCCGGCGGGCTTTAGGACCTGGTTCCCAATCCGGGCTTTCTGCTGCCCGCGCGCCTGTACATTTGAACTTGGCGTGCGCGCCCAGCCTGCCACCTTCCTTCTGACCGTTATACTGCTTCTGTCGCTGCTTGCCGGAGGAGACGCTGACTCTGACCTATGGGACTCTTCCCCCCCACTACGCTCCGGTGGGGAAGCTGGTCCTGATTTCCAGCTACTGCTTTGGGAGTCTCCGCTGGCCCCCTGCTTCTGGTGTGTCCCCCCTGGGACCCCCCTTGCCCTGGCCATCGGCGCCCCCTTCTGGGAATCTTCTGATTCACTGGAGAGGCTCATGGAATCTCTTGGGTCACTGTCATTCTGCCCTCCGCTGCCCTCAGATTCTTCCCCTTCGCTCTCCATTTCCTCTCTCCCCTGCGCCTCTGCTCCTGAGCCCCTGACATATGTGTAAATATATATAGTCCTTATTTCTACCATTGTGTCTTTCCTTCACCAAAGTTCGGCTTCTTTTGTTTTTCAAAACTTTTATATTGTGTTATAAGTATTATTAACTAATTTCCCATTAACCATCTTTCTATCTTTACCCTTAACTTTACGAACTCAGTCAATACATGTCAATAAATTTGTTTTGGAACAACGTTTTGTCATATACTCTGCCACACATTCCCATTCTTTCCTCAATTTCTGATTTGATTGAAGTCTAATAGCTGCTGTCAGTTTGGCCAACTCTATAAACTCACAAAGCTAGATTTGCCACTCCGATATTGAGGGAACAATGTCCCCTTTCCAATTTTTAGCTATTAGTATTCTGTCACTTGCTGTATGTCGCTTGGAACTCCCTGGGAAGGAAGGGCAGGTTATAAGTTTAATAATAAAAAATAAAATAAATATATGAAATGAAAAGTTATGTCGAGGGTGGAGAAGCACTGAAAAGAATAGATGCCCACATGTGGAAGGCTAAGGATCACTGCCTAACTTGTAAGAATATGTTTTTATCAATTTTTCCTCCTTATTCCCAACAATCACTCAATATAGCTAGGCTTCCCCCAAAAAAATTCTGCATCTTTTCAAGATTAGCTGGCAATAACAGGAGTTATTTGTTGAAAAATTGTTAAAGGTTGTGAGTTCTCTTTTGCTTCAATATTGCCAGTTTTGTTTCATCTGACAGCAGTTAAGGCAATAGGAAACCTCCTCAGGCAATTGTGATGTAAGCAGAACTTTTGACTAGTGATGAGTCAGTGTTTCAGTCGCCATAGAACACACAGACTGTGATACAAGAAAGGAAATTGTGCTTGGGGTTTCCGTTGCTGAGCATGGAAGAAGATGGGTGAACACCCAGAGCTTTTTCTTTCTTTTTACCTTTCTGGAAAGCCTGGACTCTCGAAGGTGACGGCTTACAGCAAAAAAATTTAAAATAAAAAAAATATCTCACAACGCTATGAGTTATTTCTTGATTCCCTTCACCCCTGAAATAAAGAAAGGGGTGGTCTGTGCTTGTCAAAACAGCTCCTCGTCCTAAACCGCAGTGTCGCTGTTTCAAGAAAAATTGTCACCTGTCACCAATGCATCACTCTTTCTGCTCGGCATTCTATGGAATGCACAGCAATTCTTTCCAAACGATGCAGAAGGGTCTAGAAACAAACCTCAAGAAGGCAAGTTGCGTGCTTCGTAATTTTACGACAAACCCCGCTAATTATAAGGGAAAGTCTCTGCCAATTAAAAAAGGTCACCGTGCTTTGTCAGTGGAAAAGAAAAGTGACGATGCTTTCCACTAGAAGGAAGTTTTCATTGTGTGTCATTTGAGACAATGGATTCTTCTAGCCGTAAAATTCCAATGAGAGAAGAGGCGTAATACTATCCTAGCCTCAGTCTAAAAGCAGGAGGGTTAGAATAAGTCTCCTACCTGTCAGTGAGCTATGGAAAACCCAGAAGCCCTGGCTTTGTGTATATTTACATTGAGGGTCTGCACTTTGTAGGCCATCCTCTACCCTAGGGTCTCCAGCTGTTTTGGGACTACGATTCCCATCATCTCTGACCATTGGTGCTGCTAGCTAGGCAGGATGGGAGTTGTAGTCCAATAACAGCTGGAGACCAAAGTTTGAGAAACCATGCTTTACACCATGCTGAAATATTGATATGATGAAGGATGGCATATGTTTTTTAAACAAATAAAAGGTACCAGATGAAATAAGCTATGGTGAGCAAAAGTTTGATGTCATATTATAAGTCTGACGCTGACACAAGGCGGAGTGACTTGATTGTCTTAGTGCCTAACTACATGCTCTGTTTATTGCATGGCTTGCAGGCATGTTAAAGGATCCTTTTTTTTAAACTCAGTTCCTGAACTTACTGTGGAACCCAACTTGTGGCCCTACCAAGGCAGTGGGGCGGTGGGGGAAAACAGTATCCTTGTTTTCTTGTGTGGCTGAGAGGAATTTTTGTGAGCTCTGGTGTGGGAATTTGAGGTAGGGCCTGCATTCAGGGAAGTTGTCAGCCCCGGAAGCAGGGCCTGGGAGCAGACCAGAGAGAAGACTGATTAAAGGTGCTCAAAAGACCCCTAAGGGATCTTGGAAGGCAACATTTTCCCAGCACCCCCTACCAGTAGCCCAAGGGAGTCCACCAGAAGTGGTTCAAGCTGTGGTGGGCCTCAGCATCGGCCAACCTCTTCTGTCAGCTGACAGCGTATCAACTGTCACTTCAGCTGGTTGACCAATGGGCACATGCCTATTCTTCTGTAACAAATAAAGTTGTGGCCTATTTTACCCTGATACTTGGGCTCTTAGTCATTATTCGCCATTTGTCCCCATACCCCAACCCCACGACTACCCTTTTGGAAACCCAGTGGCAAGCTTGACACTGACATGCTAATCCTGGCCATGTTTGTAGTGATCTATTTATTGGGTTCACAGTGGAGCCTTTGCATCTTGTGAGTCGCAGCACCCCATTCAGTTCAGTTGAAGGGCAGTGCGATGGAGAAGTTTGCCTGACCTCACAAAGGCTATTATAGAGCTAGAAAACATTCAGGAAAGAGTAACCAGAATGATTGAGGGGAGCAACTGCCCTGTGACCAAGGAAAGGTTACAATGTTTGGGGGCTTGTCAGTTTAGAGAAAGGGCAAGATAAGAAGGGGGCATGATAGAGGTTTGTAAAGTTATACTTGGGGAACTTTAGAACTCAGAGCCATCCAATGAGCGACAAAGAATGATATATACTGCCCTGAGTGCTATGGGGAACAGGTGGTATATAAATGTACTAAAGTAAATAAATAATAGTAATAATTTTATTATTTATACCCCGCCCATCTAACTGGGTTACCCCAGCCACTCTGGGCAGCTTGCAACAAATTAAAACACAATACACCATCAGACATAAAAAAAATTCTTGATACAGGGCTGCCTTCAAATGTCTTCTAAAAGTCAGATAGTTGAGGGTTGGTTTTTTTGACATCTGATGGGAGGGCATTCCACAGGGTGGGCACCACTGCTGAGAAGGCCCTGTAACCTTACTTCTTGCAGGGAGGAAACTGCCAGAAGTCCCTTGGCACTGGACCTCAATGTCCGGGCTGAACGATGGGGGTGGAGACGCTCCTTCAGGTATACAGGACCGAGGCCGTTTAGAGCTTTAAAGGTCAGCATCAACACTTCGAATTGTGTTCAGAAACGTACCGTGAGCCAATGTAGCCAATTCAGGACCAGTGTTATATAAAGAAAAATCGGAGAAAACTAATTAAAAGAAAATGACTCCAGGCTAGTAGCAGGCCTATGAATATTGCAGACATATTGATTATATGAATTTGTGAAAAAATGAAAAAACAAAAGAGGAAAATGTTTAAATTACATGAGGAATAAGCCAGACACCAGGCAAAGCATTTCTTATTGTTATCATTTCTTGCATCGATCTTTATTTATTTATAATATTTATTTTAGCAAAGTAATGCAATTATGTACTGACAGCGGTGCAGCCATAAAACTGCTAGCACATTTGCAAAGCTAAGCAGAGGCTGGTATGGTTTCAAATTGGATGGGGAACAGTGTGTTGAGATGCCTGTCTTGCAAGAGGTTGGACTAGATGACCCTTGGGGTCCCTTGTATAATTCCATGATCTAATAATTTCATATTAGAGGCTTTTGCTTACTTAATTTTTTAAAATATTGCTTCTGTAGTTTGCATGAATAATGAATAAAACATAGTTTTCTAAAAAGATTTTTTTTATTTTTAAAAAAGAATATTGCACAGATGCAAAGACCGTGATATCCACCTGGTGCACCATTCACTGCCACGAGAACCCCACCTTTAAAACATTTAAAACAAAAGTTTCTAGTCCCTGTGGCTTGAAGGCAACAGAGCAGCTGGTGAAGACATCAGAGGGCTGAGCAGGACAGGAGAGACAACCATTGTTGTGCTTAACTTCTCCTCTGTCCCTCCATAGAAAGAGGCATAAACCAAGCAAGCTGTGGCTTCGAAAACGACCTGTATCTCTTCCTGAGCTAGCATTTTGCCAGGCAGTTATAGCAGGGCTGGGAAGTGGGCTTGCTAGAGATTTATTGCTACCTTCTGTATTTTTATAGAAACTAGTACTTGTTGCACTTGTTGTATTTAATATAGAATCACAACAGACCGATTTTCTTCCTTGCCTCCCCACCCAATATTGTTTAAAAGGTAAGCAGAAATTATCTCAAGAGGCAGCGAAGAAGATTTGTTGCTATTTGCAATGGGAGTTTCTTGCCAGGTACTTCTTCCTTCAACGGCCTTTGCTTGGACTTTCCACCATACAAATTGTCATACTGATTAAGCAAACCAGTTTTTTAGAAGCAGAATTCATTGTGCAAACAGAGACTTAACCACCTATGAGTAGGTGAGAAATCCTGTCATCATTCAGCCCAACCACTGGTGACAGATGAGCTGAAACCAAGCCTGCGACTGAAAATTTTCTTCTGAAGCGTTTCCAGCTCACCTCTGGACGTTGACTGCAAACCAGAAAATCTTCAGCAGCTCTTGCTCTGAAATGAAACTAAAAGCAGGAGCATACCTATGTGCTGTCAGGTTGGCACCCACCAAGGGCCCAGGCCCAGGGGGGCACAGAAATCGTGCCTCTCCACTCTGGCTCAAAGTGGCTAGGAGACCAATCCTCAGCTGCTCTGGGCAGCCAGGCCCAGAGGAATCTAGTCACTGGTGTGAGCTGCTGCAGAAGCCCTGCAGTGCCTCCTTCCTAGTCGGCCCGTGATGCTATAAGAAGTGTGAGAGGAGCACCAATTGAGGCTTGGAGCCCATTATTGTCGATAGGTCTACTCTGAGTAGAACTTAGGTGGCTATTGTGGACAAGTGGAGGTCAATATTATTGGCAATTTTGTCTGCTGCATATACATAAAAAGATATGGAGAACCTTGTTAGATCACGCCAAAGGCCCATCCACCCAGCATTCTGTTCCCACAGTGGCCAACCAGAAGGCTCTGGGAAGCTCACAAGCAGGACTTCAGTGCAACAACATTCTCCTCAGCAACCGTGGAAGTAGAACATAGCTTAACTACTTTTTCCGATGTAAAACTGGGACCTGCATCTCCTGGGACGTGCTCCTGGGAGACTCATGTGACCCACACCTTGCTCTCTCCCTGGAAAAATGCATTTTTGTGTGTTAGCGAGGTCTCGTGCAGTGCCCCCAAAAATGCACATTTTTTGGGTGCCATGCAAGATCACAGCCCCCCCAAGCACTTTTTCGGGGCAAGAGCGCAGTGCATGTGTGAGATTGAGGACCCCCCAAATGGCTGCGAGATCTTGTGAGAAAAAATGGGATGCCCCATTTGGTTAGTAGCCATTGATAGCCATATCAACAGTGAATTTGTTGAATCCTCTTTTAAAGACATCCAAATGGATAGATTTGTGGGAGCAAACAGTTTAACTGTGTACTTACTGTGTGAAGAGGTACATCGTTTTGTTAAAAACACAAGAAGAGCCTGCAGGATCAGGCCAATGGCCCTACTAGTCCCACATCCTGTTTTCACATTGGCAATGAGATACCTCTGGGAAGTCTGAAAGCAGGACTTGGGCGCATCAGTGCTCTTTTACCTGTGATTCCCAGCAACTGACATTCAGAGATTTACTACTTTGTCCATCTGTATGGCTTCCTTGAATGTCCCTGAGTAAAAGGTAAAGGACCCCTAGATGGTTAAGTCTAGTCAAAGGTGACTATAGGGTTGCAGTGCTCATCTCGTTTTCAGGTCGAAGGAGCCAGCATTTGTCCACAGACTGCTTTCCAGGCCATGTGGCCAGCATGACTAAACTGCTTCTGGCACAACGGGACACCATGACAGAAACCAGAGCGTACGGAAATGCCGTCTACCTTCCTGCCGCAGCAGTACCTATTTATCTACTTGCACTGGTATGCTTTTGAACTGGTAGGTTGGCAGAAGCTGAGACAGAGCAACAGGAGCTCACCCCGTCATGGGGATTCGAACTGCCAACCTTCTGATTGGCAAGCCCAAGAGACTCAGTGGTTTACCCCACAGCACCACCCACGTCCCATGAGTTCTAGTACACTGTACTACACATCATGTATAACTTTATACACCTGTAAATGCTCCTTCTTTCCCACCTACTATTATTACAATTTATTATGCGCCCTTCACCCTAAGATCCCAGGGTGGGTTACAGCTATTACAACACAACATTAATATTAGAACACAATATTAAAAATAGTTTTAAAACAACTTAAAATTACAAAAATAAGGTGGGTCCTAAAAAATATACATCTCAAGTGCCAAAAACCCATGGTAAAGAGGGATGAGCATTTTTATTTTAGTTAGTTCATAAAATTCATACACTGTTTGATCATTCAAAAGCTCAAAGCGTATGAAAGTTTACAGATGAAATGAATTGAAAGCACTGGACCTGTACTGCAATTAATTAGCACATTTCCTTTTTAAAGAACAGATTTACATGTGTGGTTTGATTTTGTAAAAAAAGACTACCAGGTAGCTTGAGGAATGTTAAATCATAGAATCATTTTTGCAATTATTGTTATTTGAGTACCCAAGGGTGGAGATTGCACAGTCATACCTCAGGTTACATACGCTTCAGGTTACATACGCTTCAGGTTACAGACTCCGCTAACCCAGAAATAGAGCTTCAGTATAAGAACTTTGCTTCAGGATGAGAACAGAAATTGTGCTCCAGCGGTGTGGCGGCAGCAGGAGGCCCCATTAGCTAAAGTGGTGCTTCAGGTTAAGAAGAGTTTCAGGTTAAGAACGGACCTCCGGAACGAATTAAGTACTTAACCCGAGGTACCACTGTATACAGATGACGGTTCTTCAGAATTCATAGTGGTGTCACAGAACCGTTATTGCTTTTGGCATCATGTGAACTGCAAGGTTACACTAGAAATTTGAATCTGAAATCTGTTTCCAGGCCTGTTTAACTGTGAAGGCTTATAAAGAATCCTGGGAACGCCAGCTCTATGTAGGGGTAAGGACTTTCTAGCAGAAATCTCTTTTGCAATGACAAATTGTAGTATTCAGAGGAAATAATGGCAGTTACATAGGTTCGCAGTGGACTGCTATAATTGATATTGCTTCAAAACAATGGAGGAACAATTCAGGAACAATGGAGGATGACAGAAACAAATGTCCACACAATGAACAATGGCAGCTCTAACATATTATCTTCAATGCTCTTAAAAAAACCTCACACAGCAACTACGTATATTGTCCGTGTACCACTGACAGAGATTCTTTAGGAATCTGTTGTGGAATCTGTTTTATGTGCTCTTAGGTTACAATTCAGAGATGAAGATTTCAATAAGGTATTATTAGTCTAGAGAAAAGGACCAGGAAATTATATAGGATGAACGAGATGATTTCAAAAGTGGATTAATGGAAACAGAATACGATTCAGGCACACCGATCATTTGAGGACAAATAACACACATTTTTGTTCATCAGCTCGGAACAGAAAGATGATCCAGGTTATTGATTGCCACTTTGTGATCCGTGTGATGATGTGAGTGCCCAGAAGGCAATTTCTGGATATTTTAGTTGAAGCATTTTCAGCGGCTGGTTGTAAAGACATATTACTATCCTTCTGCACCATAGAGGATGGTGGAGCAACTGCTCACCTGGCTTTCCAATGCTGTGCATCACTGCAAGGCAGAGAGGAGCTTGGCATGGCATGGGGGCAGCAGCGGGAGAGTCAGATTGGCTCCTCAACTGTGCCCACATCTTGCTGAGCTCCCAGCTGCCTTGCCCCACCCCCTCCCAGTAACCAGCAGCAATTCATGGTGTTGGGAAGTTAGGTGTCAAGGATTGGACTCAAAAGGGAGAGATGGAGGAGGAATGGTGGAGATCCACCCCCTTCTCCTGACATTGCAGGAGAAGAGGAATGCAGCATTGATTTACAGCAGAGGTTTGAGGAAGGTCACAGCTCAGAGACAGAAGAACAGAAGAGTTGGGAGGTGTTAGAAGAAGGGGAGAGGAGACAGAGGCAGGGCAGCCAGATGACACATTGTCACTGGAGAGTATTTCTGACCCCCCTTCTTCCAGAATTCGTTGTTAGTTAAGAGTGCAGAAACAAAGGACTCAGAGACAATTGGCCACGAGCGGCCACCATAAAGGGAGGTGCTGTTGCTTGGAAGGAGGGAGGAGGAGCCCAGTAGGAGCAATGCCATTGTCAGGGCTAGATGCGTTCTTTTGTCTCTCGCTATTATGAATGAATACACTCATTAAAAAGGACCCTACCTTGTTTTCTTTGCTCTTGCTGTAACCAGGGGAGGAATAGCTTTCCCTAATATGGACAGAAGAAGGTATGCCAAACAAGCTTATTCTGATACAGTTATACTAAGAAAAAATCCAGTAAAGCTCCTACAACAGAAGTTTCTTAACATCAGAAACTTCAATGTGGACAAGAGAGCAGGGTGGTATTCCAAGCATCCAAGACCCTGTGTCACTGACCTTAAGGTGGCCATACGGGTATAAAAGACCTCCAGAGCGAGACTGCAGTGAGAAGCTGTTCAATGGCATTACTTGTGGACTTAATTGGCAAAACCTGGTGTGCTCTTGTGTACAGTGGTAACTCGGGTTACATACGCTTCAGGTTACACACTCTGCTAACCTAGAAATAGTACCTCGTGTTAAGAACTTTGCTTCAGGATGAGAACAGAATTTGTGTTTTGGTGGCGCGGCGGCAGCAGAAGGCCCCATTACTAAAGTGGTGCTTCAGGTTAAGAATGGACCTCCGGAATGAATTAAGTACTTAACCCGAGGTACCACTGTACTTATTATGGGTCTCACCCACAGGTTGCTTAAAAATCACTCCACACAATGACTGTCTCCACTTGACCGGCTGCTCAGTGCATCACTATGTCCATCAGGCAATTTTGGCCAGCCCACCGCACAGAGTCCTATCTTGACACAGAGAAAAATATGGCGAAATGGTACGCAGTTGTCCTGGTCCTCACTGCTGGATGAAGAACTCGAACTCCCAATCTTGTTTCTGCCAAAGGTTTTTTTTGCATAAATCAGATCGGTACACAGGTAAGGCACAGGTTAAAAGATGCAACAGGTACATGAGAGGCACATGGCTAAGCACAACAAAGGCATTGACTAAACAAGCAATATGTCCCCCTGCATCTTCCTTTTGAAGAGTGAGGGTGGGCACAGCGTTAGTGTGAGAAGTGGCACTTCCCAAGAGATATTTCACTGCATGGCCACAGAGCTCCTCTGGGCAGTTTAAAAAGTTAAATACATTAAAAAAGAAGAAAGATGAAGCCCTCAGACCACCTTGTAAGTATAGTATGGACCAGATATGCTGTTGGGTCTATTGATTGTGTGGCTCATTCCACAGATCAACCATCTGATCCATGCACTGGTCACAAGGGGGCAAAAAGAGGAGGTTTTCTCCAAAATGCAGAATTCTCTCCATCCCTACCTCACACTACAGTTGGGTGAATATCTCAATTTTGGTTTCTCTCAGTTTCTCATGTGTCCAGTCTTAAGTTCAGGTTTCTACATATCCACTTCTCATGAATATTTATTTTGCTGCATATTTCTCATAGTACAATTTTTGTATGCAATATTGCCTAACATACAGATTATTGCAAAGCAAATTTCCCAAATAGTTCTGGTTCTAGTTGCAGAAACATGGCATATTGTGTTAACACAAAGTCCAATGTGTGGGATTCTGTCCTACTCTCATGGGACTATGTGGATAATAGATTTTCGCAGATGTCCTTAATGTATAATGTGATTTCAACGAAATAAGTTTGCTCATAAAATGGGACTTTCCCCCCCTCCCCCATGCATTCTCCCCAGATAAGCTCCAGGGGCTTGGAGGACCCCTAGAACAGAATTAGGGGGAGTGTGGGGAGATAAGAGGGGGAGAATGTTTCACTGCACAAGCAGAAATCCTTGTGAAGATGGAATATTGATATAATGGACTTTGCAAAGAACTATATGATAATTGTTTTTTATCATCCATAAGGCAGATATGAAAGGCAGATATATCCTTTTTTGGTATTTTCTTTTGATAATAATTATCTTTTTGGTCTTATCTTTTAATAATGATGAGTGCAGCATTAATCAATACTAAAAAAAAAAGGGAAGACAAGCGACATGCCTGTCAAAATGACCCATTAACCACATGCAATTGTTTCTTTGCTTTCTGATGGTTTGCCAAAAAAAAAAATGCACATCTGAGTCACTAACACATATGCTTTGCAATATTACACTTTGAATCTGAATTTCCTGTCTTGCTCGTCCCCTCACCACAAAGTTTTAAAGCAGTTTCAGGGTAGTGTGCATAGGGTTTCCTTTAAAATGGGGTGGGGGCTGATGTGGAAATTCTCCTGTGTCCTCTTGGTGGTGTGGGCATGCTTTCGAGGGATCCTTGAAGAACCATAGGTTGGACACGTAGCTAATCGTTCATCATGGGGAACCTAGTCATTTAAAGGAAACTTTAAACACTCCAATCCCACAAACCAAGCCTATTAATAAACACCAGACACGCCTCCTATCTAACACCATCTCCTGAAATGTGTGAAAAATGCATAAAAATGTTCAGCGGCCAGGTATAAATATCACCACCCAGAGTGGCTAAGATCAAACTGGAAAGTGCCGTTGACAACCAAGTTAGACGACTCCAGGGGGACTGACATCCAAACATACAACAAAGCAGCACTTCCATTTTGAGTCAAGAACCATGGTTTGGAAGATTTGCCTGTTCCTCTTTCTGGCTATTAGTTATTCTGATGGACGTGTCCCCTCTGGGCCACTTTTTGAAAGCATGAAAGAACATATAAGCAAGCTGCAGAGAGAATTTGTAAGTATAACTTCTGATAATATTGTCTTTTCTTCATTTGCCTATACTCTGGCTTATTTGAGGATGCCAATATTCTTGGGCAGAGAGCTAAGACCTGGTTTTACGACAGTATGTGTCATTCATTTTGTATTTTACCGATTTCGGTGATTCTTGTAAAGTTGTAGGGAAGTTTCTTCCATTGCCTTCACAAGAGAATTTGAAATATCCTCGGTGTTTTATAAGACCACACAATTTAGTATTAGTCATCAGCCTGATGTGTACAGCTGGTACAAATCTATGTGTGCTTTTCTTCATAATGAATCGTTCAGGAATAGGAATCGACTAGATGGAGTGGGCGAGCACAACCGGTCACTTGCCACGCAAAACATATTTCATTCTTTCAGCCCTCACAGAACCAGCCACCTCTTCTAAGACTAGCCCAAGATAATCACAACCTCTTTCTTAGCACAGCTTCATATCTATCGAGTGCTTTTCACTGTGACGTTGAACAATACAAAAGTGAATTCCTCATGGGAATGTATTTTCCTAAATATTATATAAATTATGATGATTGTTCCTGCTGCTGCTTTTATTGCTTATTTCAATTATAATGTGCCCCTCTCCATAAAGTCCAGGGTGCATATATATCAGTGTGAGGGCTCCCCCCCCCCCATTAGGGACCCCAAGGGCCTTCAAAAACCGAGGGATTCTTGTGCCTTCGGGGAGGTGACAACTGGTGATCTCTGCATTCAGATGAGTTTAGAGCCTTTCCCATCCTCAAATCCCTCCTGAGATCTGCTTATCTAAGCAGTTTTGCTTCCTCATTAACCCCTCTTTCTTCAGTTACATCGGTCGCCTCTCCTTTCCTCCTCCTCTTAACTCACTCAGAAGTGAACCTCAGAAGTGCTGCCTTTTCCTTCCTTCTATGTTGCAGTGACAAGCCTCACCATAGTCTAGCTCTTGACTCTTTGGCTACCGCTCCTTCTTCATACTTGCTCCCTCCTGGCTTGGAGCCCGTTGTAAATGTATTGCCTGCCATACCTTTACCCTCTGTTTGGTCGAGCATCTCTCCACAGTGGTCGATACAAGCTTGTTGTCAGTTCTGTTATTCAAGTTTTATAATGTTATAATAGGTGTCCATCTTGGCTGAGACACACGGTACTTAAAAAAAGAAGGAAGATTGTCAGCTTGGTGAATTGATTTGTTAAATGTAGAAGATATTCAAGTGAAAATAACTCATGCACATTTAGTCCATCAGAATGTGTTTGTTCCTCTAGGGCAGCATTCACTAACCTAACCTTCTCCAGATGTTTCAGACTACAATGTTGGAAGCCACCCAGAGTGGCTGGGGCAACCCAGTCAGATGGGTGGGGTATTATTATTATTATTATTATTATTATTATTATTATTAAGCATGGGCAATGAGCAAAGATTATGGGAATTGTTGTCCAAAACATTTAGAAGGTATCAGGAGAGGGGAGACTGCTCCTGGGTAAAGATCCAGGGTGTAAGTGGAAGTGAAAGCAGAGTATACATAGTCTTTCTAAACTGAAACCTATAAGTCCAGCCCTGTTGAGGAAATTTGCTTTAAAGTTATCTTTGAAGTGAATCAGATGACTCAAACCTGGGGCGGGGGGACAATTTATATGCCATTTAATTACAATAGTCTTAATTACAAAAATCTCAAAGCAGTGTATAATAATAATAATAATAATAATAATAATAATAATAATAATACAGTTAAAATGATGAAATCAGAATTTTGTTGAAATGCCTGCTGGAAGAAAATAAGTCTTCAGTAGGTGCCTGAATGTTCAACAGGGAGGGGGCCTGTCTAACACACTGCTTCTGTAGATACCATAGCAGCCAACTCCTAGGGGCCGAGGGGATGTCACCCCCCCAATAAAATATTTGAGGGGGACGGGATTCCCAAAGTTGATAGGCATATATGCCATTCAAATGGTGTGTGCGCACCATATCATGTCTTGCCTGTGCCCCCCCCCCAATATTTTATTCAAGTTGGCACCCATGGTGGATATGAGCTGTACATCTGGGCCTCAGCCATGTGACTAAGGAGGAAAAATGCTGGAGCTGAGCCTGAATGTTCATGGCCCAGACTGAATAATGCTACACGTTTGGTTGAGACATTTGCGTTTTGTATTGCAGAACACCAGTCAGCCTGATGTTGCCGAGGGTGGCTCTATTTTCAGGACTCATCTGAAGAACGCTCTATGGTCACAGGTAATTGTCTCAATTTGTGTAAATATTTGGACAGGTTTCGTACAACACCAATCATCTGACGTGAAATGTCAGTTGCTGCCTAGCAGTTGGCCTCAGACTATTAACTCTCCACTCCACCCTCACATGGACTATATCATCATTCTCTAACCCGGTGCCCTCCAGATGTCTTGAACTATAACTCCCAGCAGCCCCCAGATTGAGGAAGGCTAGACAATATCACCAGACAGCTTTGTAGATCAGGCATACTGTTTACATTCTCTTTCATAATGAGATAAGTAAACTAAAAGTGAAAGGTGGAAATCTATCACTTTTACTGGAGTGCTTCTGGTGCTATCAGGAGAAACCCTCAAGAAGCCATTCTTGTTTCAAAAGGGAGCTCACCACTGCTTTGGCTTTTGCCAAATGGCTGACTCAAGCTATAGCAACACTAATGCCAACAATGGCCATAAGAAAATTTGGTTGCGTGATGGTTCTGAGGTCCTTCATTATTAACATTCAGAAGGAATTTAAGAACATTGCAGATACAGTTCCTGGAAACCTTGACCTTAGTACATCTGAAGATATGTGATTGATTGTCAATGTTTTTAGGGGCTCTTAATATTTTAATAAGTTTTGAGATGCCCTTAAAGTTTTCAAATGCTTTTATTTGTTTTATTTTTAATTGTATCATCTTAGTGCCTTGTTTGGTGCCCTGGGCAATTTTGGAAGGAAGAACAAGAGATAAATGTTATGTAATAATTTTCCATATTTCTGTTATTGGGAAATGTTACTAATCCATTCTCTCTCTCTCTCTTTGGGGCTGGTTTTCTGGCAGGCCCATGAAAGAAAGATCTTGCTCGCTCAGATGATTTCCAAATACTGGGACCTGTTGACTAATCTAAACAGCACTCAAAATCCAAAGGACGTCAGGAGTTTGGTAGAAGTCCTGCAAGTCTATAAAGAGAGTTACAGCGAAAGCTTGAAAAAAGCAAAAGATCTAATTGAGATAGCAAAACTTCCGGTAATATTGCATTCTTCCTTTTGCTTATGTCACTGAATATAACGTCTGTCTATCTGAGGGATATGTGGCTCACTCTATGCTATTGAAGGATGGACTGATGGGTTACACACTGGGATCAATCAATCAATCAATTAATCAATTAATTAATTAATTAAATCATTAAATTTATATCCTGCCCTTCCTCCCAAAGGAGGACGGGTGTGCTGTGAAGTGGCAGTGACTAAAAAGGAAAGAGATGTTGGTCACAGAATCATAGAATGTAGAATTGGAAGGGACTCTGAAGGTCACTTGGTCCAATCCCAGCAATGAGGCATCTCAACTAGATCATACATGGTGGGTGGTCTTGGTGGATTTTCTGTAACACCCTCTGGTGTCACATTTTAATAACGCATCACAAACGTTCAAAGTAGGACGTCATGTGCCCATATAGTTATCAAAACCCTTCCTTCATGTTAAAAACCATGAGTGTAGCTCCACCCACTGTATAGAGTTCTGGCCACCACTTCTAAGAAGGTTATTCTGTGAATGGGAAATGTGCAGAAAAGGGCAATTAAAACATTCAAGGGATTGGAGAACTTTTCCTATGGGGAAAGTGTATTTAAAAATTTTTTAGTTTAGAAAGCAGGGGAACCCCACTGCCTTCATGTCCTACTTGTGGACTTCATTGAAGCCAATGTTTGGCCCCTGTGGAAACCAGGATGCTGGACTAAAGGAATCTTTTGGCAGAAGCTTCAACAGGTTAATGGTTTGGGCCAACAGTCTTGCTGATGCATTGCATTTGGAAAATCTCCTCTGCTACCAATAACGTCACATTGAAAATCACAGGCGTTTCTTACCATCTATTAGGAATGCAATGCAGCTCATCACACAATTATATGTTACCAGATAATTTGAAACAATAGGGAACATGAGGATATTCACCTAAGGTCAAGTCTGACCACAGCAGGGTTGCCACACAGGTCAAAGTCAGAATCTGTGGGTTCTGATCAATGCTGATGTTTGCACATAATGTATTTATTAAAAAAGTTAACCTGACCTTCCTCGAAAATAGCTCAATTAGGCAAACAAAGCTGTAGCCAGGCAGTTTTCACTCCACGTTCTCATCAAGCCCAGGCCCGCTCAACTTCGGGTTCATCACAGAAAGCCCCATCATGTAATTCTTAGTACTGCTCAAGTAGGGTTGTCATATTTTGAAGAGCAAAAAAGAGGATGCTGTGACGACTTTCATTTTAAATACTCCTACTATATGTAGGCTATAGAAGCTGTGCTATATTGCTGAGGGGAGCAGGAGAAGAGGAAAGCAAGTCCTCAGCCAGCAGTTATGTCTATGTCTCACCCAGAAAGTATAGCCAGGGAGATTTTGGCAAATTTAGAAAATCCACCCGGACAGAAATTTTAGCCCTGAAAAAGAGGACGTGTCCTGGAAAAAGAGGACACATGGCAACCCTCGTAAGTCTGATTGGTGTTGGGGGGAGGAAGTAGATGCTACATGAAAGGAGCATGAAATGAGGAATTACCGTACTTTTCTGTGTATAAGACTAGGTCCCCCCCTAAAAAACAATGTCAAAAATTAGGGGGTGTCTTATACATGGATAGTGCCGAGGGTAGATTGGCGAGTCCCCCAAAATAGGGGGCATCTTATACATGGGGCGTCTTATAGACAGAAAAATACAGTATATCCCTTGCATAAGTAGGCATTGAAAGCTAAACAAGTCTAGATTTTTATTTGGTACCAGTCATGGGTCCACAGGAAGTTAAATCATGTTTTCTAGCCAGTCAGTGTTTTCTAGCCGGTTTCACAAACAGACAGTGTTGTTGTCTTCATTGTTAAATGCTACAAGGATATTGTCAATCAAGATGTGGGCTGGTGACCAGTCAATGTCATTTAATGAGTGGTATGTTGGAATTAGACTGCTTAGATCTAGGGTGGCATTTCTGCTCAGCCATAATAATTACTGGACTTCGGGTCAGCTACTGCCTCATACGCCTTCCTATCTTGGGAAAAACGGTGGAGGAGGGGCCCTGCATGCCACCTTGGGATAGCCAATGTGATGCCTTCCAGATGTTGCTGGACTACAACTCCCATTATCCCTGCCCCATTGCTCACTGGGGCTGATGGGATCTGTAGAGCACCACATTGGCCCCCCCGTTATAGAGAAAGGGTGGAGTAAAACCCAGACAAATAATAAAGGGTAGGTCATTGACCCCTATTCAATAATTCACATGTATTACTCTATTGTGTACAGTGGTACCTCGGGTTACATACGCTTCAGGTTACAGACTCCACTAACCCAGAAATAGTGCTTAAGGTTAAGAACTTTGCTTCAGGATGAGAACAGAAATCGTGCTCCGGCGGTGCAGCGGCAGCAGGAGGCCCCATTAGCTAAAGTGGTGCTTCAGGTTAAGAACAGTTTCAGGTTAAGTACGGACCTCCGGAACGAATTAAGTACTTAACCTGAGGTACCACTGTATTTGCATTTGTCCCCTTCATTTCCGTGAGGGTGATGGGACTCTACGAACGATGCATAATTATTTTGCTTTCTTGGATTGTGTTATTATTATTTGACTGAAATGAATGAGAAGTGGCTTATAAACAAGGGAGCTCCACATCTGCATTGCTGGCGTTTGAGTTTGTCTTTCTGCCATTCATAGGCTTTCTGGAATGTTATTACATTATTTTTTTTTAAAGTGCCATTTCTCCAGTAAATATACACAGAGCATAATTCCCCGCGAACTGTTAAGCTAATTCATTTTTGTCATTTTAATCAGATGGATAATGTGAAAATCCAGCGCAAGGCAATCACTGAATTTTACGACGTCATGTTGGAGGTGAACAAAGAGGAAGTTAAAAGAAAGAGGAGAAGTCGAAGGCACAACCCCAGCGTCCCGATGCGATACAAACCAAATCCCAGAGGCTAGCCTTGTTTTTCTACAGAGAGCTCCTTTTAATATATATAAAAACTATTTATTTATATTTAACAGTTTAAAATAATTATTTATAAATGCCAATTTTGTAAAAAAACACCAAATCAGCATCTGATTTGAAGTATTTATAATTCATGTTATCTAATAAATTAATAGAACTGAATTCCTATTTATCTTCTGATATTTGTTAACAGGGTCAGTTAGAACCTGTCCAGAGTTTACTTGGCATCTTCCATGGAGTGCATATAAATTATTTAATTAAAGAAAATATTATTCTGTTTCCAAAGTGCCATGTGTTGTTGTTGTTGTTGTTTTGGCAACTGAAGATCACAAAGAGACTGGAGAAAGAAATTAGTTTGATTATTACTTCATGATCCCCATTGGGAAATGGGCTTCTACCCACACAGGGCTTCCATGTTCACTTCAGTGGAAGAGGCAATTCTCCACTGCCATTTCCTTGTGAGTGCAGAGCTGCCCCATCAGGGCAGTGAGAAGGAAGTCTTTGTAAGTGGGGCGGGTGTCTGCACCAGAGGGAGCCCTTGTGCTCATAAGGAATCATGGGAAGAACTGAAAATAAGGACATCCATCCACATGCTTAAATTTTAATTCAAGTCTTTCTGCCCAAGACTGATTGTGAATAGAGTTGATGGCAGGGCTGATATCGCCAGCCTTCATGTCATGTTTGTAACGCAGAGTTAGTCAGCCAATGGGCCTGAAGCCAGCTCTCTGTGCAGCACATCCCTGGGGCATAGCTGCCAACCTTTCCCTTTTCTTGCGAGGAATCCTATTTGGAATAAGGGAATTTCCCTTAAGAAAAGGGAAACGTCGACAGCTATGCCCTGGGGATCCTGCCATCTTCCATTCTCCCCCCACCCCTCCAACAAATTTTATTGGTTTTCAAGAACAACATGTAACTACAGTAACTTGTCCAGTGGTACATTCTTGTTAAGTTTCATATGCAGTACACCATACACAAGCAATACATTTATTTATTGTCAGGGACCATGTTGAGGAGGAATGGTGGGAGCTGCCCCCTCCTTCTGACCCTGAATCTTCCCAGGAGCAGGAAGGCAGTATAGATTAGGAACAGCGTTTGCAGAGGGACATAGTTCAGAAGGCAGAAGCAGTGTGGGAGGCTGGCAGCAGGACCAGTGATGGGAATATTTTGGTTGGTGTACCTGGTCCAATGTACATTGGGAGTGTCCCCTGCTTACAACTTCTATCCAATGAACAGAGCAATCTGAGGAAGCTAGGGTAGTGAGGATCAGTGGTGGCAGAATCACCCTGCCAAATCTCACACCAGCCAGGATGGAAGGCGGGAGTAGTTGGCTGCAGGGAAAGGATATACGACAGCTCCAGGAATGGCGCACTTTCCCCTCTCCCCATTCCAAGGATGTGTCAAGGTAACATGAGAACTTTCAAAACTTTCCCTAACAAATATGCCTTTTGCCCTCTATGCTCTCAGAACATCATAGTTGGAGGTGCAGCAGAAGCAGACCTTTCCACTGCTGCTCTGGGGAGGCATCCAGGGTGGACTCCCGGTCCAAAGGTGGACCTCTCTCTCCACCCACAGAGAAGGAGATCTGCAGAATAACTAGGTTTCTGGGATGCCCTGCGTGACAGAGGCAGCAATTTATATAGGTCCATCTTTTCCATTGAATGGAGAAGTCAGATTAGCCAACGGGTGGGCATACTGGATAAAAACTTTAATGAAGATGAAACCGTAGCTGCTCATTTGCTTACTGATGCACAGCAAAGCAATCCTTGGCCACTGAATAACTGTGATAATTTTTTTAAAAAAACCCCCTAATTTATTTATCCATTTAAATACTTATAAGCTGCCTTTTTAGATCAAGCCCACTCAAGATAAACCTAAATCTTCTAGTAAGAAGAAGAAACAAATGATACAGTGAGCATATCGTTCAAAAGGATATAGCAGCTGAGTAATAAATATACAGTGGTACCTCGGGTTAAGTACTTAATTCGTTCTGGAGATCCGTTCTTAACCTGAAACTGTTCTTAACCTGAAGCACCACTTTAGCTAATGGGGCCTCCTGCTGCCGCCGCGCCGCCAGAGCACGATTTCTGTTCTCATCCTGAAGCAAAGTTCTTAACCCAAGGTACTATTTCTGGGTTAGCAGAGTCTGTAACCTGAAGCGTATATAACCTGAAGCATATGTAACCCGAGGTACCACTGTATATGCTGCACATACATTTTAGGTAAAGGGACCTCTGACCGTTAAGTCCAGTCGTGGACGACTCTGGAGTTGCGGCACTCATCTTGCTCTATAGGCCGAGGGAGCTGGCGTTTGTCCGCAAACAGCTTCCGGGTCATGTGGCCAGCATGACTAAGCCGCTTCCGGCAAACCAGAGCAACACACAGAAACGCCGTTTACCTTCCCACCTATTTATCTACTTGCACTTTGACGTGCTTTTGAACTGCTAGGTTGGCAGGAGCAGGGACTGAGCAACGGGAGCTCACCCCGTCGCGGGGATTCGAACCGCCGACCTTCTGATTGGCAAGTCCTAGGCTCTGTGGTTTAACCCACAGTGCCATTTTAGCAGTCATTTAAAGCAGAATCACTGCAGACAGGGACAATAAATAATCAAAGTAATTGTTTTTATTGCTCAACTTCAGCCTTCATAGGCAATACAGTACTTCATTAATTAAAAAATTCAAAACATGCAGCTAGCACCTTGATCCTAAATATTTAGGGCTCTGTCCCATCAAGGATGCTTGCAACATTTACTCATGGAGAAGCTTGTGAGAGCTCCATAAAATCTTATTTCCCCATTTCCCTGCCAATGCATGGCTATATATAATCAGAACATGGGGGCATTTCTGAGAATGGGAGGCTCATGGAGGGAGTCACTGGTGGAGCACAAAGGGCAATAAAAAGCAAACTTTGAGTTTCTGGCTCATGGTCTTGGGAGCGTGTCAATACATCTTCTTGCCAATGATGCAAGGTACCGTATTTTTCGCACGATTGGACGCACCGGACCATAGGACGCACCTAGTTTTTTGGGGGGGAAATAAAGGAAAAAATTTTCCCCTTTATTTCCCCCCCAAAAGCAGGTCAGGGAAACCGAACCAGGTCGAGGAACAGCGGGATAGTGGCGCTGCGCCTCCCTGCTGTCCCCAAGCTTGTGGGGCTGGCCGATGTCTGTCCGGCGGGCGGGGAGCTCTGCTTCAGTGCGCCCCACCCGCCAGGCAGCAGGCTGCTATCCGCAGCATAGGGAGCCCTGTGGGGAACTCCTGCAAGCCTCCCCACTCTGTGGATGTATGCCTGGCGCGAGGGGCGCTCTGCTTCAGGGCGCCCCACCCGCCAGGCAGCAGGCTGCTATCCGCAGCGTGGGGAGCCCTGTGGGGAATTCCTGCAAGGCTCCCCACTCTGCGGATGTATGCCTGGCGCGAGGGGTGCTCTGCTTCAGGGCGCCCCACCCGCCAGGCAGCAGGCTGCTATCCGCAGCGTGGGGAGCCCTGTGGGGAATTCCTGCAAGGCTCCCCACGCTGCGGATGTGTTCCCGAAGCGCCTGGAGCTCTGCTTTCAGGGCGCTCGGCGCTCCGGGAAGCAGGCTGCTATCCGCAGCCTAGACACGGCTAGCGGAGCGCTAATCCCGAAGCCCCAAGCTTCGGGATTAGCGCGGCGCTTCGCTAGCCCTGGGAGAGCCCCGCAACGTCGCGGGGCTCTCCCAGGGCTAGCGAGACCTTGCCGGCACCCAGAAGCTTGGGGCGCGCTGACCTCCGCGCGTCCCAAGCTTCGGGATTAGCGCAGCGCTTCACTAGCCCTGGGAGAGCCACGCAACGTCGCGGGGCTCTCCCAGGGCTAGCGAGACCTTGCCGGCACCCAGAAGCTTGGGGCGCGCGGAGCTCTGCGTGCCCCAAGCTTCAGGATTAGCGCGGCGCTTCGCTAGCCCTGGGAGAGCCACGCAACGTCGCGGGGCTCTCCCAGGGCTAGCGAGACCTTGCCGGCACCCAGAAGCTTGGGGCGCGCTGAGCTCCGCGCGCCCCAAGCTTCGGGATTAGCGCGGCGCTTCGCTAGCCCTGGGAGAGCCCCGCAACGTCGCGGGGCTCTCCCAGGGCTAGCGAGACCTTGCCGGCACCCAGAAGCTTGGGGCGCGCTGACCTCCGCGCGTCCCAAGCTTCGGGATTAGCGCAGCGCTTCACTAGCCCTGGGAGAGCCACGCAACGTCGCGGGGCTCTCCCAGGGCTAGCGAGACCTTGCCGGCACCCAGAAGCTTGGGGCGCGCGGAGCTCTGCGTGCCCCAAGCTTCAGGATTAGCGCGGCGCTTCGCTAGCCCTGGGAGAGCCACGCAACGTCGCGGGGCTCTCCCAGGGCTAGCGAGACCTTGCCGGCACCCAGAAGCTTGGGGCGCGCTGAGCTCCGCGCGCCCCAAGCTTCGGGATTAGCGTGGCGCTTCGCTAGCCCTGGGAGAGCCCCGCAACGTCGCGGGGCTCTCCCAGGGCTAGCGAGACCTTGCCGGCACCCAGAAGCTTGGGGCGCGCTGAGCTCCGCGCGCCCCAAGCTTCGGGATTAATGCAGCGCTCCGCTAGCCGTGGGAGAGCTGGGTCTCCCACGGCTAGCGGATAGCTTCCTGAAGCCTGGAGAGCGAGAGGGGTCGGTGCGCACCGACCCCTCTCACTCTCCAGGCTTCAGCGAAAGCCTGCATTCGCTCCATAGGACGCACACACATTTTCCCTTGCTTTTTAGGAGGGAAAAAGTGCGTCCTATGGTGCGAAAAATACGGTAGCCTAGGTACACCTCTGCATATAGGAAGTTTTAATGAACTTCTCATTCTGTGCAATGACCCTATTTGGTATCTGTATGAGCAATTACGGTATGCACTTAGGCTGGGGTTGGGGAAACAGGGCAACTCCTTGCACCACCTGTGCCCAGATGGATCAATTCCATAGTAATTTGCCCTAGACGTACACCTATCTATCGCTGCGATAGAAAGGAAGTAGCTCCTCTCTGCAATTTCTTTTTAAGGTAGAGCTAGTCAATACATTGCTCTCCAGATGTTGTTGGACACCAGTTCCCAACACCTCTGACCATTGGCCACAGCGGCTGGGTTGATGGAAGTTGTAGGATGGTATTCAACTAGGTTTTACTCATGGTGGACTCATTGAAATTAATGGGACGAACATAATCATATTCATTTATTCACTTCTATGTTGTTTTCAGGCAGGTGTGGCAAGTTGTCTGTGATGTCTTTTCTGTTAGAATTCCTGCTCCATGATTGCAGTCATAGGATTGTTGTCTATCACATGACGGTATATGTTTTGACTCCACAGAGTGGGAAGTGACAGAGACAGGATATTTGTATTACTGTGTTCCGTGATGTGGGACTATTGTCCTTTGTTCTTTTTACTGTCTGATGCTAGAGAGAGAGGGAGTCATGTTGCAGTGCTCCATGTGTGTTTACAGTGGTACCTCAGGTTAAGTACTTAATTCGTTCCAGAGGTCCGTTCTTAACCTGTAACTGTTCTTAACCTGAAGCACCACTTTAGCTAATGGGGCCTCCTGCTGCCACTGCGCTGCCGGAGCACGATTTCTGTTCTCATCCTGAAACAAAGTTCTTAACCCGAAGTACTATTTCTGGGTTAGCGGAGTTTGTAACTTGAAGCATCTGTAACCTGAAGCGTATGTAACCCGAGGTACCACTGTATATGTAAATAAAGTAGATTAGCCAACATGCTGAGTTGCTGAGGTCTGTCATGCACATGATGCACAAACTCTGCAGATCCCTAAGTGTGCCGGGGTTGGTTGGCATTGGTCGCTGTGATGTTCAGGCTGAAGAAAGCTTATGAAGCTCCCAAACGATCAACCAGGAGGGAGAGAACATGCCAGTCGGGCATGTGTCTCTGCCAGGGTCCTACTCGAGTGTAGGCTGAGCTCCTGACATTTTCTCCATGTGGCATACTTAAGGTCATTGCTTTCCACAGTCCCTTTGGAGACATGCACTGGGCTCTCAGCCTTTCTCCTCTCAAAGGCAGAGGCCCCGGCAAAGAGACACAGGACAAGAGCTCCCTAGCTGTTGGCTTGCTCCTCTAGCAAGGCACAGGAGAGGAGGAGAACAAGCAGTCTCCAGGAGCTTAACAGCTCCCAGGTGAGAAAGCACATGTACAGACTCCCAACCAGCTGACACTGGCAAGGCAGCTTTCAAAGGTACCTGGAGCTTTAGCAAGTTTCGCCTTGAGTGGCAGAATATTCTGTGGATTGACGTATATGAACAACCCTGCCGAGCCAATCAGGAGATTGCAGGACTAGGGTGAGTGACCATGAGTCAGAATTCCATGTGTGCATGTCTTCCGTTGTGAGAAGGAAAACTTCAGTGCATGGGTGGGAAAAACTCTTGTACCTGCATGTATAAAGGTATATTGATTTAATGATGCTGAATTGTGCTAAACCGATGCTGAAGCTTGTCCTACCGATTTCGCTGCAGTTTCTTTCCACATTATTGTCCCGATCCAGTGGCTCCGGTGGGCCTGTGATGTGCCTTCTCTTTCCGACAAAGAGTGACTTCCCTCTTCACTAAAACAAAATAGTCTGTATGTGGAACCTGGGCAGCCGCTCCCTGCTCATATAGAGCTTCATTTGCAAACTAGAAAACTATCACAATTATATCACTGCTCAAACTGTTAGAAATGCCTGTGATTTATCTGATCCCTTTTGGAAGTCTTTTACTGGAGATAGGGATCTGGGAAAATTCGATTCAGTTCATGTTTAAATTTCACACAAATTTCACCTTTCCTGAAATAATACAAGGAACTAAAATGCAACCATCTTTCAAAAAAATTGTGCTTTGAATTTTGAAACACAGTTCTGCAGCCAAGCACTGTGCACAATAATGCAGATACTAGGGTAAAGTATGCAAAAAAAGTGCCTATATTGTTTTGAACAACATTTACAAATGCATTATGTTAGCAGAAAGTGTTTGCAAAAAGGCTGTATTTTAGGATAAATTTGTTTACATTTTCTCCCGGGAATTTAAAAAATAACTGCAAAGTGGTGTGGAAATATGGAGAACTGAATTTAAGAGTGGAAATGTAAGAAACTGAAATTGATGCAGTTGCCCAGCCCTACTTGGAATTCATTGTATGAATCTACTTGAGGGATGTGTCATTGGCTAATTTCCATATGATGAGTGAGCAGAAAGGAAGATGGTTTTCAGCAAAAGACCTCGCAGTTACATGACACTTTTGCAGCCACTAAGAAGGGAGGGACTTTGAACTGTGTTTCTCAGGGTGGGGGGGATGTTTATCCGCAGGAAGTAAGAGTCACTCATTACCTTGCAAGCTGCATCTTTGAAAAGAAATGTGACCACATCTATCACTATTATTGCTGAGTTCTTTAGCCAGCATTAGAAAAAGCGAAACAGAACAACTAAGACATTCACTAGCTTTTTTCATGTCGATTCTAAGAACACTGGAAATCCCAAGAATTTCTCTCTCACACACACACTTTACATTACCTCTCAGAACGGGTCACATTTTAAACAATTCATTTAATCATTTTACCTACCCTTTATCAAAGCAGACAACATTGTACAGCAAATGAAAACAAAGGAAATAAAATTTACTTTGTTAAATGCCCCCCATCCCCCTGTTTTAACATAGGATTCCAAATGTGAGCCTGTTCAAATGAGAAGTTCTTTCATAGCCTTGAGATGTTCAAGTGTTGACTTTCAGGAGTTTCAGAACTGAAAAGTGCATCAGGCTTGCAGGATCAACTCAGTTTCCCTCCAGAATCTCACAACCTACCACTCAAAACCAGATGCAAAATGGTAGCTTAGCGGTCAGAGTCATGGGTACCCCAGGGGGAATATGGTAGAATGACCTGCATATGAACGTACAAATCTACATCTGGGTTAATACATACCCCACAACTGTCCTGTTTTATGCGGGACATCCCGGAACCACAGAAGCCAATCGTGGCTTCTGTTTGCATCCTGGAATGTCCAATTTTTAGGTCCAATGCAAGTCAGAAGGGTCTTGCCAGAGCTCTGGTGCACCCTGCTGTTGAGTGCCAGAGTGCCAGATCAGAAGGCGTGCCTCTCCTGATGTCTTGATTTCGGGGGACAAAAATGTTGAAGGGTATGGTACAGACCTGGGATCTGAAGTGGCCTAACTGAGGAGAGACAAACCATATCATTATTGCTGTTGTAAAATAATTGAAAATCAACACCATTTGCTGATCTACTGTAGGTCATTCAGAGCTCTGCTGGTCTTCTCTACAGACCTTCTTGGGTGCTAAGATCTGCAGAGGGGGACCTTCTTAGTAGTTCCTCTGTGTTAGAAGCTTGGGGTGCTTGCAACTTCACCTATGCTATGGACTTCCCTCCCTACAGAGGTATACCTGGCACCTTCATCAGAGAGCTTTACTCTGGCTTTTTACACTTGAGGTTATATTTTTGGGGCCCATCTTATTTTTGTGATTGGAAGTTGTTTAAATCACCATATTAAGAACAGTTAAGATGTTCAGGGAATTTTTTAATGTGTGACATCTTAGTTTATTTTTGGTCTTTGTGGAAGCTGTCCAGAGTGGCTTGGGAAACCCAGCCAGATGGTGGGGTACAAATAATAAATTATTATTATTGTTGTTGTTGTTGTTGTTGTTGTTGTTGTTGTTGTATACCTGCCCTGGGACCCGGGGGTGAAGGGTGAGCAATAAATAAATAATATCTGGCTTGATTGTGACACAGGGTTTCATACTCAAAGAATTACTGTAATTAGCACTGATAAGCCTATGTAACATTTCCTGAGAAGGGCAGGTCATGAAATTCTGATGAAATGATGTGTATCAAATGCAAGGTTGTTAAGTGATAAAGGTGTCAAAAACAAAGAAATATCAGAGATAGTTAGATCATCTGCCTAAAAAGGTAAAAAAGGTAAACGACCCCTGGACAGTTAAGCCCAGTCAAAGGCGACTATGGGGTTGCGGCGCTCATCTCGCTTTCAGGCCAAGGGAGCCAGCGTTTGTCCACAGACAGCTTCCCGGGTCATGTGGCCAGCATGACTAAACTGCTTCTGGTGCAATGGAACACTGTGACGGAAACCAGAGTGCACGGAAACACCGTTTACCTTCCTGCCACAGCGGTACCTATTTATCTACTTGCACTGGTGTGCTTTCAAACTGCTAAGTAGGCAGGAGCTGGGACAGAGCAACAGGAGCTCACTCCATTGTGCGGATTTGAACCGCCAGCCTTCTATTCGGCAAGCCCAAGAGGCTCAGTGGTTTAGCCCACAGCCCCACCCACATCCAATCTCAATGCCATTCTCAAAGCAACTATGAGCTCACTCTGTTACCGGTTATCAGGGTGCCATGAGGGCGTATGGATTGTGGACCAGGCATCATTTCCTTGCTTCATGTGCCACCAGGATCACTAGTCAGAAGAGAGAACCAAGCAGTTCAAGTCAGGACACTGTCACTGCAGCTCAGAATCTTCCTCATCCTGGAAATCATATGACACCAGACTGCCAATCAATCCAATACCAATTCCTGCTATGAATACCAGGTCTGCTACTCGCCTTTAGTCTGGGCACCGTGCTGCTAAGGAGGTTACAAAGCTATCCCTATGTGCTGCCAGACCATGTGAACACATGGCTGTTGTAATACACAATTCCTGACTCACTTGTGAGCATGAAAGGGTTAGTCTGAGCACAGAGCTCAAATTGCCAGTGGATGTGGCATAGCAGGCTCCCAGCAACCTTTGCTTCCCCCTCTTTTCTCTCTCTGCTGCTTCCTGGAATAAGCTGGGACTGCAGCATGGCTCCCAGCTCATGTATTAAAACCAAGTGAACAGAAAATCTCTCTAAAAGAATATTTTTACAACCTACATCTTTGCTAAAGCAAGATCGCATAGTTCTTTTGTAAGGAAATGAAATTGTTTTCTTTTTAAGTTGCTTAGAACCATTTTCTTCTTTATTTTATTGTTAGTGGCTGAAGGGTTGCTGTAATTTCTGAAACTCTCTGAGTAAAATATTCACTTATTTGCAAAGCTAAGTGTGTGTGATTTATTCTAGCTTATGTATTTTTGTGGTTAACATTTGTTTAAAGGTGAATAAGGGCAGATGGAAATCTAACCAAGTTTTAGTGTGCTTGGAGCAATTGCCATTGTGCTAATTCTGTTTCTGGAAAGTAGGAATCTGTCTTCCAAACCTCTTTCTCTAACAATGGCTGCTGGTTTTCGCCAGGCCTACCCGATTGGAAACTATATTACGAGGCAACCTGCCTCACATGGATGAATGACTGGTGCAAACTGCGGGACCCGGACCTCCTGGATTTGGAGGGCTTTGACAATCAATGGGGATGGCATGCTTACCTTATATATGGAAAAGCCAAAATCCATAAAAACTTCACAAACCACATAATTAGGAAGCCACTTTTTGCAGTCTGGGAGAAATATAAAGAACTGTTGGAGCCCAAAGTTCCGTAGTGGACCTCCCCAATTGAAGCTTCCATGGTGAAAAGGAAAAATACTCAGGAAATCTGGCCAACATATAAAACTCTTTTAAAGGAAGAAGATAACCAATTAAAATGAAAAAGTTTTGAGGAATCGAGAAAGTACATCTCAAAGTGGTTCCAATACCATCAGGTACATGGAAAATTCAAATCTGATAAACAAAAGGGTTTCACAATAGATATCTCACGATTCGAATCCAAGCTAGTAAATTCTAAAAGAAAAACCCTCTCCAAAGCATACTGACTCCTTCTTGACTGGGAAGTCAAGGAGGAGGAGGTCACAGCGGCCATGGTTAAGTGGTCACAAGACTTTGGGTATTCAATAACCATGCCACAGTGAGAAAATTTGTGGAAGAATAATTGGAAATTCACAAAATGTTATGTCTTAAGAGAAAACTTCCTAAAAATGCAACACCGATGGTATCTAACACCTTGGAAACTGTTAAAGATGTACAAAAGTGTCCCAAGTAATTGCTGGAGGTGTGGAAATAAATCAGGCACTTTCTATCACATGTGGTGGCTATGCAAAAAAAAAAAAAAAAATCCAGGCATTTTGGGAGAGTATCCACTTAGAAATACAAAAAATAATAAAGATTTCCTATAAGAGAAAACCAGAAGCTTATCTCCTGGGGATCACAGATTTGGACATCCCACAAAAAATGAAGAGTATATTTTTATACGCCACAGTGGCAGCAAGAGTTCTTATCGCTACAAAGTGGAAGAGTGATGAAATCCCCTCTATCCATGAATGGATCCAAAAGCTAACAGATTATGCAGAGTTAGATAGTTTATCAGAAAAAATAAAGAACAAACCAGAACAGGAATTTATCTCAAAATGGGAAGTCTTCAAAGTTTATTTGAAAAACAATTACAGTAGTTTAAACTCTGTCGTAGCATTTGAATAACTTTAGTAGTAGATTTTAAGAAAGATATGAAACTTAAGATAAATCAGTAATTAGTTAATTTAAGATAAAAATGTGTATTGGCAACAAATAATAGATAATTGAAATAAGGAATGGATGGGAGGTCGGGTCTATAGTCTAAGGACCACCTTTTGCTTTATTGATTTGTAATTAATATAGGCTTTATCACTGTTTTGTTTGTATTTTTGTCTTGTTTTTTCCTTTTTTGGTGTATCAAGAGAGAGAGAGAGAGAGAGAGAGAGAGAGAGAGAGAGAGAGAGAGAGAGAAGAGAGGCAGTGACCAAGGTAGCTACAGACACCATCTTCATTACCTTTAACATCTCTAGGTCCCAGCCCCAACATGCAACACACTGAGGGCCAGAGGCCTTTTGGAGAAATAAAGACAGTGTCTGCTACTGCAGCCACTTTACCCAGCACTTCTTGCTTCTCTTCTCAGCACTGAGAAGAGCTTGGCCTGATGCTTGATCCCACAATGAAAGCAGCAAGTCTTGAGGCAAGGCTAGTGAGTCAAAGGTTGCCAGACCGTGGATGGTTCCGAGGGACCAATTTGCTCTGACAAAAGTTGGGAGCAGACTGAGGCCTTTTAAGTCTCTGTCTCTTGACTATGTCCTCCAGGCTCCACCACTTGCAGAGAACTTCAGGCCCTTAAAAGGGCCAGCCACCTGCTATCTGAAGAAGGTCCCCCATCTCTGTTCCATTACTTCCCATCCTGTTGTGAAATGTTTCCTTGGGTACCTGTAAGGGCCCAGGCTCTGGCTCTATAGGCTTTCGGGGCCTGGGAGGTCTCCTAGGGGCTCTTGTCTCACAGCATAGCTGTCAACGTTTCCTTTTTTAAAGGGAAATTCCCTTATTCCAAATAGGATTCCTCGCAAGAAAAGGGAAAAGTTGACAGCTATGTCACACAGTCTCAAGTGCAATGAGCTCTGTACCCAGCTCCCCATCTGGTGCCCCCGCAGCCTCCCACGCAGATCACTGCTAAGAAAGACTTGCTACAGTCTCAGCAGTTTGTGTTGTTTTGCTGATTGTGAGTTTCCGTCTGTTCACGGAATGCTTGCATTCTTCAAAAACTGTTTTGGGGTTTGTTTGTTTGTTTGTTTACAGTCAAGTAGGATATGAATTTTATGAAATAAATAAAATAAAAGCAGGCAAGAATAATTCTAATTTGTAAGTTTGTGCACACACTTTCCCCATTGGAAAATTATCTCCTAAATGGGCTAAGCACAGGAACTAGAAAGCTTGGAGGTTGGGATATACTACTGGGTAAAAATAGCACTCACATAAGACGGAAACTCAAATGGGGATCGAAGGGGACTTTTTCAGTAAGCTGCATCAGGGATGGTTGTGTTATAAGGAAGCTCTCTCATGCCACAGCTAAGAAAACACATGATGTTATTGTACAAGATGATTTTAGAATTGTGTTTAAGACTGCCATGTGACAGTTCCTTTTGTTGACAAGATTGTGTCATCTGATGTGCAAACTTTTTCCATCGTGCCATAGACCGTCATCTGCTTATTGCCTCTGGTGCTCAAAATGCATAGAATAATCTTAATTTGCATCCTCAAAAGATGCAACTTTTGTGGATTTGCACAATATTTTCTTTTGTTTGTGAGTTGGTGCAATTCTCTTTCTGAGCATGTATTTGCCATGTCAGAATCCTCAGGTGTGCATGATCCTTCACCACATGCATTAGCTACCCTACATGCATCTCTGAAGCACGAATTTTGCTACATTTTGGGTAATGCATATTTTGATGCAGCAGAGACCCAGCTTGGAAGAAACTTTATCAGGTGGATTGATTCACAAGAATCCACAAAGCATTTTTGCTGGGTTGCCAGTTCCAAAAGACCGCAAATAGCGCTATCATCCATGAGTTTGTTGAATCCTCTTTTAAAGCCATCTAAGTGATCACTGCCTCCTGTGTCTAATTATGTGCTATGTGAAGAAGTCCATTATTTGGTCCTGAATCTTCTAATGTTCAGCTGAATTGGATTCCCCCAAATTCAGGAGAGAGGAAGAAAAACTTTTCTCTGTCCATTTTTTGTGTACCAATTGCATAAACTTCTATCATATCACCTCACCTTTTTTCTAAACTAAAAAACTCCAGATGCTCTACCCTTTCCCTAAAGGGGAGTTTCTCCATCCAATTGACCAGGATGGTTGCCTTTTTCTAAACTGGTTTTCCCAACTCATTAATATTCTTACTGAGCTGAGGCAACTAGAACTGTACACAGTATTCTGAACGTGGCCACACCACGAATGTGTATAACTGCATTACAGTATGATTTTGGATCCAATCCAGTCTGGCTTCAGGCCTGGTCATAGCACTGAAACTGCCTCGGTTGCCATTGTTGATGACATTATCAGGAGATAAATGTGGGAAGTGTGACCCTGCTCATTCTCCTTGATCTCTCAGCAGTGTTTGATACTGTGGATCCTGGTTTCCTTCTGGAGTAGCTCAGGCGAGTGGGGATAGGGGCCATTATACTTTAGTGGTTCTGTTCCTTCTACCAGGGCCATTTCCAGAAAGTAATCATGAGAGGCTACTGTTCAGTGCCATGGGACCTGTCCTGTTGTTTCCCAAAAGGTTCCCTCTTGTCCTAGATTGTTTATGAACAAGATAAAAAGTATAGTTCCCAATACTGATCCTTAGGGGACTTCACTTTCTACACACCCTCCATTGGAAAACTGTTCATTTATTCCTCCTCTCTGCTTCTTGTTACTTAACCTGTTCCTGTTTCACAAGAGGACCTTGCCTCTTATTCCATGAATGCTAAGCTTACTCAGGAGTCCTTGGTGAGGTACTTTGTGAAAGCTTTTTGAAAATCCAAGTATACTGTGTCAACTGGATCACCTCTACCTATATGCTGGTTGACACTTTCAAAGAACTGTAATAGGTTAGTGAGACAGGATTTATCCTTCTAGAAGCCATGTTGGTTCTGCTTCAGCAAGGCTTCTTCTTCTATATGCTTGGTTATTTCATCTTTAACAATACTTTCCGCTGGTTTTTCCATAACAAGCATTAAGCTAACCAGCTTGCAATATCCAGAATCCCTCCACCCTCCAATTCCTTTTTAAAAGTTGGTGTTATATTGGCGACTTCCAGTCCTCAGGTATGGAGGTTGATATTAGGCACAAGTTACATATTTTTGTAACAAAGGTCCGTATAGTTAAAGCCATGGTTTTCCCAGTAGTGATGTATGGAAGTGAGAGCTGGACCATAAAGAAGGCTGATTGCTAAAGAATTGATGCTTTTGAATTAGGGTGCTGGAGGAGACTCTTGAGAGTCCCATGGACTGCAAGAAGATCAAATGTATCCATTCTTAAGGAAATCAGCCCTGAGTGCTCACTGGAAGGACAGATCCGAAGCTGAGGCTCCAATACTTTGGCCACCTCATGAGAAGAGAAGACTCCCTGGAAAAGACCCTGATGTTGGGAAAGATGGAGGGCACAAGGAAAAGGGGATGACAGAGGACGAGATGGTTGGACAGTGTTCTCGAAGCTACAAACATGAGTCTGACCAAACTGTGGGAGGCAGTGGAAGACAGAAGTGCCTGGTGTGCTCTGGTCCATGGGGTCACGAAGAGTCGGACACGGCTAAACGACTAAACAACAACAACAACAACAACAACATATTTTTGTTAGAATACCAACAACTTCACATTTGAGTTCTTCTCAGGTAGATGTCACCCAGACCTGGCAATTTGTCAGTTTTTATCAATAAGGTCTTGAACTTCATATCTTTTCACCACTATCTGCCACTTTTCCTCAGAATCCCTTCCTGCAAAAGTTAGTGAATTGAACTATTAATGTTATTAATAATTTTGTTGTGCAATAACAAACAGTACTGTTGCTTCCTGTCATTTACTGCTTGCTGGTGTAAATCTCTCTCTCCCTCTCTCTCCCCCTCCATCTCTTTCTCTCTGAGTCTGTGGTCTACTGCATATTGTGATGATACGGTAAATTTACTACTTATGAGCTGGAATTTCCTGAAAACATCCTGTGGCCTAGCAATACAAAGTGAAACAAAGCTGAAAGCTTTTAACAGCTAATTATCATTACTCGTTTGCTTCATAGCCACTCGATTCGGGGTTTACAAATCATGCAGTTGCCGAAGACTTTCTATTCCAAACAAGATTGCAATGCTGGACTAATCATCCAACAGCTGAACACAAATCATCTCATGCAACCCAGACCACACGGTGGGCTTCTGCATCACAGGAAGGTACTAGCCAATCAAATGTTTCCCGACGAATTAAGTTTGTGAACCGAGCCACAATGGGTAAGAGCCCAATGAATCAGGTCAATGGCCCATCTAGTACAACATCTTACAGTGGTGCCTCGCAAGACGAAATTAATCCGTTCCACGAGTCTCTTTGTCTTGCGGTTTTTTCGTCTTGTGAAGCACGGCTATTAGCGGCTTAGCGGCTATTAGCGGCTTAGCGGCTTAGCGGCTATTAACGGCTTAGTGGCTTAGCGGCTATTAACGGCTTAGCGGCTTTAAGAAAAAGGAAACAAACTCGCAAGAACTCGCAAGACGTTTCGTCTTGCGAAGCAAGCCCATAGGGAAATTTGTCTTGCGGAACGACTCAAAAAACAGAAAACCCTTTCGTCTAGTGAGTTTTTCGTCTTGCGAGGCATTCGTCTTGCGGGGCACCACTGTATTCTCCCAGAGGCCAACTAGGTGCCTGTGGTAAACCCTTAAGCAGGACCCCAGCACAGAACCCTCTCCCCTACCCTCCAAATGTGGAGGCAGAACACGGCCATCAGGGCTAGTAGCAATTGATAGGCTTATCCTTCATTAGTGCCACACTTTTAACATTTGGAGGGGAAAGGTGCTGGTACTGCATACCCCTGAGAACCTGGACATAAATTGTTGGAATTATTTTAATTATGAAATAAAACGTGTTGGAACAAGCAATAAAAAAAACCAACCTCTTGCAGTACACATACCAAAGGCACTCCACTGATGAATAACTATAAATAGATATGGATTATAGTAATGCTTATTTCATTGTTTTTCTTTGGGTTGCATTTATATACCACTTTTCTGCCAAGGCAGCCTTTTAAGAGTGTAATATATGGTTACAGGAAATATTATGGCATTGTTAATACTAGCTCTTGACCTTCAAGATTACACTGTACAGATGTGGCAGTATGCCACAGTATGAAAAGCAAATCAATAAAACAGGAGAATTGTCTTAAGTCCATTGGTTGCCTTCTCAGAGCTGATGAGATGAGTAAAGAACGTGAGAGCGTGCTGGATCATGCCAGTGACCCATCCAGTCCAGCATCCTAGTTTGATCTATGGGAAACCAACAAACAGGATTGGAGTATAGCAGCATTCTTTTATCCTGCAGTTTCCAAAAGCTGGTACTTGGAAACATACTGCCTCTAACAGTGGTGGCAGAACATAGCCATCAGGGTTAGTAGCCACTGATATCCTTCTCCTCCATGAATTTGTCTAATCCTATTTTGAAGCCATCTAGTTTGGTGGCCATCACTGTTTCTTGCGGGAGCAAATTCCATAGTTTAACTGTGCAGGGTGGGAAGAAGTACTTTCTTTTTCTAGCATTCAGCTTCATTGGCCTGGGCATCTCCTCTACCACCTTCACCTCAGAACACACAGGTTTTAAACACAGTGGTACCTCTGGATGTGAACGGGATCCGTTCCAGAGCCCTGTTCGCATCCTGAAGCGAATGCAACCCACGTCTGTACATCTGCGCTTGCGCTGGTCACGAATCGCCGCTTCCGCGCATGCGTGTGTCATCATTTTGAGCAACTGTGCATGTGCGAGCGGTGAAACCCGGAAGTAATGCGCTCCGTTACTTCCGGGTCGCCATGGAGCATAACCTGAAAACGCTCAACCTGAAGCACATTTAACCCCAGGTATGACTGTAGCCAAGAAAGATTGGGGAAGGGTTCGCTCAATAATTATCTCAGGCCACGGGTAGTCTCTTCATGAAGTGATGATATAACCTCCCTCTTTAGGTCTTCTCTGTTGGCTAGTATCCAATGCTAGTCTAATGGAGGTCCATTGATATTAATGAACACAACTAACTTAGGTTCATTAATCCCAATGGTGCTACTCTGCTCTACTACCTACAATCTTTAACTAACGTTCTTGAAAGCAGCCAAAGCACAAAGCTACATAGGGAGCCCAAAGCACTGGTTGGCCTGGAGAAATAATGACTGTTTCTACTAATCAGGCATTGGCATGATGTTACAGGAAGTGCTGTAGAAGATAGACTCCTCCCACTGCAAGGAATGAGAGGGTGAAAGAAACTCATGTGTTAGTGGTGGCTGCCTTCAGGCAAGTTCTTTGAATGTGTTTGCCTGTGTGTGTGTGTGTGTGTGTGTGTGTGTGTGTGTGTGTGTATGTGCCTATATGGTTGTTCACACCCCCACTGCATGTGTGTGCTCCATGAGTGTGTCTGCATGAGTGTACTTGCTGGCATGCAGCCCTTGGAGGTGTGGCAAACCCTCAGTGTTTGGTCCTCAAGCTGAAGAAAAGGTTAGCTACTCCTGGTGCAGTGTATGGTGTCAGGAAATTACATGGCATTGTTATTATTAGGCCTTGACCTTTAAAAACACAGGGTTTGCGGATGTAACTGTAAACCACAATAGACAACTGAATTCTCAAGCAGACTATGTAGGATGAAAGCTCTCTCTTCTGTCACCCTGTGTGCATTTATTTGCCCACAATTCGAAACTGAACTTTTTGATGGGCCATCTTTCCATACCTCATGCCTTGTAGCAGAAGAGATATATGAAAAGGGCGGTGGACTGAAACAGAGCAGTTTTGGGGAAGATGTTCCCCTTGTTACTGAGGGCAGGAAGAAGTGTGCTTAGACCTAATGGAGAAGGGGGAGAGAGAAGTTGATTTTTTAAATCTAGAACCACAGCCCCCCCCCACTTGTGCCCATAAAGATAGATAATCCATTTTGACTTTTTGGGAACAAGACAAACCCAATTCCCAATTCAATGCAAGCTTGCTGGTGCACAGTTTACTTTATGTTCAATCCTAAAATGACAGTCATTTCCCATTCCAAAACAGAAAGATAGTTGTCAAATCAATTGGAGTGTGTGTGTGTGTGTGTGTGTGTGTGTGTGTGTGTGTGAGAGAGAGAGAGAGAGAGAGAGAGAGAGAGAGAGAGAGAGTTAAGATTTGGAGAAATAATAGTTTTTCTGTTTTTCTGTATTGCACACATCACGTAACCAAAAGTAGGTGCAAAGCTTGCAAGAAACAGGCACCATTGGTCTGCCAGAACAGAACTAGAGTTAGAAAGATGCAGGGGGAGTGGAAAAGGGAATACCAAAAAAGGATGCTTGATCCAGCCACAGGAAACAAAAGAAGCAATATGTTTGATGTCTGGAGCGAAGCAGTTTGGACTTGCAAACTGCTTCGCTTTTCAGGATTTATCAGATAATCCTTGGATTTACAGGGGGAAGCCCACCAGTTAGGATCTCTTTGAGGCGGATGTCATGTAGATGAAGCTACTTAAATGGGAATGTAAACAGCTTAAAATACACATTAAACTCAGGTATAGGGAAGCCCTACATGTCCTGTCATTGTTATAGTTCAAATTCAGGCCCCATCTGCCGCTAACCCGTTTCATCCATACACACATTTTAGAGAAGGTTTCCAACAATAAACAAGTAAGAAAGCATTAAAAACTGATCAAAACAACAAAAATACCCAATAGTAAAAGTGAGAAGAGTTTGGGCAGTCTACATTATTTCATAGTTGTGATTGTTGGGGGCTCTTCCATTTTATACACTCTTCTAGGTATAAAGAGCTTCTTTTCACGGGGATCTGCGGAGATCTGGGTGCCTTTCAGTGGCAGGGGAAAGGGAGCTGACACATCAGCCCACTTGCGGAAGTGAGAACTATCACATCTTAAAGTCTGTGGAGAATATTGCTGAAGCTCATTTTCCCCCCTCTGTACCTTTTGAGTGGGTGAAATTTCTACAGAAAAACACACAGATGGGCAGGGGAAGGGTGTACATTCAGTCTCCACGCATCTGGGGAAGAGAAAGCAAACAATTGTCAGGGATTGGACTCAAGAGGGTGAGATGGAGGAGGAATGGTGGAGATCACCCCCTCCTTCTCCTGATGCTGCAGGAGAAGAGGAATGCAGCACTGAATTACAACAGGGGTTTGAGGGAGATCACAGCTCAGAGATAGGCAAACAGAAGAGTTGGAAAGTGTTAGCAGAAGGGGGAGGGGAGACAGAAGCAGAGCAGCCAGCTGACACGTTGTCACTGGAGAGTATTTCTGACCCCCCTTCTTCCAGAACTTGTCATTTGTTAAGAGTGCAGGAACAAAGGACTCAGAGACAATTGGCCACGAGCAGCCACCATAAAGGGAGGTGCTGTTGCTAGGAAGGAGGGAGGAGGAGCCCAGTAGGAGCAACGCCATTGTCAGGGCTAGATGCGTTCTTTTGTCTCTCGCTATTATGAATGAATACACTCATTAAAAAGGACCCTACCTTGTTTTCTCCGCTCTTGCTGTAACCAGGGGAGGAATAGCTTTCCCTAACATGGACAGAAGAAGGTATCCCAAACAAGCTTATTCCGATACAGTTATACTAAGAAAAAATCCAGTTAAGCGCCTACAACAGAAGTTTCTTGACATCAGAAACTTCAATGAGGACAAGAGAGCAGGATGGTATTCCAAGCATCCAAGACCCTGTGTCACTGACCTTAAGGTGACCATACGGGTATAAAAGAACTCCAGAGCGAGACTGCAGTGAGAAGCTGTTCAATGGCATTACTTGTGGGCTTAATTGGCAAAATAGTGTCCTTTTAAAAAAATCACACTTGTAAATTGGTCTAGTCAAGTCAGAATGTCTGTGTGATCAACTGCTGTTTGTGTTTTTCTGCATTTCCTTTCCTTCTGACCTCACAATCCCCTTCTTCCCAGGTCATGTTTACATCTCAGAATAACACTTCATGCATCTGATGAAGTGAACTGCAGACTATCGAAGCTTATGCCATAATAAATTCGTTAGTCTTTTGAGTGCCATAGGTGTCTTTATTGTTTTAGTTATCCTTCAATATCCATTTAAACATGCAATCAGGATAGCTTATGACTGATTCCCCCTCCCCGCCACCCTTTTAAATGAATGATAGTTGGAAGAGTAGGAGAGTGTTGTAAAAGGATTTCCACAGAGCCCTCCAATGACTTCATTATTGAGAATGCAAAGGCTACCGTTTATGTTTCTGCTTAATTATGAATTAACATTTGGTTATAAGCTGGAGATTAGTATGGCCACAACAACCATAGAACATAGGTGATTTACAATATTGCTATAGAATTGCAGAAGAGTGTGCTTAAACATTTTGATGTCCAACACCAGTTGGTGCTTCCCATCTATTCTGCCTTCATCACAACGTTGAATTAATTTATTCAAAGAGACTGAATAAATAATAATAAATAATGTGATGTCACCCTGCAGCATGAGTAAGAAAGGGGAAACCTATAAGGCACGGGGCTAAGATGGAAGGTAGACGAAGGTGGGCATTGTGGGGTGTCCAGTCCCAGCCACTATGCCGTCATGAACTGATGTTGTCTGCAGAGGGAAGGTTTGGACTGGAGAGGGTGTGAGGTATACAGGTAGGTGCTCAACCTGTTCAGGTTTGGTAGTGGGCATCGTGGTAGGCACCTTTATGGGATCTCGTGTAGGAATCACTGATGCTGCAGTGTGAACCATCACTGGATCTGGATCTGGGAACAGAAAGTGATTTGTAGCTGCTGATACAGGAATTGCAGGCGATGTTGGTTGCATGGAAGTTACTGCTGGTGTGAACGTCGGTGCACTGAGTGTGCCTCTATACTGGACAGCACCCATTGTTGTGAATCTTTGTCCTCCAACTCATGCAGAAGGAGGCTATCCTCAGGGCCCATCACCTCTTCCTCCAACACTCAGGCAAGAGCCTGCGCAGCTTCTGCCTCTTGTTTCAAGGTATGAAGCTTAGCTTCAAGTGCTGCAGTTTCTCTCCTCAATATTTCTTCCCTCTTGGTGAACTCAGCACACTTTTCTGCAGCTGCTGCCTCAGCCTTCGTGAGGGTTACTTCATCTGCCATATGTGAGGCTCTGGACTTATAAGACCATGGGTAGGCAAACTAAGTCCCGGGGGCTAGATCAAGCCCAATCGCCTTCTAAATCCGGTCCGTGGACGGTCCGGGAATCAGCATGTTTTTACATGAGTAGAATGTGTCCTTTTATTTAAAATGCATCTCTGGGTTATTTGTGGGGCATAGGAATCCGTTCATTTTTTCCCTTCAAAATATAGTCCGGCCCCCCACAAGGTCTGAGGGACAGTGGACTGAAAAAGTTTGCTGACCCCTGGATAAGACGATCTGCTGACGGAAAAGTGGGTGTGAGAGCTCCCTGTTAGCGAGGAGTGGGGAGAACAAGGAGAGTGTTTGTGCCATGAGGAGTGACAACCTGAAGTGACTTCTGACGAACTTGCGATGGAGCTGGTCCTCAGGAGCAAGACCTTAACAGTAGAGGAGCTTGGGTTGCTGTCCTGAGAATGTACCTCTGGTTCATCAGCAGCCTTGTCAGCTTCTGCTTCTTGCTCCTTTCTGTGCTTCTCCAAAGCATGCATGGCCTCATGGAAACTGCAGTCCCTCTGGTCGTTCACCTGCTTGAAATGGTGAGAGCCAGTGTAATGTAGTGGTTAAGAGCAGTAGACTCGTAATCTGGTGAACTGGGTTCACTTCCCTGCTCTTCCACATGCAGCTGCTGGGTGACCTTGGGCTCTCTGAAGTCTCTCAGCCTCACTCACCTCACAGTGTTTGTTGTGGGGGAGGAAGGGATAGGAGAATCTTAGCCGCTTTGAGACTCCTTCGGGTAGTGATAAAGCGGGATATCAAATCCAAACTCTTCTTCTTCTATGTTGGGTGGGATGGCTGCTGCAGAAGCCTTTGTGAATTTACAACATAAAGCCGCAATAGCAGTTTTGAGCCAAACAGTGGCACTGCTGCCCAAAGTCTCTTAGCTGTCGCAGAAGGGATAGGAATATCTTCCTTAAGAAGTTTGCCTTTTTTAACCCCTGCTTTTAGCTGCAGACACTAGATTAGAGGTGTGGCTTTTACTCTAGGGTTTTATTCCTGTGATTTTCCAGTTTAACTGTTTGAGAAGGTACATGGGCTTTGCAATGGGGAATTAGCACTTCAGTGGAATTGCAATGGAGAAGGCTTACTGGGTGAGGAGAGTTACAGAGTTGCATAAGTTTGCATAGAGTTGCTAGGAAAAGCAGGATACACTTTTCTTCAATGCAGAGGGTAGAGAAAATTCCAGGGCTAGCAAGCTTGCAGGTTAAGACTTTAAGAACCTTGCTTGCATTTGTAAATTGCTCTGAGAGACCAGCAGGGCTGGTTTCACATGCACAGATGTAAACCACTTTTTCTTTACACATGCAAATTCTTGTTTTAGAGAATTAGAGCACATAATTCATTCTTCCCTACTGTTCCATCTGGAGATTTTTCTCCTTTTCTGGATAGTATTAACAAAACTCAACAAAAGCTCTCATACCTAGATTTACTGAATATAATCAAGGCACATGTAGAAATATTACTCGCATTCCAATAGGCTGTTCTATGTATGGCTCCGAATGAAGATGGTTAGAAGCATTTTCTGAAGTTCTCTGTGGAGCTCCATAAGGATGAAGTGAGTTCGCTCTTCTTCTTGGATTTGCCATAACTAGACTGCCACTAGATTACAAAGGAGGAAGGCATGTTTCTTCCTGCTCTGATCAGAGCCAATAGAAGGGAGGTCTTTTCCCATTCTCTGGCAGAGCCAACAGAAAATGTGCCTACATATCCCAACCTGCCTTGGGGTCTAAAAAGGGGCAAAGGCACTATCTTTCCTTAAAGGGGCAACATTGTTATTCCTTCTACCTAATACCAATACAGTCGTACATTGGTAGTCGAACGGAATCCGTTCCAGAAGTCCGTTCAACTTCCAAAACATTCGGAAACCAAGGCGTGGCTTCTGATTGGCTGCAGGAAGCTCCTGCAGCCAATCGGAACCTGCGGAACCCACGTCGGACATTCGGGTTCCAAAGAACATTCGCAAACCGGAACAGTCACTTCCGGGTTTGCGGCATTCGGAAGCCAAAACGTTCGACTCACAAGGTGCTCGACTTCCGAGGTACAACTACACACATTTGCTACTGCTAAATAACTGACCCCTGTGGGGGCAGAACAGGCATGACATGGGGAAAGCAGATAGAGAAAAGGTTTTCTCCCTCTCTCCTAATACTGGAACTTGTGGACGTCCAACGAAGCTGAAGATTTAGGACAGAAAAAAGAAAGCTCTTCTTCATGCAGCACAGTCAAAGCCTGGAACTTGTTTCTCCAAGAGGCAGTGATGGCTATTAGCTTGCATGGCTTTAAAGCAGGATTAGACAAAGTCATGGAGGAGAGGGCTATCATTGTCCACTAGCCATGATGGCTATGCTCTGCTTCCACAGAGGTAGCAGTGCTTCTGAGAACCAGGTGGCATCAGGTTGTCCACTGTGAGAACAGGACATAGCTGTCAACCTTCCCTTTTTTTGCGGGAAATTCCCTTATTCCACCGCTGCTTCCCGCTGCTTCCCACTGCTATCCCCGATTGTTAGATATCCCGTAGACTGTCCCTGGGACAGGTGAGGCTGCTGATCCCTTATTTTCAAGGTTGCTGATCCCTTATTTTCAAATCTGAAGGTTGACAGCTATGGAACAGGATACTGGACTAGATGGGCCTTTGGTCTGATCCAACAGCCTCTTCTTATGTTCTTAAAGATTTGGATTGACATGGCATGCTTTCCTTTCTTTCCCATAAGAGTTCTTGCAGTGGAAGCCATTGTATAGCTAGAGCAGTATGATGACCATCAGTGTTAGGCCTTCATATGCAGGTCCATCCATCCAAGCACAAGCAGGACTTAGCCCACCACCCTTGTGGCCTGCTGGGAGCTTACAGGTGGAGGGTGGAGCCCCTAATGAGTAGAGATACGTGGTTGGTGGGCCGCGTCCAATGTGGTGGGTTGCACGTTGTACGGGTCTGCTTGATGCTCTCCCTCCAATTCTTCTTCATAAGAAATAAAACACCATACTAGCCTGCACCACAGCACTGTGAGATGGCTCAGAGTCGAAACACACTGTTTCCTGGAACAGCCCTCCAAAGGAAAAAGAACCAAGCTTTATCTGTCTGCTTCTTATGGTTACTGTAATTAGTCAGATGTTGCGACCACATTGCCCGCTGACACCATGCAGCTTTTGCCATTATGCTGTGACATACTGTCTACCCAACCATCACCCTCTGCTTCCGGAATCTGCCGCTTTAGGGTTGTCAACCATCGAGCAAGATTGCTCGCTGCAGAAATGCATTGCTGACTTTATGCTAGGGACTATGGTGGCTCAGCCCCAGGATCTGTACTGAAAATCAGGACTCATTCTTTGTGGGGAGATGTCATAATGAGAGTGCCTCTGAACGCATCCAGAGAGCATGTCCATTACTATTGAGTAAACTTGGTCTACTACTGTACATCTGAGATTTTGGGGTGGGGTGTATGGCTTCCAACATTTTCAGAAAATATCGGTTCCGTATTTGAGTTTTGACTCCTCTTTTTAAAGAACTCACTCATTGTTATTGCCCTTGCAGATTTCACATTGCATCATGGTGTTTGTAGCAATAAAAATGTAGAATAAATTGCAGGAAATGCGGCAATAGGAAAGAATCAACATACACAGATTACTCAACACAGCAAAATATGAAAACACTCACCTACATTTTCTGCAATCTTGGAGCTGAATGTTTCTGATGCATTTGTGAAAGAAGAGTTGGATAACTCTTCTCAAAATATTGGGGGACAATATTTCAAACCTACTAAACAACAATTTCAGTATTCAGCTTCAATTAAATACTAGTAGTCATATTAATCCTAGCACTGGCATGAAAAGACAGACAGCCCTCAAAGTGCCATTGCTAGCCCATCTCTCGTGATTCACCTTCTGTCCCTGTAAGGCTCAGCCTTGCAGTGCTAAGCTCACTGCACCTATCAAGCTGGGCTGGATAGGAGATCTGGGTCTAACTCATGACCTCTTCTGTGGGTCCTCTTGGCTGTGGCAAATCTGGCCAGTTATGACTGAACGCAGTGGAGGAGATGGGATTGTGTTACAATGGTGCCTTGAGAAAGTTCCTAGCTTATATATTGGTTTGGTTTCCACACATTCAAAGGAGTACATTGTCTGAGTGGTCCAGAGAAGAACTCTTAGTGGTATCTCATTGGCTCTAGAATTACCTTCATCCCTTCCTCAGAATTTCAATAATTCAGTGCAGAATCCCATCATAGAAGGCTTTAGGGCAGAAATCCAGAGCCACACACTGTAGAATAAGCAGAAGGGGCCCCAGCATATTTTGGATTGCCATATTTTGAAGTTATTTACCATCTAAAGAGCCTCTCCATCCCCACATAAGACCATGAAGCCCAGAGCCTAAAATTTCCCAGTTGCACTTCTGAATTCAATATCTTTGGAAGACAATGGAGGATTTATTTGCACAAGAACATAGCACAACATATCTGAGATAATGGCCAACATTTCACGCTTAAATAGAAGAGAGTTATTATGAAGTGACTCATCACTGTTTGGGTTGGCTTAAAAGCCATTAAATCTGACCCAGTTTCATTAGATTGTGGATTGCGGTTCAGTCACTGCAATATTGTTGGTATGAAATTAATTTGCATTTCGAAAACCACTGTAAGACAGTCTGGTTGTTTCAGAAATCACGCATGATCTTTGTTTTGAGAGATAACAGCCTTTAAGGTTATCAGTTAAATGTTATATAACTTCTGTTTATGAAATGACATACAGCACAGTGTTTCTTAAATAATACGTAATATAGTGTGGGGAGAAAATGCCACGATTAAATCTCGCTTTCCAGATTTTAGACACTAACCCATTCTTTCTGTTATGTACCTATGGTATCTTTACAGCTGCTTATAGTAGGTCTCAGATTAGTATATCGAAATCTGCCTTGTGCAGGCCAATTCTTTGTTCACCTAGGTCTACTCTGACTTGCAGTGGCTCTGTAGAATCTCAGAAAGACTTTCACATCACTTGGTAACGGATTCTTTTAACTGGAGATTCCAGAGATTGAACCCATGACATACAAACTATGTGCTGTAGGTCAGTGGTTCCCAACCTTTTCAGTGTGGCAACCCACAAGTCAAAATGAACTTGTATAGCAACCAGTCATGAATTTTCGAAGCTAGGCCTTCAGCAGCCACCGCTTTTGTGCATTTTAACTGCAAGTTTCCCAATTTTATAATCATTAACAGAGGCATCTAAGCACCAAAGATCAGCATCATCAGGCATGTGCCAGGGGCCCACACTCCAGCAGGAAGCCAATTGCTAAGAGTCCCATGAACCTGCTTATCATCTTCTGCTGTGGGAAAGATGTCCAGGGAGGGTATCTTGCTCAAGGGTCTTCCAAAACCTAGAGCTGGCACTGCTACAATTATTACCTGGCCATTTCTTATCTAGAAAATAGTAACATCATCTCTGTTGGCTTTTTTTTTTTTTTTTTTTTGGCCATATTATTTCCCCTTTCTGAACATCTTCAGAAAGTGTTATGAGAGTTAATAAATGCTCTGAGTTCTTAAAGGCCATTGCAATGCCATAGCTGCATTTTGTAATTATCTTGTGGAATTTGAAAAGGATAAACCAAGCCAAACTCCATTGACTTGCAAAACTTTACACAGACTTGTAGAACTTTAAAAATACAGTATATTCACCTCCAGGTAATAGTGAAAATCGCTGTGGGAAGAAGAGGAAAGATGGGTATTTCCAAAAGTGGCACCTTTTCAATGCAGCACAGGTTATTGAACAGCCCATAAGCTTGGAGGCTTCAGCATCTGCTAACTCATTTACCACAAACAGACCTTATCCAGTCATACCTAAAACAGTTAGCCTATAGGCATTATTTAGTCAACACATCTTTCGCTTGTCTTCACAGAATTTGACTTTTGTCATGGAAAAAATAACAAGAAAGTCAAATCCTGTTTGTAAATTCCCCCAAGCGATACATGATTACGAGTGTCTGCATTTTTGCTGTTGTCCAAGATGATCTTGCCTTCAAAGGTGTTGATTTTCGACAAGATTTTTGCAGCAGTTTGTGAAATTTCTCAAAAATGTCTGTGCTTCAGAATGGCCACCCGAAACCATGATGACTTTTTTTAAAAAAAATTGCTTTGACTCCTAAAGCATTATAATCCTGATTTGCAGATCCCTAGGTTTGGTGGTGAACAAAAACCCACCAAATGAAATTTGGCAGTGTCAGTGTTCTTGTTGATAATAATAATAATAATAATAATAATAATAATAATAATAATAATAATAATATATTTATACCCCGCCTATCTGGCTGGGTCTCCCCAACTACTCTGAGCGGCTCCCAACAGAATATTAAAAACACGATAAAACATCAAACATTAAAAACTTCCCTAAACAGCGCTGCCTTCAGATGTCTTCTAAAAGTCAGATAATTGTTTATTTCCTTGACATCTGATGGGAGGGCATTCCACAGGGTAGGTGCCACTACCGAGAAGGCCCTCTGCCTGGTTCCCTGTAACCTCACTTCTTGCAGGGAGGGAACCGCCAGAGCTGGACCTCTGGGGTGAATGATGGGGGTGGAGACACTCCTTCATAACAACACTCAAGGGGCCAGATACAGTTCCCCTAACTCCTCTAAACAAGTGATTGGTGATTATAGCACAAACCAGCTACTTTGCACTCCACCAGTCCAGGCTAGAACTTCACACACAGCTGTGAATACTGGATCCAGAGGTCCAGTGTTGGGGGGAAAGTGTGCAACACCATTTCCATACATGTGGTTCTCAACTCTTTGGGGGGATCTGGAAATCTTATTCTATATACAGATTGCCCACAGTGAACTGTAGTCCCTCATCACAACTATTAACAGAGGCAGTTTTAGGGGCGTGCAACCAATTTGGAGGGTATGAATGTTCTCTCTCCCTCTGTGTGCCATTCTCTCTCTCTTTCAGACATGTAGAGTCCAGAGGGTGGCAATATGAGAACGGGCCTTTTCTGCCAAAGCTCCCTTTTGTGGAATGCTCACCCCAGGGAAGTTTGCCTGGCGCCTTCATTATATATCTCTAGGTACCAGGTGAAATTTGACCAAACTGCAGGAGGCAGTGGAAGACAGGAGTGCCTGGCATGCTCTGGTCCATGGGGTCACAAAGAGTCGGACATGACTAAACGACTAAACAACAACAACCAGGTGAAAATGTTCCTCTTCAACCAGGTCTTTGGCTTTGGCTGATTCATGCCCTACAACCTTTTAAATGTCTATGTGGGAGGGCAGGGGGCTATTGTTTTGTTGTTTTGAACTAGTTATTTGTCCTTTTACCTCATATTTTTTACCTTTTGAACCGCTCTGAGATCTTGTGATAAAGGGTGGTATAGAAATCTAATGAATAAAATAAATGTATAAAAACTTATTTGGACTCTGAAGGCACGCTACCTCGTGAAACAATCCTCTTCAGGAGCAGAAATGTCAGGGACGGTTTTCTTATTCAAATCCGGAATAGCTAAGCCATTCACAGACATGTCTTTGTTGTTTAGTCGTTTAGTCGTGTCCGACTCTTCGTGACCCCATGGACCAGAACACGCCAGGCACTCCTGTCTTCCACTGTCTGCCACAGTCTGGTCAAACTCATGCTGGTAGCTTCAGGAACACTGCCCAAGCATCTCGTCCTCTGCCGTCCCCTTCTCCTTGTGCCCTCCATCTTTCCCAATATCAGGGTCTTTTCCAGGGAGTCTTCTCTTCTCATGAGGTGGCCAAAGTATTGGAGCCTCAGCTTCAGGATCTGTCCTTCCAGTGAGCACTCAGGGCTGATTTCCTTAAGAATGGATAGGTTTGATCTTCTTGATCAGTCCATGGGACTCTCAAGACTCTCCTCCAGCACCATAATTCAAAAGCATCAATTCTTCGGCGATCAGCCTTCTTTATGGTCCAGCTCTCACTTCCATACATCACTACTGGGAAAACCCTAGCTTTAACTATATGGACCTTTGTTGGCAAGGTGATGTCTCTGCTTTTTTTCTTTCTTTTTCTTTTTCTAGGCCTGTGTTTAAGAGGACTGCATTTTTCAGTGCATTAAAATGTGGAAAGCGTCAATATGGAGGCCCAAGATGTGTTCAGCTTGAGGTTCTCTCTCATAAATTACTGTGGGTTTTCGTTTCTAAATAGAATATATGACAGACTGCCTTTCCAAACTAAATTCTGAATGGTAGACTTGAATGTCTGCCATCAATTCCCCCCAAGTTGCTTCGCTCCCCCCCCCCCCACTACTGGCGATTTGGGGATAGTAGGGCAAACCCACCTCACATACAGTTGTTCTAATGACAGGACTGCAATGAGATCACCGCGGAGTCCTTTGCAGTTCTAAAGAACTGTATACCGTAGATACTATCTGGTGGTTATGACTCATATTTTTTAAATATTTGCAACTAGTGCAAAACTGCTGATAACTTTCTGGTTCTCGGGGCCTCACTGGCTTGCACACAATGCCCCATGGTGGTGAAATAAGGTTATTACATTCTTTTATTTATGTCTTATTCTAGTCTGTGCTATGGATGTGGCTGTTGCTGAGCATTAGAGCACTCAAAGCCTGCAGGAAAAGAACGGTCTGCTTAGTTAAAACTAATATGAAAGATGCAAGCCTTGTTTAATCACCACCCAGGGGCAGAGGAAGGGGTGTGTGGTGGGGGCGGGTCACCCCAGGTGTCACCACTGGGGTGTGTGACAAAATGCTGGGCGGCACTCACCGTGGGGCCTGCAGCGCGCCCAAGCCATGCGTCTTTCCTGGGAGAGACGCGGTGGCTTATGCACGCAGTCTCCGCGCTGCCCAAATGGTCTGCCTGCCACCACCCCCTCAGCTGTAGGGCAGCTGAGTGGGAGGAGGCAGGCGGACTCCTTAGAGGCCCCATGGAGCGTCCTGCCCCGGCTGACCCCACCCCACAGGCAGCTAGCCCTGCCCCTGGACTCAGGGCATGTATGCAGCCCCAGGCGCCCAATTGGCTTGCTCTGCCGCTGTCACACACCCCAACCACTGCTTCTTGGACCTTGTTGTCCCCTGTGGTTGTCAATAGATTCAGCCTGACCTTAAATATGCTCTCATAGGCTCCTTTTGGCTTCCTTTCCCCCTTTCCTTAAGCCGCCTCCATCTCCACTGCCCTCTTAGTCTACTTTCTCAAACCCCTGCCTCCTCACTTTGCCTTGCCTCCTAGCCGTGAATTTGACCTTGGAAAGAGAAAGGAGTTTGAAGACTGCCCCAAATATACCGTGCTCTTGCTTTCAAGTGCGGATCCTGTTATAAGAGCATTAAGATCATAAGGACATCTCATTTTACCTAACTGTGGATGCGCTGAAGCACATTGTGTGAGCTGTGTTTTGTTTTGTGCAGGCATATTCTTTGGTTCAGAGTTGCTAGGAGCCTTCCCACCCATGTGTGCACTCCCTGGGCCATTCCACCACTGTTTTGGACAGCCAATGGGGGGCGCCGATACAGCTCCTTGCATCTGCACACCCCCTACCTTCATTTTGTCTTCATCAGCCCAGAGGAAGGGAATCTACCTGCCTTTTTCCACCAGTTGTTGCTGACAGTGGCGTAGTGGGGGGGGGGGGACAGGGGGCCCAGTGCCCTGGACTCACAATCTGGGGGTGTGAACAGTGTCTCGTCCCTGCTTGCTGAGTGTTTGTTTGTGGTATTTTTATTTTTAAAAGCTGCTCTTTTGCACAGAACTGCTCCTGCACAAAACTCTCTCTCTCTCTCTCTGAGTGTGTGTAAATTTGATATATTGAAAAATAAGTACTTTGCTCAAGTAAACAAATGTCTGTGTGCATGCCCGCGAGAGCTCTCAGGGTTCCTGGCCTAGAGCGACACAGGCAATTTTTGACTGCTCTTTTGTGCAATTCATTGTAGGGTTTGAGATTGCAAGCCTAATGGGCTAGGGTAGCCATTTATGAGGCTGGCCACTCAAGAGGAATAAGTGCATCACCAAAAGTGGACAAAAGAAGGTGCCAATTTGCATAAAGGTTATATGCGCAGATGCAAATTTAAAAATGACTACTGCAGTTTAAGTGGAAATATAGTGCATATCACCATAGTGGGCAAGACTGTGACCAGTTGACTTGTATGTCCGCTCATCTCCTGTCCAGGTGGTATCTGCTGATGGGCAACTTGAAGGTCCCTGTTCAACCTTCTTATGCTTCTTTGTTTTAAAACCAGACTTGGACCCAACAGCTTTCCAAAAAGAAAGCTGAACCTCAGGGCTGGGGTGTGTGAATGTGGCCCTCCACCCCTCTCTCTATGGCCCTTGGAACTCTCCCCAGGCTAAGCCCCTGATCTGAAGGCCATACTTCTCACTGGCCCTGCTCCACACAGCCCTCAAGTGCTTTTTCCTAGCTAGAATGTGACCTGGCTAAGATAATGCCTCTTGCTTGCCTGCATGGAGGATGGAGAGGTAGAGTACTTGATGGTTGAACTACAGTTGTACCTTCACTGGAAGTCAAATGGAATCCGTTCCGGAAGTTCCGTTCAACTTCCAAAATGTTCAGAAACCAAAGTGTGGCTTCCAATTGGCAGCAGGAAGCTCCGCAGAAGCCACATCGGACGTTTGGGTTCCAAAGAATGTTCGCAAACCGGAACACTCACTTCTGGGTTTGGGGCGATCGGGAGCTAAAACGTTTGAGTACTAAGGCGCTTGGGATCCAAGGTGCAACTGTATTAGATCACTGTTCAAAAGTAGGAATCACCTGTCTTGGTCCACCCACATTCACTTCTGTCCACACCCATCATTCGCATGTGGTCCCTGGAAAGTTGCTTTTGGCCTGAAAATTCCCCCTCTGCTCTGGTGGAATAGAGGATTATCCAGTGACAGCTCTTCAAATAGAGGAACGTTCTGTGTGAAGTACAATACACACGGCCACACGACAAACAGTATAATCCTTTACTCAAAAGTAAGACCTGTTGTGGCGAAGGGGGCTTACTCCCAGGAAAGCACTGATGTGTAGTTGTTTTGCATCGTGTCACTTAATTTCGGAGAATATTGTCTGCTGTTTTGAATTCCACTCTTGGTCACTAGGTGTCACTGGACAATTTAATTAGAGGACTGATGACAGTTCAGTGACAGCCTGGGGGGTGGATGCAAAGCAATTGTGATTAATGCAAGGATACAGTTGTATCACTGGGATAAAAGCTCATAACATAAATAATAAATGCTACTTGAGAAATAGCCAGATACAACCCTAGATTATGAAACAAAAGATGTATGAATCAGCCAACGTCATTTCAAGTCCGTGAAAATGCAAATAAAGGAGAACTTAATTTGAAGCCGGAAATAATTAGGTAATAATAATAATGTTTATAATCAAATTTCTTCTTTGGAGAACAAGAAAAAAAATAATTACTTTTTTAAAATCCTTGGATAGATGAGATAAGTTCAATCTGAAGCTGTGTGTGTTTGTGTGAGACAGTGTGTGTGCAGCGCAAGAACTATTGTGGCTTTATCTCCCAGTACTGCTATGTAAAACTTATGGCGAAGTGTGCTTGACATTGAACAGAAGTGGCACATTCCCTTTCAAGAGACTTCACAGTCAGTCAAAGAGTCAGTTCACACATTATAGACCAGGTGAAAATCTGATGCACGTACAGTACATGTATTCCATGCAATGTCTATTCCAGGGGAATATAATTTCTAGGAAAAGACGGATGGCTGTGATTCATCTACAACAAATGAGAAGGATATCTGTTGATTTAATTAATTAATTAATTTTAATTAGTAATTTTATTGGACTAGCAGCTCATATAGTGCTTTAAATTGTGGGTTCCAGGCCAGAAGAGCTTACAAGCAAGTGCCAAACTACATGTTACACTGGGTGAAACGTGATTGATTTCTCAGCATATTGTACATCTTTTTGGTTTCTTAAATTCAGACAATTCTTTTCCTCCACAGCTTGAAATAGGGTGATGCAGACTGGGAAAACAACACATATTGAACAGCTTAGATAAGTCTCTTAGTGCTGTTTTTGCAATCAAATTATGCATTTACTTAAAAAAAATAATGTTCGGCCACTGATCTCTCCTGGCATGTGTCATTTGGCCCTAAATTCAGAACTCTCATGGGCACAGAGGGCATAAGGGGATAGCCATAATTTACGAAAGACTAGAAGTCATAAATTCTTGAGAAAGAAAGAATTCTCCATGAGAGAAAGACAAAATTTCTACAGATTTTGCTAGTGGCTGTTAAGACTCTTCTTTTACAAAAACTGCAACATTTTGAAACCGTATTTGCTGACTGTGCCTATGGCTTTTGCCAAGTATGTATCTGGATGTGATTAAATGGAGGTGTAAAACAGGGATCAATGTACACACTTTGTAACTGTATACTGTTCCACAGTATACTGGTAATGTGACCTCTTCTAATTAGAGAAATGTGTGCTTATCACTGATATATTAGTGCTGATCTGCAAATTACAATTAGGTGTTTAATTAGCACACATTGAGGCACCCTGAATGCCTCATTAACTGATAATGTAAATTATCTGACTGAATATTAATTATCAACATTTTGTAACTTGACCCTTCGCTTGGCTACAATAGTGAACAAGCACGGAACAATTAACTATCTCCTATGACCCCCAACTACATTATCAGGCTATACAGGTTTTATGCCACTTTAGGCTCCTTCCAAAGAATTATTGGAATTGTAGTTTGCTAAAAGTGTATTGACTTCTCTCTTAGATATTCCCAGAGCCTTCTCATGAAACTGCAATTCCCAGAGTTCCCCTTCCCTGGGAAAGTAAATGACTTAAAGTCTATTTGCGGAAATGCTCACTGTAAATATAGACTTTCGTTTGAGTAAAAGGAGCAGGCCTCTCCTCTCCTGGGGAGGAATAACATGAAGACACCTGTTATTTATAACTTGGTTTGTTAGATTTGGAATGGTCAGACTCATAACCGGGACCTGTCAAATGTTTCTCTCATTTTAGATCTGGTGTAGTGACTTTAAGTGTAATGGGAACCAAGAAGTCATTGGTTCAAATCTTGCCTTTTAACCATGAACTCAGCCTCCTCCTAACATCAGGAAGTGACAGCTCAGCTCCTTGTCAATATTTTGTCTTTTGTGTCTTGGACTGGATGACTTCCTCCTGCCATTTAACTGCATGCAAGTCCTTTTTGAAAATTGCATTTTATTTCATAAACATATGTTTTATTCGGAAAATAGTCCTGTATAGGTGCCTGCTGAAACATGACAGCTCAAGATGATTTCTGTACAAAAAGAACAATCCTTCCACATGAAAAGAACAACAATGAGGAATGCATTTTATTGGTTTTTAAAATTCACAGTAAGAAACGGATTAAGCCAGGCATCCTAACCCCACTTGCCTGGGAGCAAGCCCCATTGAATTCAGTGGGAGTTTCCTTGGAACAGGCATGGTTAGGATTGCAGCCTCCATGCATATGGTTTTCTTCTAGCAACGAACAACTTACACAAAGTCAATAAATAGCCCTTCAGGGGAAAAAAAAGAAAAGCAATAAGGCACCTGTCGGGACAGTGACAATTGTACATCAATGAATATGCAAATGACATACGTTGCAAAGCAATTTACGTATACATTTTCATATAATATGCAAAACATTGTAGAGAACTTAGCTGAAAATCATTAACAGCAAGAGTCCATGTGACGACTGGGATTGAATGGGTGTACTGAAAGAAATCTAGCTGAATATCCATTTTGAGAAGATTCCTCCACCATCCCTTAACTACACAACAAAATATGTCCCCCTCCCCTGCCCCTAACACAGACAACAACCCAATGCCACTGAGCATGCTCAGTTCTCATTGGGTTGGGTTTTTTTTTGGGGGGGGGTTCCTCCCAGCTTTGCTTCTTCTCCTTTTAAATGATAAAGATTATTGTGCTTCTGCAAACCTTGATTCTGGTACTTCCCTTTTGAGGGTGGATAGTGGCATTTTGCCTACCTTAGCAGAGTAGAGGACCTACATTTTTTAGGCTTGAACTGTTATGTGGGCCCCTTTGGAACCAACAACGAGGACTGGGCACCCAGGGTTATCAGGGCTTTTTTTCAGCTGGTACTCGCCAGAACTCAGTTCTGGCATCTCTCAGGTGGGTGCCATTGCCTTTCTAAGAGAATGAGGGAGGTGTTTGTGGTAAGTTCCAGAAACTCCTTTTCTAGAAAAAAATAGCACTGATTATAGTTGTATTTAACTTTTTGGGTATTGTATAGATATTAATACTGGAGGAGACTCTTGATGCTGGAGGAGACTCTTGAGAGTCTCATGAACTGCAAGAAGATCAAACCTCTCCATTCTTAAGGAAATCAGCCCTGAGTGCTCACTGGAAGGATAGATCCCCAAGCTGAGGCTCCAATACTTTGGCCACCTCATGAGAAGAGAAGACTCCCTGGAAAAGACCCTGATGTTGGGAAAGATGGAGGGCACAAGGAGAAGGGGACGACAGAGGACGAGATGGTGGGACAGTGTTCTCGAAGCTACAAACATGAGTCTGACCAAACTGCAGGAGGCAGTGGAAGACAGGAGTGCCTGGCGTGCTCTGGTCCATGGGGTCACGAAGAGTCGGACACGGCTAAACAACAACAGCAACAATAGATATTAAGCTATATATGGATGTATACTGCTGATTATGTTCTATGTCATAAACTGCCCTGTAGTCTTGCAATAAAGGGCACTATATAAACTGTTTAAAACATTCCGGGCGCCATTGGCATTCTAAGAGAATGATATGGGAATGTGGAGAACCGAATTTAAGATTGGAAAAATGTGTTTGCAGTCTAGTGCACACTCGGTACTCACTAGACTTCTTCAGAATTTATTTATTTTTTCCAGGTGTAAGGTGTACATATGGTGCTCAATCCCAGACACATTAATAGATTTCTCCATTGATTTTTATAAACAGCCCTGACTCCCCCCCCCCTGGGAACATTAAAAATAGCTCCTCCGTGTGAATCAGGAAATGAACTATCCAGACAAAGGGATTGTTTTTCTCTCAACCTTTCCCCCCATTCAGTCCTTCCTCCTACCTGGTTTTTAGCCCCTGCCCCAAGCAGTCATTCAACACCCTATAAACACAAAGTATCCTCAGTCCTTGCTGGGTTGTTTTGTGCCTGGGGTGGTGGTGTTTGGGCTACATGGGCGATGGCAATCATCTCTGAATAACAGGAAAAGAGGGAGTGATACCCTCCACCAGTGGATCTGAACTTCAAAGGAGGCCTTGAGTTCCAAAAAGTGGAATCTAACAGGGAACATTGCAGGTGCCTTTTAGGACTTTGAGCAACGAGTTGAGCCAAGCTACCATCTTCCTGGAAGGGGCAAGCCATATCCCTAACTACCCTGTAACTCTATCTTGGACTGTGGCACTTCCAGAAATATTTTAGCAACTGGCAAATCTAAACTGCTGGCACCGAATCCCTTCCTGATAATGTTACATTCTGGAAGCTGTAAAAAAAAGAAAGAAAAAAAGAAGTTTTGATATTTCGAAGAGGCCACAAACAGAAATCCAAATAGCACTTAAAATATTAACTGTACAAATGTATCTAACTTAGCTTAATTTCATCTCTTTCTTATTTAGTTTTCATCTGACTATGCTGTCTCTCCTTCACTCCCCTTCTCCTTGCTTTCCATCTAATTGAATTGAGTGAAGCTATGGAATTAATGCTGTGTAGGGGAAATATCCCATGTTGTGATTTTTGCTTGGTCTACACAATCTAGGAAATATGAGACATGGTCCAGATGCTGCTGAACTTCTTCAGCTCCCATCTACCCCAGTCAGCATGGTCAATGGTCAGGAATAATGGGAGCTGACGTCCAAAACATCTGGAGGACACCAGCCTGAGAAAGGGAGAACCTTGTGATGTGCTGAGTCCTCGTGTGATTCCCTCCCCTCATTTCCAAAGTGTATCATGTGCAGGTGGCGTGTTAAGTATCCTGCTTTCCACCTCAGGAGGACACAGGAAATTGCTCAGTCAAAGCTTTGGTCCATCTTCTAACTCAATATTGTGTTTATTGACTAGCTCTCCAGGATTTCAGAGAGAGGGCATCCCAAGCTCTCACTTGGAGATATCAGGGATTGAACCTGGAAATGGTCTATGACAGCTGCTGAGCTATGGCACTTCCATTATCCAACCCAAGAATGACTTGGTGTGCTCTCCTAATTGAGTGGTAAGTTCAAATTCACACTCAGCCATAAAGCTCACTGGCTGACTTTGGGCCTATAACTCTCTCTCAGCCTAAGGTACACTGGGAGCGATACATGTACAATTGGAGTTCCCTGAGAGGAAAGGTTGGAGATATATATATATATATATATATATATATATATATATATATATTTTAGTGGTACCTTGGATTACATATGCTTCAGGTTACATACGCTTCAGGTTACAGACTCCGCTAACCCAGAAATAGTGCTTCAGGTTAAGAACTTTGCTTCAGGATGAGAACAGAAATTGTGCTCCGGCGGCATGGCGGCAGGAGGACCCATTAGCTAAAGTGGTGCTTCAGGTTAAGAACGGACCTCCAGAACGAATTAAGTACTTAACCCGAGGTACCACTGTGTGTGTATGTGTGTGTGTGTGTGTGTTGTCTCTCTGTTTTAATGGGCTTGGAGGGTGGGGGAGCATGTCACACTTGCCAGCAGCCTTGGAAACACTGCTTTGCTCAAACTTGATAGAAGAAGCATTTTCAGAGTCTCCATCTGTCTCTTCGGTTGAGCTGGAAGGACCGCAAAATAAATGGGCCTCAGTAGAACATACCTTTTAAAAGAAGACGGGTGTGGTGAAGGGGTAACCCAGGGCTGATGCTCTTTCCTGACACAGTGCAAACACTAGTACCTTGAGCATCTCTGCGATCGCTCTCACCTGCAATGCAGATTGCAAGACAATTGCCCACTGGACCTGCTGCATCTGGCACATAATGAGTTGCCTATCCAATATGCAATCAGACTTTGTGTTGGTGCACTTAATTCAGCTTTGAGTTATCCAGACAAGTGATCTGACTGGAACAAAGGGGAAGAAATGTATGCAGCAGGAAGCAAGCAATGACGCCACACAGCAATAAAATTACAGTCTCAGCTAATAACCTTCTTGCTGCAGACTGTTTGAATTGTTCCAGCCCACCCTTTGCTAGTCATTGTTCATGACTTGGGGTCATTCTGTCTGCCTTTGCTCTCTGCTTGAACAGCAGCTGCTTCAAACAGGAAGGCTGTGCATCAAAAGCATCACGTTACCTGCACGATATCAGCGAAAATATTTTTTATGGTTGCACATTTGTTGTTAAAAAGGCCCTAGCTCCCCTTTCCCAAAACCTTGCTAGCAAGGGAAGTAATGGCCCAACTCAGCGTTTTTATTTACAGAACTGTTAGCTGCATAGAGCCTTTCACCATTCTGCCAGCTGTCATCTAATTATTTTTTATTTTAGTACAATGTCATATTCTAAAAATGGTTCACATGTTTCGTGGCTGATAGCCAGCTATTCCTTATGAGGGCGACTTACCATTTTGTCAAGCAACAGGCAACAGTAGAGGAATTAAAACTGTGGATCTTAAGCTAGCATTCGGTTTTCACCTTAACATTCACACAAGAGTATTCACTACAGCTAATTTTCTTTTATTGCTTTGAACTCATGCAGCAGCAGAGCAGAAAGAGAACAGGCTGTCGATTCCTGGGTGTCATACGTCTGCGGAACTATTATGCATGGCCTATTATTTCCAGCAGACTGGCAGAAGAAGGCAACCATACAGAGTCTCCCAAGGCCGCATGAGGGTCACTGTTTCACTGCACCCAGGCAGCTAAATAGTCAGATAAAAGCTCCATGGCCTAGTTAAGGTACAAGTGTTCCCAATCCAGCTGTATAATTTATTATGGCCAAGTGCATCTCTGTGGTGCAGTAACAGCACTCAATGTCTGAGCAAGTATGCTCACATTTATGGAGAAACTCCTATTGTCTCTATTTTCCAGGGACATTCCCAGATTTACAGAAAGATGCTGTCCTGGTTTCTGATGTGATCCTGATATGTCCCACTTTTCCTCAGAACGTCACTATTTTCATCGGATAAATTTTGGAGGGTGTGGAGTTATGCAACCCCCAAGCCAAGGAGACAAGTAACTATACAACCTTTAGAAGACATCTGAAGGCAGTCCTGTACAATTTTATTATGTTTTTATATATGTTGGAAGCCGCCCAGAGTGGCTGAGGCAACCCAGCCAGATGGGCGGGATATTCTTATTCTTATTCTTATTCTTGACATCCCTATTTTTGTCACATTAATTTAGGAGGATAAAAAGGGACCCCTGACCATTAGGTCGGACTATGAACGAGACTGGGGTTGCGGCACTCATCTCGCTCTATAGGCCGAGGGAGCCAGCGTACAGCTTCTGGGTCATGTGGCCAGCATGACTAAGCTGGTTCTGGCGAACCAGAGCAGCGCATGGAAATGCCGTTTACCTTCCCATCGCAGTGGTTCCTATTTATCTACTTTCACTTGACATGCTTTTGAACTGCTAGGTTGGCAGGAACAGGGACCGCGCAACAGGAGCTCACCCCGTCACAGGGATTCGAACCTCCGACCTTCTGATCGGCAAGCCCTAGGCTCTGTGGTTTAGACCACAGCACCACCCACGTCCCTAATGTTGGAGGATATGCTATTGCAAAAAGTCAGTTTTATTTTTTAAAGAAAATGATTCAAACTAGTTTTCTGCACAGCCATGATTAAGAAACAGAACGATACATCAAAATGTGTAAATGCCTAATTATACCTTGATGGCATATGTTCTCTTTTTTAAAAAATGCAGCGATAGCTAGTATTCAATTTTGTGGTGAGATGTAATAAGTCCTGCTATTTCTGCCCCCTTAAAAGTTGGAGCCATATATGCACTTATCTGGGGATTAACTACAAAGAACTCAGTAGGACTTGTTTCTGAATAAGCATGCAAGGTACATAGGAAGTTGCCTCACACCACTGGTCCATTTGGCTCAGTCTTGTTTATGCTAATTGGTTGCAACTCCCCAGGGTTTCAGACAGGGGTATCTCTCAGCCCTCCCTGGAAATGCCAGGGATTGACGATGGGACCACCTGCATGTGTTCTCCATTGAGCTATGGCCCTTTCCTAAGTATTGGGTGGGCCACGCATGTGTCAAAACCTCTAGCCATTGAGGTGTGTGTGTGTGTGTGTGTGTGTGTGTGTGTGTGTGTGTGTCTGTTCTGTCTGCAGAAATATGTCGAATCAGGCATGTAATGCTTGCAACTTGACCTCCGAGCAAACTCCTTGGCAAAGTGCCTGGAAGCTTTATATAGTTACCAAAGATTGCTTGTTAAAATGTGATATTTTGGGACTCATCCTTTCCTGAAGGCAAGGCTGGAATTAACCACTTCCCCACATAGTCACTTTCAGCTTTCATGCCTTTGGCAGTGTTGCCCTTTTGCCTTCTCGCTGCTTGCAACAGCAAACTTGTCTCTGAGCACTGCTTTCTCAGGAATACACACGCAAACACAGATATATACAGACTAGTTAGCTGACTCAAAATGACAGGAGATTAAATTAAAATCCTGTTGATGATGAAACATTACTTACAGTCCAAGCTCCATTTTATTATATATTCGTTATGCCCTGCCAATTTGCAATAAATGCAAACTTGAAGTCATTTTGACATATTATTTGTTTATTCCTGACATTTCTAACCTGCTCCATCAGTCACACAGCTCCCGCTGCGGCTTATGAGAGATAAAGTAATATAAAACAGGAAAAACCCCAGAATGAAACAACATCAGGGGGGGGGGGGAGGTAGGCTGGAGACTGTACTGATATTAGCAACTCCCAACACCAGCAACTCTTTGATAAAACAAAAATGCTTTTAATAATCATTCATAGATATCAAATGAATGACCCTGTTAAAAAAGAAAGAAAAAAGAAATCCAGCATTTGTGACAGATCTGGAATGGATCCTCAAAATTTCCATTTGTGTGAAAACTGTTTGAGCATCAATCCCCTTCTCTGTGGAAGGTTTTTAATCATGTTTTCTGTCAGGCACGACAGAAGACTGAGAAACCGATGTCTCATTCTCAGTCATGCATACAGATGCTGATATTCTGCCAACATATTGCCCATGACAGTGATCATTAGCTGCAGATAAATTTTAATCACAATAACCAGGTTCATCACAGCTTAGGCAGACACAATTAGCCCCTTCCTTCCATTCTCCTAATCTGCAGGGGTAGATTTCCAGAAATGCAATGGGGTCTTGAAATGAGCCCATTTACTGGTTGGCAGCAGTGGCGGACCTTAGGGTCTCAAATTTCAGTGGCTTCCTGTGCGACACCAAAATTTGATGGCCCCCGCCTCTCCCCTTCCATTCTACAGCATAGTTACTGCACCCCAAGGCTTCAAGCCCAGTTCAACTGAACCGGTCATCTGCAGAGTACACCAATGGAACTATTCTCAGACGGGGCACATCCAGTCATTGGTGCGGATGGGGAAAAGCACACTTATTCTCCCATGTACAATTGACTGAAGGTGTGGATAGTAAGCTCCAAATTTGCTGCAAAAAAGCAAAAAGAAAAGAGCTATTTAGATAAGTGAAGAAATTGCAACAGACACTTCATCTGGTCCAAACTGGAGCAGCCATATACAGACCCTCCAATTCTCCCTATTTTCCAGGGAGAGAGCCCTGGATTTACAGAAGCTGTCCCAGTTTCTGATTTGATCCTGGAATGTTCCGCTTTTTCTGAGGATGTCCCTATTTTCATCAGAGAAATGCTGGAAGGTATGGAGTCATTCAAGAGGGACGCGGGTGGTCTAAACCACTGAACCTAGGGCTTGCCGATTGGAAGGTTGGCAGTTCGAATCCCCGCAACAGGGTGAGCTCCCGTTGCTCAGTCCCAGCTCCTGCCCACCTAGCAGTTCGAAAGCACGTCAAAGTGCAAGTCGATAAATAGGTACCGCTCTGGCGGGAAGGTAAAAGGTGTTTCTGTGCGCTGCTCTGGTTCGCCAGAAGCGGCTTAGTCATGCTGGCCACATGACCTGGAAGCTGTCAGCGGACAAACACTGGCTCCCTCGGCAAGTAAAGCGAGATGAGCGCTGCAACCCCAGAGTAGTCCGCGACTGGACTTAATGGTCAGGGGTCCCTTTACCTTTACCTTTATGGAGTCATTCAACCCCTGAGCCATCTGAAGGCAGCCCTGTATGGGGATGTTTTTTAATGTTTCATGTTTAAGTATGTTTGTATATATGTTGGAAGCCACTCAGAGTGGCTGGGGCAACCCAGTCAGATGGGCTGGATATAAATATAAAAATTATTATTATGAATATTATAATGGAATAGGGCATCCCTATTTTCATTGGAGAAATGTTGGAGGATATGCATATATATGACTGGTTGAGGTTCATAAAATCCCTGTTTTAAAACAACTGTGCAGGTTTCCATTTGGTTTCCAGGTTCAGTTCAAGGTGCTCATGTTAGTGTCTCCATCCCTCCTGATGTTCTCAGGTATTAGGATTGGCAAAGGGTGCTCTCTTGCCACAGCCCTCAGAAGTGCAGGGAATGGTGACCTAGGAAATAGCTTTTACCCTTTACCCTGGCCATTGACAGTTAAGTATTTTGCTTTGTGGGACCTACCTCTTTGCTGAATTTGCACTTTTCTAGCTGGAAGGATTTTACTTCTTTTTGTAATTCTAACTGGTTTATCTGTTTTTTGGCACCATATTGTGCTAAGCTGCCCTAGAACCGTAAGCTGAAGGGCAGGTAAGAAATCTTATGAACAAACAAACGCAGGAAGCTGTCTTATACGGAGTCCATCAAATTTAGACCATCTAATTCAGTATCGTCTACACCAGGGTTTCCCAAATTTGGGTCTCTAGCTGTTTTTAGACTGCAACTCCCATCATCCCTAGCTAGCAGAACCAGCGGTCAGGGATGATGGGAACTGTAGTCTCAAAACAGGTGGAGGGTCTTCACTTACTGTTAAGATTTGGACAGGGGTGTCTCCCAGCCTGACCCAAAGATGCCAGGATCTGAACATGGGACCTTCTGCTTGCAAAGGAGCTGATCTGCCACTGAGCAGGTCCCATAGGAGCAGGAGGTAATTTCATGGAAATGTTAACATTGCCATAAGGATCCCAAAGTATCTCATGGAAGCTATGAAGAGCTGTACACTTCAAGCATTTTTCTGCCCCTGATGCCTCAATTTCTGTTTATATTATTGGTGAGTTTTGGTCTCCCTTGTGTATTCGTATATGCAAAAGTATATCCAGCACATCCTAGTCTAATCCATCACCTCAGTTCATGCTGCAGTCAAAACAATAAAAATTAAACGCTACGTTGCTGCAGTGAAATAAAATCCTAAAAAATTGGCTGCAACTTTTCCCCCTCCCTGATTGGCCTTCCTTTGCTGAGCTCATGGCAAACAAATGAATCAACGCCACCCCACTCCTCAGATCACTTAAAAATTAACGTCACATGTAACTTATCACGTGTACCTTCTGTCTTATGAAACATATGGGGTTTTATTTTATTTTTTAGTAGTTTCTGTTGCTTGTATTTTTCCTTCCAAAAGCAGGCATCCAGGTTTCTATCTGCAGCTCACCCTCCTCTGCACTTTTCCAATCCTATTAATATATAAGTGGCAAAGCTTTGATGAGTTATTTTCAGTGCTTAGAACATCTTAAGGCTTTTAAAGTGTCCTCCTGGTCTTCCATCTTATCGGCATGCAGTAGATTCCTGTGTGGAAGAGCAGTAAGCACATTTGCAGGCCTAATGTCATTTAGCTAAAGAAAGGAGAGTGGCAGGATGTGTTTTGGGAAATTTCACAGATGCAGCAAGAGACCGTCTGTGCACAAAATAATCCCATCTAAGAGCAGAAGTAAAGAGAATGTTTAAGGAGCAAAGGGATAGACAGGGAAGCATTTAGTTTGCATTAAAAATACAACACGAAAGCTGCGCCAAGTCAATCAGTAGTCTGCACAAATAAATAAATAAAGGATTCTGCTGTGAAAATAAATTATACAAGTTTAACACAAATTTCTTCCTCATTTTGCATAAATTCAATACATCACGTAGAATTATGCAGCCCCACCCAATGAACCCACGAAATACTGTTCAGCTGCCACTGGAAGCTGAAACTTCAGTTTAAGTGGGTTGACGGGACTGTGTAACTGGGAACTAAAGGGGAAAGATGCAACTTGGTTGTGTTCAACAATAAAACAGTTGCAAGCACATCACCAGAGTGAGAGGCGGGCAAATCTCTCAGCGTCTCATTTCCCCCCATATTAATTTAATTTATCAATTTCATAAAATTTGTATACTGCTTAGAAGTAAAAAAAAACCACGAACAAACCTTAGATCAGTTTTTAAAAAGAATAAAACAATATCATTACCAGCAAAAGCAGTTAAAAACACTATTTAATACATTCAAAAATAATTAAAACCAATGATAGACTAAAAGCGGATTAAAACACAACACAATCTTAAATTCTGTTCTCTGCTTTTCCACATCAGTTTGTGATTTTTTTTTTAAAAAAAAGAAAGTCCTCATGAGAATTCAATAGCAATTTCTCCTAATTTACCATTTTCACAAAACATTTTTGCAAAACCATTTCCCCTAATGTGATGCATTTTCGTATGTTATTGTCACTAATATGTGCATCTTTATGCATGCTTTATCCCAGTGTATGCATTTGCTTGCAGATGACTTGGTTGGACTACTGAAATTGCAAAATTCGTAGAAGTGTGAATGTCAAAGGATGGCTGCGTTTAGGTTTGCCTATTGTTTCAAGAAGTTTTATTTACATAGTTTTGCATTTAAATGTGACCTGAATCAAACTTCTCCTGCATCGCTAACTCAGGAGGTTTTATATGACAATAAATCTCTTCCCAAGTCCTCCAACTTGAATACATGTATCTACAAGGCTCCAGCAGCAACACAAGTTACAAAACAACAACAACACATTCTTAGGGATGGCCAAAGTCCCTCCATTTGTTAGGTGGAAAATAAGCTGGGACTTTTTCTAGTAGGCCCAGGTAAGACTTCACCAATGGGAGAGGCAGGCCATACTTGAACCAACTGAGGAGAGACTTAGGTGGTCCTTTGGAAAGCCTAAATGTCACCTGGAAGCAGCCATTCCATGAAGCTGCACCAGAGGAAGAGATGGGAAGCAGGGCCATTCTGTTGGTTCAGCTGAGAAACCAGCTCCACACGGGTCTTCCCTCAGTTGCCATGTGGCAGCAGCCATTTCATGAGACTGCAGCAAAGGAGTTGAGAAGGTAAGCAGAACCATTGCACTGGCTTAGTGGAGAGACCAGCACAATTTGTCTCCTCCTCCTCGCCATAGTTTTCCCCTCTCCTTCCTCCCACAGTCCAATTTCCTTCTGAATCTTGTGGACTGTAAACCTGAGGCAAACAAAGCCTTGTTATTGATCTCTGGGAGCTGCTCTGGGAGCTTTTTTGGCTGAACAATGGGCCAAAAATGGGTCAAATAAATAAATAAGCCCAGTGCCAACTTCCATTTAATGAAACAACAATTGAATAAACCTGCACTGCCGAAACATTTCGTAGTTTATTTTGTCAGTCATTCATCTCTAAATCCTGAAGGAGTCTGAATAATGTAATATTTAGCTGGGGGTCTTAGTTTCATCTACTAGATTGACTGGGATCCAAAGTAGTCCTCAAATTGTTCCATATGTCCAAGGAGGCTCTAGGCTTCCATTTCTCCAGCAGCTGCTCCCCCTCTCCTCCCAGCGCTACCACATGGCAAACCACTTTTGAACCTGATGAGACTTTCAGAAGCAGTTTGTGATATGGCATTGGATCCTCTGTTTAAAGAAAGAGAAGTCCAAAAATACCGCAGATCATGCTCAGCCCTAGCGTGCGCCAAAGTCACTCTCTGGAGTCCAGCCAGGAAGTATGGATGCAAAAGTCTCTTGAACTCAAGCACATCACAAGCTCTGATAAACTCAGTCCACTGGGCAGTTTAACAGATCTGCCAAAATAAGTGGCTTGAAACTCTCATGGTGGCAGCAGAGCCCTCAGCAAGACTCGTCATAGCTGCCAGGCAATCAACTGTCAGAGAAGCCGTAATGTAAAGCCAAGTATTTTCTCAAAATGAACATCAAAGCTACACCGGGAAGATTATTTGCAAGGCAAGAAAGGCTTGTTCTGTGACAGAGGCCTGTTAACACCGGTCCCTGCTAAGGCTGTGCCGTGTGATTTATGATGCAGCTGTTCTCATCTCAACTGACAGGTCTCTATTCTAGCGGACAGGCAATACTTGCAGCGCACAGGAGGACGGGCTTAAAACACAGGCTGCTCGGCTACATTTTGGATTCGGTTCATGGCTCTTGTCAAATGTCTTGTACGATCTGGAAAATTTTGATGTTTTAAAAACATGTGTGAGAAAGAAATGGCAGCTATTAGAAATTACAGCTGCTGACATCATTTTTACTTGCCTCGTTTGATTTGTTTGTAAGTGTATTATTTCCCAGTTACTGCAAGTTCTGGGACATAAAAATTATTCAGAATGTGTCTAATCCCACCTATGGGAGCACGTCTGCTTGATAACAAATTGCATAGAAACTTCTGCTACATAGAAACAGCACATATAAACTTTGAACAACAGCTCTTCTGAAGACACTAGACTCAGCATTGCCACTAAAAACTTAGGTCAGCTTTTGCCAGCTTTCCGCATGCTGGCTGGGGCTGATGGGAGTTGGATTCCAAAACACCTGGAGTTAGGCACCAGTTAGGGATGGCTGGGGTAGCATGCCAAAGCCCAGGGGGTAGCACTTTGGGAACAAACTAGACAACGCCTGCGCCCTTTGAGGCAGGGTTGCTGTTTTTCAAAACAACAACAATCCAAATTGCTAGCATGGGTGGCCTGATCTTGATTGTGTCCCTAGCATGAGGGGCAGAGGGCTTCAGTCCTTTCTCCTCTACTATGATCTTGATTTGGATTGGGAGCAGGGCATGACAACAACAGGGGTCGCAATGCAAGTGAGTGTTCCCATCCCTATGCAAATATCAGTATCAGAGAGGAATCCCTATAAAAATTGAGACCATAGTGAGTGCAAACAGTTAATGCCCCTCTACTTCCCTGAGTCAGACCCTCTGCACTCTGTTTTGTTGTTGTTGTTTAGTCATTTAGTCGTGTCCGACTCTTCGTGACCCCATGGACCAGAGCACGCCAGGCACTCCTGGTCATTCATTCATTCATTCATTTATTTACGGCTATTAGCCCATAAAATATGTACAAACATAAAAAAAGCACAAAGGCTTAAAAACCGAAATATCTGACAACAGAAGGTGAACACTGCGATGCAAGGGTGGGTCATTGGGCAGAGCCAAATAACAGGATGGGGCCCGGAGAGCTCCAAGGGACGGTTCACAGAAAAAGGAAAACTGAAGACGAGATCCGACATGCACTCTCATCATAACTGTTCGATTAGATTTTGATGTTGTTGTTGTTTTTTGGTGGTTTTTGCGTGTGAGATAACCGCATTCAGGAATCTCGCCACCTGCAGAGTAACAGAAGGATCTGTATCCTGCAAAAGCAGTGCGGCGTGTGACTCAACAGGCCTGCCAACCAAGCGCAGTAAAGCAGGACCCAGGAATTTAGTCCTGGCTATGCTATGTAAGGGACAGTTGAACATTATATGTGGAAGAGATTCAACAGTTTTCCCGTCACACACGCATAGCGGAGCCAGGCACTCCTGTCTTCCACTGCCTCCCACAGTTTGGTCAAACTCATGTTAGTAGCTTCAAGAACACTGTCCCACTATCTCGTCCTCTGTTGTCCCTTTTCCTTGTGCCCTCCATCTTTCCCAACATCAGGGTCCTTTCCAGGGAGTCTTCTCTTCTCATGAGGTGGCCAAAGGTGGCCAAAGTATTGGAGCCCCTCTACTTCCCTGAGTCAGACCCTCTGCACTCAGGACCAGTGAAATATACTTGGAGTCGAGAGTGGATTTCATGCTCTTTATTCAGCTCATAGTGGTGAGGAGGAATCGAAGTTCCCCCACAATATCTGCTTTATATACATTATTTACACAATGGGCCGCACGTGATTGGCTAATTCCGGGATTCTCCTGTAGGCCAATCAGGTTGTGGATTCACTTCCACCTGGAGCTGGATTGGGTGGCTCCTGCAGACCAATCATAGTGCTGCATTGTTCTAGGACCAATCAGACTACTGCATTCTGAATCCTATTGTTCTAGGACCAATCAGACTGCTGCATTCTGAATCCTATTGTTCTAGGACCAATCAGACTGCTGCATTCTGAATCCTATTGTTCTAGGACCAATCAGACTGCTGCATTCTGAATCCTATTGTTCTAGGACCAATCAGACTGCTGCATTCTGAATCCTATTGTTCTAGGACCAATCAGACTACTGCATTCTGAATCCTATTGTTCTAGGACCAATCAGACTGCTGCATTCTGAATCCTATTGTTCTAGGACCAATCAGACTGCTGCATTCTGAATCCTATTGTTCTAGGACCAATCAGACTGCTGCATTCTGAATCCTATTGTTCTAGGACCAATCAGACTGCTGCATTTTGGATCCTATTCAACTCAGTACATAACAACCAGCAAAGTGAGACAACCACCTTGGGCAGCAGATGCTGGGGGTCAGCAATGACAGCTAGGTCTCCTGAGTACTCCCTTCTGTTAGTGGATGAAGTTGTGCTCTTAAGCGCTTATGTACCAAGTGACCTGTCTTGGACTCCCACAACTAGCCGGCTCCCCTCAGGTGCGTGGAGGACACAAACACATTGCCAGTGTTGACATAAGATTCAACTGCCGGTCCAACAGGTTTCTGTGTCTGGAATGCAGGTGGAGGCACCATCTAGACCTTCACCTCAGGTAGAAAAAATGCCTCGGGCCAGCCCCATCCACACTGACAATTTGAGTTTAAAAAAACAAGCCTGTGCTTAAGGGTACAGATATATTACCATCTAGCTTGGCCCTCAGTCTCCCAGAATATTCTGTAGCAGACCTTAAAGGCACACAAGGCACTGACAGAGAAGTGTCAAAGGAAGACTCCAGGGTGAAGTCACTGGATTGGGATTAATTAGCAAATTTGACCCTGTGGAATTTGGCCTCTACGAATGACTAGCTGGCTGCAGAACCTAATTGCTCCTCTCTACACTATTGATCTGGCTACATCTATTTATCACCAATAGTGGAGAATGGGTTGCTCCTAAGCAGACAGGACAGCGCATCCATTTGATTGGTCTCTGAATTCACTTTTGTGCTCGGCGTAGTCCTGCATATTGGTGCCTTTTTGCATTGCTCGACCTTTCGGCCTCACTTTGTGAATCGGATGAAGTGGGCTCCCTTGCCTACAAAAGCTTAAATGCAGACTAAAATATGTTTGCCTTTAAAATGCCACAAGATCCTTTGTTGATGCAGAGTGTGCTACATTTGGCTCTGCAGCACATCACCACAGTGTGCAAGATATAATGGTAACCTGAAGCTGCTTGTGAAATTTTTAAATCTCTGGTATATTTACCGAAGTGAAAGCATTTATTAAACTCAGAGCAGCAATTACACCACAAGTCTTTGGCATATGTACACACACACACACACACACACACACACACACACACACACTTGAGGAATATTATTTCAAGATCTGATCCTTTCTGAATGGCTGCTATTACCTTGGGATGCCCCAGGTGCATGGCTTACGTGAGTTGGTTCAGTAATTTCAAATCATCTTTTGGCATCTAAGGCTGCTCACAGGAGGAATCACTGTTCACTGGAACTCTGCCAAAAAGAAAGTTAATAGTTCTTATTATTGAATAAATACCGTATTTTTCGCTCTATAACACGCACCAGACCATAACACGCACGTAGTTTTTAGAGGAGGAAAACAAGAAAAAAATATTCTAAACAAAACAGTGGATGTATGATTTTTGTGGTTCATGCTGTGGCCACAGACATGTGATCTGACGGTGAGTTTGGGGTAGCCCAATGCAAAAATCCTGAGGATCCATGTGGATCCATGCTAAAGTCGCCCTAAAGTCGCAGGGGCGCTGGGGGAGTGAACAGGAAGCAGCAGGAGGAGAACAATCCCTCTCACACACAGACACACACACACACAGAGTATCAATCCTAAAGTCGCAGGAGAGGCAGGGGCGCTGGGAGAGTGAAGGGGAAGCAAGAGGAGAACGATGCCTCACACACACACAGACACACACACACACACACACACACAGAGTATCAATCCTAAAGTCGCAGGAGAGGCAGGGGCGCTGGGAGTGGGAAGCAAGAGAAGGAGAACGATCCCCCCCCCTCTCTCTCTCACACACACAGTATCAATCCTAAAGTCGCAGGAGAGCGCAGGGGCGCTGGGAGAGTGAAGGGGAAGCAAGAGGAGAACGATGCCTCACACACAGAGAGACACACACACACACACAAACACACACAGAGTATCAATCCTAAAGTCGCAGGAGAGGCAGGGGCGCTGGGAGTGGGAAGCAAGAGAAGGAGAACGATCCCCCCCCCCTCTCTCACACACACAGTATCAATCCTAAAGTCGCAGGAGAGCGCAGGGGCACTGGGAGAGTGAAGGGGAAGCAAGAGGAGAACGATGCCTCACACACACACACACACACACACACACACACACACACACACACAGTATCAATCCTAAAGTCGCAGGGGCACTGGAAGTAGCAGGGGCGCTGGGAGAGTGAAGGGGAAGGAAGAGAAGGAGAACGATGCCTCACACACAGAGAGACACACAGAGTATCACTCCTAAAGTCGCAGGAGAGCGCTGGGGCGCTGTGAGAGTGAACAGGAAGGAGGAGGAGGAGAATGATAGCTCAAGCACACACACACACACACACACACACACACACACACAGCCCCTACAGTGGCTGATCCAAAATCGGACAGCAAAAAACTGCAGGCAGGGACACGGGGTTGTTTTAAAGCAACCAGCCCCGATCTGCTTCTCTCCCTCCTCCCGGCTAGGCTGGCTGAAAAGCTTTGCTGCTACTTAGCAGCTCAGTGGAGAAGAGAGAGGGACATAGAGCACGGGGTTGTTTTAAAGCAACCAACCCCGCTCTGCTTCTCTCCCTCCTGCCCGGCTCGGCTCGCTGACAGGAGCCGCTTACACCCGCTTTGCAGTTTCAAAGAGAGCCACGGACTGCTCACAACTGCAGCGGATTCCCCTTCCATCTGTAGGCATTCGCTCCATAACACGCACAGACATTTCCCCTTACTTTCCAGGAGGAAAAAACTGCGTGTTATAGAGCGAAAAATACGGTACTAGGGCGTAAAAGGGAGGTATGGGCTGCTGTTGTGTGATCTCCATTAATTCCAACATAGGATACAGTGGTACCTTGGGTTACATACGCTTCAGGTTACAGACTCCACTAACCCAGAAATATTACCTCGGGTTAAGAACTTTGCTTCAGGATGAGAACAGAAATCGTGCTCCGGCGGTGCGGCGGCAGCAGGAGGCCTCATTAGCTAAAGTGGTGCTTCAGGTTAAGAACAGTTTCAGGTTAAGAACGGACCTTCGGAACGAATTAAGTACTTAACCTGAGGTACCAATGTATTTAGTGAGGCTATATAACTTCCGTCTCAATGAATAGGGTCAAATGGCACCAGTGATTTGCAGGTTGCACCAAAAGTTTGATCTAATGTACCATGGATAATAATACAATAACAGGGCTTGTCATTTTTGGGAGTGAAACTTATTTTTTGAAAATTTATTCAGTGAGGGGTCTTAAAAATATGTTTTTGGGTGTGGGGAATTCAAAATCTGCTATTATTCTTGTTATCAGACAACATTTGGCTTGATAAGTCTATGTTTAATGAATAAACACATAAACTGCTTTCAGAAAATCCAAGAATTTTAATTTTATCTTCTGAAAATGTCAGGTAATGCTTAATAATAATAATAATACATAACTACAAGTACTTAGCAATCATTTTAAATGATTTCTATGCATTTTTACGCAAATTTTACTCACCAAGGAAAACTAAATTATATTAATTTAACCAAAATATCTTTTGAATTCCCAAGTCATGTTACAAATTTTTAGCACTCATCCTTTTTGGAATTTGAAAGTTGAAAAATTCAACATGTCCTAATATAAACATTACTCCCCACTCTACACACAGTCAAGGTAGGAGACAGGATTAGAAATGTAACCATTACAGTTTATGACTACAGTCATGTCCTCAATTAAGCACAGTTGAAGGGAACACACAGTTGTACAGATGCACAGTTATAATGGCCTGGTTTGATAAGCTTTTTTCGGGTCCTTATTTTTTCATGACTGAAGAGATTTGTATCTCTAAATATTGCTATTACTCACATGAAACCTGATTGGCTCACAAAGCTCTTGAACAGAGCTCAGCTTGAGTGCAAGCTCAATTACTGCAAAATTCAACACCATCCCTAGTGCCCACGAATGTAAGGGAAGGAGAGGCAGTTTTCACCAGTTCCCCTTTCAATAGCTGTCAACATACAGATTTGAAAATAAGGGACCAGCAGCCTCGAAAATAAGGGATCAGCAGCCAAAATAAGGGATTTTGCTATTGTAAAGAGTTACATACATTGGTAGGATTGACAGATGCTATCAATCCGGCATGAGGCGGTTGCGGCGCCGTGGCGGCTGCTGAAGCACTGCCCTTCTGCGTCCCTCCCCATCCCCTCCTCTCCCTCCTCCCTCAGGCCGCCTCCTCAGCTGCCACCACCGCTGCCGCCTCCGGGCTCGCAGGTGGCATGGGCAAGAGTCTCTCCCCCCCCCTCTCTCGGGCGGGGAAGGGCTGATGGAACTCCTCGCGCCAGGATGATGGCGCCAGCGCGCGCTCTCTCTCGTGGCGGAGGACCCCAAGCCGCTGCTTCCCTCCTGAGCCGGGCGAGCATGAAACCTGGGAAATTTAAGGGACATCATCAATAACAGCAGCGGGAAATTTAAGGGACAGCAGTGGGACACAGTGCTGGGATAAGGGAGTTTCCCGCCAAATAAGGGACAGTTGACAGCTATGTCCCCTTTCCCTTGCATCCCCTGAATATCAATTCCAGAAGACTGGAGGAACCTCCAGAAAAGTAAGGAGCATGGCACCAGGGGGCTGCCGAGGAGATAGAGGATAATAATAAAAAAATCACCTTCATTTCTCTAACATTAGCATATGCTTCTAATGAATCAAATGCCATTCTGCAGACAGAATTTCACCCAGTCTTTGCAATGATTTTTTATTGCAGCAGAGAGCATAAAATTAGAAACTAGGTTTGCTAATGAGTTCAATTAAGCTGTCTTCAAGCTATTCAGTGGAAATAAACCAGAGGATACCTGCCTATCATGCATCTCAGTTTGAAAAAGAGAGGTCTTACGATCAAATCTCTTATTGGATATGTTGGGCATTCGAAGACTGCATGTGAATTTAAATTTTTGCCTGATCGACTATGTGAGCAAATTCCCTCATTAAAGTATCTGAAAGTGGAGATGATTTTCCACTACACTGAGAGTAGTTAATCTCCAGATACATTTAAATGAAGAGTCAATTTTAAACACATGTTCGGTGCTGATATATTTTTCTCTGTAGGCAACTTTTACATTGCTTTATAGCATACAGTTGTGACAGCTAGTTCCCAAAAGGCAAATCAGTTACCAGATTTCCTTTCTCATGTAGAATATTTGCAAGTCCTTTGCTTTCCGATACATAGGAATTCTACCAGCCTGCTGCTGTAATATGCCATGTTTTAGAAACTTATTCCAGAGCCTTCCCAGAACCTGGAATTTGTGCTAAAATCTAAATAAACAAACAAATCTCTGTGTGAGTGCAAGGTTTTGCATCTGGGCTTATACTTTGAATATTTTTTATTCATTCATATATACACATTCTTCTTAAACAAAACTGCATTTCAAATTCGGTTTAAAAAACAAAATGGGGACCAATGAGTAATCTGGCATCCTCAGGGCTGGATTTAGATGAAGAGAGGCCCTGGGCTTCTCCACTTGTGAGGCCCCTCCCCATCCCCCACCCTCACAACTTGAAGAAAATGGAAGAGTGTTATAAACAAAAATGAGTGAAGACAAGGATGACGGGTATTTAAAATTCTACAATTTACAATTTCTCCTCTAAAGGACATAAGATATTATTGTTAAATACTGTGGTGATTTAAAAAAATGCATAAAATTAACACTGAAAAACTTTTGTAAACCTTTTGTGGCCTGGGCAGGCCTGGAACTAGTTCCCATGTCTTATTCCTCTCTAAGGAATCAAGCTTAGCCTTGATGGCATTTAACCATGGCTCAGCACCCTCTGAGGTTAAACTTTGGACCTCTTGGAAGCTTGAAGATGGGCCGGGTCAGAGGCCTGGGCAGGCTGAAGGTCGTACCTCGGAAGTCAAACGGAATCCGTTCTGGAAGTCCGTTCGAATTCCAAAACATTCGCAAACCAAGGTGCGGCATTCGTTTGGCTGCAGGAAGCTCCTGCAGCCAATCAGAAGCCCCATCAGATGTTTGGGTTCCAAAGAACACCTGCAAACCGGGACACTCACTTCCGGGTTTGCGGCGTTCGGGAGCCAAAACGTATGAGTGCCAAGGCTTCCGGCTTCCAAGGTATGACTGTACTAAGGTAAAGGGTGCATAGAAAAACATAATTCTCACAGAGGTAAGATACAGCAAATGCAACTGGAAATGGGCACTGCTTCCCCTCACCCCGAGAATTAAATATGTCAGTGCTCCTGTTGTGCACTCTTGCCCTTCCTTGGTTGCATGCATGGTTTACAAAGCCTGCCCATCATGTCTGAGCAAAGGCAAACAGCAGCACAAAAGTGATCATGCACGTACACCCTGAGAAGCAACATCTCTTGCAAATCCCAAGCAATTGACTACCTAACAAGAGGCAGAGTCCCACATAAGTCAGCTGCAGCCATTAAGTGGGAGTGTCAGAACTGAGGGTCACATCAGAAATATGTTTGTGCTGGCGGAGGAGCCCTGCTTAGATTGACGGAGCCATTTCCAAAGTCTGGCACTTACAGAATTTGCAAGACTTGTTATCTTTCGGGGACTTATAAACAAAGCACTTGTTGCCTAGCAACCGACAGCAGCCCAACAGTCAGTTTAAATATATTTTAACATCTTTGTGTGGGCCTGACGTGCGGGTCACAGTAGTAATACTTGCCATCTCTGATATTTGGGAGAAGGATAATAGTTTAGTGGTGAAGCATCTGCTGTGCGTTAGAAGATTCCAGGTTCCACCTGCAGTTTTTCCAGGTGGGGGTGGGCAGGTCCCATACCTGAAACTGTAGAGAGCCACAGCCAGTCAGCATCAATGAGCTTGCTACATTCCTACAATGGGCAAAAATTTGTTTATTTATTGGAAACTTCACTTATTATCTCCAGAACGACACTACCACCGTATCACCTCCAAAGATGGCCAAATCTGTTTATTCTGGCTTCTCATTTTTCTCTTTCTCTTTACCTTTTCATATCAATTTGTGTGTTTTTTCCCCTCAAGCAAAGTCATAACATTTTAGTGCAAACTTTTTCCTAATATAAACGTATTTCCCCTAATATTTCTACTTTCCCCAATATAATGCACTCTTGTATGTAATTTTTAACGATATAAGCATTTTCCGTACACTTTGCTTTCATATATGCATTTTTTTGTATACATTATTTGCTAAGAATATTACATACAGTGTGGGGTGATGGAACTACTTCGTTGCAATATCTACTGGAGGTGGGGGAGTGTGTGTCAGTAAGCTAGCCAATTACTGATTCATAAATGCTCATTACAATATTATGAGCTCAGCATATACGCTGATTTTTATACAAAGGTGGCAGAAGATATCAGCCATACATTCACTTTAAAGCGATGCTAGCAAGGAGAGGGTTATCAAAGGATCCTGAATTATAAAACAAAGAAGGGGAACCAGTTATTCTTAGTTTACCCTCCAGCTTTCAAAAGTAGAAGATGAAAGCACCTTGCATTAAAAGGAATCTGCTGAATGTGTACAATCCCGCTACATTCATGGGTTTTATAAATCTGTTTTAAGTCATCCCTGTAGGCTTAAGGAACAAGAAGATGCCAATCTGTATACGCTGGTGGCTTTTATTATTTCACACAAATTTAAAATAGTTTTGCAAGGCAGTTCCTAACATAACTTACAGTATATAACATGGGTACAGATTATATACTAGGAATCCCGGCTCCTCCTCCCTCCAAGTTCTGCACATTAGGGCTGAGCTGCAAGGAGGTACTTCCCCCAGGGCTAAACTGTCCTTTCCAAGCTCCACCCCATTCCCGAAGGGCAAAGAGCCGCCTAACAGTTTGAGGCAGGTCCTGGCTGACTGGCTGCAGCTGTGTCTGGTCCTGGAATATCTGTGTCTTGTGCTGCTTGTGTTCCTGATCTCGCTGTTTCTATCCCTCTGTACTAGAGTCCTGGCTACTACTCAGGTAATGCAATGCCCCCACTCTGAATTGGCTCCATGTATCCGGAGCAAATGTTGTCACACGCCCAAGTCTGATTGGTAACATAGATTCATGACATCATCTAGTTCATTCTGGGATCCCTAGTTAGCTGGGATTGTCCATGTAACGATTCCCAGGAAGAAGAAGACCCGATAATTCTACAGTGGTGGTTGGGAGCTATGCCAAGCCAACAGCAAACCAGAGAAACGATGCAAGTGAATAATTTATTGGGATTGCATAATTCATAGGGGTTACTCACACACACATTCGAAGCACTACAATCTTCATTCAAACCAAAGAAAACAGAGACTGAGGCGTTAGGTATCTAACTGCAATCTCAGTTTGATTTAGCAGGCCATGCTGACTCCTCTGGAAAGTGCAGAAATAGCAAGCCCCATCAAACACAGGAAATCAGGCAAGGAACAGGAGTATATGACAAGCAGTTAATGGTAAGAAGTGTTGAAAAAAGTACTCCTTTTCCATTGCAGCTATTGAGCAAAAACCAATTCACCTTGCACAGCACAACCAAATAAAGCCTTCACCCAACAGGAAATCTACAGGCATGTTTCCTATTTCCACTATGAATGTTTGCCTGGTGTAAGGGCCTTCCTAAGAGCTGATCCAAGCAAGGGCCGTGAACCTAAGTATTCAAGTTAAGTTTCACTTTCACAGCATTCCTGGGAGGCAGGGCATTTATTTCACAGCGCCAGCTAACCCTGTGAATTCCAAGGCATCTTTAGAAGCAGTTCCCATCACTGATGCCTGCAGACACCTGCTGGGCAGATATTTAGCAGTGCACTATTTAGCAGCACACTATTAACCTCTAGATGTTTTTGGTTTAGTAGAACAGGCATGGAGAGCTTCCACCAAACAGAACATCCAAGCTCAACAAAGCTGTTCTTTTAGGCTGGGTTTTTCTTTTGCAACTTGATATAGCACTTTCGCAGATAATCGTTTATCACATATTGGGCACACTTCAGTTTATTCCAAGGTAAATAAAATAGACTACAGTTGCATTACAGATCTTCCTTTAATGGACAGCAGCACGTATCCTATTGACACAATTTGCTGGCATTCGTTCCTAAGCTGATTTCTTTGAATGTAAGCCCAATTCATTTCTTTTGAGCGTTTTCCCAAGATCACAGCCAAAGTAAAAAAACAAAATGTAACCTACGGCAGTGATGGGCAGTTCTCATCAACCCAGACGATGCCAGCTGAGCCTGCTAGGAGTTGGAGTCCATCAACCTGGAGGGACCCTGACCTATAGTATAAAAGGGTGGCATGGATTCCACCAACAGAGTATAAATAATATGGGTGCAATTGAATGTTCTGCTATTAGAATCATTATACAGTGGTACCTCGGGTTACATATGCTTCAGGTTACATACGCTTCAGGTTACACACTCCGCTAACCTAGAAATAGTGCTTCAGGTTAAGAACAGAAATCGTGCTCCGGCAGCGCGGCGGCAGCAGGAGGCCCCATTAGCTAAAGTGGTGCTTCAGGTTAAGAATAGTTTCAGGTTAAGTACGGACCTCCGGAACGAATTAAGTACTTAACCCGAGGTACCACTGTACCAGCACAAGCATTTTAGCTTTCCAGAGAGAATGATCCTTCCTCTCCCCGCTGCAGGCTGTTCAGGGAGGGGGAAATCTCCTGATCCCACATACATGTGGGGGGACGTGGTGAGCTCACAGGGGAAGGAAGTAGGGAAAAGTCCAGTCATACTAGCAGAACTCATTGCGGTAGTGGGAGCTATTTAGCTGGATCTGGCCCTGTAAATTTGGATGAGCACTTGCTTTATATTTGCTTTTAATGCTTTTTCTTATCTCTATTTTTTAATACATAAGTTGCTTTGAGACAACTGGTGTAAAAAGCAACAAATAAGAGAGGTATGAGCCACGCAACTGTGCAAAAAAGTGTGCTTAATTATCAAAGTGTTTCTACAGTTAAATCACCACCTTTTAACTTCGCTTATAAACATCACCAATATCCTTCCAGTTCCTTCTAGGAATCTAAAGAAGTTGCCATATAAATATGTCTCCTAGCAGGAGCATTCAAGAAAATGCTGAGCCCAACGGAAGCCGCAATTAATGATTTACGCACACCCTAGCCAGGCATCTCTCATGCTCAGCAAGGGAAGAAAGATTCATTGATCGCTGCTCCCCGGAGCACAAACCAGCTGTCAGAAGCCAATTTATCTCTCTCTTTCCTGCCTCTTTCTTTCTGAAATGCTTGATAGCGGGTGGAAAGGGGGAAGAAGCTGCTGGACATGATGACTGGGTGCCTGCAGAAGTGGACCTGAAGCAGGGGTAGGGAAACTGTGACCCTACACGTGTTGCTAGACTACATCTCCCATCAGCCCTGACAATGAATTGGTCAGATAGAGCAAAGGCTGATGGGAGTTGGAGTCCAGCAACATCTGGAAGACCACAAGCTCCCCATCCCTGGTCTTTGTCCTTTCGAAAGACTCTGATGACACACTGTACTTCAAGTTATAGCTCTAAACATGCTAAGAAGAATTTCACTTTCTTCTGCTTCTTCTTCACTGAGGAAAAAGGGAATTCCAAACAAGTATGTCATGGAAATATGCTTTCACAATTTAACATCTGGTTTCCTAGAAGAGGCTATGCATTAACTCCAAATTATTATGTATTCTGTATGCATGCCAGTCATAGGAGCCAAGAGCTAGAGGTTGAGGTCCTTTCAGCCCACCAATAAAATATTTGAGGGGGCTTTCCCCCACAAAGTTGATGGGCATTGCGATTCAGATGGTGTTGTGATCGGTTATGCAGGGCGGGGCTTACCTCCCCCCCTCATATTTTATTCAAGTTGGCACCCCTGCCAGTTCTATAATGGGAAAGTATGGCCACAAAAACTCTCATAATGTCACTGGAAACCATTAGAAAATACTATAATGATTTAATAATCCATGGACTCAATGAATTTAGATTCAGGCTGCATTCATTTACCGTGGGAATAAGCCTAACTGAAGTCAATGACATTTACTTCTAAGTAGACGTGCTTAGAGAGTGTGTTCTTCCTGTCTAGTGAATCTTTAGATTAATTCATCTTAATTCCTAACTATTATTTCAGGAGTTCCATACCTCTTAGCCCTCAGCATGGGAAAATGTTACATTGCTTTTGTTTCTTGGAAAGTGGTTTTTTGGGTGTTTTTTTTAGTTTGTGTGTGTGTTTTTTTGTGTGTGTGTTTTTTAGAGGAGTTTCCTCAGACAAAATTGCTGAAAATAAATAAACTGGGCTGAACTTTTCCAAGATGGTATATTCTGTTTGACTTGCAGAAATGTTTTCCCTTTGAACTTACTATAGACATTAGAAAGATGAAATGCATTTTAGAGAATTCTCTGTTAAGGCTAAACAAAGCCATAAGGCAAAGAATGAAAATGACACTTACTAACAATAAGAAAATGCCAAATATTCTAACACTTCACTGACAAAATGGGAATGGCTATTGAGACAGACTGCAACTTTTCTCACAATGACTACTTGAACCATTCTTAACAGATCAGGAACACTTTCATGCTTTTGATTAGGTGGTATATAACAGCATTTGAAATATTGATATAGCTCAGTACAGAAATGCCTTGTTAGGAAGGGGCGATTCTGTGTAAATAAGCTTTGCCTGGTTCTTCCTGCTCAGTACAAGGAAGAGGAGTGCAAGCGAGACTGCCCCTTCCATTGAAGACTTGTGGTGTGTAGTGCACCCCAAACCCCACGCTTGTAAAGGATCATGAGAGGAAGCAGCAGTAATCTTTATCTCATCTTTATCTTATGTAAGCACATAAGATGTAGAAGCTTATTTGTTTAGATCGGTGGTTCCCAATTAGGGGTCCGGGGACCCCTGGGGGTCTGCAGAACGCACTCAGGGGGTCCACGGCGCCTTTCCCTCCCAACTATTTTTTTTGCATGGTAATATCACAAGTTTTATGGTCTGTTTTAACACTGTGCCTCAGAAAGTAGCCCTGATATGCCTGTCACAATCATGTAGGGATATTGGGGCTCGCTCAGCTGGAGGGCAGGGGTCTTCCCTCGCCCCCGCTGAGCAGCAGGCCAGGGCCAGCTGCATTGGCCCCAGCCTATGAGGCGCTGGGGTGAAAGTGCCTCAGTTCATGGGCTGGCACCAATGCAGCTTATTTCAACATTGTGGTATACCACCAAACCGCAATGTTTGGCTGGTGATACACCGTGATGTTGAAAACCTGACATCGCCCAGCCCTAATCCCCACACCTGATCTGCACGAACCCCACCCATCCAATCTCCATGACTGTTCCTTCCCTCATCCCCACGCATGATCTCCAATTTCAGACATTCTGATATATCAGAATATTGTGATGTTTAGCTGCTGATACATCACAATGTTGAAAACCAGATATCACTCAGCCCTAGTTTGGTGTTGTTTTTTTATAGTATACCTAACATCCTTTGCAAATCAGGGGCTACCCCACATTTTGTTCAAAAAATGTCTTGAGGTAACTACCATAGAGTTATCAAAATTATCAAAAGTAGGAATTCTGTGGCTTGGCTTTTGAAAAATAGGGGGTCCTCAGTAATTAGCTAATTAAAATGCAGAAATGTTGCAGAGAAGCCTCCTCCAATTTTACAGCTCCACGCACAGGTTCCAAAATTAGGTGGGGGCTATTTTCATGTGTGGGATTGTACAGTTTTCATGGGCTGACTCACTGGAACTCCAGTCAGACTATTATTCTCCCCAGATTGCTTTGTGTCATCCCAGCCTCAGAGATGGGCAAGGGTGGTCACCAGCTAAACAAATCACACATAGTCCTACTTCAAAAATTCAAGAGGGGAGGCAGTTTCCTCTTGCCTTTATCCTTCCCCATACTTTCCTTCCCAAATACAAGTCAAATTTGCAACGGTTTGAAAATTCAGCTCCCGCCCTATCATTTATCATCAAACTAATCCTCCATGTCAAACATCTCCTCAATACATTTTTGAGGCCTGCACTTTCTGCTCAGCCCATGTATATTTGTCTAATTCTTTTTGCCAGGATAATTTGGGGGCGGGGGGTTGGCTTGACCAGTGAACAATGTTAGAGAGAAGCTGCTCCAACTTCATGTCTTCTGCCTCTTCATAAACAGGGTCATTGAGCAAAGCTGTAAAGTACACCTTCAATTATATCCTCCTCTTATCTTATGAAGAGGGCACAACACACAAGAGGCAAATGGCCAGGGTCTTTCCTCTCCTTAATATTCTGTTTATTGTTATTTATTTCTATATCAGTCCAAAGATCTCTGCCCTTCCATTCCATCATAATCCTCAAGACAGCATTTTTTTATAATGTAAACAGAGTGAGTATTGAAATTCAGCAGAACTCAGTCACAATGCTCACATTAAAAAAAAAAGAATAAAAATTGATAGCAGAAGATGGTACAAAATAGCCCAGAGTTCTGTGAATTGATGGTGCAATCCTATCCATGCAAACTTGCTTTGGAGTACCGTAGGTTCTATTGGATACAGTGGAACTTCATTCTGTGTGTATAAATTTCCATATCATTTTGGGTTGACTTTGAAATATTGCCTTAAAAATAGATGCTTGTAGTTTCACATGACCATACATGATGTTGTGTTGTTGTTAGTCTGTGTGTTTTTGTGGGTGCGAAGAGAAAGGAGTGGGGTGGGGGAGAGAAGGACTGAAAGCTGTTGAATGCAATGCAATTTATTCTAGCAGGGTGTTTTCAAAATCATAGCCAGAGATGCTAAGGTGATATCTTTTACTGGACTAACTTCTGTTCAGCTTTCATAGACTTTGCCTTGAATTTAGTCTGCTAAATTGAATCTGAGTTTACATACAAACAACCAAGGCTAGATTAGAGTATGACAGCATATAATCAATTCAGGTAACAGGATCTTTCATTACGAGCTTCCAATAGATCAAACAGCTGTGACTTGATAGGAGGTTTAGCAAACAGTTGTTCGATACCACTGTTGGCCCCCCAAAATAAAGAGCATAGAATTGGTAAGGTGATATTTTTTTTTATTGCACCAGCAGCTGTTAGTATGGCAGCTTGCAAGCTCATTTCAGTTCTGAGTTACGCAGAACTCTGGACTGCTTCTTACTTTAGTGTGTACCCATATTGAATGTGCTGCAAAATGCCATATATTTACAGGCATATATTTACAGGCATATATGTACAGCGGGATATCCTTGGAAGAAGAAAAGGCTACGTCGTAAACTCTACACAAATCTGGAGTGGGTTCCCTAAGACAACCATGGTGCCTTGCTTGCCTCCTTCTGGCAACACCTGCAGCCAAGCTGGATTGCTCTGCTTTCCTTAGCGAGGCCAAGGGTGGGGTCTTGTCGCCTGGGCATCCCAGGACCTCCATACAGGCTTACGCTCTGGTGAAATCACTTCAGCACTGCCAAGTGCAGTGGCTTGACTTCACCCCTGGAGGCACACCCCATTGTCTCTCAAGACAGATGGATGTCAACAATATAAACAAGCACAGGGACATGCTGCCAGGGCCGGATTTAGATGAATAAAAGCCCTAGGCTACTCCAATTGTGAGGCCCCTCCCCATCCCCCACCCTCACAATTAGAAGAAAATGGAAGAGTGTTATAAACAAAATTGAGTGAAGCCCAAGCTTGCTTCAAATTGGGCCCGACTGGCTAGCCCTGAGTCTCATAGGTGCTGGGCCTGAGTTGCCTTGCCCTTGCACAAAGTCTTGGGTTTACAATTTTGAGAGAGGAGAGACTGCGGTGCTGGGGAGCGGGCAGGCTTGTGAGGCCCCCTAGATTTAGTGGCCTGAGTTGCCCTGCCCTCACATGAAGTCTTGGGTTTGCAATTTTGGGAGAGGGGAGACTGCCCACTGGGGAGCAGGAGGGCTGGCGAGGCCCCCTAGATTTAGAGGCCCTAGGCTTCAGCCTTCTTAGCCTATACGTAAATCCAGCACTGACTATAGAGGGAGCCATGTAGGGGAAAAATGAATTATTCTTTAAAACAATAATATGCTCAAATCATCTGCTTGTTACTGCCTACAATCAGTAAGACAATCCAACAAAGCACTTGAGTTGCAGAATCAAAATCAGTAACAAACCACAACTATTCCTTGCCTACTCTACCTCCCCTGTTACTTCTGGGAAGCACCCTTTGCAGAATAAGCAAAGGTGGACAATAGCATTCCAGCTTCTCATTAATATTGCTAGACATTTGTAGCAATATTGCATTCAGGGACTAATCCATTCTGGGGGCTGACCTTTTCGTGAGAATACCAGCTACTCAAGGTCCTGACCCCAGACTGAAATATATGTAATAATTTCAAGAAGAGCTTCTTGAAACACATCTAACGGTGCCCTTGGTTCTTTTATAGTATCTGGAAGAAGTTTAAACTTTAAAAATAGCATTCAGGCCTTGAACCACTCCCTGTTTCCTGGTACTGTACTGCTCTAATATAGCCTACCCAAGGAAGGAGAAGGGCTACGGACAGTTTGAAAGAGCTCTGGTTTCCGACTTATTAATTGCAGCTCACAGGAATAGCAAAGGAGATCTGCGGTGGAGGATAGAAATACTTGTAAAGTGTGTGGCTACTTCAGCATGCTGAGAGGGTTTAGGGGAAAACCACATATGGGTTACTACATGGAGGGTACCAAGCATCTTTATTAGCAAGGGATGCGGATAGTGTTGTGGTCTAAACCACTGAGCCTCTTGGGCTTGCCAATCAGAAGGTCGGCGGTTCAAATCCCCAAGATGGGGCAAGCTCCCATTGCTCTGTCCCAGCGGACAGATCCCGGAACAGATCCCGTTCACATCCCGAGGTACCACTGTACAAGAGGTCCCTGAAATCCCTTGGGAACTCCCAAATTCATTTTCTGTTTGTAAACAAAGGCACATGAATTCTATAAATATGGATTACTCTGTTACACTCAACATTATTTCAACCGCAATATCTGTTATTTGAAAACAATTGGAGAAGGAAAAACAAAAAATGAAATAGGATCAGCTTAGGTGGCAGGAACCTATTCAATGAACAGAAATTCCAGTTTGGTGATCATAAGAAACCTTAGGACTCTTTCTGTTTTTCAGGGGTGTGAGTTTCAATAGAGCCAAAGAGAACATTTTGGAGGAAAACAGCATGCTTAATTGTTCATTAAAAAGTTTTCTAAACTACAGCGGCTGCGAGAGTGGTGTATTAAAACTGATATGTATTAACATTAGCGATACCAAGTAATATCCTAATAAGGGACAACTTACCTCTATATCCCAAAAGGTAAGCGTTGCTTCTTCCTTACGCCTAGTATAAAAGCCAACTTTTACCCATCAGCTGGCCAGGATGGGGAAGAAGCAACTTAGCATACAATTCCTATGCCTGTCAACTCAAAAGTAAGTCCCACCGAAGTCAATGGCGCTTTCTGCCAGGTAAGTGGGTGTAGGGTTGCAACCTAAATATATTTGCAACATGTGCTGCAGTGCAAAGAGGCAATTAAAATGTATAGGGTATCAAGTCTAATCTTGTATCTCATTATGCACTGTCTGGGACCAAAAAAAGTTTTTGGGCCGTAGCATTCTGCATCTAAATCAATGTGGCTCTCAGATGGTACAAGTGAAGGCCAGTTCTGTTTTTGGAAATGGAGAAAGGCGCATTCAGCCCATCCACAGATTTGTCTACAGCTGTCACTTACTTGTGCAGAGCGGTGGGGAAACACAAGCTGCATCAAGCAACAGACATATTCCGGATGGCTTCAGTGCTGACAACAGCTGGCCACTCTTGTTCGTAGTCAATAGGCTGTCAGAATTGATCTATATTTGGCAGCACCTTTGACCTGGATCAAATTTAAACACTGCTGCCCAGACCTCAGCACTCAATATAACCTTGATCTGTCTATCTGTCTGTCTGTCTGTCTATCTCTAAGGGAGATTTAAATGGGAAAACTAAGAAGGAAACAAAAAGGCTGGCATGCAGAAAAACAACAAGTTTCCCAGTGCCGGACCTACTGTTAGGCAGAGTGAGGCAGCTGCCTCAGGCAGGGGTTTTTTCCTTCTCACGAAAGGGCAGCAAATAGTTATTGAAATTGTCATTGTTGTATTTTCACTGTTGGCAGGGAGAGAAACTTGTGGGATTTTCTGCCTCTGGTGCCAAAATAACTTGGCTGGCCTTGGATACCATCTACCTTGACTTGTGGCGAGGGCCTCTATTTGCTGCTTTGCCTCAGGCAGCAAAGGGTCTTGAGCCAGCCCTGCCCCCCTCTGAGTCATCGGGGACCCTCCAGATGTTGTTGGACCCTACAGGCCACACCCCTCTCTCCCCAGACTACGCCTCTTGCTGGCTGGCCCTGCCCCACATGCTAATTGAGGATTATTTTGCCTGGCTGGAATATCTTCTTGAACTGTGATAATGTCTCTTCCTTGCCTGGATGGAGTGGTGTGTGTGTGTGTGTGTGTGTGTGTGTGTGTGTGTGTGTAAACCTCTAGCTTTTGTGTGCCTGGAATGTAGCTTACAGTACAGTGGTGCCTCGCAAGACGAAATTAATCCGTTCCGCGAGTCTCTTCGTCTTGCGGTTTTTTCGTCTTGCGAAGCACGGCTATTAGCGGCTTAGCGGCTATTAACGGCTTAGCGGCTTAGCAGCTATTAACGGCTTAGAGGCTTAGCGGCTTTAAGAAAAAGGAAACAAACTCGCAAGAACTCGCAAGACGTTTCGTCTTGCGAAGCAAGCCCATAGGGAAATTCGTCTTGTGGAACGACTCAAAAAATGGAAAACCCTTTCGTCTAGCGGGTTTTTCGTCTTGCGAGGCATTCGTCTTGTGGGGCACCACTGTACAAAGGCAAGAGTCTTATCTGTTGGTCCCCCCATTTTGTCTCTGGCTTGCGGTTCCCAGAACGTTGTCTCTGAGGAAATGGGGTCCTTGGGCTCAAAAATCTTCTTCACCCCTGATTTGAAGACTTGACCAAAGTGCTCCCCATCTCTAACGCAGTGCCTCCTCATAGCCATGTAAAGTTGGGAGAAAACACAAAAGCAAATGGAAATATCCACATGACCCCAGACCATGAATGTGTATATGAAACAATACTGACCTGCGCCCCAAAATGGTGGCTAGCTCAACTCACACTGATCACGTGTTGGACAGGAGTGTTAGTCCTTAGATGATTCACCAAAGGACAGCCATCTTTAAACATCCAGTGAGGCCCTACCTTCCCATTGCCCAGACAGCATGAGGCCTTTGTTGGCTACAGAGCCAACGGCTAGTGTCTGCCCTTCTAGGGTTGCATGCAGCCACCCACTCACAAGGGAGGGGAAAGCCAAAGAACCAGATGCCTTATTCATTATATGCAGGTCCCCTGATGGGGCACTTTATGGTAGTTCTGTGCATTCCTGAGTTCAGCTGGCCAGCACCAGGGACAGGTCATTAATGTGGCAGGCCCAGCCCTGAGGAACTCTCCACCAGCAGATGTTCAGTAAGAACCATCTCTCACTTCAATCAGATGACTCACACCTTCCAACATTTCTCTGATGAAAATAGGGACATCCTATTTAATAATAAGAATAATACTTTTATTATTTATACCCCACCCATCTCACTGGGTTTCCCCAGGCACTCTGGGTGGCTTCCAGCATATATAAAAACATAATGAAACATTGAACTTTAAAAAACTTCCCTATACAGGGCTGCCTTCAGGTGTCTTCTAAAGATTGTATCTCCTTGGTCCAGGGGTCACATAACTCCAAAGCCTCCAACATTTCTCAGATGAAAATAGGGACATGTTAAGGAAAAGCGGGACATTCCAGGATCAAATCAGAAACTGGGACGGCTTCTGTAAATCTGGGGCTGTCCCTGGAAAATAGGGACACTTGGAGGGTCTGACATCTTCTGAAAATTGTACTGCTTAGACAGGACTTTTTAACCAACCAATATTTATTGATGTTTTTAATGTTGCTTTTATGCTGATTTTATTTTCCTGTGTTGTACTTCACATTGAATTTTAAATAAAAGTGTGGGTTTTAAATACACAAATAAACAAGTTTGAGCAGTTGAAAGTGCTACCACTGCAGAATCAAAGCCAGTGTGAACATTAATGCTACAGGGGGGGGGGGGGGGGAGAGAGAGCATTTTCTGCACAAGCCCCAAGCTTTGAATTTCTATTCTGAGTGGTATTCAGAGCCCATAAAAATAGTCTAATAGGCCACGTCCCATGAACCAGACCAAAATGCTTTCAGGCATCCTCTCCTTTGGTGTTGCTAAGGGAACACAGGGAAATGTGCTATAATTGAACCAATGAAGAGTGTGACAGACAGCGAGGGAGAGCATGTGTATGATACTTGTTGTAACACTGATTGCCTGATGGAAAAAATGTTTTTATTTAGGTAATTGCCTCCTTCCAAGCTGCATGAAACACAGCAGCTTTTAGGAGATTATTAACTCCAACATGATTGTCCATTAACCAAATATGAATAACTGTTAGCACAAAGAATTTCCCCTGCAAAATCCAGGAAACAAAAAAACCAACAACATAACAGAATCATCAGATGTCAAGAGAACAGCTCAGGAGGCAGATGATACATGAATTAAAAGGCAACTAGACGCCCAAGGCCACAATTATAGCCTGCCTATGGGTTAGACATCTAAAGCACGGTTGGGGAATCTTTCTTTTTTAGACCAAGGACTACATTAACTTCTGGGCAACCTTCAAGGTGCCACATGTCAGCGGTGGATGGGGTCAGAGGCAGCAGTGAGCTGAGCAATCAATGTAACTTTCCCCTATGTACAGTGAGCTAGCGTCTATGCACACTCGCACATCCCTCTCTGTTTTCCATCCAGGCAAGCAAGCAAGAGGCATTAACAGAGTTCAAGGATACATTCCAGCCAGGCAAAAACACTCAAGGAGGCTGCAAGGTAGGGCTGGTGAGGAGGTGTGGCCAGGAAGAGATCTGAGGACTACATAAAGGCCAGGAGGGCTGCATTTGGCCCCTGGGTTGAAGTTCTCCAACCCTGCTCTAAAGAAAGTAGAGCCTAGGCTTGCTCTTAACCTCACCTACCACCATCAGCCACTGTTCTGCCTTTCCAATGGCAGTTGCCCCCATCTGGGTAGAAAGGTGCCCAAACAACCCCCAGAACCACAGCCTCTCCTGTTCCTAGGCTCTCTATGAGGTTTTAGCTCAGCCTTGCTTTTATCTTGGTCACTCCTTTCCTTAACTCCCCACCTCCACCAACCTGTTTTGTCCTGGCTATGAAGCACCCAACCCCCTCTTTCTTACTGAATTCAGTGGTAGAGATGGATGAGCTGCTGAACAGGCAAGTTGGTTATAAATTCCTAAGCGGCCCTTGAGACTTTAAGAGATGCCTCTAATTCTTTCCTGCATGCAGATATAGCACAGTATGGCGACAGCCTAAATGACAATAGCTCTGACCCAGCATGAGAAAGTCATGCAAGCTTCTGCACTTGAATTCTGTGATTGGGCTGGGTTCCATGTTCACAGCAGGGTCTCCACTCTTTCCCACTGAAATCAATAGTATCTAAATATGCTGGAGAACCATACTTTCAGTTTCCACACTCATGTCCATTTATTTCAACTGACTAAAAATAGCCATGTTAATCTATAGTGTATCGTGGTGCAGAAGACTTTTGCATAAGAGGAGACATGGTTTCAACCACCCTTTGTTGCCCCAAATTTTGAAACCTCTGGGGAACCTAATAATGTCAGCTATATTTTGACTGCATCTGTCTTGAAATACATAGATGTGTGCCCTTATGTGACAACTGCATAGACAAATCGGGATCTGACTATTTATATACTGTAGCTCAAAGGCCTGAATGGGCAGATTCACCATTTCTGCTTGGGAGCAGCAGCGTGGAGCAGCGCGGTTGGGGCTTTTAGCGTTGGGGCTGCATTTCTGCCCTGGCTTCCCAATTCCACATGTTGCTGCTAGTTTCAAAGAGGGAGAGGGGCAAGGCAGTGAGGAGCTCAGCATGGTGTGGGTTCAGCAGTGCCAAGCGCTCTGCTGCATTGCTCCTGTGAAGGTTCAATTGCCAAGCAACGTTGCACTGATTTCTGTTGGATGGGTTAATAATAAAGATGTAATAATAAAGATGACCATTAGGTCCAGTCGTGACCGACTCTGGGGTTGTGTGTTCATCTCGCTCTATAGGCCGAGGGAGCTGGCATTTGTCCGCAGACAGCTTCTGGGTCATGTGGCCAGCATGACTAAGCCATTTCTGGCGAACTAGAGCAGCACACGGAAACACCGTTTACCTTCCTGCCAGAGTGGTACCTATTTATCTACTTGCACCCGGGAGTGCTTTCGAACTGCTAGGTTGGCAGGAGCAGGGACCGAACAACAGGAACTCACCCCGTCGCGGGGATTCGAACCACCGACCTTCTGATCGGCAAGTCCTAGGCTCTGTGGTTTAACCCACAGCGCCACCCGCGTCCCTAATCCAAGTCCTAATCTGTTTAAGGCTGTATAGATGAGAACAAGCACCTTGAACTGTGCTCAGAAAATGCACAGCAATCCAGTGCAGACCGTATAACTCTGGAGTAACATGCTCTAAATATTTGATTCCAGGTAGAAATCCTGCATTTTGCAGCAGCTGGTGATTCCAAGTGCTTTTCAAGGAACTTGCTATAATTTGCCATCACCAATCCTTTTCTTTGGTTACACTTGCGACATCTCACAAAAAGAGTTCATGTGGATGCAGATAGTATGCATCCATTTCAAGGGAGAAACCAGTCTCTACAGCTCTCACACCACGCCTGTAATATTCTCTGGCCTTGTCCTAATGGGATGCTTTGAACAACAACGCTTTAGGAAAAATGTCTCATCTCAAGTCTATCCACCTGGATGTAAAAGATCAGAGGGAATCATTTTCACAGCAGCTTATGTGGTTTGTGGTTGTGAATGAGTAGAAGACAAGGGAATCCCAGATGCTATTTGTAGCTGACCTTGGAACAATCTTTTAACCTACAAAGCAGACTAGCTGGGATAAAACAGGGTGAAACACACACACACAAGCTCCACAAGAATCCCTGTGCAGCATGTGTGTACCTCTGGGTTGTGTACAGACATCTTTGCATATTCTTTGACCTTTTGGCATCACTATAAGGAAATGTAGAATGCTTGAATATAAGACTGTGTCATCTAAAATTTATTGCTGTTTCATTTTGGCAATACTTCTTTCTAGTGCTTGTATGTGAAGAGAAATGTATTAACAGTTATGTGTAAACAGTGCTTTCCCCCAAGAAAAATAGGTGCTGGGACTCACCATGAAGTTGTTACAGTAAGTTGCCACGTGACTCGGGGCAGCCCTGAACAAATGCCAGTTTGACAACAGCCACATTCACTGCCCATGGAGGTGCTAAAAACTAGGGCAAGCTGTCTTCCTAGCTGGTTTGGTGGTTTCTCCTGGTTCTGATGCAGGTCAAATAAATACAGCCCACCTCTCTTTTTCTCTTAGATTCAGGCAAGTGGCTAGGGCAGCTCGGAAGGGCCCTCACACAAATGCACCCACACACAATGGTAGAATCCTGACTGGAAAGCTTAAATCCTGGGGTCGCTGCAAGGGAAACTGATTGAAGGAAAGGGAATATGAATTGGCTCCGCCCCATAGCTTGACCCAACTGCAACTAGGATTACACCTCACAGAACTACAGTTCCCGACACTCTTAACAAACTACAGCTCCCAGGATTTGGACGGGGTCTGTGTTATGTGCTTTAAATGTTGTGTATACTTTGTGTCCATGGAATGGGTGCAAGACTGTGTGAGGTAGCCTTGCCTCGTCTACCTCAGCTTTTCTACATTGACCAGGAAGGCCACAAATGGGGTTGGTTCCATGTGGCTGGATGTACTTAGAATCAGGAATTCTGATTGTGCAGGATTGCTGGTCTTGGGGGTGATTGCAAACGTGTTCAATTGAACATGTTTTCAATGGCCCCCTTCAGACCTTCCCATTCCATGCAGGAGGGTCCGAGTGGGGTGATGAGTGAGTCTGTCTTGCACGACCCCCTGCCTCTGTCCTAGATACAATGCCTGAAAAGGGCAGGAAGCTTTGTTGACAGAAAAAAAATGCTCCAAACAATTAATAATGATAATACCAACAATAATAATAATGGAAAGGGTATTTCCTTTCCCGAGTCTAAAGTGATTAGATGGGAAAGCATCACAAGCTTCTATATCCTTGAGAAATCCACATGGAAAACTTCGCCAAAGTGCTTATAATCAGCACTCTCTATTTCAAAAGCATCTTTCATTCTTTCTTGCTTGTTATCGAATCTGAAAGATATTCTGTGTTACATGTAATGAAAATGAATCTGTACACAAAAACCCTTGGGAAGAATTTGCCGTAAGCGATACAAATTTATTGCCTTTCTGGCTTGCATTATCTCACGTCTGGGATATTTTCATGCATTTCTTGCTTCCTGGCCAGCCCTGCCCACATTATAACTGCTATTCCCTGTGTGTTGCTGCTAAATATAGATCAGATTGGCAGGAGAGTTGCTGCTGCCTGGACCGGGCTCCTAATCTATGCTTCGCACACTCCTAATATGGTAGAGAGCGGCAGCCAATCAGGTGCCGGGTGATTTCCCTAGCAGGCGAAGTGGGTTTGCTGCTCTGTATCACCCCTCCCCCCCCCAGCTTCCAGATTAACCACTCCACAGGAAGCACAGCAGCAGCTGTAACAAAAGGCTCTCTGCCTCTGCGGCTGCATTAACCTGATTTTGTTGGGCCACCAGCTCATCTTCCTGCAGGAAGCTGCATTCTCTCACAAACGTATGAACTGGTTGGACTGTGGAAGCCCCAGATGGCTGCAATTCCAGCTGAGTCGACTCCATGGGTCAGCTGCAGATCTGATGCTGTATCTGCAATTAGGGTTGCCATATTTCAAACAGCGAAAATCTGGACAGAAAAGATCCCCCCCCCCCCGGACATCTCCCCAATTTCCACCCGGACACTGCTGCTGACTGCAATATTCCAGATACGTCTGGAAAAATCTGGGCCATAGCTGTCAACGTTTCCCTTTTTTAAATAGGAATTCCCTTATTCCGAATAGGATTCCTTGCAAGAAAGGGGAAAAGTTGACAGCTATGATCTGGGCATATGACAACCCTATGTGCAATCAGCATGCAATGAGCACAGTTCTGGTAGCACATTGGACACAGATGAGACCCACACAGTTTGCACCTTAGAAGGACCCGGTTTCCTCTGTGATTATAGCATGGGTTAGCAGATAGATTGGCTCCAAGTACGTTTCCGGGCACAATTCAAAGTGTTGGTGCTGAACATTAAAGCACTTAAATGACTTTGGCGTCCCCATTCCCATCAGGGGTGCCAACTTGAATAAAATATTGTGGGGGCCCAGGTAAGCCCTGCCCTGCATAATCAATCACATGACGCAATGCACACACACCATTTGAATGGGAATGCCCATCAACTTTGTGGGGGCCTGGCTCCCTCAAATATTTTATTGTGGGAGCCAAAGCTCCCGTGGTCCCTAGGAGTTGGCTCCTATGATTCTATTCATTCAGCCTGGAAACTGAGGTCCAGCTCTGAGGGCCTTCTGGTGGTTCCCTCACTGCGAGAAGTGAGATTACAGGGAACCAGGCAGGAGGCCTTCTCAGTAGTGGTGCCCGCCCTCTGGAACACCCTCCCACCAGATTATCAAGGAAATAAACAACTATCTGACTTTTAGAAGGCATCTGAAGGCAGCCCTGTTCAGTGAAGCTTTTAATGTTTGATGGTGTATCGTGTTTTAATTTGTTGCAAGCTGCCCAGAGCGGCTGGAGAAACCCAGTCAGATGGGCGGCATATAAAATCATCATCATCAATACCAGGTTGTCTCTGGGTTGTCTCACCCTGCAACATGTACATTATGCAAGCATAAACAGGAGGGAGGGCATTGACAAGCGCTGAATTTCTAACTTATGGCCCAGGTGAAATGGAATATGGGCTGGACAAGGGCATGAGGGTGAGCCCTTTACCAGTTCTGAGGTGCCAGCCTGGAGTCTCTTGATGGAACATCTGGGTGACATGTTCTGTTGGTGATTCAATGCAAAACAAGACACACAGGAAGCTTTGCAAAAAGTAGGCTTAACATTGCTGGGAAGAAAGCAAAGCGACTCAGCATTGCACCTTGGGTGGTATCACCCCATGCTGGTTCCAGCTGCGACTTCCCTTCTGTAATGTCAACACACAGGGAGCCATTGTGGGATGATGTCAAGGTGCCATGTGACTTCGCACGGGACAGGAGCAATGATCAAATGCCCCCCTCCCCGCCCAACCCCTCACATCTTTCTGAGACAGCAAGAGAAATCTGTAAGGAAAATTGCTTTTGAAGGGAATTTGCTTGTATCTGTTTCACTTTTACAGCAATGATCCCACACTCCTCTCCCCTACTGACATCTTTTCTCTGCTTTTGCTGTCTCCCCCGCTTTTGAAGTCTATGAAAGGAGCACCACAGGAAGCCATTACAACCCATTAAAGTAGTATTTCCATTTGCTTTTGAACAAGGAAAGAAGGAAGCATTTAATTTCATACAGAATGGGATGGGCATGGGCTCTGCTTGAACATATAGATTCCTGATTTGAGTCACTTCCTACACAGAAACAAATTTCACTCGATAAACTCTAATCCTTAGTGAAAGCTGTTCCATAACATCTAATTCTATATGGCTCCAAACTATTCCTGGAAAGTGAAAACCCATTTTATAAATAACCTGAGGGGTATTTCTTCCACCCTAGCAGCTCACAGATATTTCCTTTACCTCTGAATTGAAGAAGCTTTGGCCTGCCATATGTTGCTGAACTACACTGCCTATTAGCTTAACCAAGCATGGCCAATGGCCAGGCACGATGGGAACTGTAGTTTAGCAACTTCTAAGTAATCATATCTTCCAACAAGCCACAGAGGAAAATTGGGATGTGCATCTTTCAGGGCTGCACTCTCGCGGGAGCCATAACAGGACATCCCCAGATCCAGTCAGAAGCTTGGATGCCTTCTGTAATTCTCCCGGGGTGTCCTATTTAAAGTGGGACAGTTGAGGGGAATGAGTAATATGAACAAAGTTTAGATGTTTATGCTGTTTCACATTTCAGTTTAAAAACATGGGGGTGAAACATAATATTGTACTTAGTTTTGTTGAGTATTAGGCATGGTTATGTACTGTTTACAATATTTTCCAATTTCACAAGTGGACAGCTTTTGAAGAATGTCCTTATTATCACAGAAACCAAGGGGTGGGCAGGGATGAGATGCCCTAGACCTCAGCATAATTAAATGTGGGTGAAGAAGTTGAGAAACTGGGGAGAGAGATGAGGCAGCAGAGAGAGAGAGAGAAAGCAGGGGAATGGCAGAAAGAGAGATGAAAAGGAGGATCAGAGAGAGAGAAGTTGGTGGTCCCACACACCATTGGATCTAACCCCACTCACTACCAAATCCATGGTCTCCACAAGTTTCCCCTTGAGGGAATGTCCCTGTACAGAAAAGAAAGGTTGCCCACCCCCTGTCATAGATATTCAGGCTGTCCATGAACATTGTGCTCCTCCAACTGATTCATAGATGCATATTAGCGCTGCAACCACAAATCTTTCTACCTTGCACTTTACATGGCACAAGCCTATAAACACAACATCTGAAATGTGCACACTATGTATCATTACTATTGCACTAGGCTGTTTATTTATTATTATCGCTATGCTTTGTCCCCTCTCAAGTGTTTTATTTTTAACTGAATTTCAGCCTCTGTATTTTTGTGTCTTCATTCTTGATTGTTCCCTCAGTGGTCATGTGTGTTGTGAAAGCAAGAGGTTGAGACATAATGGCGTCAGCATGGGCCCAATATATATGGTCGCAGGAGAGAGAGTTGAGGTTAGTTTGGGCAGCAACTAGACCTACCATAAGTAGTTTGATAGGAACAAACTACTGTGGCCATAAGTGGTAACACTTAGTAATTTACCTTGCTAATTATCACCGCAAGACAGCTTACTCACACAGATTGCGTCTCAGTGCCTCCCTCTAGGTATACCATCTGTTGGCCAAATAATTATTTACAAATCCAAAAATTGTACCTACAGTTTACCAGAGGACATCTGAGTGAAAGCAAGCTCCTGATTATTCATCTATTTGGAGCAGATCTTTTAAAAAAAATTTTAAAAATCCACACGCAATTCATGGTCTTTTGAACAAATTATTCATCCTTTGGAAAAGCCATCTTAGAAGATTGAAAATGTATCAATGAACAGGACAGGCATAACTGTTGTGCACCATCTTGAACATAACTGCTAACAACTGGCCAAGCTGGGGCTATAATTAATATTTTTTAGACTGCTGACAAAGGCAGCTTACTTCAAACAGACAGAGAAATTCAGGGTTTAATCTGTTTCCCTTCAAGCAACTTGCTCATAAATGGCTTAGTCAATGCGTAAGTTAACAGATAGCTGTTTCCTGGCCATTTACCTTTGTTTTAATTTTTAAATGCACAAAATTTATCTCCCTTTAATAAGAAATGGAAGATGAAACCTAAAGTAACAACTGTTTTATCCCTTTGGTCTTTCTTAGGGTGGGAAAGTATTATATATGCTTGGAATCGGACACGAAACATAGGGGAGAAAGGCCAGTGCAGGTTTATTAATGGCGGAGCCTCAGTTGAATTAGATGAAAATTACTAGTTTCCACTCCTTGATGGACACAGGGTGTAATCCCCCTTCCGTTGAAGTCAATGTGATTGATTTTAATGAGCAAGATTACAGCCTCCATTCTTTAGCTGTTCTGCATAACTGGCTGCCAGTGTGTATTACTCTATTTATCAGTCCAGTCTCGGTTTTTGGTATCTGTGCTTATTTTCTTTCCAGTAAATATAATGCTCCTGTGTGTTCTGTGCTTATACAACCCAACAAATTAGCCATATAATTGAAACAACAACAAAATCTGCTAGAAGACTTTCATTTTAAAATAAGCTTTAACTGATTTTTATTTTCATTGTCTGGAGTTACTTGTACACTGCTTAGGGAAGATTGAGCTGTGTATGCGCATGTGTGAATAAACAAAGAAAGAATACATCCTTTGGGAATGTTTTGAATAATGTATTTAAAAATACGAATATTTTCAAATGAGGTTTCTTTCAGAAGTATTACAGGACTAGTCGTATCAATGCCACAGAAGCAACTTTAGTCAGGAATGTTAAGAAAGACAAACAGTGGTTCCTAAGTCAGTATCTGGGAAGGACAATGTTTGTTTTGGCTTGGCAACAGCTATTCATTAACTTATGCACTGAATGTGGGACCAAGGGGAAGAATGACCCTTGTTATAAGACAGCTTGATGAGTTTACAGTGTCTCCATACATTTTACTCCGGGGTTTAATAAAAGCATCAGGGAATATTGCCTATACATAGAACATAAGGACAGCTGCCATATACCACATCAGACCATTTCCCCATTTACCTCAGTACTGTGCAGCTGGAGTAGTAATGGTTTTCAGAATCTCACACAGGTCTTAAAAAGAAAGCTATTTATAATTCATAATTGCGTGCGCGCGCACATTTACATCTGAAGCCTCATCTGCAATATAAATTTAAAGCACCATCATGCTACTTTAAACAGTCACAGCTTTCACCAAAGAATCGTGGGAACTGTAGTCTGTAAAGGGAGCTGAGAGTTGTTAGGAGACCCCTGTTCCATACCCCCAACTGCCCCCAAAATACCAGGATCGCAATAAAAACTCTTAAGCCATCAGAGTTTCTCACATCATGCAAAGTCCTGAATTCCCAAGGGCCTTCCTTTCAATACAGTGTTTCAGCATGTTGCAGGAAGTTCAGATCCGTGAATGCATTTCATTATATCTATTGCCCCCCCCCCTTAGGTAAAGGTAAAGGGACCCCTGACCATTAGGTCCAGTTGTGGCCGACTCTGGGGTTGCGGCGCTCATTTCACTCTATTGGCCGAGGGAGCCAGCGTACAGCCTCCGGGCCATGCAGCCAGCATGACGAACCAGAGCAGCATACAAAAACACCATTTACCTTCCCGCCGGAGTGGTACCTATTTATCTACTTGCACTTTGACGTGCTTTCGAACTGCTAGGTTGGCAGGAGCAGGGACCAAGCAACAGGAGCTCACCCCGTCGTGGGGATTCGAACTGCCGACCTTCTGAATGGCAAGTCCTAGGCTGTTTTTATGAAAACAAGATCCAGGTCACTTGAATGCCCCTAAGAAAGTTTCTCGCCTTTTCCCAGCCCTTTAGTCAGACATGTTTAGGATTTCCCTCTCATGAAGTCTCCAATAATGAAAGTGGTGAGTGGGGGAGTGAAGGGGGTGGGGCCTATCCACAAGGGCTGGGCTAGTGTGGTGGGTTTTGTTCACCCGCTGCTCCCAGCCCCTGGTCCCGCCTGGTGTGCGTGAGCCCTGGGTACCAGCAAAGGGCACAACGCTACTGTTGCCCTCTACTAAAGAATGGTGAACATTCTGTGACCCGAGAAGCTCATTATTTGCATCAGAATATATGTTCCTACAAGAGGTCATTGATGTGGGATGTATGCCTGCATTGTATATCTGTATACAGAGGAGCCAGTCCAGCTAAAGTTACCCATGATTATTGCCCATTGAAAGCAATAGGACTTAAGTTGTTCTCAACTAATGTTAGAAGTATTGTGGCATCTATCTATCTATCTATCTATCTATCTATCTATCTATCTATCATCTATCTATCTATCATTCATCTATCTATCTATCATCTATTATCATCTATCTATCATCTATCTATCTATCTATCTATCTATCTATCTATCTATCTATCTATCATCTATTATCATCTATTATCATCTATCTATCATCTATCTATCATCTATCTATCATCTATCTATCATCTATCTATCTATCTATCTATCTATCTATCTATTTATCTATCATCTATCTATCATCTATCTTCTTGGCACTAGTGCTTCTCCTAGAAACTCCACGATCCTATGTATATTTGCATGGAGTTTCTTAATTTACTGAATTGTAGTTGTATTTTCATTTTCATCATTGCATAGCACTGAGGTTACGCAGAGTGGGAAAAATCAGAGCGGGAAAATCAGAAGTCGAAACACAACAAATAAAAGCATCCGGCAAATTGAACGCAGGCCGTTTGTCATAACACGCCGTATGCTATGGTGCGCAAAGCTCCATAATGTCACATTGTTGAGTGCTTACCCTTGGGGGTGTTATTGTCAGATTGGGAGCTTTGAAGATGGGTGTTTGTCTTAAATATGACATCCAGGGACATTAAAGCACCTACCAATTCTGCAAGACAGCTGTTAAAATGATTAGAAAGGACCAGCAACCCTGAAGAGCCAAGCTAATCAGCCTTAGCTTCAGCATTTCAAAGCTGAGTGCCTCCCCAGTGACATCTTTTTATACATCACTCTGCTGCCAGATCTAGCGAAAGGTGGTGGTGGCGGTGAACAATGTAGATAGGGAGTTTCTGAAGATGCTCTCTGCAAATGAAAGCGGGCAATTTGTTGATGACTGGTCCAGAAAATGACAGGAAGATTAGAAAGACGATTTCAGCCGTAAGGCATCATCTAAGCTACAACAAAATGAAGCTTAAGTGAAAGCAAGAGCCAATTATTTGGTAGTCAGAGTCAAGGATAAAAGAATAAAAATACTGAGAGGGGCAGTAATCTTTTCCTCTCTCTTTGGAAGCAGTAAATTGTCAAGATAAGTGAAGGTGTCAAAAATGCTGGATTGTACAGCAGGGATTCAGAACCATCAGCTGAATGTGGTATTTATGAAAATACCTTTGTTTATGAAAATGAAATATACATTCCTTTCTTTTTTAAAAAGCATCTGAGTGGTCGTGTGTGGCAGGCACACCTGGCACTGTGTCAGAACATTACAAAATTATACCATCAAATTAGCACCATTATGCTCCATTGCACTCTTAAACAGCTTGCAATGGACCTAGAAGAGAACCCATAAGAGAGAGAAACCTATTGTCCCTAAGGCATTGTATCCATTCAAATTAGATTCATCTTTTCCACAGCTTGATTTTAACAAATGACACTGAGGCCATGAAATACTGCAGCTATTTATAACCTGATCCCAGTTGCTGAATGACTGCTTGTGTTGTTTCCAAGATAGATGTAAACTCTATGGTCCATCATTTTCCCTTGTGTTGCCTGTGGCCCTCCAGATGTTGTTGGACTCCATCTTGTATCACCCCTGACCATTCTGGCAGAGGCTGATGGGGACTGGAGTTCAACAACAGCTGCACAATTCACATTTTCATGGAAATCAGGTAGATATAAATATAAATAAAGTCATAAGAAAAATCAAAGTGGTTTACAACACAATATATATATTCAACAAAAACCATGTGAAAAATTCACATGAACATGGCAGCTGATAATAATAATAATAATAATAATAATAATAATAATAATAATAATAATAATAATAATAATTTTATTTGTATCCTACCCATCTGACTGGATTGCCCCAGCCATTCTGGCCGGCTTATGCTGGAGTCACGATGATTGCGTCTTTCTGGAGGCCACAGGTCAGAGTAATGTCTGTCTGGCTGAGACTTTATGCTTCAAATTATTATCTAAACCTCTTGGATGTGGAAGGCTATGAATCTAAATTAAAGTCTTAATTACGTACTCTCTGTAAAACCCAGGCACCAATCAGCACTAACAGGGGACTGATTCTCAAGTCCTTTGAATTTTCTGACCCTACTGCGAATTGTGTGATAATCTCCTGAGTCAACATAAAGTTAACCTCATGCAACCCTCCTTATCCCAAATGCTTTCCAAGGTGCACAATCAAGCCTAGGTAAGCAAACTGTCCTGAACAGCACAAAGAGTGGCATAAAGATGCTCAGTGCCCTAGCTGTGGGAGAGAGGGGACTAGCCGGGGTTTTTTTGCCCCAGATAAAGCCTCCAGAGGGGCACCATTGAGGCTCCCAGCCTGTGTGTGTCTATGCAAATTGGGAGCAGTGTGGTGCCAAACTGGATCTTTGACCTGGGTGAAATAAAGCCTAGTTTCGCCCCTGGGGGTGTTGCTGTACCTGGAAGTGTACAAACACACACACGCCTCTTTTCATTTCACAAGAGGTGATTTCCTGTGTTTTTCCATTACACCCTGAAGGTACATCTTGTTAACCAGCTAAGGCAGGGGAATCTACAGCAGAGCCAACCTGCCAGAGGTAAGGTTAAATATTAAATCCCTGGACTGCTGATGTCTTCCTTTGAGATGAACATGTCAGCTTCAGTTCTGCAGTCTTAAAAATAAGGTGGTTCCTGCCTACTGGCATTAGCAAGTCTGAAAGCCGGAGAACTCATCGCCTACCCCTCCTGGAATCAAATTATCTGACTAGGACCAACAGTCCCCAGGCTTCTGGACAGATATTCCCAAAAGCCAACGCTCAACAGAAGATTCGTGGTCCAGTTTTTATGTGTCTCACTCATAATGGTGCAAGGCACAACAGCCTCAACCAGCAGCATCTAAAAATTGCTCATTGTTCATATTTTCCTGCTGACATTTCATATTTGCTTCCACTGTGGGTGACTGGATTTCTAGGACTGTTTATCTAGCTGCAGATCCTCCCCCATCACGGAACTGCGAGCTGTGTTCTCCACACAGCTGCTGTCAAATCTGTTCAGTTTTTGCTTGAGGCGATGGCTCTCACTAGTAAACACAATGCTGGAAAAAAATATTACACACACACACACACACACACACACACACACACACACACACAACTAGAAGTGGTGGCAAATCTCAGGAAGGAAACAAGGCTAAAATAAGAGCTATTTCATACATTACACTGCAACAGACATACATGTACACCCAGCAGGAAGCCACAGTCAGCCCAGCCCTGTATTTAATACTCCCCCCAAACATATATTTTTTCTGGTAAACCCCCCACCTCCACCCCCAAGGTGCTTTTTCTTTGCAGGAGAATTGATCTTGTGTACAAAACAGTCACTGAATAAAAGCTTAAGCACCAGTTCCCTGTATTCAGTTGTCTGTATTTCCGTATCTGTTACAAGTCCTCATAAGAATTCATCAAATTTCTCCTCATATACATGCTTGCATACATTTTGCACTATATAATATAATGCATGTTAATGTTTTGTTTTGTTTCCCCCCACTAATATATGTGTTTGATGCATACTTTACCGTAGTATATGTATCTTTGTGCACGTAATTTGGCTGGAAACCTGCACTGGGAAGTTTAGTCAGGTGTGAATTTTGAAGGGTGGCTGTATTATTATTTTGAAAAGTTCACCTTCACATGCAAATTGAATCAAACTTCTCCCCTGGACTTAGGCTGGAAATCAGCTACCTAAGATAACTACCAAACCCTCCAGCCCCATGATAAGTCATAAAATTAGGAGATGGTTCCTTGTGTTGTGACGTCCTGCCATCACAAAGTGCACAGTTCTTTTTGCTAAGCTCCTATACTAATGGTTGTGGTAGCTACCTTGACATGGACATGCAGTCTCTGCCTATCACCTACAGCAATCCATTTTAGACTGTAACAAAGATATACGCCTAATGTAATGTGTGAAGTGGCCCTTGCTCAGAAACCACACAGTGCTGTGCAGTGCTATTTTTTCTAGAAAAAGAGGTGCTGGAACTCACCATGAACGCCTCCCTTGTCCTTTTATAATGGCAATGGTACCAACCTGAGAGGTGCCAGAACTGAGTTCCAGCTGAAAAACAGCCCTGGTGTGACTTGGGTGCAGAATTTGATTAAGGGAGACTCCAATTAAGATCTTTGTTCAGTCATGAAGCTTCATGCTTAGCAATAGTCATGTCACTATCGATTCACCTACTTGAACTTCCTTAGAAGTTTAGGCAAGCCACAAATAGATCATAATGAATCAGTTACTGTATTTTCCAGCATTGGTATTTTCTATCTGAAATCAGTTTCTGTCTGAAATCAGTTCCTATCTTTCCAAAACAGTACTCAGATTTTGGTACTAAGTGATGAATTGAAGAGCAAGCGCTGTCTAGGCAACCAGAGTGACCAGCTGGAAACTACAAAAGGCCAGTCACTGTACATGCACTAAATCACTGAAGTCACTCATTTTTCTATGTGCACTTTGGGTGCACAGATGAAAATACTGGGTTTGCCCAAGACAATGCATTTTATTCTTAAGCTGATTGGATGCTTGGTTTGCAATCTGTTCTTGTGGATCCTTTACTCAGCTGACAGCAGGTCTGTGAATGCAAACTTTTGCTTTAAATAACATATGAAAACCACAGACTAGCCCTGCTGCTGGCAGTTCCACTCAGTAGTCTCAGACCCCATTTGATTGCATACAGTCTGTGCCCTCATCTGACCTCTAGTCAGCAACAGCCATCCTTGTGTGCAATCAATAAACAATACAAGATAATGAAGGCTTATAGTCACGTTCCTTCATTTACTAAAGATCAGGCTTTATATTGTTCCTTAAGTCAAGAGCTTATTCATGCTTTTTTCCAATTTGAGTTTCTGTCCTTTGTCCATTTTTTTACCAAAAGAGGTTTCCAGCCTTAGGAATTGTTTATATGACACATGGGCACATGATGGCTACTTTTCTTCCACATCAGAAAGGAGTAGCTGCACTGAGCAATTCTCGTTTTCCCTGTGATTTATAAAGAACTTGGAAAGACTGTTGCTAGATGGAACATTCTTTATCCCTTCCAGGAATGATGAACAGAATCCTTAACACAGCCTGTTAAAGATGAAATTGTAGCTCTGCCTTCGGACAGATCAATAAATGGAATGACTTTAGAAAATTAGTATTATTATGTGTTAAATTTCTATACCACCTGTCATTTGAGGGTCACAAGGTGGTTTACAAAATGAAAACACAAAAATGTATGGGTAGGCAGGAGTCCAGCTAGCAGTATCCCCACCAGTGGAGCTGAGTGGAAAATCCAAAACAGGGCATTCTGAGGCTGAGGAGTAGGTGGACTAAGCCAACCCAGAATCTGCTGGATCCTGAGCTGGTCCGACAACCATTGCTGGTCACTCTTGGGGCTTATCTGGACCTGACTGCTGTGCCAGCCTGGAGCTGGTGCAGGAACTGGGCTTGATCATCTTACCATCCCAAATGCCACCACTCAACAAAGCCCTGCCGGCTGGTGGTGGTGGGGTTAGAATTGCAGCATTAATCTAGCATCCCAAACACATTTCCTTGTGCTTTCTCAGGATACATCTCCATCAGCTAATTTTAGCATGAAAATAGCACAAGCAGCTCATTCCTCATTCAATATCCTGCACAGGATCACAGCAGATGCACCATACTGAAGGACCTACCAGCCAGAGGCTGAATAATACAAAAAGGGTCATTTAGATAGGACAAGCAGAAAGTTGGCATCAGGTTTGTTTGGTTTATGACTTAGGAGATTTTGCATGAAAAGGGTAGCTTCTGGTTAAACGGGGGAAATACAGACTAGCATTTGGATGCTGATAGCATCAGTTAGATCCTTGCAAAGAAAGAAAGAAAGAAAGAAAGAAAGAAAGAAAGAAAGAAAGAAAGAAAGAAAGAAAGAAAGAAAGAAAGCATGCCTGTATAGCATCAATTCCACAAGAAATATGTGTCTGGAAGCATCCAGAATGCAACATATGCAGTTGATAACATATGAAGAAAACATAGTGGCTGGTTTGCCTTCCATATAGGAAAATGGGCAGAGATTGCCCTACTTATGATTCTTTTTATGAGCAGCTACCTCAAATTCAGAACCATGTGTGCCAATCAATCATTCATTCATGCACAGTCTGTTATGTGTTCAGCTACATGTTAGTACAGCATTTCAGTGCCCTCTCAACATATTTTGCACCTATCTTGACAATGAAATATAAGTCATCCGTCTTTAATGGTCAGGACTAGTCTAATAGGATGGGGGAGAATGTGAACATATTTCAGAAAAGGGAAGACTGGAATGTGCAGGTAACAGGTGCAAGACAATCTCATTAGTTCTTCACAAGTTCAGTGTCAGGTCAGCTTATGCTGTGTTATTTCTCAAGGAAGCTCAAAATCCTTCCTTCTAAAATTCGCTTCTGCTGATGTCCCATTAATGCTTCCATAGGCAAACTCTCCACATTGTCTTTCGTATTGCTTTGCCTCTTTCACTATCAGAGCTTTTTGTTGCAGGCCCCACTTGTCTTCAAAAAATATATATAATAATGGTTGGCATATTGTAATGTTCATGCACTCCAAGCTTCCACCCACCCTCACGCAAGCTCATCTCAAAAGTACTGTGACATGTCTAAAACTGTGTGTGTGCGTGCACAGGTGTGAGTGTGGCCAAGGGTGGTGGTTTAGAGTAAGTAACCCTCACAGCCACATAGATCCATCTGTCACGGGCAGATATTTCTGGAGGGATGGTGTCAGGCTTCTGGGACATGGCTTCCTCCCCTCCCCTGCCCCCCTTTGGCCGTAGATAAGCGGAACAACAAAAAAGGAGGCTCTTACCAGTTAAAGATTTTAATGATCATGGAAAAAGAACAAATAATCCATTTCTAGGAATGAAGGTGCTCCCAATTAAGGGTTCCACCCACTTCCCCCCGAGTTACTTCCGCATCTTGCAACCTGATCTCGCAACCACTGAGCTTTCTGTGCAGCCACCTTATCTGCCCTCCTTGACCTTGGGCTGAGTGGATGGACACTTTTCAGTGAAAGGGAGTCTGTTAAGTCTCTCTCTCCCAGTTCTTCTTCTCCTAGCTGTTCACCACCCAGTTCTTCCCAACTTCTGTCTTCTGAACTATGTCCCTCTGTGAACCACTGTTCCAAATCTATACTGTCCTACTGCTCCTGGGAAGATTTAGGATCCTGAACAGGAGCAGGGGGAGGCAGAGACTTCCACCATTCCTCATCAATGCAGCCCTCCTCAGCACGGTCCCTAACAGATGGTCTCATGGGTTTGGTTCCAGTGGTGGTGGACACCCTGAATGTGAGCAACAGAAAATTAATAGTGATGCCTTTACTTTTGATGAGGGTTCATTTTTGACAGGCATTCTTTGGTGTGACCTGGTCTTGTGTGATGTCTAATTAAACAACAGAACTTAAAGGCAACTATAGTGAAATGCAGGGTATAAAAGAGTTTTGTGAGATCATTTGTCTGATAGTTGGGTGAAGAATCCAAACCCAACAAAAAAGGATTAATTCCAACACAGAAATAGAAAATTGTGAAAATTTAGTGTGACCCTAGAGCTTATTATCAAGCGTTAATGAAAGCCTACAGATAATGGCTTTAGATTCAGATTTTTACCGGACTTCCGGGTTGGCGCCATCGCCGAATGGCGGACTCCCTCCGAGCTCCGGAGGGAGCCTGCTCGGCAGGGGTTGGGTCTTCCCGCTCCGGCGACGCGGGGACCCTCAAAAACCATGGGCGCTGAAACCCATGGACATGGTGACTCGGCTGGCACCTTTTAAGCCCCCCCTCGACCCGCGAAGGAGCCTTTTTAAAGGCTACGGAACGGGTGACAGGGGGTGGGGTGGTGCTTTGAGTACTCCGCTTCCCCTGCCGAGCGAAGCCGCATGCCATTCGACGGAGAGCGCTGACTTCTTCCATTGGAAATTCGGATTCAAAGTATAACCCGTGAGTAATTGGAACTTGGATTAAAAAGGACGAAATTTATAAAAAATTTGGAACGAGCGGGGAGGGCGTAAAAATGAAGTCAGCCCCCCCCCCCCTGTTGTAGAGGAGTTAAAGCAAAGGACTTAACATCTAAGATCGAGTGCAACCCTATTTTGAAAAAGTTATCAAATTTCACGACGGAAAATTATAAGACTGAGCTGGAGGAGAATAGTGGAAGTGAATTAAAAAGCAACCCCCCCACGGAACCTGGGAGCGTTTTAGCTAGAGCGCCCGGAGAAGACAAGGAGAGGTTTTGACAGCTGTCAAAGAGCTGTCAAAGCAGAAGAACAAAAAAGGACTTTGTTGCAAGGACTTTACCGGTTACATTTGTTATAATTTGGATTTAGAATGTTTAAAACAAGGAATACTAAGTTACTATGATTGCTGGTTGTGATCTGGAAGGGAACTGAGTTATTGCAATTCACCTAGAGGAGCTGAGGGATATTACAAGTTGTCAGCACTGAATTTGAACAGAACTTTTTATCTCCTGGGAAACTGCAGAAATGGAACACTATTTTGGCTACAGAGGCTTACACATGTAAAGTAGACAATGGACTTATCTACCGAAGAGTGGAAGGGATTTGGCATCATGTTTGGTTCCTGAATAACAGAGCCTTTGCAGAGGAATTTAGAGACTTTTGGAATTGGAACATCTGTGCAGGAAAATAGGAAAAGAAAAGGAGGGGAAAAAGAGGAGACAGATCAACAAGAACAACAAGAACAATCGACAACTGGATAAAGCTGGAAGCGGGAACATTTGGATCATCCAGAAAAAGTATAAAGAAGTAAAACTGGAGTTTTCACTCCCAAGTATAAAAAAGTCTGGATGGGAAAAATGGGCCCTTTTGAGATAGACTCCTTCCAAGATTGGATATACAAAATTAAAAATGACTGGTAAAGGACTATGGTTTAAAAAAAAAAAATGTGGGAGCTACAGGAAGACATCAGATTTGAGAAATATTGGGGACGCAACCGGGGAAAGGGGGAGGGAAATTTGGAATCCAAAGGGTGTAAAACTACATTTTATTTTATTATATTTTAATCTATTATGTATATTAAAGGGGAGAACGCGTGGAAGGGATTAAGTCGATTTTAGGAGGTGGGCTAATATTTTTAAATTGGGATAATGACACTAAGTTTAAAATCTGGGATAAGAAATTGCTGAACTTATTTGTAAGAATTGGAATGCAAGAGGGGGAGGGGAGGGGAAGTCCTGGAAAGATGATATGGAAAATAAGACTTTAAATTGGGATGTTTTGTTTTTGATATTGTTATAATTGGAAATGCCTAATAAATATTTTTTTTTTTTAAAAAAAAGATTCAGATTTTTACCACAGAACTCTAGTGTACATATTACAAAAATGCTACAATAATTAAGGGGAATTACTACAATTTATGCTGCAGGAATATATTTTTAAATCAAAGTTCCCCCTTCTATTTAATGTATTGAATTTAATAAGAAGTTAACCTTTCAGAGACTGACTCAAAGGCTTATTACATTTTTTTTATACAAAATGAAGCTGCATTAATTTTAGGAGTTCGTTACAGTTATAAGAATGAGTAATACCCAAGTGCAGTCAACTGTAATATGCCAAAATTCAATAAAAATATTAGGCTAACCATAACTATACAGCACTGTACATTTTAATAACACAGACAGAGAAAGGAAGCATTTTAGCACCATGAGAATAATAATTTAGGGAACTCATCCTCTAATCAAAGAAAGGGAGCAGGGGATATTATGTGAATTCTGAACCTGCTGAGTGCTACTTGGATAATATAATAAAATAATGGAGGGGAGTTTTTCCCCCCAATTTGTCTTCTAACAAAAGTGCAATATGTCATGTCAGCACATTGCCAATACAAAAATGACATGGTAAAAGTATGTCAAAAGGAAGTCAGCAGGCAATTTCACACAGTCAGAACCGGGGCTTGCCATATTTAGATTCAAGAAAGCATGCTGCAACTGTGCTCCAAAGTCTTGCCTCAGTGATGGGAGGATGTGGAGTCTGGAGCGATTTACCACATCCATCATCATATCTACGTATTGCAACACCTGTGCATCATAAGTGAAAGAATAATAATAATTAAGGGGTGCCAACATCAACCATGGCAGGGCACCCAGGGTCAGCAAGCAATAGGATTTGCTTGACCATGCTGTGTTGGGGTGCCAGGCCTGACAATGGGGCATATTGCTTCCTGGTACTTTATACACATCATGTATCTAATTATGAGGGAGTCAATGCTGATTCTAATGACTTTCTAATTTACTTTTAAGGGTTCAGTGAAAAGAGGAAAGAGAGGTGGCTTCTGGGGAAAAGGGCATGAGGGGCAGAGTTACCATTTTACTGTGTCTTCCTAGTAAGCTCCCTCTCTGCTTCTGGGTGTGTGCTTTAGAAAGCCCTTTTAATTTCATCAAGCATTTTAGGATCTGTTTATCCTACTTTTTTGCTGCCTTCCTTTGTTTTAATCCTGCTATGTTTTTTTATTAGCATTAGCATTATTCTTAATTATTATTATTTTTACCCTTCAAGGGCAGCTTACGACTATTAAAAAAATTGTATCAGAAAACAGATTGCAAGAGGGTGTGTTCTAAAATATATACCTCAGGTGTCAAAGGCCAGGATAGAGAGGGGTCTCTTCAGCATACAACAAAAAATATGTACCTTTGTGGGGAGGGAATTCCACAGAGAACACCCTCTGCCAATCTTAACGCCCAAGAGGGTCTGTAGGGAAGGAGATAGTCTTTCAGATGGTATAGGCCTAAGTTGCTGCATATAGTTCAGCTCTAGCTACCAACAGGAGCACCTTTAATTGGACCTGGAAACTGACTGACAGCTGGTTTTATGTGATATATTTTTATTGCCTTTTTTATTCCTGTACTTACAATTTGTTCTTGTATTTTTTAAAGTGGAACATTTCCTCCTCCTCCTCTTCTGACTACAAAATAGTCTGGAGACTTTTACAACTTCATTTGCACCTTCTCCAACTGCCCCCAAAATGCAGAGACACTCACAAAACCCCCTAAGCCATCACTGCTTCTCCCTTTGTCATGCAGAATCCCAAATTCCCAAATGCAAGCCTTCCCCCCACCCCACCCCCAAAAAGAAACTCAAATCTTTCCCCACCTTTTCATTCATTGCTCTTTCCATCTTCTGGCCAGGGAAAGAGAGGAGCAGAAATCTACTTTGGGTGCTCATTTGCTTGCTCTTATGAGCTGCTCAACAACAACACGCACAATGGGAAGGATCTGCTCTGCATCCAAACCTCTTAGGTCCCTGCCCAGCGTGGTGTAGTGGTTAAGAGCGGTAGTCTCATAATCTGGGGAACCGGGTTTGTGTCTCCGCTCCTCCACATGCAGCTGCTGGGTGACCTTGGGCTAGTCACACTTCTCTGAAGTCTCTCAGCCCCACTCATCTCACAGAGTGTTTGTTGTGGGGGAGGAAGGGAAAGGAGAATGTTAGCCGCTTTGAGACACCTTAAGGGGAGTGAAAGGTGGGGTATCAAGTCCAAACTCCTCCTCCTCCTCCTCTTCTTCTTCGTATTGCTGCCTCACCTTTCATTGCCAGTTTCATTTGAGAACCTGAAATATCACTGAGTCGTCACTGCCTGTGTATAGCGGTCATTTCCACTTTGGCTCCTGCTCTGAGGGAGATGCAGAGATCAAATCCTGCAGCTTGGCTCCCTCTATGACTAAAATGAAAGACTAGATTCCTAGAGGAAGGAGATTTGGGGAGGGGTCCATCAGAGCAAAAATGCCACCCTCCAAAGCCACTTCCTGCCTTTTTTCTTATGTGGGCAGGAAAAGGGCATTGCTCTCTCCCCTGAGCTGAATCAGAGGCAACTTTTAAAATCGGATTAGTCTCCCCATTTTGTGCATTTGGGTGAAGGGGAGTCCCAGTGCAGCTGGGAGAGGGGTTGGCTGGGGCAGAGGTGTCTGTGCAGCTGGTAATGTCCCTGTTTTCATCTGAGGAATGTTGGATGGTATGATTCTCCCACCTTAATATCTACATTGAAATGCCCAAACTCTCTTAATAGAGGTCAAACCTGAGTCAAAAAGCCAGATGAGAAACTGAAAAGTCAGATAAGATTAATTATGCTGTCTACCCACATCTATTCTTAGAGCAGGGAGTGGTGGAGAGAGGGGACATCAATAATTTCCAATTATTCATGACTTCAGCTCAGTCCTTGAGTCTAGCCATCCATATTCCTCATCACCCCCCATTTTCATGAGCTATCACATAGTCCTGCAATTAGTGATTGCATACATCATGAAACTAGACAACCCTTCTTTAGACTAATCTAGAACCCATTTTGGATGTGGGCATCTCTTGCAATGTGTGACTTTGATATTTTTAACGTTGGTGGAGCAGCTGAATCATTAAGAACACTTTCTCTGCAGGCTTTCAGATTTGCAGCTGTGCCTGCTCTTGCTGAACAAAAATAATTCCTACAGGCTATATGGAGACCGACTTTCCCATGTCACTGCTGTTTCTGCACCAAGCAACATAACTCTGTTGAGGAAAGTACCCTCTCTGCCAACTCTGGAATCATTGTTGTGTATGTGCTGTTTTCTTAAAACTAAAATAATGATTCAGTCTCGGTACTGAATACATTGCCTCAGAGAGATCTGTATTCAAACATTTTGCGAAGGGGAAATATGTATAACACTGGCCTATTCATAGCTTTCAGAATTCTGATAAAAGCCTTAAGCCAGTGCTTAAATTGTCATTCTGAGAACATGTTTGACTTGTATCCTCAGTTCATGTTGTTTTCTTCCTCTCTACAGAGGGACTGTAGCTGAGAAAGTACAGATATATGTATTCTTTAGTGTGTTCCCCTTCTCACATTTTCTCTCTCTTTATTATTCTGTTTTGGAAATTGCTTTGAGGTGTTTTTAATCAAGCAGTATATAAATTGTATGAATTAATACATGATAAATAAATAATACATAAGGAGCTAGATCCTACCAGTTCACAGGGACAACTCTCAGTAAACTTGGCACTGATGGCTAGGCTGCAAAATTGCATATTGCTGGATTACCAGAAAGATGCCAGCCATGTCCAGAATCTATAATCAGTTATTTAAACCAGTACAGGTAAAGGGACCCCTGACCATTAGGTCCAGTCGTGGCCAACTCTGGGGTTGTGGCGCTCATCTCGCTTTATTGGCCGAGGGAGCCGGCGTACAGCTTCCGGGTCATGTGGCCAGCATGACTAAGCCACTTCTGGCGAACCAGAGCAGCGCATGGAAATGCCGTTTACCTTCCCGCCAGAGCGGTACCTATTTATCCACTTGTACTTTGACATGCTTTTGAACTGCTAGGTTGGCAGGAGCAGGGACCGAGCAACGGGAGCTCACCCCGTCGCAGCAAGTCCTAGGCTCTGTGGTTTAGCCCACAGCGCCACCCACGTCCATTTAAACCAGTAACTAAATATAAAAAATATGATTATAATTATCATCATTATTAATTGTTTTGGGTATCTAAAATACAGTACATCATTTGAAATAAACATGCATAAGAAAGAGAGAATCTGACCTACATTAATGAGCTATTTCAGAAATGGCAGGTGTCTTGCAAGAGAGTAGCACAGAGGCACATCATGGCTGAACTTGCAGTTTCTCAGATAATTTTCCTATTATTCCAATTTTCCTTGACAGTTAAAACAGCGCTGCATTTACATCCCCCATGAGGGCAAAGGGTTCATTTAACAAGGGACTTTTTGGTTTGGTGAAATTATTACAAAGGAAAGGCTAGCTATTTAGCATTGATCTCTCAAACGGCACACACATTTAATGGGATCAATTTGAGAACCTTTGTAAATTAAACCATTCATTACAACTTGAGCAAGTGAGAAAGGCTTCAAACTGAAGTTGGTTCTCATTATCTATACGGGCAGAAAGATGTGAGAGATCACAGTTTAAAGACAAGAACCACTGTAGTCTTTTAAAATCCCTTACTTTAATTAAGCTAAAGTAATCCCATTTCAGTTTGAGTCTTAGGAGCAGTGCCTTTTTTTCTTGGGGGACACAGGGGTATGCATACCCCTAAATATTTTGTGAATCTTTGTACTTTTGTCCATTTACTGTGTTTATTTTTGCCGATTTGAACTATAAAATGGTGATTTTCTTGAGTCAAAATGAGAGTACCCTTAAACATTTTTTTTTGGGGGGGGAGAGCACGGAATCCCAGTGCAGAGTTCAGCTTTCAGATGGGGTGGTGAACTTGTGGCACTTCAGATGGTGCTGGACTACAACTCCCATCTTCCCTGGCCCCTGGTTGCCGTTGTGGATAGTTGTAGTCCAATAACATCTAAGAGGCCACAGCTTAGGCACTAGTGCTACAGAGGGACTGTAGCTGAGAAAGTACAAATATCTGTATTCTTATGTGGCACTAGGTCAATTTTCAAATTCATAGATAGTGGAATGTATAAGAGAAGCCAAGCAGTAGTTATATGGAAGGTGCTGATATAAAAATGGTCAAATCATTGACAGTCATGACTGTTGCACATGGAAATATAAATTAATATTTTATCTTGACTCTATCAAAAAAACCCGTATTGTATGGATGATCTGAACCTTGCATAATGTGCAAAGCAAAATGAACTGCATGTGTTAAAAGGATTTATCAGCTTTCCGCTGAACTACATTCTCGGTGAAATATTTTCAGTAGACAGCCAGGGAGATTATTTTTGGAAGCTCTGGCCCCTATGAGATAAGTGCTTTATCTGGCCTCCAGACCAAAGTGCTTACTTCAGATCTCTTTCATTCCAGCAATATACATTTCTTTATAGGAACAGAAATGTGCTGCCTGTCTTGCTTCCTGTGCGGGAAACTGAAAGACATTGTTTGTATATATCATACATGAAGATGAGACATTAGAAGTACAGCTGGGTTTTTTTGAAATTTTAATTAAAGGATCAGATAGAGTTGGCTATAGTTAATTTCTTCCATGTGCTTCCACATACAATAAGTGAGGAAAAGAAACTTGTCAAGATATGGTTAACCATGTTTTGCATAAGGGGAAAAAATCCCACTGTAAACCCCCCCCCCCGACACTTATAAGGGTGAATCTACACATTCTCAATTGACATGAGGCCATGGCCAAAAAGGGGTTCCCTGTGTTGAATACTGCTTCCCCCACAAACAAAACAAACAAAAACAAACTTGTAGCCCCTATAACTTATCCCATTTCATGACACCATCACATTGGCCATCACTTGTAGAAGGTGTCTTAAAAAGCAAGAAAGACAGGACACATTATAAAGGAGGGGGGAAGGGTTTCACATATTGACCAGCCCATTGCCATGTCCATTCTTAAAAGAAAAATTTGAAGTAGTTTTTCAGCCTAGACCTTCTTCATTTCCTTTGCCCAGTTAGAAGTTTCTTTCTTTAAAGGCAAAAGTGTCATTTACTCAACTTGTATATTTTGGAATTCACATTGATGCTGTGTCAATGCAGCCGTGAAAAATCAGTGTTACCTCTCAGAGTTCTTTTGTTTCTGATCCATCAAATACAATGGATTCAAATGTATGTATTCATCACCCTGGGGATTTGCTACTTGTATTTCCTATAGTTTCTATTGCTCACAGATTATTACTGAGTTTCACCAGCAGCTCAGCTGCTGACAGGATTTGACACACATCTCTTTGGTAACTTACTTGCTTTGAAACATCCAACAATTTTATCCCCCTGTCTTTATATCCCACCCATCTTCTGTCATGGAACTCAAGGCGATGGTCACACAGTGACCAAGCAGCCACAGTGACCAAGCAGTTGACTAGACCCAGATTTGCTCAGCTTCAGCCTCGTGTGCCTTCGGGCCACACTCAAAGAAGCACTGTATGCACATCCAGCATTTTATGTGATCAAGCAGATCTGTAAGCTTCTCCCTGATATTTGAAAATATGTTGTTGCTTCCTGCAAATATAGCCTTAAAGATTTTAAAAAATAGACACTCACTTTGTCATCTAGAGAGGCAAATACCAATGTCAAAACCAAGCTCAACGGTCCAGTTCATATGCAGTGGGGCTGTTCCCACAAACCATGGTTTATTTGAGCACAGTTGAGTGACAAGCTCAAGTGGTCCTTCTCCCACATCCATTTCCTTCCTCTAGTGGAGACTTCCTGATTTCTTCAGCTGGTTGCTTGTCAAGTCCAAAACTGGGTTAACATCTCTCTACAAACCAAACTGAAACAAAACAGTCACCTGTTTTAATTAATGACTGTGCCAAAGCACCATGGTTGCTTATTAAATTTCCTAAAAGTATCTCATTCTTCCCATTTATTTATTTTTTAAAGCAATTTCATAATTTTAGTCCAGGAGATATCAGGATATTGAGGACTCTGGCAGGAAGCAGGCATTTTGGAGACTTTGGGCATTGAGCTTTGATGCCCTCGGATAGCCCAAATTCGTCCCTAGAAGTACTACAGTAATTTAATAGAATATGTTTATGTTGTAGGAGTCAGGCTGCACTTTTTATAGCAGAGATGTGAAGAAGGTGGTCCTGCCTGGAATGTGTGCAGATGAAGTCATCAGACTTGATAGCCCTTCGATGGAAGATGATGACATGGCCGTCAATCCCCAAGTATCTCCCCACCGCCACACACAAAAAGCCTAGTCAGGAGGTCTCAATTCATATTTGGCCTTATGAGAGAGGTTTGTCAGACTTCTGAGAGACACAAAACACCCAGAATGACCACCATATAGTTTTCAAGTTTTTCGTGTAAATGTAGCTGTCATGCTCTTTGGAGCTTTTGGGCACATAGCCTCACTGCCTCACATCAACTGGTACTTAACTTCTGCAGAATATCCTAGAAGGAATCAGGTGACTAATGGCTCTAGATCAAGGGATGCTCAAACTGTGGCACACAAGCTTCATTCAGGTAGACCACAGCATGTCTATATTAAATATTCACAATTATGTTTAATTGTAAAATTTTAATTGCGTCTTTTAAAATTTTATTACCAATCTGAATTCTATAGATAGAAATGCAATTAAAAATCATGCAGCATCTAACACAGTGCATTACAATTGCTGCAACAGGCAGAAAAATAATTAAGTGGTCCACCTCAGCAATTTTCAAGAGGTTTGTGAGGAAATCGTGGGAACCACTGTTCTAGATATTGGACTTAAAAGCTGGATCTGAATGCAAACTATTCCCAGAGGGATAGCCGTGTTGGTCTGCCATAGTCAAAACAAAAAAAATTCCTTCCAGTAGCACCTTAAAGACCAACTAAGTTAGTTCTTGGTATGAGCTTTCGTGTGCATGCACACTTCGTGTGCATGCACACGAAAGCTCATACCAAGAACTAACTTAGTTGGTCTTTAAAGTGCTACTGGAAGGAATTTTTTTTGTTTATTCCCAGAGGGGTTTTTTGGGGGGGAGGGAGGGGGTTAATACAAAAGTACTTCCAAGATAAGGAACATAGTAGTTCCTTCCTGAAACTGTATTTTGAGGCGCATGCAACAATTACAACCAGATAAACATACTCAAAATAATAACTGAATTGCCTTCGTTAATTCTGCAGTGTTACACCAAAGATGTCTAATACCACTCCTTGCATTTGATAAACAGCCCCCCATTATTTTCTACTGTTTGAAAAGACTGTCACATTGATTTTGCTTAAAACTGAAATATTTGGGAATTGAAATGTTTATTTATATGCCTTTATTCTGATTTTTGTTGACTTGATCTCTCTCCAGTTTGTGATCCCTGTTGAGCCTTGTTTTTGGTAGGAAATCTAAACCTAAAAACGGAAATCTAAACCTTTTAAAAAAACTGTGTTCCCATCACACAGTGTCGATTAAACCAATGTAAGTTTCATATTCATCCAGCAGCCTCCTTTAAAGTATTGCATCCAATATGCTAACAGTATAATTATCTGAAAGACAATTATAATTTAGCAGCAAAATGAGAAATGTACTATAATTCCACCCAACACATAGACAAATTTTATACGGTAACTACCAACTAATTATTAGCGTGGGCTGTAAAATGACAGTTCACCAATGCTGACAACATTTCTCTACTTGAAACATTTTAGCATTGCAACATTTCAGCCTTTAATCTTCTGTCATTACTTGAGTTTTCAATGAGGTGCCTTTTCTTCATAGTCAACCTGTATCTCATTAAAAGGAGGCAGCAGTAACCCTAAAAGATTTTTTCACTTTCCTTACAAAGAGTGCAATCCTATACATATCTACCACACACCACAATAATCTGCCAAATTCCCACCCTCACCAGTGCTATTACCAAAATTAAACCAAATAGAATTCAATGGGATTTATTCCCAGGCAAGATGGCAGCCTTAAATACTTTAAGCCACTGCTTAGAAGTTGGCTCACAATTCCTCAGAGTAAATGCATTACCGCAACTTGGGAAATATTTTGTGGATCAGCAGTGGGTGCAATAGGTCCGTTGTTTTTCCCCATAAAGGCATACTATTATCAAGCATCTTTGTGTGGTCAACACTCTCCCCATACAGATACATTTCCACCATAAAACTGTTGAATCGTATCCCATCTACAGTGGTACCTCAGGTTAAGAACTTAATTCGTTCTGGAGGTTTGTTCTTAACCTGAAACTGTTCTTAACCTGAAGCACCACTTTAGCTAATGGGGCCTCCTGCTGCTGCTGTGCCACCGCCGCACGATTTCTGATCTCATCCTGAAGCAAAGTTCTTAACCCGAGGTACTATTTCTGGGTTAGCGGAGTCTGTAATCTGAAGCGTCTGTAACCTGAGGTACCACTGTATTTAGTACCACAGTATTTAGGTACCACAGTGGATTTAGTGGAGCCAAACAACTCTTGAAAGGTATAAAGGGAAGTTGTGAAAAATATTGTATAAACTAATATCACCAGCATATTTATGCAGATAAGAATGATGGGTTTAGAAGGTAACTTATATTTCAGTTCTCAGCCTCAGTTCACTATTTTTAAATTGGGAATAATAATAGTAATCACTACATTATAGGCATATCAGAGGGATGAAATGCTAACTGTATGTATACAGTATTAATTCTATCAATGTTTAATTTTATTTAATGATAATTTTTTCTAAGTTTTTAGCATTTCTTGTTTTTATCTGTAAGTTGCCTTGAGTCCAGTCAAACAAAAGGCAATGTAATAATAATAATAATAATAATAATAATAATAATAATAATAATATTCTCAGAATATAAAGCACTGCATAGATTTCTATCTCCCCCCTCAGAAGAATTCAGGCTGGTCTCAGTAGAGAAACAGAAAATATTAGAATTAATTGAGATATTTGGTCAAGTAGCAGGATTTAAACTGAACAAACAAAAAACTAAAGTGTTGGAAAAAAATCTAACAATGGCAGAAAAAGAGAAGTTTCAGAGTGAAACAGGTTTAGTAATAACAAAAAAGGTGAAGTACCTGGGTGTGAACTTGACTTCTAAAAATGTGAATTTATTTAAAGACAATTATGACAAATGTTGCACAGAAGTGAAGAAAGATCTAGAAACATGGTCAAGGTTGAAACTTTCCTTGTTAGGCCGAATTGCTGTCATTAAGATGAATGTATTGCCTAGAATGTTGTTTTTATTCCAGACACTCCAGATCTTGGACAAGATGGACTGTTTCAAGAGGTGGCAAAAAGACATATCCAAGTTTGTCTGGCAGGGCAAAAAACCCAGAATAAACTTTAAGATTTTAACCGATGCAAAAGATAGAGGGGGGTTTGCCCTGCCGGACCTGAGACTTTATTATGAATCGGCAGCGTTCTGCTGGTTGAAACAATGGCTGCTTCTTGAGAACACAGACATTTTGGATCTGGAAGGGTATGACAATAGATTTGGTTGGCATGCATATATATGGTATGACAAGGTAAAATTACATAAAGGTTTCAAAAACCATATTGTTAGGAAAGCACTATACAATGTTTGGATAAGATACAAAGATCTACTGGAAAGTAAAACTCCCAGGTGGCTATCACCAATGGAAGCTAAAGAGATAAAAAAACTTAATATGGAGTCCAAATGGCCAAAATATTGTGAAATCTTAGAACAAGATGGTGAAAGGGTTAAATTACAGAGTTATGACAAATTAAAGTCTAAAGTACGAGATTGGTTGCATTACCTTCAGATAAACGAGGTATTTAAACAGGACAGAAAAACAGGCTTTCAGATGGAGAGGTCGAAATTAGAAACAGAATTGTTAGAACCCAATACTAAGAACTTGTCAAGAATGTATAATTTGCTGCTGAAATGGAATACACAAGATGAAACAGTAAAATCAGCTATGATCAAATGGGCACAAGACATAGGTCATGACATTATGTTTGATGACTGGGAAAAGTTATGGAACACTGGTGTTAAGTTTACGGCTTGTAATGCCTTGAGAGAAAACATAATGAAAATGATCTATAGGTGGTACATGACCCCAGTCAAACTTGCAAAAATTTACCATTTGCCCAATAATAAATGTTGGAAATGTAATGAGACTGAAGGTACTTTCTATCACCTTTGGTGGACCTGCCCGAAGATTAAAGCCTACTGGGAAATGATCTATAATGAAATTAAAAAGGTCCTTAAATGGACATTTTCTAAAAAACCAGAGGCTTTTCTCCTGGGCATGGTGGGCCAATTGGTGCCAAGGAAGGACAGAATTTTTTTCATGTATGCTACCACAGCAGCAAGAATTCTTCTAGCAAAGTATTGGAAGACGCAGCAGCTACCCACTCTGGAAGAATGGCAAGCGAAGGTGATTGACTACATGGGAATGGCGGAGATGACCGGCAGAATCCGTGACCAGGGGAGTGAGACAGTGGAAGAAGATTGGAAGAAATTTAAAATATATCTTAAAAATTGTTGTAACATTGAGGAGTGCTGAGATGTTATGGTGTTAAGAAACAGAGAATTGCAGCTGTAAATCATAAGTTTAAGGAAATTATAATGAAGATGAGTCAATTAATTAAATGGAGGGTTGCTGTGAAAAGGTAAAAATAAGGTAAAAAAGGTAAAAAAAAGGCAGAAAAAGGGAGGTATGGGGGAGTCCGGGAATTAAGGTGAAGGAAAATAAGTTTATGAAATTATACATGTTTATTTGTTTGTATGTTTTGTTCTGTTTTATTGTTTGTTTTTAATACATGTTTGGAAAATTAATAAAAATTATTTTTTAAAAAAAAGAGAAACAGAAAATATTAACACCTTCCACAAGCTGATTGTGTGACTTACCTGCTAGTTTGGTATTATTTCTGTATTTCTGTGTTGTTGTATCAGTCGATTTTAAAACTACACGCACCTCTACAAGGGTGCTTATTAAAAGATCCCAACTACTCATTGTTAGTAAGAATCTGGAATCTGCCCCTTCTTTCCCTCCACATTGGCCAAAGCCATGCAAAGCCCTGAGGCAACTTCCAGGCCCATTCTCTCTGGGATACACTGATTATTGTTTTCCTTGAGTGGCTGAACATTTGGGCTTTTGCAAAGGGGCAGGAGGAGGCCCCTCTGAAAACAACATTCACTACCCCTCCACCATGCACCACACCTAAGAAAACAAAATGTGGGAAATAATTTAGAAAGCATCTTGGCAAGGGTTCTGGTTCAGACAAAAATAACAGCAGGAATGACATTTAATTGTTCTTCTCCCCTCCTCTTCCTGCCTTTTTGTATGTGTGGGGTTGTTGTTCTTGTTTGTATTGAAAATGCTACTTAACACATTCTGATATGTGCTAATGAGGGAGCAGAAGAAGAAAAAGGCAATGGAGTTGTCTGCAGAAAAGAAGGCTGTGCAAGATGCCGAAAATGAACAAAGGGGAACCTGCAAAGGGAAGCCTTAAAAATAAACAAAACACAGCAATATTGGGTTTGGCATCAAAGGATATGAGCTGCTGGAAGAGAAAATGGCAGATTTTCAAGTCTCCTTTTTAAAAAAATTGCCACACTTTTTAACAACAACAAAGAAGTGGTGCAGGTACTGCCTACCCATGAGTACCTTCTGAAAAAAAGCACTGCCATGAAACACAAAATGTCTCTTGGACTCCAGTCATTAACACACTTACTTGAGAGTAAGCAACATTAAGATCTGTGGCTACTGCAGATTTCACTGCAAAATTCCTTGTGTCAAATGGGCATCCAGTTTCAATGAACTGGAATTATCAGGGGAAGTTACCGGTACTTCCCCTTTTTTCTTAACCTGTAAATTTACACAGGTAAAAGTTAATAGGACTCATAATCCCCACTCATTTTCATGGGAGAATTAAATCATCTCACACATTAATAGCAAAGGGATTTAATGGTGCTTGAGTTTGGATAGAAAAGTTGCCAGCATATTCACACATTTGGCAAAGGTATTAATCGACAAGAAAATATGGGTTACCTATTGTCAGATACTGACTTTTTGGGGGTCTCTTTTAACTGGCTGCTGCAAAGAGACCTCCATAAGTGCTTCCAAAGATTGCTATCAATGGTTAAGATAATGCCCTTATTTCATAGCTTTATTATTTACTTTATAGCTATTTTATCCTTCGTTGTATTGCTTCTTTACCCTTGATTCTGCCTTTTATTTGCTGTGTTTCATATACATAATATTTGCAATATTTCTACTTGCAAATTTGATTTCTTGAGTTCATCTGAACTTTCGCCATGGCTTTCTTTTGCTACGAACAATCAAAATTTGACCTGACGTGACCTGACCTGACTTGAGCTACATTAATTGGAGCAATTTACTCTGGATTTCCACTGACAAAACGGAACCAGCACCAGCTTGGTCCATTGTACATAGTTCTCAAACTTAGGAGAGTACGCTTCTTGCATATCTGCTTCACTAAGCCTAGGGGGGTTGAGAGAAGCTGCCAATTTATGTATTAAAAATGTCTTTTTTCCTTGCCACTCTTGGTATGGTTAACACAAAATAAAAATTATCAGATATAACTGATAATAACATTATTATTTTTTCTAGGTCCACCAGCACATCTGAAAACAAACAAACAAACAAACCTAGTTTTAAAAGAGAAAGAGAGTCATGTAGGACATAATTTTTTATTCTGAAATGATCTCTGGCCACAACAATAAATGTAACAAACATTCACTAAAACAGTCTTAACTCCTGTCATCAGCTATACAATACGTAAGTATTATAAAACTGGCCACTAGAATTAAAACCCACTACAACATATTTAATGTGAAGTGGCTGTCGACAGCAGCAGCATCTCACACAAATTTTTACATACATATATACACAATCCACATTCAGTCATTTTTTTTCACATGTTTTCAGTACACACAGTTGCAGCATATTACAGTCACGTGTCTAAGTTGTTGCTCTTTATTTTTCAAGAAAAAGAAATCCAATGTACACCTTAGACACAATTGTAGCAGTTGATCTGAGTAAATACGATGACTTTTTTCATATTACTTTGTATTTTGTAGCACAGATGTACAAGCCCCCTAGAAACAATGTTAATTCACAAATGCTTTCTTTATTTCAATGCTACTGTAGCATCTCAAGTGGGCAATGCAAAAATATTTACGTACATAAAAATCTTTCTTAAAACGGATTTATGTTTACCAGCTACCTCTGTTTGGAAAACCAAAGATTTTTATGAAAAAATAGACAGAATCGAAGAACTCCGACATGTGCCTAAAGATTATAACTCTTAAATAAACACAACCCTCCCACAATTGTTGCTGTCCAGCCTCCATTCATTTCAATGGCACTTCCACACGGTTTCACACAAGTCCCATTCTAATAAATGGAGGCTGCCTGATGGTAGCCATGAAGCGCCATTTAAAAAAGAAAAAACATTCCTAAGGAGTCCTTCATGACCCCAAACCACCCATCAAGGTAAAAGGGGCATTAAAATGCCTTGCACCCAAATTGTAAAAACCCCTGGCCACGTTTATTGGAGCCAGGCACGTAGAAAAGGAATGCACTTTGGTTCATACCAAATGCCCTGGGATTAATTCTCACTATAAAATGAAAGAGTTTGAGGTAATTTTTTTTCCTTTTTACAAATACAGTTGATTCTGCCTAGTGCTGTCATAACAAAACAAAGAAAAACATAGTTCTTAAAAGAAAAGAAACCAGTTTGATGTTAAGGTTACCGCTAACTACTACGAGGTGCCATCTTTAACCCTTGAAAGAGCATGAAAATTCCTACAAGAGAGTATTCTGTTCCATCACTACGTAGTAGGATTGCCTTATGATCTATATTAAGGCTTTGAAAACACAGGGCAAAATCAGCCAGAAACTTCTCCTTCTCATGTCCAAGAGATATAACCAAGGGTCACCCCAAAAAGGACCCTGGAGTGCTCTTGCAGAACTGCCGTTCGTTTCACCGGGGCGTATGCAACAACGGGAGAGGTTCCTAGTGGATTCTGCTCATGGAAGCGTATTTAAGACAGGTACCGTGCTTTTTTTTAAAAAAATAAGATTTCAACCTTACTACATAGCACAGCGTTCAAAGGGTTAAAGAGACAACGTTGCATGCTCCACAACATGGTGTTGTTCGTAACAAAAGGCACATTGTTAACATCAAGGGCACAATTTCAACCCTCTACATATCTTGCACTCCTCTCGCTCCCCCAGCCCATCCTCCCGGTTGCATTGACACACTGGAGAAGGGATCGGCCAGCACTCCAGCGGCGCAAGAGCCGGCCGAAACGAGACTGCAGCCAAACACAAGACAACACCGTGCTATTTCTACTTCTGCAAAGGAGCTCAGATGTCCCCAGACAATGGCAACATGTGAGGCTAAGCAATGTTTCCAAGCCAACAACTATCAGCCCCAACTAATTAGAGCCCTTAGACACAAAACCGTGTCAAAGCAAGAGGCAACATCCTTTTAAATGTTTTTTTTCCCTCCCCTTCCCTTTCCTCCTTTTACTTCCCCATTCCAATTATAAACAAGCTACAATAAAAAGAAGCCAAGTTACTGAAAATTGTCAGATGGCTGCCTCTTTTTCTTTTTTGTAACGTTTACAGGAGTTTTTGTTACGTTAGCTCTGCACACTGTTTCTGGTAGCATCTATGAATATGATCAGCCGCAAATGCACTATCGGCATTTAAAATCTGGTCATTTGAAGAAGAAAAAAGATAAAATTAAGGGTTTTAGCTCACGAATCATTCGTGATTATTATGTATCTTTCCCATTTATCTATGTTAACATATTCCAAGCTGTGTTAAAAATATAATGGACACGTCGATTTATTTAATCCAATGAATGGGGTTTTTTTTGGGGAGGGGGGAAGCAACTTCAGCTCCACGCAGAGCTTCTTGTACATACAGATGCGCTCCTTGGAATGCAAGGGCTTCCTCGTTCACTTCAATGCAAAATGCCAGACTCCACCTATAACCTGTGTGGTTGTGGACTGCCTTAACGTTTAAGTGAAAGGGGAATGTTGTCCTTTCAGGAGGTCCAAGCCCTAGCAGCCCCAAACAGAATCAAGGTCAGTGCCATGGTGAACAAACCAATCGTCATGGGAGGCTATGGATACAGAGATCCCAAAGTCACTTTTACTGATACACTCACAGACTGCATAGCCACACAATATAGAAAGGTGTACATTTAATACTATAAATAATTTAGTGTCATTTGAGGACAATGAGTTACATTTGCAAAAAAAGGGGGGGGAGATTAAATATTAGCCAATAACTAACATTATTAAACATTATTAATTAGCATCATCTCTTTTAGTCAAGATTTACTTATGGAAGGGGTTGGGGTTGGGTAGGTGTTCATTATTATTATTATTTTGGCAAGTAGTTTTATTATGTTTCCTGAGAATTCGTCGTTTCTTATTGATACCCATTAACCAAACTTTAAGTGAACGAAAAAATGCTGCTTTCATTTTCGAAATGAATGATCTGAATTTCAAAAAAGGAAATGGACTGGAAACTTTCTTGGCTTTCTCTGGGGACCATGCTTTAAGTAGTTATTTTAGGGACATCTTTACAGGTATTGTAATTAGATCTGTGCATATAAACAACGTTATAATGTTGAAGCTTTCTGCAATCAAACCAAATAATTCTAGCATCCACAACTCTCTCAATTTAAGCTTGAAACTCTTCAAATATCATTATCAATGCATGCGCGATAAATGTCATTAAAACCAATGTTGTGCCTGCTTTGGGAAACTAAACTTATAATGCAGAACAAATTTTATCTGAATTATATTATGTTCAATTGCTACTTGCCAGGGAGAAATCTTAACCTGGTGCAAGTCCTGGCTCTTGGCTGTCCTCCCCCATGAGGAGAAAGCAAGGGGTAACATGGGCTTTACAACATTTATTTGAACTTGATACTCTCTGACCACCTGATAAAAAATGTATTTCTTGGACAGGAGAAATATGTGAACAGGTCCAAGGTGTCTGAAATAGACCAGGTTAACCTATAGGTTAACCTATAAGAATGTGAATAAACAGAAAAATTCACATATATGTCTACTTGTTCCTTCAAACTTTTCTTTAACTCTCATGGTGCAACGCAAAACCATAATTGTCTTTTAATTTTTCTCCCCATGCAAGCATTTGGAGTATACCAGGGTTACAAAGCACATCCTACACGGTGTCTGTTTTTAAAGTCATCTCACCTCTTAATTTGCTCTTTATAATTATTTTTTTAAAAAACAAACACATGTACTTGTTTCAACAAGGCTTTTGACAAATCTGAATGTTCCTCTACCAAGGGCATGAGAAGAATAGATGCAACTCCACAGGTTACTAGAAGTCTCACAGACATCCCCTTAAATATTCAAGTAGTATCTCCAGGTATCGGTGGCAGTGCTACACAATGCAACTGTTGCAAGAAATACTGGTGTTACAAAGGCATTTTCAGCACGAAATGCATACGATGCCAAAAAACAAACATGCATGTGAGCGCATGTTTAAACACTCCAGTACACACATCTGGGAAACCTGACATGCATACACAGGGGTTTAAAGATGTATCCTACAACAATTGTAACACACAGCACAGCGCCAATTGTTAGATAGTATATTGCTTTTTAGAGTTACATTTTAAAAACCCAAATGCAGATTACATAAAAAGCTAAATAATGTCAGCCTCAGAAGGCTGTTTTGATCTAAAGGTACGATGGTCTGCGAGGCAAGAGGCACAACACAAGAGGATGCTCTCTTGTGCAAGCCCCATTATTAAGCTCCTGCACAGATTACAGGGAAGAATTTCCTGGCAGATTGGGCCTGAAGACTAATCTGGTGAGATGTTTTTAAGCATGGGCTAGGTAGCCACCTGACAGGGATGCTGTAGCAGCATGTTTCCTAATGAGCAGAGGGTTGGGTTGGATGACTTTCTAGGTGGCCTCCAATACTTCACCCGTCCCCAATCCCTTTTGCTACCATGCTAAGCCAAGCCAAGGTATGGCTTAACCATAAGCCCCAGTTTGACCAACACACTACTTATTGTGGTAGCAAAAAGGATTGGGGAGGAGCGAAGTGGTTGTGAGCTCCTCCGCAGATGTTTGTTAAGCTCATAGGTAAAAGTAAAGGGACCCCTGACCATTAGGTCCAGTCGCGGCCGACTCTGGGGTTGCGGCGCTCATCTCGCTTTATTGGCCGAGGGAGCTGGCGTACAGCTTCCGGGTCATGTGGCCAGCATGGCTAAGCCGCTTCTGGCGAACCAGAGCAGCGCAGGGAAATGCCGTTTACCTTCCTGCCAAAGCGGTACCTATTTATCTACTTGCACTTTGATGTGCTTTCGAACTACTAGGTTGGCAAGAGCAGGGACCGAGCAATGGGAGCTCACCCCGTCACGGGGATTCAAACCACCGACCTTCTGATCAGCAAGTCCTAGGCTCTGTGGTTTAACCCACAGCACCACCCGCGTCCCTGTTAAGCTCATACCATCTTGCTAAACCAAGGTTTGGCTTAGTGTGTCATGTGAACCTGGCCTATGACAGTCTAGGGGTAGGGGTGGGGAAGTGAACTTTCTAGAAACATCTGGAGGATACCTAGATGATGCAAAAACGGCTAAGTGATTTTAAGCAAGCAAAAGTGTATGGGGGGGTAGAATACAAATGTGCATGTCATGGGTTCTGAATGCTTAAAATTCTGCATAAATTATTGTGATTTGCATGACTTTGCCTTTAGAAATGACATCAAATTTTAGAGTTCACATCTTCACCTTCCTGCTGTTTAAAAAAATACATATGACCTAACATTCTAGTATGGGTGCTAGTTCATTTCTGAAGAACATTTTAATCATATTTAAGGATGCTTATACAAATAATAATAATAAATGCTTCTGCTGATTTGAGGGAGAACTATTAGGAGAGGACTTGGTGAACCTGGCAATTGTGCATTGCACAAACTTTATCTGCCCACCCGTGCACACGTGCGGTGTTGGGACTGCACTAGTCCTGAGCCAAACCTTTGGAGTTTTAGCACGCCTGATAATCTTGCCAAGCCAATAAATTGGGCCTGAACCCATGCTCAGCAAGAGAAATAATCCAGTATGTCTGCATTGTTTATGGAGCATGCATTTCAACACAGTTTGCCCATCCTCTTTCATATTCAAATTTAGGAAGCCACTTTTAGAAATCAGTGGGGCAGAACTGAAGAGGAAAAAAAGCACAGGTGTATATCACCATATGGGGCCCCAATCCTAGAGCTAAATTACATTTGTGACTAATTTGATACAGCCCAGTGGTTCAGGGGTGGTGTTTCCCAACCCCCATTAGCCACAGCCGACCTAGATGATGAGCATTTCAGCCCAACAGCATCTGGGAGAGGCACCGCATTGGCTACTCCTGCAGTAGTTTTTCACAGCCTATGAAAAGAGTAGCGTGTGTAGAAATGAATGCTAGTTATCCATCCAGAGGTTGCCTTAGGAATTGCACAGTACAGAACGTGGTGGAAGGAAGAGGGTGGCTCCTATCATCTTGGCTGCCTCTATCAAAAAGACCTAACAGCTTGGAAATGGGAGTCAGAAGGAACTGCCAAGGCTATTCGAGGTACCAAACCGACAAGTTTTCTGGGTAACACAGAGGCTGAACAGGCTGATGCAGGAGTCAGCGACTGAAACTGTTAAACTCTGTCTATTCCCACAGTATAAAGGAAGCTAGAATGGCAGTACAGGTCTACGCTAGGATCCATAGCATTCAGAGAAGCCCTGAACATCTGACAGGGAACAGCCGATTGAGATCTGGGGTAAGCAAGGCGCTGCTGTGAACGCACCTGATGGAAGCCCTCTACGGATGCAACTTTTTCACGTTATATAATAAATATTTATAAGTATAATGTAGAAATCTGTTCATGATCCATACTTATGGATAGAAATTCTTAAAAAGAGTCATACAGAGTGTCTGACTTGTACCCCTGAATGTTTTCTGTATCGTCAAACAAAAATGCAGGTAAATGTTTGCAGGACTGGAATCTACTGCTATAACAAAAACCAGGAATAAGAAAGTATTAAAAGTTCACTCCAAGAAATGCCGGTATCAGCTATGGGGTGGGAGAGGGACGTAGACCCTGCTCTCCATCAAACTAGAATGTATGATGGTTAGGTTGCAACCAGTGGCCTGCCACTGAGACTTATTGTGCCACACTAATATTCCATAGTAAGGCTAACTGTAGTTTAGAAGAAAAAACATTTTTAAAAAAGTATAAAAACTTAAAGCATTGTCCCCATGTTATTTTTTTATATATATATAAAATCAAAACCAACTTTTCTTACACATTTAAAGTGAGTGCTGAAAAAATACAAATGTTTGAAGTTACCGAGCAAATAAAAATAGAAATCTGAGCTACTTTTTCATATGAGTAAGGCTCAGTGACATAATGTTTTTTGTTTTTTTTTTATCAGCATCAGATTATTCAAACTCAGCTAACAAGTTTTGGCAACACTGTCCTTTGCTGAATATTCCCATTGGCATCAGTCATCTGTGCCAGATTAGTTCTCAGTTTTGATGCTGAGTTTGAAGTAGGAGGTAACTTGGAAATTGACGTGATAGCACCAGTGCTTTCTGCTATTCTTTTCGCTGATGTCTTCTCCCCAGTTGGAGGCTTTGGCAAACGTCTCCTTAGCCAGGGATGCCGCAAAGCCTGACCAGGCGTCATGCGCAAAGTAGGATCCCACTCTAAACACTGTTTCAAGAAGTCAAGGAAGAGAGGGTCGTCGCATCCCTTCAATGCACTCCCCCACTCTCTGCTCTCTGGGGGGCCGCGCAATTTGCCCCGCCGGGAACGGCCACCGTTGAGCACCACAGAACCATCGGACAAGGTAGTAATGGTACAGTATCGGGGGTAACCCTTAGAACTCACAAAATTTTTTGCTCTTTTGGATGAATCCAGCAATTTCTGAGAAGGCATCCCCAGCAGTTCTATCATACAAGCCAGCTGATCCGCCTCATCCTCCCCTGGTAAGAGGGGATAGCCTGTTAGGAGCTCGGCTAGAATGCAGCCCAGGCTCCACATGTCTATGGGCATCCCATAACGAGCACCGAGGATAACTTCTGGAGCGCGGTAGAAACGGGACTGGATGTAAGTGTAGACACGCTGGTGCTCGTAACAGCTAGAGCCAAAGTCAATCACCTTAATGCCACTCCTACCCTGTTGCTTCAACAGAATGTTCTCTGGTTTAAGGTCACAGTGAATTATTCTGTTTTTGTGCAAAGCATCTAAGCACTGCAAAATCGAGTGGGCAAACTTGCGGACCAAGGGCAGGCTGAAGCCCTGAAATTTGTTTTTCTTGATGAGCTCGTAAAGGTTCATGCTCAGCAACTCAAATGTCATACAGATATGGTTGCGGAATGTGAAGTTTTCCAGCATGTGGATCACGTTCATGTTGTTGTCCTTGTCCTGCTTTTTAAGGTGTTCCAGGATTCTGATTTCTTCTGCAGCTTGACGGTGGAAGCGCTTCTCGTTCCTCACCATCTTCAGGGCCACATGCTGATGCATCTTGTGATCGTAGGCCTTCACCACTTGCCCAAAACTTCCTTTCCCAATAACCTTCAGGACCTCGTATCTGTAGGACACGTGGTCATGAGGAACTTGCACGTAAGATCCCTGGTCGTCATCATATCCCCCGTTGTTTGGACCACCAACGACACCTTGCCTCTTCTTCGCATTTGGACCCACAAAATATATTTCAGGGTAGCTGAAGATCTCGTGATGCTCAAAGGTTGTTAGTTTTTGCATGTATTGCTTCATTGCTTGATCTGGCATCATGGGGGAGGCTTTCACCTTCCCTGGCCCTTCTGTAGACTTCAAAGAGCTGGAGCTCCCCTGCCGCCTATGAGCACTGTCCAGTTGTCTGTCTGGCACCACCGGCAATCCCGACTTCGCTACTGTTGTAAGCCCATTTGGTTGTGTCGTCAGAACGGTCCTTTTGTTGCTGTTGTCTTCAAACAGCTGCTGAACCTGGATCTGCCCGTGACTGGCAACATGTAGGTGCTCATTCATTGTGTGCTTATTTCCACCAACCTGAAATATAAAGCATATTTTTCCAGTTAAAAAACAACAACCCACAGGCTTCCTAAACAATATAAAAGATTGATGGGATAGGGCTTTTCAAAAAACGTGTGGCTGACTTCTCCACCCAAAGTCCCTATACCCAAAGTCTCGTACATTTAAACCACCGGAGTTGATCAAGGCTACTGGTGGACAGAACGCCACCCGAGGGACTCGCTCTCTCATTGAAGGAAAGGGGGTAATTTTAAATTATCTATCCACCCTTCCATCTGCAACCCCTTGAAAATGTTCTCTATTGGGTCAGTGGACCCTCCAGAACAATGTAGGCTGTTTTGCAGGAAGAGAAATTCATAAAAATCGTCTTCTCCCACTTTCCTCCAGTGAGAATCTCAACTGGATCAATCCATTTTGTTAAAGGAGAGGGGTCTGGATCCAACCCACTGGATTCTCAAAATACCCACTGGCTTCGTCATCTATCCCAGAAACTGTGCATGCTTACACCTATTTGAACTCCTGAAGACACATCGTCATTTATTCATATAACATCTTTTATGTCTAACCCTAATTCTTCAATGTAACATTTCTGGAGAAGCTTCATTTTAAAATTACAATAATAATAATACATTAAAAATCTGTCTCTAGTGCTCATTATTTTACAGCCTCCTGCACACATTTTTGGCAGTTCAACATACTTCACAATCTGGAGGGGCTACTGCTTCCCACAATGCCAAAATTACTGTAAAAGAGAAAAAGAAAAGAAAACTGTCTTTCAAAAGAGATAAAGAGCAACTTCTGTAGATACAGGAGTGTAAGTTTTTCGGCTGCTGTCCTATGTGTTTTTGAAACACAGGATTCAAAGACCCAAACTTTTGTTAGCCAAACCCCTACCCTAAGGGAGAATTCCCCATGTACCTGCCACCTTTGCACCACAAATCAACATGTTGCAGAGAAACAACAGCATATAAATGTGGAGGACTAAGGGAATCCAACAGCTTTATGTCACAGCATATTGCCAGGTTTCCAGGTAATGCCCCATTTCCTATCAGTGAGTGTCTTCAGAAGCAGCAAAATATCAGAAAGCCTCTGATATCAGGGCAACATTATTTTGCCATCCTGACTTTAAGGATACCCTGTGATTTTGAACACCTCGGTTAGGAAGAACCATGATTGTTCCAAAAAGCTGGGGAAATTGCGATAGCAGTAACATTTCCGAATGTGCTCAGACTACCATGGAAAGCAAAGAATCAAATGTGACTTGAATCCATAGAGGTCGTATGGCATCCCACAAGGCATGAGCTATGGCCTGACAACTAGTGCGTTACCATGCTAATTATATACATCTGAAAAAATTTAGTCATGACTCTCTGGCTTAAGAAATTATTTGTGACCCTCAAACATGCAGCAGCAGCTGACAGGGCTGTGCAGGAGAGGCTATATTGCTCTCTTCTCTTCCGAACACCAGGCATTGCTGAAGGTTACTGTGAGGGAGAGGGAGACAAGGCAATGAGGAGATCAGCACAGTGTGGGCCGGTGCTACTGATACTGCACCTCCAGTGCACTTTCTGCTGCCTTGCTCTTCTCTCCCTCTGCAACTGTCAGTCACGCCCTGTGTTGGGAAGAGAGGAGAGCAATGCAGCCCCACCCATGCAGTCCTGCCGGCCACTTCCACATGTACATGCTGAGGCCAAACTACTGTGGTCCCTCACTACTTACAGCATAAATGTCAAGGGTCATTTCAGTCCCATTTATGCTTGCAGAACTTCTGCTGCAACTGTAGTTGCAGGATCTTTCTCAAACAGGAGCGTGGTACAGTGGACGCTCGGGTTGCGAACGTGATCTGTGCGGGATGCACACTCGCAACCCACAGTGGCGCGTCTGCACACACGCAGGTTACGATTTGGCACTTCTGCACATGCGCAACTGCTGAAACCCAGAAGTAACCCATTCCAGTACTTCCAGGTTTCAGTGGTCCGTAACCCAAAAAAACGCAACCTGAAGTGTCTGTAACCCGAGGTATGACTGTACATGCCACAATAAAGGAAGATAACATGGATGATGCCATTCCCACTCACATCCAAAGATCACCCATGTGGTAGTATTCATGTTTCTTCTTTTCTTTTTTTAAAAATGAAAATAGTATTGTCCTCATTGACACACATTCAACAAGTCCATTTAGCACAAGTACAGAACCACAAAACCCCCGTAATTAAGAACATTAAGTGTTGTAAACCCTGGGTTGGAAAATATCCTGTGATCTATTTGTTCAACTCTTTGGCAACATTTCCCTCTGCAATGGTGTTTTGGGGTGGGGAAAAGGATACAAGTGAGAAAGAGTTGTGTGTGAAAGAGGAGTGACTTTTTGTTTGTTTTACATCAATTTCCTAGAAACTTGTTTGGCTATAAGATTGCTGTGTTGGTCACTGAGAATGAGTCAGAATCAATAAGGATATGCCTTTTATTAAACCACTACCAGTTTATCAGATCAATTTAGGTTCCTTCTTCCTGAGTCCCATAAGAACACACTGAAATTTACATTATTCTGTTCCTAGCTGGCTTGTTGCCAAACAGCATCCTACCATTTAGGATTAATAGGTAAAGGTAAAAGGTAAAGGACCCCTGGACAGTTAAGTCCAGTCAAAGGCGACTATGGCATTGCAGCACTCATCTTGCTTTTTAAGCCGAGGGAGCTGGCGTTTGTCCACAGACAGCTTTCCGGGTCATGTGGCCAGCATGACAGAAGCCAGAGCACATGGAAACACCGTTTACCTTCCCTCCACAGCAGTACCTATTTATCTACTTGCACTGGCATGCTTTTGAACTGCTAGGTTGGCAGAAGCTGGGATAATGTCACAATGGTGATATGCAGATGAACCACCTCTGCCAAAACACTCATTTCTGCAGGAAATATGCAGAAAGAATAGTTCAGCTGTATCCAGAATCTATAGTTCAAAATGCGACCTCTCATAAATATCAGATTGTTCACTGGGGACAAAAATTGGTAGCATCTGATTAGTTTTTGATTAGTGCAACCAGAGAGTTTCACCCCAAGTGCAAACGCCCTTTGTCTCTCTTGCATGCTCACACACAGAGACACACCATTCTTCCCTTTTTACTCACACATCCTCATCCAGTTGCAAAGCTTTTCAGTAAACGATGCTCTTCTAGGAAGGCAATGGATGTGTGCACATGTAACACTCTACTATCCCACCCATTCTCCTTTTACAACCACCCTCCCAAGAAGCATTTTGGAACCTGATTCTAACTGAAAACCTTTAAAAAAAGTTTTTCCTTGAGTGACACATTCAGCGGGGATACAGTCTGAGACAATCACCAAAACAGCAGTGGGGCTCTATTAATGAGGACCAAGATAAGTTGTGGGGAACAACATAAAAATGGTGAGGCCTGGAGAATAACACCTTCAGCATGCAGCATCGTACTCTAAAATCCAGATTATTCTTGATTGAAGGCATGGGTGATCTTATCCCAAACTCTCCAGAGAGAACGAACGCTAAACATGGAGACCCTGTGACATCTTCTCCAGTCTCAACAAAAAGAGTACATCTAAAGTGCACCACTTAGTTTCAGGTCTCATAACCACTCCAGCATAGCAGCCCTGTTTGGTCTTTACAGATGTATCCATGTCATGCACAATACCCTATATATCAGGGGTAGGCAACCTAAGGCCCGGGGGCCAGATGCGGCCCAATCGCCTTCTCAATCCAGCCCACAGACGGTCCGGGAATCAGCGTGTTTTTACATGAGTAGAATGTGTCCTTTTATTGAAACTGCATCTCTAGGTTATTTGTGGGGCCTGCCTGGTGTTTTTACATGAGTAGAATGTGTGCTTTTATATAAAATGAATCTCTGGATTATTTGTGGGGCATAAGAATTCATTCATCCCCCCCCCCCAAAAAAAGTCCGGCCCACCACATGGTCTGAGGGACAGTGGACCGGCCCACAGCTGAAAAAGGTTGCTGACCCCTGCTATATATACTAACTTCTACTGATTTGTATACTCATAGAAGCAGTCATTTGACTTGTTCTTGGGCTTACAGCTCATGGGTTGTCTGGAGGAAACAAACCATGAGCCTGGGTTCAGATGGCACACTAAGACAAACCATGGTTGAGCTCCGGATAGCACAGCAGCAGGAGGACGACTTGGGGAGGAATGCAGCCGCCGCCACAGAATCTCTTCTCTGTCTCCTACGAACAAGTTCAATGGCAGATGGCCATGACATACAGGATTCTTGTAGGCTGCTCTGAGCGGCACTTGGGCAAGGCTCTCAAAAGGTGTGACAATACACACACGTGCAACTTGTCATTGGCACACAATACTTCTTCTATATGTGGCAACTAGAAATCAGCACAAGCAGCCACACTCATATTTCAGCTGGTCATGAAAATGAGCTTTAAGTTGGATTCCCCCGTGATTCTGTTGTGCTCAGTCTTGGATATAAATGAAATAAATTCAACTAGCCTATCCCCACTCTAGCTGACGTTACCATAGGACTGGAAACACATTAGTGTAACTGTAAGCAACACTCTTAAAATCACATACTCTGTGGTACACTCCCCTTTAACTCCAGCTGAATGGAGTAAATGATTTCTAAATTATTTCTAAACTCAGCCTATCTGTGAAGTTAAACTTGGTGATAGAGTTGTATGTTGGGCTGAATTTTAATGGATTTTGGTGTGTATTTTGATTGTATTATGTTTATTACATGTTTTAAATTGCTTAATTGTGTATCATCTAGAGAACCCACACCATTAAGTAACCAACAAAATATAATAATATCTGCTTACAGAAATAGCAGCCTTAGCCTGAGTCCTGTTCAATCATTCAGATGTCTGTGTATATTCAACATATGGAGCATACTCTGCTGTTCCTGGTTCTGACCTCAGAGGTTTGAACTGAGTCAATGTGTATACAGAACGTACATACACAGGTAGTCTACACACTATCATGAACACTTCAAAAAAGCAAGGAACCCACTTATGCAGAAATGGCTTCATAATTCACTCACTCCCCTGAAATGAAGACACAGAACACAGCACATACCCTTGGGCCACAACTTCATTAAAAAAAAAAGTGCTCTGTAATTAAACTAGTTAAACCAACAATAATGCATCCATGCAAACATATTTGCTGGCAAGGCGAAAGCTTTCCTGCAGCTCACAATTGAGTCCCCACCCTGGCTTCAGAGTTAGGGTCAGTGATAAAACTGGCCTGTGTTCATCACAGCCCCGACATTTTAATTGTGCACCAAGGAGGACTTTAGGGACTATCAACCCCAAGGCAATTAGCATTGGGATAAATGAAGCTACAGAGGTCCCAGGAGATGACTCACAGCCCTGGATCCCTTTGAGAAAATCAGCCATGACAGGTTAGTTTGTATACGTCCTCTTTTGCCACTCTGATGCTTTTAGATGTTCGTCATTGTCTTCTCTGACTTTTCTTCCCTTCCAGTGCACACTGAACCTGCCCTGTCATAGTTGTGATATGCAGTTAAGTAAAACCAAACAGAATTAAAGAGACTCCAACTTCTTGATGGAGTGGAGTAGCTGAAGAAGCTTTTATTCCCTCTGCCAGCTTAGGAAGGAACAAAACAGACACACAATATACAGCTACTGCCTTCCACTGGCAAGTAGCTAATTCTGCCCTGTTGGAAATTAGTTGAGCAAGTTGTCACCATATAACTGACATCAGCTGGTGCAGTTGCATGGGGCACCACGCTGAATGGGGCACCAAAACAATACAGTAGAATGGAGCGCAATAGGTAGGGGTACCAAATTTTAGCATACATAGGGCACTGATTTGCCACTGCTGGGGGAGCTCAAGATCCAGCCCTCCCAATAGCTCCTCTTCCCCAACCTATGGTATATTTCATTTCACGGATGCTGCTTGGAAATGTATGAGATGAAACCACTGAAACAATTCTTACAGCTAATAGGAGCTTGGAAACTCATCATACTCCAAAACCAAGATGTTCTGGAAACATGTTGGAGAAGAGAGCCTCTCCTAGTTTTAGAAACATGAATGAGAAAAGGGAAGTTAATCATACACTTGCTAACCACATGCTGATTCAACAGCCTCTGGTCAGTCAAAGAAACATCTGAATGGGTGACCAGCTGCCAAATATGAACCCAGCCAGAGGGTTAAGGAAGTTTCACTTCTTCACTAGCTGCTGAAACTGACAGAAGAGCCAAAACACAGAAAACCCTTTGGGACACCCAGTTTGCGAGTAGTTTGGAATCTAATGCACCGAAGGCTGACTTGCACAATGCCATCTTCTATCTGAATTGAAGATCCAGACATATGTTCTTTGGCAGAATTAGTCATTCCCTGGAAAGATGAATTCTTACAAACCTGCTTTATCACCAGCATGGATGAGGCATCTGAACCAACATAAGTTCAGACTTTCCAAATTGAGTTTTTTCTGCTGAGGAACCGACTGATTTCCATCACTGGATCCCTGCGTGCTGCAGAGTACCCTGGGTCATATGGGTCATAGGAATCATTGGCCAGACCTTTTGGGTCCTACCAGCACCATGAGCGACCAGACAGTGTGTCCCAGGACACACCCAACACTCCCCTGTGGCTGCACATTAGAAGGCAATGTTGGTAATGGCAGAATTGCTGCCTTTCAAGAAAGCTTGTCTGCTTACTGTGGAACCCATGACAAGCTTCCAGGGACTCATACAGAATTTAAGAGTCATTCCTCTAGATGCTGGCTTGGATGCAAAGTAGAACAAGATTATTCTTAGCCACTTAAGAAGGCTTTCCTACTACTCTTTCTACCAATCATCTTTGCACCCTCTTGTAAGTTAAGGAACCCTCAAGGTAAAAGAGACTGCAATCTCATGGGAAACTAGCAAAACTTCTTCCCTCTTGCACCAGGGTCTCTTCCCAATCCTGCCTCATCCCTTGTCCGAGGTCACACTACTACTACCTCCTAATTCCCTTTCTGGCCTCAGAGGGTACCTAAACAAGGAGGGGAGAATAACCTGGGATAAATCTGTGAGATGACGAGCCTTTCCATTTGCCAGTTTGCAAGGTTCCCCACCACCACCGCTCTCCCCAGCTAATTTGCACCATGGACATAACTTCTAAGCTTGAGATACATTTCTGGGTTGCCAATTCACTAGTCAGCACAAAGTTCCAAATTATGTGATGTATTACAGTGCACTGCACAGAGTTACTGGGGAAAAAGCTTGGAGGCAGACGAGATAAAGGAAATCAAATGGGTGTTTTCCTCCATCTTGCTTATTAGTTCCTTAATCTAGGTACATATTAATTTAATCCACTAGCCCTATGCAAGTGTAATAGCATTATTATTATTATTATTATTATTATTATTATTATTATTATTTCTATTCTGCCCTTCATCTGAGAATCACAGGGCGGTTCCAAAACATATTCCAGGAGAAGAAGAATTGGCTTTTCAAACTTGCATACTTCATGGTGCTGGTAGGCCAGAGGAGGGCCAATTAGAGCCTAGGAAGCAGAGACATGGTGAGAAGGATCCAATGGGAGAAGATTTCACGCAGTGATGTGTACATTGGGGAAATGCCCAGTTCTGAAGCATGTAGCCATGACCTCACCTTTAACCAGCACTAGACAGTAGTAGTTAGCTGATGAAAGTGATTAGGAGGAAAGAGCAGGCGTGAAACCTTCCTATCTCTCTAGAACAGGCATCCCCAAACTGGGCCCTCCAGATGTTTTGGGACTACAACTCCCATCATCCCTAGCTAACAGGACCAGTGGTCAGGGATGATGGGAGTTGCAGTCCCAAAACATCTGGAGGGCCGAGTCTGGGGGTACCTGCTCTAGAAGAAACCCCATCTGTCCATGCTAGACATGTATTTTAAACTGTTTTCTGTTCCCGCTGCTGTTGTTCCTGTCGAATCAGGCAATTACCATATGTGATAACCAGGCTAGCCTCTCCTGACATCAACCACTTTAAAACGAGGTCCGCTGATAACCTAAACTTCTTATCAAACGAAATCACACTTGTATCTTAAAAGCAGGGCTCTTCTTCACACTCTCTCATGCACACATGCTTACGTGCAGAAGTGCTTTCGACTCATGCATGCAGAGGGGGCCCTGAATCCAAGCCAGTAATAGCCATTTTCGGGCGATACTGTGGCTGATTTTTATTTTAAGATATGTAGGTTTGCAGTCTCTGAAGACTTCACTGGTGAAATTTAATTTCCTGCACCACAACCAATGGATATGAGCTACAGCAAAGAAACTGTGAGCTAAATGTTCAGCGTGATACATAAAAATGTCCTTGTAATAATAAAACCCAATAATCCCAGCAATTTTTTTTTATCTCCTCTGGCTTGCACTGATCTGCTCACAACCAGATAAGTTCACACATCTCTCTGCAGTTTTCCAATTTATTAGAGTATTTCCCCCATGGTTGTCCAGGTGGAAATTTCCAAAAGTTTTATGTTATCACCCCACCCCACCCCGCTGCATACACCAAACTAAAGTTTATGGAATTTGAAGAAGTAAACTGAGAAAATATTTTAAAATGCTATTTTACAGAACTCTTCAACCACTGTGGAAAATCTCAAAATGTCACAATTTGGGAATGTGTAGAGAAGGAAATACCGGTTATAAAAGGGACCAAAGATACCTGAACCACTATAGTACTCCAAGCTCGTGTTTGAAGACTAAAATATAAATGGTACTGATTAACTCTATAATTTACCTATACAGAGAACAGCTGTATTATTCTCTAGATCACAAAGATATGATATAACCCAGAGAATCCTATTTTGTTTGAATATTTTCTTTTATAGTTTTTTAAAAATAAAAAAGTGCCTGGAAAATGGGACCAGCTGTTTTTAGTCAGCCCTGGGTGCTATGTCCTGTCACTATGAAATCTCCCATGGCAAACAGGTAAAGGTAAAGGGACCCCTAACCATTAGGTCCAGTCATGACCGACTCTGGGGTTGTGGCGCTCATCTCGCTTTATTGGCCAAGGGAGCCGGCGTACAGCTTCTGGGTCATGTGGCCAGCATGACTAAGCCGCTTCTGGCAAACCAGAGCAGCGCATGGAAACAGCGTTTACCTTCCCGCCAGAATGGTACCTATTTATCTACTTGCACTTTGACGTGCTTTCGAACTGCTAGGTTGGCAGGAGCAGGGACCAAGCAACGGGAGCTCACCCTGCCGCGGGGATTCGAACTGCCGACCTTCTGATCGGCAAGTCCTAGGCTCTGTGGTTTAACCCACAGCACCACCCGCATCCCTGGCAAACAGATACACTGTGGTTATTTGCTCCAAAGGAATTAAAGAAGATAAGAAGAGCCTGCTGGATCAGACCAATGGCCCATCTAGTCCAGCATCCTGTTCTCCCAGAGGCTGACCATATGACTGTAGGAAACCAGCAAGCGGGATTAAAGTACAAGAGAATCCATGATGACAATGCAATTCCAAAGCAACATCTTGCATCAGTTAGGAGATGGCTCTCACATGATTTCCATGAATGCATGGATGTGGTGGAATATAAATAATAAAGTATTATGTATAGCTGATAGCTGCTGGAGAATATCTGGACAGTTCCTTCTTATAAGTAGCATATATCAGTGTGGTACAGTGATGATCACCTCCTACTCTTTTTTTTCCAAAGAAACCAAACATACCCCCCAAAACATTTTTAAATGTGTACTGTATATACTCACTGGAACAATCCTATATGGCAATGGATTAAAAAATATGCCTGGGATTTAACATACACTATTCAACCTGCTCCACAGCAATCTTTGTCAAATTTATAGGTTGATAAAATGAAAAGCTTTCATTTTAAAGAACTAGTAACCAGCTGCAGCTAGGATCTCTGCTGCACAGAAATGGAAAATGTTGCAAGACCTGCAGCTTTTCCTTTGGTGTACAATATGTGGGCATTGGCTATCTTGCAGAGAAACTCATGAACTACATTTTTCTAAAGGCAAGGAGAACCCAGAACAAGTCTATGTCATCTGGTGAGACTTATACCTGTAGTTTCTTGTACCCAGAACAAGTCTATGTCATCTGGTGAGACTTATACCTGTAGTTTCTTGTACCACAGAATCAGGTGTACATAACTCTTTGTCCATGGCAGATCATGAAATTTGGATATCATAAAATCTGTATGTCATATGTCTTTGATATGGCATCTACTTTCTGTCTCATTGGGACTATGGCTCCTGCGATGCTCTTGTTCTGTTTGTCTTATTTGTTATAAATCAATAAAAGCATTAGGAAGTTATGTCAGAGCAAGGGAGAAAATAATCTAGGAAAGCAACAGAATGCTCCTAAGTGGCTGTTCTAGAAGGTATTTTCCTCTGCAGGATTGTTCAAGACAGCCGGCTGCAGCTGTGCTGCTCATCATATAGCAGAGCATATGGGGGTATCAGGTGAAACATGCTTTGCGGCCATTTATTTCAGCTGCAGTTTGTGTATATGGGAACAGTAGAACTAATGAGAGCACAAACAGAAAAGGCTTTATTAAAAACTCCATGGAAATGCTTGTCTCAAGTAAAGAGGTCTTTGCTTTGTTCCCTCTCCTTTCCTCTTCCTGTCTTGAATGCCTCCGTGGACTTTTTAAAATAGGCATATTCAGTCTTGATTCCATATTTCAAGAGTTTTTCTTTTACAAAACAACAGTACTGTAATTAATTGTCATGTTTTAAAAGTTGTAATTATCTCTGCCTTGTCACTGGAATTACAGGGAGCTCTACAGACTGAAGAAACTCTGCCTTGAATTTTGCATTTATTCTTATAATAAAAAGAAAGGCATGGGGGAAATGGGAAAGGGCCAATGAACTGGACCGTTGGATTTCCCCTCTGGTGCCTTTTTTCTTTCCAAAGACTACAAAACAGATATGGTACAGTTTTGATCAGTCTTCCAATACATCACAAAAAAGCTTGCTATGGTGGACATCAGTAGAAATGCTAAATTTGACATGAAAATTCATACATTTCTGATTGCTGTAAAAATAACAGTGGATTGCAAACATCAGGAAGAAGAAGAAGAAGAAGAAGAAGAGGAGGAGGAGGAGGAGGAGGAGGAGGAGGAGGAGGAGGAGGAGTTTGGATTTGATATCCCACTTTATGACTACCCTAAGGAGTCTCAAAGCGGCTAACATTCTCCTTTCCCCCACAACAAACACTCTGTGAGGTGAGTGAGGCTGAGAGACTTCAGAGAAGAGTGACTAGGCCAAGGTCACCCAGCAGCTGCATGTGGAGGAGCAGGAAAGTGAACCCAGTTCACCAGATTACAAGTCCACCGCTCTTAACCACTACACCACACTGGCTCAGGAGTGGATAAGCTCTGGCCCTTCCAATGTCATTGGTTTCCATCAGCCCTAACCAGCATGGCTCATTCTCAGGGATGATGCTGGGAGTTGTAGCTGAAAATCTTGAAGGACACAAGTTCCCCATCTCTGATACAAGGGGTGAAAACTCAATTGCGTCAATTTCAGGAATGCAAAGACAATTCCTCCTGAACAAAGTTTTTACTTGGAAGGTGCTCGGGATTAAACAGATTGCACTGGATACAGACTGATCAATGGGACACTTAACCTAGATCCAGAGTAGTTGACTGTATAGCTGCTGCTGCTGCTGCTTCTTACTGCCAAAATCAAGCCTTAGGGTATTGAGGAAGAGCTGGCAGGCTTCAGAGATGTGAAGCACAGCCCTGGCTCATTTTCCGATGCTCAAACTGGCTCACAGGGAATAAAAGCATAGTAAATATGTTGACCCTGCAGGGAATCCATGATTAATGTTGGACTAGAACCATGGATACCAGGAGTTCAAGAGTGGATTCAAATCCCAAGTCAGCCGTGAAGCTCACTGGGTGATCTGGCCAATCACTTTTAATTGCATTTTTTTTTTTACCCACCCTTCACCACAAGGTCCCAGGACGGGTTGCAAAAATTAAATAAACAACAATAAAACAAATTGTGTCTACGAAACAAGAAAAGTGTAAAAGCAACGAAAATATAAAAACAGTTACAATTCCATATTACAAAAACAACACAAACGTTTAAAAACAATTCTGCATGTAAAAACAGTTAGAAAAAAGTTTAAAATACAGCTGCAGATTGGGATAAAGATCTCGACTTAAAAAAAAGGTCTGTTGAAAAGGTCTTCAGCAGGCACTGAAAAGACAACAGAGGCAGTGTCTGTCTAAGGTGTGTTGGGAGAGAGCTCCAAGCGCAGGGGCCACTACACTAAAGGCCCCTCTCCTTTATCACACGGAATGTTCTCCTCCACAGTGGTTGATTGGGCATATCAACTGAGACTATCACTATCTCTCAGCTCAACCTACTTCTCAGGGTTGTTGCGAAGATAAAAATGGGGTGAAATTAAATATGCTGGCTTGAGCTCCTTGGAGGGAAAAAAGGCTTTAAATGCAACAAATAATTTTATTAGCAAACGTGTTTAAAGGGACAGTTAATCGATGTTATGTAATTCAGAGTGTACAACTAGGCTCCATTTTCACTTAGTGATTGTAATTATTTAGTGGTGCGGGAAGAAGCACTTCATCATATATAAGTAGGCTTTTTAAAAAAGGATGAACACACAAAAAGAATCGGATTTCTTAAATTTAAATCTGATTGTTAACAAACAGTAAGCTTCTGTTTTAATAAACTGAAAGTGCTTTTTTTACAAAATAGATGATATAATATATTTAATTAAATTTTATTTAATGAATATAATTGGAACTTTGTACATTCTTCAAACTGAATCATGATAATGTAACAAGGAAATGATTTAAGGGCTATTTTTCAATGTAACAGAAAGAACACGGGGGAGAGGAAAATGCCTGACTTCTGAGCATTGTAAACAAAACATCGTCATTACCTCTGTGAAAGACACAGATGGCTATGGATCCTACTGACACCAAAAGGGCATCATTCAAAAACAGCAGCGAGGTATCAGCAAGGTCTGGAGAACCCCCAAAGTATTTTTTTTGGGGGGGTAACCTTTAGGTGGACAAAACCCCCAAATGCCCAATGACCAGAGGATGCTGACTAAAATGGTAATAGATAACCAGGTGGGAGGGGGAATGTACTGGAATACCCTGGAGGTGGACATGACTGGCTGACTTGACTGAGAAACGAAAAAGGAGTACTCCACACTAATATTTTGTTACAGGTCTCACTTGTTACACACATCATGGCGGGCTTCCCATTTGACCCAGTGACTAAGAAAGCCATTAGCAGGATACTGTACTGAATGTGGGGCTGGAGGGAAGCTTTAGGATTCTGTGATCCCCTTTGTTTATTATGAACTCCTAGATCCAGCAACCAAAACCAGGTTGAAAAAACCCCACAGTGGCACAGGGAGACTGATATATAAAGAATCAGGGAAGGTATCTCTGAGCACTTGCTCAGCCCAGGGATTTGTTTTCAGTACCAGAACTGAAGTCTCAGTCCTTTCACACAAAAATCTACTTGTGGTCCCCCCCCCCCCCCGGCTTTCTTACGTTACTATGGGTAAACAATTAATTCAGAAAGACTTGCTAATCTACTGCAAATCATTGACAGAACTACTGGAATATCTCAATCTATCTTTTGAGCACCATGATCGACTGATCTACTAATCTACTGAGCCCATATGAAAATTGACTTATGCCTTCCAAGTGTCTTTCTAAGCTTTGCAGTGACTTCAGTTTTCAGAGGATGAATATTTATAGCTATGCTAATCAACAAAAGGGACGCTACCTTTCTGGAGAACCACTAATTGGCCCAGTAACTATCCTTCCTCATTTCTGAAAAGTTCTCAACAATTGTTACATTCTAATAGTAGACATGTTTACTTCCTTTGATCAACAAGGCTTCTAAATAAATGTGCACAATATTAAAGCGTTAGCCTTCAAGTAAGTGATACAGCTTAATATCCTCGCATATGTACAGAGGGCCAAGTAAAAATATGTATCCCCTCTTTAAAACAACATAATTTGGCAATTCAAAGGGCACGGTCAAAAGTTTTGGATTCTGTTCCTAGGTTTTATAAGGCACCATTGCATTGCAACCAGTGTGTTTTTAGTTGTTATAGGAACAAGTTAGTTTGCATGCTTGTTCAGGAAACATGCATTTCAAAATAGGGGACTTGCTTTAAATCAAAGATTTAATCCGCCCCCCCTTTCCTTCATGACTTAAATCAT